>NC_136265.1:91119720-91847220 GCF_964187855.1 Myxine glutinosa
AAGACAACCTTGGAAAATTGAGCAAGGTGGTGAGTTTATATATAGATATATATGTGCGGTTACCATTGTGTGATTTCCCCTTCAACAGAGCGGACACCTGAGGATTCACCCATTTCATACTGACCCTCTGGCTCATCTGCAAATACTGATCTGTGAGATTGGATTGTGCAAAAGCCACAGGTGAGAGAGATTCTCTGGAAATCACCGTTTGAACAGGTGGAGAGATCCTTCCTGGAGGTACGAGTGAAGCTTTAGAGGAACAAACTACAACACATCCAACGCTACTTTGATAAAAGGCAGAATGGGAAATGGAGCCTGCAAGAATACACAAGGACAACCAGAGATTCCACAAAAAGGTACTTGTACACATCATATGTACGACCGTTATGGTGCCGAAGCTATAAGGCAGGTCGAGAATTGGTATTTGTGGACAAAGGGACATGATGAGGAGTTTCCAAGAGATGGTACATTTGAGCGAAGTCGATTGGAAAGATTGGAACAAAGATTGAAAGCCAGGAAGAGACAGAATCTAACGGTAGACTGGCTTGCATTCCATCTTTGGGATGGTGAATCCAGACAACGGGAACAGCAAGAACGGATAACGGATCTAGAACTTAAAATAAAAAGGATACAGGATACAGTGGAGGAGACAAATGCACAACTGCCCTCGAAATTAGGAATGAAAGTGACAGTTGTCCCATCTGATTTCCAGTTGTCTCCCCAAAAAGGACGGTACAGAGAATTTTTTCGTGTTTCAGGAGATAACGAGAGATTGCAGTGGCAACTCAGGGATGTAGAGATGCAGCCCAGCAATACAAGTGCACAGGTGCACAGACCAGGCAACGACAGAAACCGGTGTTTCAAGTGTGGACGGATGGGACATTGGAAAAGAGGATGTCCGTATACCAAAAGGAAGACAAGTTCATAGGGTAAACCAAGATCAAGGGTACCAGTGCTGACCGATACCTCAGACAATGATTAGGCCTTCATTGCGACAAATCCCAAATGACGATTGGCCTCAACAAATTAGATTACTGGACAAACATGAATAACTGTCGATGATTCTTGGGTCTGAAAAGTTTTCGGAGCAAGAATTATTCATTTTTCTTTTGCTTGTAAGCAAATTGATAATTAATTGATCAAATGCCAAAATTGGATCTTTTATGTTGGGCACAAAATTTTAAATTTACAAAGTTTGGAACAATTGCTTTGCAATTTTTTTTGGCAAACCAAGTGACAAGAGTCACATCATGATCAGGTGGGAATTTCGGACTATTGTTCCGCACGATTAATAGGTCAGTGGTCGACTGACATACAAATGGGTGGGTAGTCAAATTTGGATAAATTATTGTGGGAACTGAAAGGGTAATGTCAATGTGACATCATAGGGGTTTTCTAAGAATAAACCTTTTGGTCCATTTGTGTATTAGCGCTTATAAAATTGAAGGACAAATTTTGAGAAATTGAAATAAAGTTGACACCCATCCGGATCTGTAAATAAGGGTTCCAACGCAAACAAATACGCATAATGCATGTGTGTGTGGGTATTTTGTGTGTCAGTGTTTTTGTTTTTGTGTATCAATCTTACAAGATTGTTGACACCGACAGTGTGCCTTGTCTGAAAATAGATAGTTCCATGGGGATGGGATCGCATATCGAGAGAATTCGTAAAATAAAAAATAGAAATATAATTTGATTATGAAAATTATCACTTTTGTCAAGGGAGATGGAGAATAAAGATTTGATTTGCTGAGTTATGAGCAGCTATTCATTAATAGTAAAAATTGGAAGTAATCTTGGGATTCCATTGTGATAGAATTTATATGAGAATCAAAGCTATTTATGGATATGAGCTTCATAAAAAAATGTGGGAGTACAAAATTAGCCAAATTTTGGAGAGGTCTTACACTGACTTCCCAGAGTACTCTGCTCACGGATTTTATATATATATAAACTTGAATTTTATCAGAATATAAATTGGGCTGTATGTATGGATGTGTATAAGGCATAGATGATATGGGAAAATAGTAAAGGAAATTTTGCTGGTTTGAACTATTGTGAGTTTTGAGTTCTGGAGTTCAAGCAAAGTCACTGGTTAACAGATGAGAATGGATAGTAAATAAATTATTCGATGCTGGGTAAATTAAGTACGATATTACTAAGACTTATGAGAGCTATTGTTCTTCCTTACAGCAGTGCGAAATTATTGGGAAAAATATATATATATATATTAGATCCAACATAATGAATCTATAAATGAATGTCAGAGGGATAATATCCTCAATTTGTACTAATTATTTGATTGTGGGTAAAGGAATTAATTTATCATAGTGGATTGTTAACAGCAGCCTGAAAATGTCCTGAGAGTGCATCCATGTAATCAGAAATCCCACATTTGTTTTTACAAACAACATTTTGGTAGAGGTCTTGTGTGGACGAGCACTTCCTTGGTAGATAAAAAAACGGTACTGCATGCTGGCAGCCACTTTTGCGGCCAGTTAGGACAAACAAATTGAGAGGAAATTGTAGTTAAATACGTAAGTTACACATGGCTATTTGTAAAAAGGAAATTTGTCGAGATGGGAAACATTTTTCGAAGGTTTATTAAAGTGTTATAATATGACATGTGGCAAGGCAAACTATTGGATGGGAAAATTAGATCTGGTTATAGAATAAATTTATTGACCCCTTGAAGTTAATTCTTCGAATCATTGTTTCACTGGCATTTTTTGTTCACATTGGAAATAGTTTGGTAGAGCTTTTTTTAAAACCTTTGGTTGCGGTATCTTGGAACGAAATGATAAACCATAGGAGATTGATAAGAATAGAAAAAAAAAATATATAGACCCAAAATAGAAAGTTGGATTCATGCCTCTCATTGCAAGCAAGCACATGGGGCTAAGGTGGACGATCCCACAGAAAATGAGGCTGCACCTAGCAGCCCAGCAGAACATTCAGTGGCAGATAAATGATAGTCGTGATTTACAGTCATTTGAATTACATTTTAACACCCCTTGCATTGATAAACATTACATTTTCAACATGTGATATTCCTACTTGGGATAGTGACATTTATTTGCCTACATGACATACAATTACCTGCTGATATTAATACAACATGAGTGAAAAAATGTATCACAACTACACTCATGATCAGGGGATTGAGTTCAACCCCGGGAGATAGGGGGATCAGGGTAAGACAAATAATCTGATTTATGTTACATATTAAGGGATTTTCTTTATTTACCTTTTAGGAAGCTTGTTAGTTTGGTATATAATGTTGAATGTCATCGACATATAATTATGTCATTGGTATGAATATATACAAGGAGTAGCAGACTTGTTTGTTGGTTTAGTAGTTATATTGGCAATTGTTTTAGTGGTGGCTTGCTTGAAAGCCTTAGTGACGGTGTGTTTGAATAAGGTAACCAACAACACGATGATAACGCATGAAGTGACAAATGAGGAAAGAAATGTGGAACCACAAGAGGAAGACTTTTATGGCGACATAAATACTGAGATTAAAAGATTAAATCAAGTGATGTTGCAAATGAATACAGTAGAATTAAGATAATGGCATAACGACAATGTTATGAGTTGTGTCAATTACAAGATCAGTGAACTCATATCACCACGAGTGACACACTGTTAAAAAAAAAAAAAAAAAAAAAAGGGAAAAGGAAAAGTGGGGAGGAATTATGGTAATAATACATTATGCTTAATTTGTTGGTTTGGGAAAATTTTTGGTGGGAATTAGATATTCCTGTTTGTGATTGTAATCATATACAATTTATTTTCTTAGAGTAGTGCTAAAATACCTGCACAAGTTAATTTTTGAACTATATTAACCTGAAAGCAATTGTGGATGCTATTCTTAGTTTAGTAGTCAAATACATACCTGATTGAATATTACTTGTGTGACGCATATAAATGAATATAACTTTTTGAATGTTGTAAGGGAAAACAACAAATTGTTGAATGTGAAACTGTCGGAAGATATACATAATTATGCTGATTTCATGGTAAGATGTACCCTATCTGATTCAGTGTGTGTGGAAAGCAGATTCAGATGTGACTGAGCATAAGGATAAGACGAGATCACATTTGAAGGGGGTGCTAACGGAATTGGGAAGACGTTCGAGAAAGAAAATTTGTGGCTAAAAAAATGAAGTTAATCGTGGCATACACCCTCTTTCTCAAAGAATGATGAAGACATTCTCCCGTGTAACTTGGAGATGGATGCTTACCTTCACCAAGGAAATTTATGTGACCATTTGCCTGGATCACACTGCAACATATGAAAGAAAGGCAATCACTTACTCTTGTTCGAAGGCTTCGAACATTCATCACATCAGAAGTTGCAGGACAACGACATTTTACCTGCAACCTCTGTGAAATTCGGGGACATATGTTATTACTTCACCAACTTCCGGGGAGCCAGCATGGAGCTGCAAAAAACGGCTGTGCCCTTGTCACAACAGCTGTGCACGATTCTGCTGGTTTCTCCTGGTATGGACCATGAATGACCTGAACACCATGGTCCCAACATCATTGTGGATGCATCCGGCATCCCTGTTCCACATCTTGCTGGCCAATCAACATTACACCAACACTTGCTGCCCACTCATAATGAGGGAGGAGGCAAGTCGACTACAACTGGGCGAAGGCCTTGTTCAAGGAATCATTATGGTTCACAGCAAGAGTGGCAAGAATGCTACATGGAGAGCAGGGTCAGTCTATGACTCCGCACCGTTACCACAACAGCGAAATCCTACACGAAGTAGTGCAGGTGTTTATAAAGACAGAAGAAAATGTTTCATACCTGAATTCAAACACAAGTGATCAGCCCTTCCTTTCAAACAAAGAATCAACGTTTGTTTGGAGGGAAACGTTTTTGCCAGATGTTGCAGATGCCTTAAAAACTTGAAAATGGTGAAGCAAAATTGTTGTATCTTGGTGATGGTGAAGTGTTATTTTACAAAGATATTTGTGATGCAAATGAAATAGATTGAATTAACAATATGGAAGGAGTCAATGACCAACGAAATGTTTTGTGATCAGAGTCTTGCAGGATGACGGTGTATGCCTAAGGAAATTGTATTGATGTTTACTTGTAGTGATTGATTGTTTACTTATATTGATGTTTAGATTAATGGTTAATATAAACAAAAAACAAAAAGATGAGGGAATTGTGGAAGTGTAACTCAGTGTAACTCATTGGTTGGAACTGGTAACGAACCAAGGTACGAGCAGGTGGTCGTAAGAATGTCAGGAATGCATCTTGCCCTGTCGAAGCTGGGAGTCCTGTTGTGTAGCTTTAGCACGACCCCGGGCTAACACACATTCCCAAGCCCGTACTATTGTCTTTCATTGGGATGCAAAGAGGATGAAGCAAATTCCCAGCAGGGAGGAGCGAGTTGGTGCCAGGAAGGCGAGCAGGATGACTGAGTAACATTGCTGCGGAGAAGGGATTACGATTTCAGCGCACAGAGGATTAACTGAAGTTTGCCCATATAAACAGAAGAGACTTTGAGTCAAGGAGCACTCATCCTCAGAAGCCCTGCCCGACGGAATGAACGCGTACCATGAGTACGGCGCTGCGGAGAAGACATCGGCCACGAAAGAGGGACTATCAGGATAGAGTTACCTGGTCCATTGAGTTAAACGGTAGTTATTTGGTATTGGAATGAAGTGAACAACCAGTTAATAAAGTCTGGAACTTTGTAAACCTGTGACATCATTGGAGTCTTGAGTCTCACAACACTTCCACGACACCTTCATGGAGTGCACTTGGCCTTCTGGCTTCTTTAGAAATAAAGAAAGGCGCCAACCGCGTCCATTTCTTAATTGTGGCCGTCAGGGGGCCAACTAAAAGTGGTTCACCTGTATGGCATAGGTGCCACGTTGACCCAGAGGTCCATCCACGGGTGGTGCTTGACCGCAAAAGAACTGCGGTCCATTGTGGGCGGCCACAAAAATTGCGGTCCATATGGTGTATCGATCCAGGCAGCAAGCAGCGGAAGTACAGGCCCACAACTGCGGAGCCAGCACCTCTCTCTCCTCTCTCTCTGCCCCAAAGCCAGATCCTCGGAGGTGGGAGACAAAATAAGACAAGTGAGTAAGGTGGTAAGGGCGCAAAAGTGCATGCAATACAAGGTAATGCACACTGGGGGCACATGGGAACCAGGTGAGACAGGTACGTTCCTACCGTACGCACCCCCCCCCCCCCCCACCAGGTAACCTACATTGCCTCTCCCTTACCCCTTACTGTATCCACAAATCACAACACTACCCATAAACATCTACTTTACACATCAACAAACGTCCCTACTGTCTTCCCCGTTCCTCCCATAAACCAAATTCGTCTTCTCTCCCTCCTACCCAATCAAATTTGCCATTTCCAACTCTCATCAGAATTTGCCATCTCCAACTCAACATCAAAATTTGCCATCACCAATTCATCATCAGTCCCTCCTAAGGAGGGAGAGATGGAATCCCCCAATGTCTCATCCACGTCGTGATGCGTCTCACAAATCCACACAGCAATTCTACTTTCCTGCAACACAGAACAAAGGAACACAGGTGTGGAGTCATCATCACCACCTCACGTAAGTGGCTGCGTATGGTGCGACAGGTTCATCAATCCTAACTATTTCCTAAATGACTTTAACAACTTTACATTACCCGGGGTCTTTCTCCTGCCAAACCATTGGCCCTCATTACTCTATGTGGTTCGAAGAACCAAAATCCCATTGACCATCTGTGGTGCACACCATCAATTTGGGTCTCACTCCCCGATTCAACACTCGGTACCCCCGCACAATTTCGGTGGCTGGGTCGTGTGACGCTCCCAGCTGGTCCGCCCACCTGCACACCTCCACCACTGTTGTTGCCTACCGAGCTCACCTGCTCCTCACCCTAACCTAACTAACTGGGGAAGGCCCTCTCGCACTCTCACCCCCTCAGTGCCCTCTCTGGCACGGGCTGCCCGATCCACACCCGGGATCCTCAGGCACCCACTGACACTAACGGCTCCCAGAGCCCACCTGCGGCCTCACCTGGCCGACATCTAACAGTGGCGGAGTGCCCAACCATTCACACTCATACTAACAGGCCACACGACCAGCCAATTTCACCACACCAATGCACCCATCCACAATACCATTCTGCACAACCGCACCACAAATGCCAATATCCAACCACAATTTACCTATACCTTCTAACTATTCTTTAAACTACCCTCCCCGGGTACTCGTGAAAAGGGGTCCACTCTTCCCTCATCCACACCTTCGCACCATGCACACCACTCCGTACCACTTACTCCAACTCTCTCCACACCACTCATTCTCTGCTCCATATATTCCACACACCTGTGCTTGCACACCTGTGCTCTCATACTTGGTGATGCCTGCACCCTTCTCTCCCCCAAGCGCATTCGCGCTGATCCACAACACTCACTACTCATACACTGCTCCACACACCTGTCCAGTTCTCACACAGCATCATCTCATCTAACTACTCCCCTCTGAAACTTGCGCTTCCCAGTCGTCCCTTTAAACTATTGCACTCCCTCGTCATTATCATCCACTCTAATCTACCTGCGTCCCCTCTACAGGTATCCTTGTCACTAACTAACCTTAACGTTACCTAATGTCATCTTCGCTAGATCCCTACAATATCCTAACCCACCCGGGCTAGTTTTCACTGCCATACACCCCATAATCTATAGCGCATCTGCCCCCCTTTTGTGAGGGATGACCGAGTTGCCATCCCACCACATCGGGCATCTCCCACTACCAAGTTTGCACCTCAAATTTCAACAAATCAAAAATTTGCCAATCACTACCCATCATCTGCCAATCATTACTGCCCATCCTTTGCCAATCATCAAATTTTGTTTTTCTAATTTCGGGGCCAAAACACTATCCTCGTCATTACAGTCTACTTACTAATGCCTCTCGGTGCGCCAATTCACTTCTAAAGCTCGGCTTCGTACAGCCAAGCCATGAATGCGGGTTGTTTGGTGCCAGCGGCTGGATACGTCCCGCATTCGGTGCAGGGAAGGAGGTTTACCCGGGCCGAGGTCCCACGCACCATCTCGGCACGGAGCCATCCCATGGCCCGATCTCGACCTGCCGGAATGCCTCAACAAAATGTGGTCGCCATGACGACCCTTCCTATCGGGCTGCCCGCTCCGCCTAGTGGAGCACGGACGCGGCCGTTCAAAGCAAGGCCCAGCGTGGATCGCGTACGGCGGTCCTTTCGAACCCGCCGTGGCTCGGATCCCCGCTGGTTCTCGCGGCACGCGAAGCCCGGCACGCACCGAGGGCCCGATTCGGCTATAAGTCGCTCTAACCGCTAACCCGGTTACTGTCGATGCCTCACCTGCATGCTTACACGCATACGCTACCCCTTTCTTGCTCATACATCCAGCCGTTTCCCTGCTCTTGGTCATTGCACCTTCTCTTACACACCCAGGTACAATCATTCCACTCACAGACTTGGTCACACACCTGACCACCGAACACCTTGGCACACATTCGTCGCTCGCACACCTCACCAACACACCTCTTCGCGCCCCCTCCTCGGTCACCTCCTCTGTGACAATCACAGGTGTGCTCTCACTCGCACACCCAACCACGTGCCTCACTACCAATTCCAGCGTGCATTCCCACACACGCTCTACCATTCCAGGTGTGCTTCCTTTCTCACCTGTCACAACCAACTCACGCTCCGTGTCATTCTTACTACTTTCTCCTCCACTCTCGACAGCGCACTCACCCTTACTCTCGACAGCGCACTCTTTCCTCATGTACCCGTCCGTTACACACCTTTCTCGCGCACACTCTCCCGTTACACCCTCTGTAACACTCACCACAGGTGTACACTCTTCCTTACTTTTGCCAGTGCACTCTTTCCTCATGCACCCCAGAGTCGGACTTTCTCGCACACCTCCTTTTTCGCACACCAGACCTGTCGCACACTTCACCAACGGCCTCTCACGAACACCCGGGTCCATCTCGACCCCCAAGCTCATTAAATCACCTGGCGCATCATACGCACGACCATATTAGTCACCACTTACACCGGGTCCTCTTTCTCTTCGCTTCTCCTCCATCACCTGCGAATCCCTCATCCGGTTAATGAGCACATCATCACGATCCGAACACAGACTTTGGACCAATTATTTTACTTCCTCCTTTATCTCTTTGTTATCCTCTCTCCGTTGCTTCTTAATTTCGCTCACCCCTTCTTCCACTTCTTCTAAGTTCTGCTTCACCTCCTTCATCTCCTCGTGCGCCCCCTTAAGTTCTTCCTCTAACTCCACCTTATTTTTTTCTATGTGCTCCCGCACCTCCCGCTCTTTAACCCCCATCACCTCTACCACCTTGTTCATTTTCCTCGTCAGGTCCTCATGTACCGTCTGACACTCTTTTTTAATTACCCCTACGTCCTTTTTCATCTCCTTCTGTGTCGATTTTAAACCCTCCATTACCGCTGTGTTCTTCTTTACCTGGTCCGTTAGTTCTTTTTGTCCCTCCGTCAGCTGTTCCACTCCCAGCGTCAACACCTCTATACCACCTTGCAATTTTACAGTCCCCTTTCTCACCTCCTTCTCCATGCGCTCCTTACAGTGCCTCACCTCCTCGCGCACTCCTCCGACCTCCTCACTCACACCTCCTCTGATCTCTTCTCCCATCATTTGCATCTCCTGCCCAGATGCCACCCTCATCTGCTCCATTTCCTCCCTGTGAGCATCCAATTTAGTTTCTACCCCCATTCTGACCCCCTCTATCTGCTGCCCCATTTGTTTAACTTCCCTTTCCGCTTGGTCCCTCATGTCCCTCAATTTGCCTTCCATACTATTTTCTAACCCCTCTAACCCCTTTTTCATCCCTTCCATTTGATTCTCTTGAGCGGCCATTCTGTTTTCTACCCCCGTTAACCCATGTTTCACCCCTTCTATCCCATTGTCTAACCCCTCAAATTTCTTGTCTAATCCCTCAAATTTCTTGTCTAATCCCTCACCGGTACCCCTCGCTTCGTCCCTCATTACCCCCATTTGGCCCTCCAATCGCTCACCCAGTCGCTCAATTTGGCTCCCCATACTCATCTGTACAGCTGCCTGTAGCTGCGCAATGAGGGCCTGCATGTTAATGCCTCCCACTTGTGCAGCGGGCGCGGCCGCCGTAGCCATCTGCGAGGCGCCATTTTGCGCGCCCGTAACCTCGTGCGCGAGGACGCTATTTTGCGAACCTGCCGCCCCCACTGCTTCGCTCTCCTCATGTCCCTCAATTTGGTCCTGGATCGACCCTGCATCACTCTCCTCTACCGGAACCCAGCCGTCTTGATCTGCCATAGCGCGACTTTCAAAATTCGGTTTTTTTTTTTAAAACAAAATCAAATTTCGGTGACTTTATAATTTTGACCAAATTTTTTTCTAGATGTTTTTTTTTTTTTAATTTGGTTCGGGCGTCGAATCTCACTCCTCGACACCAATTGTTACGGTAATAACACAATTGGTGTTCCAAAATTTGGGCCTAACAAATTTAGTCCCAAGTCCGAATCCCACTCCTGACACCAATTGTTACGGACGCGGTTTAGATGTTATTTTTTGACCGAGCGGTTGGTATGACCGCGACCGAACAGTTATTCCCCGACTAGACCCCGATTCCACTCAGACGTTGACCAAATCGCGCTATGCTAAATCAATGATGGAAAGGACACAACGACTGGGATAGATGAAACGACGCAAGGGGTACAGTTCTCAAGACCTCCGGAGGAGGGTATAATTACAGTGGTGGAGAAAAGGGGGTAGATTACACGGCAGAGTGAGGTAAAAGACACAGAAGAGATGGGCACTTAAATACAATCTTATCTTATCCCAGACAGACCACAGACAAACGGAACAAGGCTGACTTACACAGGGATTGATGGCAGGAAGGGACAGGTAGGTTGATAGCACAAGGTGCACCTTGGCTCGGGGACAGGATAAAGCACGGTCCAGTCCAGAGGATGTGGGGAGACCTCACAGCGCTCGGAGGGTACGTCTTGCTTTCTCCAAGCTCAGCGCGCATCTGACGTCACCTCCCTCTTCCTGCGCATGCTCAGCGGGGAGTGACACGCCCTCGGCTGGTTGGCTCCGCCCCCCTGGGGCCGGTCCGCCGCTTCCATTGGGTGCGGGGGTTACCGGGCTCCGCTCTTGACGAGGAGCTGACAGGGAGCCCCTATTTGGTAACCCCGTCGAGCACATGGTCGATGGCGGCTCATTGGGAAGGCCTCATGCCCTCCCAACACCCCCTACCAACCAAGCCGGAGTGAGGACGCGCACTCCCTGTGCACGCCGCCGCCGTTGCTGTTGTTGTTGTTGTTGTTGTTGCTGAACCGTGAGGAAGAGCTGCAGGGAGGTATTGGGAGGTCCTAAACTTCCTAACGGTGCCATACAATCACATTCTGGTGCAACGAAGGGTCAGAATTAATGGAAACGAGTCCTTAACTGACATAGACTAAGAATAACTAGCAAGATGTCCTATAGTTGTCTACGTGAGATGCGGTGGACCTGGATGCGACATTTAATGGGGGAAATAGGGGGAGATCGGGTCTACAGAGTGTTGTTTACAGAAAGTGGGACTAGGGAATGGGGGATTGGGGATAGTTGGGAAGTATTGAGGAAATAGGGGAATATTTACAAGCGGATATGGATGGATGCAAATCCCATATCCGCAACAATATATATATATTTGCATACAAGATCGAGGCTCGTGTAAGAGCTCACATTAATAACAAAAAAAACAAACGGACACAAAAATCATGCAATAAAGGGAGCAGGAGACAAGATGGGAGACAGAGGGAAGCACAAAACTACAATATTTGAGAGCAGGGACATCGGGAGATCTGTAGGAGGGAGAGGGCTTGGGGGGAGGGGGCATGGGAATGGGGGAGGGGGGTCCAAAAAAGTGGATCTGGGGTGAATCAACGGGGGTAGAAAATATCAAGGTTTTGGAAGGGGGAAGATAAGAGATGGTGGTGAACAGCTGTTGTAAAGACCTGGAGGGAGGAGTGGGATTGAAGAGAGTGAGGGAGTTTGTTCCAGAGGTGAGACAAAAGAGGATTGAAAGAGTGAAGGTGAGCAGAGAGTCTTGATTTTGACAGTTTCACCAGAAGAGGGTTGCTGGCAGATCTTGTGTGTCCTGCAGGAATATTTGGGGAGAGAGCACAGACAGAGCAGGGGGCGCAAGGCCAGATAGGAGTCGGTAGAAGACTGAAAGACTACTTACCTGCCTGCGGTGAGAGAAATAAAGGCCCTCGGAGTTAGCTTCATCGAAGGAGATTCCAATGATTCTTTAAGCTTTGGTTTCAACAGCGTTAAGCAGAGCTTCGTGTGAGGCAGGAGCACCAGCCCAGAGGGGAGAGCAGTGTACCATTGAGCTGCGGATGAAAGCTTTGTATGTGGTGAGGAGCTCAGGTGTGCCAAGGAAGGACTTCGCACGACGGAGGATGCCCAGTCGGCGACTGGCTTTGGAGGCCAGCTTTGAAATGCGGTTTTTCCAGGAAATATCATGGCAGATTGTGAGACCCAAAAGCTTGAGTGACAGAACTTCTTCCAGAGGATTGTTCAGAAAGAAGATGGGAGGGTTGCCCTGACGGTCTTTTCGAAGAGACAAAGTGAGAGTGTGAGATTTTTCAGGATTGAAAGACATGTTCCACTTGTTTGACCAGTTTGTGATATTGTCCAGAAATTGTGCACATACATACATGCATACAGGCATTGTCCCATTCGTTGTCATCTCCATTTGCGGGTTTTAGAAGGTGAGGAAGTTCTCTCAGAACTCAAAATGTCCCCCTCCTTCTTCGGTAAAGGATCGTTATTCAGGAACGTCCATTGTGAATCATCATGTGTATTTTAAGGGTGGATGGATGATTAAAAGCTTTGCTGCAACTTGTGCATTTGTGTGGGCGTTGTTACATATTTATGTGAATGTATGTGAATTACCATTCAGGTCTTTGCTTATCCGTGTGTAGTATATTAAGTTGTTGTGGTTGTAGTTGTTGTGTAGTTGTTGTGTTTGGAGGGTCAGGAGCCCTTCTGAAAAGTGGCCGGAAACGGAAGTGACCGGAAACGGAAGAGGAAAAGACACGAGGGAAAAGGACGAGGATTCTTCTTCCTCGCCCCGCTCCGACGAAAGGTGGGATTGATTGAGCCGTGTGGAAAAGCGGCGTTCCCGAGCCTGTCTGGCGAGAAGAGTTACCGGGACGGATACCTGCCCGGTGGACGTCAAACTGTCGTGTGGCCGTGCACCGACCCAGCGTTTGGCGCCGTTCATGACACCGTCTAAAAAGACGCGTACAGGTCGCCCGTTGGGGACTAACACGCCTGGCAAGCGGCGTGGGGCTTTTGGCTTGCTTTCCCATACCCGCTTCGCGTGGCCACGAGGGGCTGTAGCCGGGGTGCCTGGTACGATACCTGCCCGGTGGAAACACGTCCACCCGGAGTTCGTTCAACCGCCCGAGTGCGGCGACGCCGACCATCATCTTGGTCAGGAGGGGCCCAGAGACATTGTGCGGGACCGAGACCAAAAGGGGGTCGTGAGTACTCACCGGGACACACATATATAAGATGGCCATCTTACTCATAGGGAATTGATTGTGAATTGGGAATTGTTGATGGTTGTGTATGGTTGATTGCTCGGGGAAAATCTCCGTGGTTGTGTCATTGAAATTGTATGGTATCATTACCATTGAAATATATCCTTGAACATCAGTTGTCTCTTGGGTGAAATTCATATGGATTGCGTGGCGAAAGCGCATATATAATACAGCTTTCTGGCGAAGTTCCTCTCACGGTCCGGGGGTCACCGAGACCAGGTATTCACCGAGGGGACCACGTAACAGAATTGGGGGCTCGTCCAAATTACGATTTGCGGTTTCGCAATTGGGTCTACGTCCGGGATTTAAAATTGTATAAAATAATAAAATAATAATTTTTTATTAATTAAAATTTATTAATTAATTATTAATTGGTAAAATTTTTTGAGAAATTGGGGTAAAGTCTTGGGTGAAGGTTAACAGGTGTTAACGATAGGCACCATGGCGTTTGTGGCACAGAACTTTGGGGTAACCCCGAGTGAGGCACAGTTCCGAGCGTTGCTAAAGTCGGACCTCTTGAAATTGGCCAAACATTTTAACTTGGAGGTCCGAACTAATTTGAGGAAGGCAGAGTTGCAGGCCACGGTGATACAATCTATGGTGGGATTAGGAACATGGGACGAGTTAGCCTGGGAGTGGCTACCCGAAGAACCAGAAGATGTTGAGCTCCGGAAACTGGAGTTGCAATTACGGAGCCAGGAACGGATTAAAGAAGAAGAAAGGAAAGCAGAAGAGAGGAGAGAAGAGAAGCAAGCAGAGGAAAGGAGAGTGGAACGAGAACTCCAGGAAAGGTTAAAAGAAGAAGAAAGGAAAGCAGAAGCGAGGAGAGAAGAGAAACAAGCAGAGGAAAGGAGAGTGGAACGAGAACTCCAGGAAAGGTTAAAAGAAGAAGAAAGGAAAGCAGAAGCAAGGAGAGAAGAGAAACAAGCAGAGGAAAGGAGAGTGGAACGAGAACTCCAGGAAAGGTTAGAAGGGAGAAAAGCAGAGGAGAGGAGAGCTGCAAGGGACCTCGAAGCAGAGGAGAGAAAAGCGGAAAGGGAATTAAAGGAACGTGACATGGAGCTTCAGCAAGAAATCAAATTAAAGGAGCTGGAGTTAATGAGAGAACGGGGAGAGGCACCACCCTTGCTGACGGGGTCGACACCTAACCAGAAAACCTGGGATGTGGGCAGACATGTGAGGCTGGTTCCACCGTTCAGTGAAAAAGAAGTCGCGAAATTTTTTCCACACTTTGAGAAAGTGGCTCGACAATTAAACTGGCCGGAGGAGGCCTGGACCATACTCGTGCAAAGTGTGCTGGTGGGGAAAGCTCAGGAAATTTATTCGGCGCTACCAATGGACCAATGTGCAGATTATGAGGTACTGAAGACGCACATCCTCAAAGCGTATGAGTTGGTTCCGGAAGCTTACAGGCAAAAATTCAGGAATGCCAGGAAGAGGGAGAGTGAGACCCATGTGGAGTTTGCCAGAGTGAAAGAAAACATGTTTGATCGGTGGTGTGAGTCAAAAGGAGTCGGGAAAGACTTCGAAACATTGCGTGACTTGATCCTGGTGGAGGAATTCCAGCAGTGTGTCCACGAGGACATCAAAGTGTACCTGCAGGAAAAGAAAGTACCAAAGTTGTGGGACGCAGCCACCATGGCAGATGATTATGCCTTAACCCACCGAATAGGGGTCCACGAACCTAACTCCTCGCCTAGATCTCCGCAGGGGAGGTGGGGAACAGCAGGTGCGGAGAACGACCATACATGGCGGCGGCCTCGAGATGATTATGGGGACAACTATGATACCCCACCTGTTCGAAATCAGAGGGATGCGGGCCCAAGACAAACTTATAGTTCGGGGGGCCCGAGGCAGACCACGAGTTTTTCCTCCGGGCCTACTTGCGCTTTTTGCAAGAAACCTGGACACTTGATGTCCAGTTGTTACCGCATGAAAAGCGAAGACCCAGAGCGGAGTCCGACTACTACGACTCCAAATGCAATGGCCATTGTGAGAAATCGCCATCAAAAGGGTTACCAACCATTTATTTCAGAGGGGTGTGTGTCACGGGATGGAGCCTCGACTAACCGGAAACCGGTTAGGATATTGAGGGACACAGGGGCACATCAATCTTTAATGCTTGAAGGCATTTTGCCATGGTCCGAGGAGACGGCAACGGGGGATAGTGTTCGTTTACAGGGGATCGGGGGCGGTGTTAGTGCTCCCCTTCATGTCATCCATTTGGAGTCCGATTTGGTGTCAGGACCGGTCACCGTCGGTTTACAGGCCACGCTTCCTGTAGAGGGTGTATCTGTGGTTATCGGGAATGATTTGGCCGGGGGTCAAGTTTATGGTAACCTGAGGGTTGGTAAAGAGCCCAGCAGGGAAAATAACACCACACCAGCTCGGGATGGCGACAAAAGTGCCAAGTTATTTGTAGGGGGACTGAACTTCAAAACAGAGGAAGAAGTTCTGACCTCTGTCTTCAACAGATATGGGCCGCTGGTGGAAGTGCGGTTGGTAAGAGACTGGGAAACGCAACAGTCAAGAGGGTTCGGCTTTGTCACGTTTGCCAGCACAAAAGACGCCAGAGAGGCAGAGAAGAATTGGAATGGCAAGGATTTGGAGGGTCGGACCATAACAGTAGGGAAGGCATTTCGTAGGCGTCGAGGGGTCTACAGGAGAGGACAACTGGGCGGTAGTTTGGTGGTGGCCGCAATCAATATTATTATGGAGGCTCCCTGAGTTACGGCCGCTCCCGAAGGAAGGATTGGCAAAGTAGTGGCCGAGAAGGAGACCGCTATTCATGGGACTACAGGGACAAGTGGTCCCACCCTCATTATTAAGGAAGTTCTGAGAAGTTGAAGCACTGAATGCGGCGGAGCCGCCGAGCCAAGATTCCTACACGGATTAACCATGAACGCCGTTCCTAAAGGCGTCCAGGTAGTGAACTTTCATGCACGGACTAACCGTGAACTCCACGTTCCTCAAGGCGCCCATGTAGAGAACTTTCCTGCACGGACTAACCGTGAACTCCACGTTCCTAAAGGCATCCATGTAGTGAATACTCGGCTTGGCCTCCCGGAAAAAGTGCTATCGAGTGGCTTAACTTTGGATCTTTGATCAACCCCTTAACCTTCATTCACAAGAAACTGACGGTCAAAGTCAGAGGGTCATGAGATGGAGTTTGATTTGGCAGGGACAATGTCGTTGCTGGTGCTTAGTCCAGAGTGAGTAATCTGGAGGGGTTGTGGTGAAATTTTGGTTGCTTTATTTTTAAGTGATAACTGTACCCGGAGGGAACTGATAATGTGGGGGGGGGGGGGGAGGGGTTGAGTTATCTGGTTTGTTTCTCCAAATTGGCCGGCAAAGAAAGTTTTCGCTGGGTTCAAACTTTCTTTCTTGGAGGGGGGGAGTGTTACATATTTATGTGAATGTATGTGAATTACCATTCAGGTCTTTGCTTATCCGTGTGTAGTATATTAAGTTGTTGTGGTTGTAGTTGTTGTGTAGTTGTTGTGGTTGGAGGGTCAGGAGCCCTTCTGAAAAGTGGCCGGAAACGGAAGTGACCGGAAACGGAAGAGGAAAAGACACGAGGGAAAAGGACGAGAATTCTTCTTCCTCGCCCCGCTCCGACGAAAGGTGGGATTGATTGAGCCGTGTGGAAAAGCGGCGTTCCCGAGCCTGTCTGGCGAGAGGAGTTACCGGGACGGATACCTGCCCGGTGGATGTCAAACTGTCGTGTGGCCGTGCACCGACCCAGCGTTTGGCGCCGTTCGTGACACCATCTAAAAAGATGCGTACGGGTCGCCCGTTGGGGCCTAACACGCCTGGCAAGCGGCGTGGGGCTTTTGGCTTGCTTTCCCGTACCCGCTTCGCGTGGCCACGAGGGGCTGTAGCCGGGGTGCCTGGTACGATACCTGCCCGGTGGAAACACGTCCACCCGGAGTTCGTTCAACCGCCCGAGTGTGGCGACGCCGACCATCATCTTGGTCAGGAGGGGCCCAGAGACATTGTGCGGGACCGAGACCAAAAGGGGGTCGTGAGTACTCACCAGGACACACATATATAAGATGGCCATCTTACTCATAGGGAATTGATTGTGAATTGGGAATTGTTGATGGTTGTGTATGGTTGATTGCTCGGGGAAAATCTCCGTGGTTGTGTCATTGAAATTGTATGGTATCATTACCATTGAAATATATCCTTGAACATCAGTTGTCTCTTGGGTGAAATTCATATGGATTGCGTGGCGAAAGCGCATATATAATACAGCTTTCTGGCGAAGTTCCTCTCACGGTCCGGGGGTCACCGAGACCAGGTATTCACCGAGGGGACCACGTAACAGCGTTCACTATTGTGAACTCTCATGTGTATTTTCAAGTTATCTGGGCGACTGAAAGATTTTCCACAATTTTTGCATTTGCATTAATGTTCAGATTTCTTTCTTTTGTGAGTCTTGTGAAAATTATTCTGTGCAAACATTTCCACATTCATTTTGTCTTGTTTGTAAAAAGTCCTCTTGTTTGTTCAATCTGGTGATTCCTGCGTTGTGCATCTGCACTGTTCATAAAAGTTTGTGCAATCTGCCGTGTAGATTCAGTGGATTCACCTGTAAATAGATCACATGATCTGTTATAAAATAAAAAAAATCACATGACCAGACAAATGTACCCAAACATGTACATAGAATTTGTTACACTGCAGGAAAGTAAAAAATAAATATTATTGTTGTATATTGTCGTGTCGCCGGTGATTAAGATAACGTGCTGCAGACAGGGCCGGCGCCAGACTATTTTGCGCCCCAGGCAAGGCCAGCTACTTGCATCCCCTCTCCCCCCCACACCCCACTACCCCCAAACAAAAATTGCCAACGTCGATTTATTAATTATCCCGTTTTCCTGACGATGATCAATCCATGCGCCCAACGACGAAAATAATGGCGGCAGCGTTTTGAACATGCCGGATATGATGTATGGGAGAAGGCACATGGGAGCAGGCTATGTCTGTTTCAAACAGGATGTGACGTATGCCACGAAGCATACATGCTCATAAGTAATCACTTACACTATTATGAACAATGAAATATTATATTTTCCTTTTATTATGTTTTTTCTTAAAACAATAATTTGTATAAAACTGTGACCCTTTAAGGTTCAATAATGCGCCCCTTTGATGTCTGCGCCCTCCGCGGCTGCCTAGATGGCCTAATGGTAGCGCCGGCCCTGGCTGCAGATAGCCAAACGTCGCTTTACTCCGAGGCACATTTCGAACTTTTCAAGCGCATGGGAGAGGCCCGAAGCTTTACCTGATCAGACAGCCGACACTGGGTTAATCCAAACCCTTAGAAAAAAGAAACGAAACAAGACACACAAAAGTAGGTTACATTTGTGGGGAGTCGGCAATGATTACCTTAGTCCAGGTAGAAGTGTACAGATTATCATGCTCTGTATGTCGCAATAAAGAAGAAGAACCCCCATGTACATAAGTAGAGATCCAGTAGACCATACGTCGTATAAGTGTATAATTGTTCCCATGACGAGGTGTGGGGTTATGTTAATTAGTTTGGGATTAATGGTAAATCCCCTGTATGTAATTGCCTCTGTTATTTCCCCTCTGTTCCTGATGACAATGCAGCACACACACAAAGCCAACAATCTTGCATTAAGACACAAAATAAAAACTAACCGGAAACAGGATATTGAGCACCACCAATGATACCACCGTCTTGGTGATCACAATAGCACAGGAGGGGTGGGAGGCCACGCCGAAGAGCACCAAGAGCGATGAGATGGCACTAGCTGAAAGGAGCGGACATGCAGACGTCATCAGATGACGTAAGAACTTGAGTATAAAAGAGTTGGATTCCGGACATTTTCTCTCTGAGACCAAGGGCAGTCTTTACGAACAGTTGGATTCATTTGCTCTTTTGGGTCCTGGCTTTGGTGGTGGGTTGTCGAGGTTTACTTTCTCTTGCGTTGGAACATTGGTGCCTGGCAGTCACAGTTGTGCTCTTGCGTGTGGGCCGTCTTCATGAGCACGTGAACATTTTATAGCGCTTTTGCGCCAGGGACATTGGCGGTCTCGACGATCGTGAGGAGGGGCGGTCGTGGCTTGTGGACTCGGGTGTGCATGGCCCATAGTTTTGTGACGACTGGGGGCTGTGTTTGGTGAACCAGAGCGGCAGCGGGGCTGTGTGGAGCGTCCGGGGCCGATGGTGTTTTCCCCGTGCACAGTGCTGTTCCCGGGCATGGACTTCGCACCAACCAAGGTGTTTTTCCCGCACAAGGATGGAGGGCCTGTGATGATCCGGGACAAACAAAGGGACCAGAGCTAAGTGCCCAACCACACATATTTATTTTCACCTTTATTTTTCCTCTTGTCTGAAATTTAGTCTGTGTAGAGGGTCCCTCATTTCGGGTTTTTCGATTTTGTTGAACATTATTTTGTTTCTGGCATTTCTTCAATAAATCCGTTATTTTTGTACATTTGCATCGGTCTTGAAATCCGTGTCGGTCTTGCTTGATTAATGCTCCAGTGGAAGCCATCCAGGTAAGTTCATCATTCTCCTTTCAATCGTGTGTAAAGAACAACGTCATTGTTGACTGAACACCTCAGAGTGTAAGCTCGATCAGCAATCCATCTGAGACTGGTCTTTATCGGCACGGAAAGGACAGTAAGATGCAACAAATCATGAATTTAATGAAAGTAAATGCAAAGAACATAAATATTGTTGCGGTGGTTCAAGTTCAAATCCCCACTCCTGACAACAATTTGTTGCGGGGTGCAGCCGAAGCACGAGGGGCCGGGAGGGTTCCAAATTGTTGCGGGAGGGTCAAGTGCAAGGTGCACACGTCACCGAAGATGGCGATCGAACCCTCACTTTCCCACACCTTCTGGATGCCGAGCGGTTTTGCACGGTGTGGAAAGCGGCGTTACCCCACGAGATTTATGGACCTGAGTCTAGCCAAATTCGGTCCCGGATGATGCTAGGCCAATGGAGAAAAGACGTACCGAACAGGTTTGAAGTAAGAACAAAATGTACAGCCTTTTATTTGGAAGGCACAGAGAAACAGAGACGAAGATTTACCTTAACAATTCTTACCTATCCTAATAAACCCCACTGGCGCCTTCACACTCTGACACACACTCAGGGAATAACACTCTGGTTAAAGGGCGTACCAATGTACATGCTGGGATTCCTCGCTGGTGACCACGTAGTCTGGCGTGCGCGGCTCGCAGTTCGATGAGGTCAGGTCCGCAGGACGAACCGCCGCCTCGAAGTTGGCACGGACGAACTTAGCACAGGTAGATGAACTTCACCGCAGGTGAGTCGTGTAGAAAATGCCAATGCTTGCGGGTCAGCCGGATGGCGCAAAAGATCGGCGCAGACGCGATGGGTGTCAGGCGTTGAACAAAGGCCAAACACATGTTGTGGGAGATGTGAAAAAGCAAGCGAGTTCTCATCGTGGGCATGGCGAAAGGGGCACGAGCTCAGGTGTGTCCTCAAAGAAGTCCCAAAAAGCAAGAGAATGATAATGCCTGCGCGTGGGCTATTATCAGAACTGGTCACGCCCTTCAAAATGTTCCAGAGCCTCCCATTGGCTGAGGCTTGTCGCATCATGGCGACGAGTTCCCGGCGTGCCATTGGTCATGTGGGCCATGCTTTTGGCCACGCCTTTCTGCACATCTGGTGTTATGGCTTCCCTTAACCACACAAGGGTTTTACATCCTGCCTAACTCAACGCATATTTGGTCTTTTTTTACGACACAATGGGAAGGGCTAATCTTTACATTCAATAAGACATAACTGACTACTGCAGGCTACATGTTGTCATGCAAATGACTATAGGGAGTTTGCCTTTATGGCACAACCGCAACAATATGTTGAGGTAAATCTAATAGTAATAGACTCACGTGAGGGACACTCCATGCAGACTCAATTACAGACACAGGGAAAGATAAAGAAAATAAAATGCGCTTATAATCGGCCGGCACTCAGCTTTACGTCCACAAATGGCTGGTAGGGCTTGTTGGTCGTTGAACAAGAGTCACTGCGTGGGAAGCGCACAAGATGGTGTAGAATTGCGCCCGTAGCCAGCCGCCGGTGTGAGGCAAGCAGGCAGGATCCTATTTGTTTTGCTCGTGACCTCCTCCGTCTCTGATGAGCACCACAATCAACCAAAATCTCCTCCTCATGCTAAAACGTGAAAGTTGGACACAACAGCTCCAGAAAATCTCTCCTTGCAAGCGCACATGAACCAGATGCCACCCCGAGCCTGAGACAGAAAGCGTCCGCTCGCCACGAAGCCAGGACCAGAAGAGAGCGAGAGAGGGGGAAAACGCACCCTCCATTCTTCTCCCTGACATCACACTCAAACCAATCCCCACGGGCCCCACCACTCCAGTCCATGGGCATGACCAATCATTCCCTTCAGGGAGGGGCCTCGCGGCCTTACTTGATGCCCATCTAGAATGTTCGGGGGAGGGGTTCCCTTGCCGATTGGCAAATGTTTGGGTTTCTGTCAGGCTTGTTGGTGTGATTGTGACAACGTGCCAATTGCATGGCTGGCCGAGTGAATTTTATAAGAACAAAGGAAAAAATCACAGGGGATGAATTACACACTGGGGTTTATTAATCTAACGCCCTATAACTAATTAACACAAAAGCCACGCCACTTGTAGCGACATCCAAACACTCTTACCCACACAGTTGGCCTGCTTACATACATCGAAATGGGCTTTCTACGTGTCACAGTGTCACACGGTCCATACTAAATCATACATTCCTGTCTTTCCGAAGGTATTTCTTCACCTACCTCCACAAACATAACAATATATGCAGTAATGTGCAAAAGTTTGGGTTTTTCCATGATAATCTTACTTTAGGTATCAGAGTTTTGAGTATGCACATGATCGCTGACCAATTTGTATTGAAACATTAAATTTATGACAACACAGGTCATATGGTTTGGCAGCCATATTGGATTTAACCAAAAACCTGAAAAAAGACATCATCGCCCAAAGCACCAAATCGATTGACTCCAAACTTTACGTGTTTCATTGACTCGGCATGGTGATTAAAAGTTGATCATGAAAACAACATTGGTCACATGGTGTGGCAGCCATATTGGATTGAAGGAAAATATTAAACAATTATAACTTTGAAACCGCTTACACTATTGATGCAAAATTTTACAAATATCACATTACACCATTGTTGCATTTAATTTGGAAATGATGACATCGTAGGTGATGTGGATTGGCAGCCATCCTGGATAGAAAAATAAACGCAGAAATTCACCGAAATTTTAAATTATAGTTCGACAAAAGTTCACCGTTTATCAGAAAAATCCGATAAACACGAAAATTCACAAAAACATGAGACCCCACCCATACATATGCATAGTGTACATTTTTTAAGGTCATATGTTACGTGGTATGGCAGCAATATTACCTTGAAAGCTGTTATTCAAACAAAATCCCTTCTCCAAAACCGCTTCACCGATCGATGTGAAAATCAATGTTTCTTCACCTTCACCGATCGCTTCACCTGTCCTGTCTGGAGAAAATGGTATACTTGATACCAGCTGAAGGGATTCAAATCAAACTTGTTTAGTTTTTGGACAGCGAACTTGGGCATCTACCCATGACATGTGGATGCATATTGGCGACAGAGTCGCATTGCTCTAGCTTTTTAGCTCACCTGGAACCAGGTTCAGGGGAGCTTATGAGATGGCGCGTTGGTTGTCCGACACACGTCTGGACGGACTTGAAACGTTTTCTCCGAAACGGCTGATGGGATTGCGTCCAAATTTGGCAAAAATTATATTTGTTGTGTTGTGACTAAAGTTTGTTCACAGCATTAATAAAAAATCGGGGTCTAAGAGGGATTCCCGGGGTCAAAGTGGATGCCCTTGACTCCCCAAAATAGGAATTTTATTTTTCCTCTGAAACTACATACAATGAAACTTGACCACAACTTTCACCACCCGTGATGTACCAAAGCTTCTTCACGGCATTAAAAGAATCTGACCCTTTGGGGGTCTATGAGGGGTTTCCCCCCAAAATAGGTATTTGCTTTCTTCTCTGAAACTACACACACAATTTTGATGAAACTTCACCACAACCTTCATCACCCGTGATGTACCAAAGCTTGTTCACGGCATTAAAAGAATCTGACCTTTTGGGGGTCTACGAGGGGTTTCCCCCCAAAATAGGTATTTGCTTTCTTCTCAGAAACTACAAACACAATTTTGATGAAACTTCACCACAACCTTCACCGCCCATGATGTATCAAAGCATGTTCACGGCATTAAAAAAAACTGCCCCTTTAGGGGTCTACGAGGGGGGGGGGGTTTCCCCCCAAAATGGGTATTTGCTTTCTTCTCAAAAACGACACACGCGATTTCAATGACACTTCACCAAACCTTAATCACCATTGATGGACCAATGTTTGTTCGAGGCATAAGAAAAATTGGGGTCTTAGGAGGAATATGGGGCGGAGGGGGAGTTGCCCCCCAAAATAGGTATTTTTTTCTTTGTTTGTTTAAAGTTTGATTCTGACTTATGATTATGTTAGTATGATTGTACATGCTGCCCTGTCTTCTAACAACCATTGAAATTGGTTTAAAATACCCTTAGTTGGTGCAGTATACTGTTTATTCTACCAGGTATTATTCTACCAGGTACTATACCAGGAGTATTGGCCCTATCTTTCTTAACACCAGAGTTCATCATCAAACTGTTCAACTCAAAATGTATAGACATTGACAGAAACCTTCATGGGGATGGTTCTTGAAAGAAAGAAGCTTCAGCATATTTGGGTTCGGGTCGATCCAGGTGAACATCAATGTCGTGTTCAGTTTTCACTTCCACTTTCACAAATAAATCTGGAAAAGTAACTTTTATTAAATGCAGGCAGTGTTGCGTTACATGCATAGCTGGTTCCAGACTCTTAAAATAGATAAATAAATATAAATATTGCATTAAAATCATTGATTTGAGGTCTTACTTGAACAGAGAAAATAAAAACTTTCCCCAAGGGAATAGTGACGTGTCAAAGCATTGTGACATTGTGGGAGAAATTAGTAGCAGAATAATGATTACATCCGCCAACAAAGGTGGATGGAGGTTACGTTTTCACCCCTGTCTATCTGTGCCTGTTTGTTTGTCTGTTTGTCTGTCCGTTTATGAATAAAATATCTCAAAATGTTGTGGACGGATTCGGACAAAATTTGGTAGAGATGTAGCGTACGTGATAAGAACGAAATTATTACATTTTGGTGAAGATCCGGATTCGGATCGAAATTATTACATTTTGGTGAAGATCTGGCTACTAAAATTTTAAGTGATTCTTCACCATTGGGAGAATGGGCGAAAAACTATACATGGCAGGATATCTCAAAAAGTTGTGGATGGATTTGGACGAAACGTATTGGACAGGTTGTGTGTGTGTGAAAAGAAAGAATCAATTCAATTTTGTTGAAGATCCGGCTCCGGATCCAGCTGGTAGAATTTTTAAAGTGATTCTTCCCCATTGAATGATATGACCAACCAGGTGGAGGTATGCTCTCTACAAAGTGCCGTTCTAGTTCTACAATGTTTTCTGATAGGAAAAGCAAATCGGGTGTTTGTCGTGAAGAGTCGGTGAATCATCGCCGGCATCCCAACTGAATTTCTTTGTTTAAATTCATTTCTCAAGATAGGGAAAAGTGTAACTCCAACAGAGGCAATGTTATACAACCTCCTGTCATGGTTCCTTTAGAACCAAGGCAATGATAAACCATTTGATGTCATCTTCTATTTTGTAATTATGTCATATGAATGAAGGGAGATGATTGAGTACATGTATGTTATTGTGCTTTGACATTTCAGCATGATGTTTGGGCAAAGTCTCCTCTGTGGTGGGTTTATTCGGGTCCTGTTGCATACATGATAAATTGAATATTGTGACATATTAAACATGTGTATGTACATATGAAATGTCTAACGAGACTGGCATCAGTGTCTGACATTACCAATGATGTGGAAAACAGATTGCGGCCTAATCTGCATATTATGTTCATCCTATCTGCATGAACAATACATCCTCCGAGGGTCAAAGAGACCATTGTTGGGTAATTGACTCCATCATCCACACGTTGTCTTTGCAATGTAAAGACATTGTGATGATAATCTAGGTCAACAGATGGGACATTTGACCCACAAAGTGATAAGTTGTTCTGCGCTGATACCTCAGGCTATCTCAGGTTCTGTATAAATGGTGAAAGGTTTTCCACCTCTTCAGAGGTTGGCTTTATGCAATTCCAAGACAATCTCTCCGCACGTGCGATGTGATAAATGATCTTATATTTTATTGTCTTGTTTTGAGTTGAATAAAAGATTGAATTGCTCCGACAATATCAAAGCATTACGTTCTGTACAAACTGCTTCTTACCCGACCACAACTTCAGGGGGAATTTCACCACCACCCAAAATCACAACCGAAAAAATAGAGATGGCAAGGAAAATGTAGATAAGGCGGAATAGAGAAGCTTTTCTCCCCAACCTGCTTTTATTGTCAAATCACATACAATTGCGATTCAACTTTTCAATAGTTGTTTTTTTTGTCTTGAATGTCAACCCTCATGGAAAACTAAATGACAGAGTGTGGCAGGTTAACAGATTAACAATGATTAAGCCAAAACATGTGACCATATGTTAAAGGGAGTGGAAAGGAGCAAAAGAGTCAGGAACTGGAGAAACGCTCAGGAGTGGTTTGGAAAAATCATTTGTTGATGATTAATTGTATTGAAGGACTGGAATGCAAAGTGTTCGAGTTAGCTCTCCAAACTCCGATTCCGGTGGTGCCCCTCAAAGTCTCGAGAGGGAATGCGGCAGAAAGATTTGTTATTTTGAGTGTTCTAATAAACCATGGTAAAACCACACCAATGCAATTTTAGAACAAAACAAGAAATTGTATTAAGAACTCTAACATACACAATAATAACACTATTAAAGAAAGTACCATGAAAATGTCACTTGCATCGAATGAACAATACATATGATGGTACCATCATTCCCCCAATGCTCTCCAAGCAATAAACTCAGGATATACCAAACGTGAGTGGAATGTAACACTCCCCACCCAAAGTCCATTCACCAATCCCAACACGGGGTGAATGTCGAAGTCGTGCAGAACAGCAAGAACAGGCAGGTATCGGCGCGGCGGCGGACCTGGAGTTACGAGGTGGGAGGTCGTGCAGCTGGTGGCACAGGGTAACGATCCCCCAAAATGTGAGCGCAATCCACCCCGACCCCCTCCTCCCCGTCCACCAATGATTACGCCGATATGGAAACCAACGGCGCTCCACACAATGATGTCGATACAGGAATCCCAATGAAAAAACACAAAGCACCAGGCGGACAGCCTCTTCGAGGACAAAATGGCATATCGGCCTGTAACGGAGGCTCTTGCTTTCCCACCAAAAATAACTCACGTTTGGTAATAAAACCTGAGAAGCAGGTTTAATTGCAATCGCAATGTAGGATGATGTCGCGGGCAATCCCTTTCACTGGAAGCCTCAACTCATTCGCAACCAATATCAAAAAAGTCCGCTCGCAGCCTCGATGCATCTCACAGCTGTGTCTCTCATGGCCGTCTCCTCTCCCTCCGATCCCCTCTTTTCTCCTCTTCCGGTTTCTTTGCCGCGTTTTCCTTTTTCCTTCACAAACATTTATTTTTACCTTTTAAGAATCATCTCCATTTCACACAGAAATGTTACCAACAATATTACCTGAAACTAAAAATTCTACCAGTATATAATAACAACAAATGCGGAAGTGATGGATCCGTAAAAAAAGATACCTTACAAGTATATCTTTGAGATATCTCGTCTGAGTTCAAATCTCGGCCCACACGTAAACTGCAATCCCGGTTTTCCGCATGCAGTAAATTCATCAATGTGCCGTCCATCGGATGAATATTAAACTGAATGCCTCATCTGCTAGCATTAGTTAGGAGACATTTATGATCCAAATCTTTCACAAAGGGTAGTCGAGATAATCCCGGCACACTGAACAAATTTATTAAATTCCTATAATCTACATCAGCAGCAAAGCCGGACTCCCTACAATGATACAAATCAAGAGCCAAGTGTTGCACACGAAATGAAGATTGAAGGCCCTGGAATCCTCCACAGAACAACGTTCCGTCGAAGCTATCGCTGACGATTCGCTAATCAGTGATGATATGAGCTTGTAGCGTTGGGGTTTTCATCCTTTTGTTACTTCCAATTGTCTGCAGCTGTGGAAGAACCTGGGTGGAGCTTAAAACAGCAAAGGCCTTATCTTGTGTAGCTTTTCTTAGATGCTTTATTCAGCTTTCTTTCATGGGAGGGCCCAAGTGTTGGCTACCTGTCTAGTCTGAGTCACAGCTGGGGAGGGGGGGCGGGGATTCAGATCACCAAGGTGACAGATTGTCGATCGAGCTTTGTACTCCGAGGTGTTCAGCCAAACTATGATGGTGGTGCGAACCAAGCGAGTCAGAGCGCACGAGCGGCGACCATCTGCAGTAAAACCCAAAGCCAAGAGAGGGAAAATGCGACTGCTTGCATGAACATCAAGAACCGAGAGAAGGAAAATGTCGGGACATGTCCTTTCTACTCCTGGTGCTCGAAAGTTCTCTGATGACGTCCGCGTGTGCTCCAATCAGTGGGCACCACCACACCGCTCCACGGCTACGACCAATTGTCTCCTCTCGGGCGTGGCCTCACGGCCCTTGTGACGACTCGGCTGGTGGTGTCAGTAGCAGTGTTCAAATGTCTGAATCTGATGGTTTTAGTTAGTGTTATTATTTTAGGTGCGGAGTGCATGGCTGGTGAAAAAGGGGACCAACAAAAAAACAACAGCAACCACGGTGCCCGAAAAAGGCCAACCCCCGCTTTGCGGGGAAAAATGGCCTCTAAAGGTGGGGGTTTTTTTTTTTAGTGCATGGCTGGTGTTGCAGATGTCATAAGGAACAAATGAAAAACCACAGAGGCGGCTACACACAGGGAGTCTACCCTTGTACCCTACCAAATTAACATAGCTCCACTTCTCGCCATGGAGACAAACATTCACTTACGCTGAACACACGGAGCTGACGTAAGTTACAGGTTTCTTCTTCTTCACGACAGTCAGAGCACACGACCCGACACAATCTGATCTGGCCCTGAGGTATTTCATTCCTTACACCCCATAAACGTAACAATATTACCTCCTGATAGTAATCACCTCCCAGGACAATAAGTGGAGGCGAATGCACACGCATGAATAAAATTCATCACAATGTTATGATTTCATGAATTTCACCGCGTGGCCATTTCAATGTACACAGTTGAACGAATGAGGGAAATATTCTTATCATGAACCACGACTCAAAATACACAGCAATTCTTTGAAAAGTTCAGATTCACACACAGCGACTCGACCATAAACGTTATTCTTCTGCTCTCTCAACAATGGATGGAGGCTTTCATTCAATGTCACACACGAGATCAGGGTTTTCTCCCCAGACATGTGTTGAGCCTTTCTCTCAATGGAATTCTCTCATCTCCAACAGCCGTTGTTGCTGTTGAGAAAACTCATTTATGATCATTTACTATTTTGATGCCGACCTCGGAAGGATGACAGGTTGAATCAACCCACCTGGTGTTATTTCAATGGAGAGACAGGTAGCTAAAAAGCAAACACCAGGCTTACCTTTTGCCGTGACATGCCTCATTCTTCAGAGAGAAGCAGCAGCCTCTTCCCTCTCTTCAGACATTTATAGAATCAAAAGCAGCTCAAACACTTGGAATGCGTCTTCTCAATTCTGACAATTCTCACACTCTCACTTTCTCTCTCTCTGAAAAGGATCATCTGGCAAACCCTCCAACCTCCTTTCTTAACAATCCTCATGAAGTTCAGTCACTCAAACTTTGGGTCTCATCATCAGCTATGATCTTTATGGGGGCAACAACATTTCTAGTTTGATGATGTTGTTGACCATTATAGTTTGATGATGTTGATGATTGACACAGCTCCGCTGAGTGATATCAGTAACCCCCATCAAGAAATCAGGTTCTTGTGGGGTAATCCACGTGATTGGCTGCAACCAAAGATTTCCCAATAATGGTGAACCCTCTTCTGTGGAGGACATACTCATGAACGCAGACTTACCAAGAAGTGCAAAAAGGGACACAGATCCCTTCGATTGAAAAATATTTTCATCAAGATATTGAATTGTCATGAAAATACCTGTTTGAATAAAGTGACGACTTGCAGCCATGTCCACACTGATTTATTTAAATAAGAGTAAAATGTGTACAAGAGTCGCAGGATATGTTAGTTGGTATCGTGTTCACGATTCATCACCAGTCTTGGGTTTGATTACTGAAGGAACAAATCTGATAACACGTGTAACTCTGATGTACTCTGTCAGCAAGGAGAGGTGCATGTCAGAGTATACTGCCACATTTTAATTTAGGTTATGGTTGTTGAATATCCCATGATACCTTTATTTAAAAAGTTTGCCTTTCATTCATGTGTTGGTAGTTTGGTAATAGTGCGTACCTGGGATGAGCAATTATCCCAAGAATGGTGAGGAAATCGATGTTTGGCTAACCATGGAATTGCAATAGTTTCTCCAAGGTCTGTGTCTGAACACGAGGCCACATTATTTTCTCTCACTGATGTTCTCCAGGTATGCAATCATCATTTTCCTCGAAATTACCATCCTTTTGGGCTGCTCGGATACCCCAGAGGTGTGCACACGGTTCTGAGCGATCTCACCTTTGTTTGACTCTCAGCCCAGCTACAAACTGCCATCCTGGTTTATCACATGCAGGAAATACATCAATATGTGCACCATTTCTCGGATGGAGATTAAGCTGGGGGTCCTGTCTGTCAGCATGAGTTGGTGAATGCTACACATAACATGGTGTCTTTCGCGAAGTGTGGGTGCTCACTTGGTCTCGTAACCCGATGGATTGTTGACCCACCCAGGATTGTAATCCCCGACATTGTGTGGAGATAGAGAATGGTACCTGGTGATGAGTGTCCTTTCATCTCCAATCCCATATGAAGTTTGAGTTCTCCACAGCCAAGAAAATCTTTCAATCCAAGAAATTCTCACAGTGTCATCTTCCCTCTTCAAAAGGATTCTATCCTGGAAATGTCACGTGTTCATCCTGAACTTGTGGTTCTGGTTTTGTTTGTGTTCTGATTTCCTTTTTGCTCCAAGAGAAAAACTTTCAATGCTAAGGCAGCCATTTTGTATTTGTCTCGTCCAACTGTTATCAATTATTACTTGCAGCGATGTTTTCTCAAATGGTACCCGTGTCTTATGTTTATATTTCATTATTTTGTATTTATTTAATGGGCGGATCTCTGCTGTCTCGTCACGTGTTTGTTGGACTCCACGACTCTCTCACTCCAACTCTGCCAATCCCGATCTCCTTCCCCCTGTTTTCCCCCTCACATTCTTCCTTCTATCTCTTCTTCACCCACCCGATTACTTTCTGTAAAACTTCCTCTCTCCACATGTCTACCGTGACTTGTGGGACTTCGGTTACCAAGAGGTGGGTTCAGTTACCAAGAGGTGGGTTCAGTTACCAAGAGGTGGGTTCAGTTACCAAGTTTCTTCAAGAATGTTCACCAAGTGGATAAAGCACTCCATTTGATACCGTTGATAAGGAACGTCTGGCTTGGCAAGCGATAGCTAGCCGCTTGGTAACTGAACACACCCATGGAATGCGGAACAGTTGAAAGGTATCTGGGCCTCGAACAAACGGGCACCACAAATAAACAACAACAACCTTTCAGTGACGTCGCACTCTGAAAACACCAACGAAACAGACATTAACGTGAGAAATCCCCTTCCCGCGAACGATGACGACGGACGGAAATCGAAAGTCAATCCGCTGCCGTCCACCGTTATCAGCTTGGATTGGAACCGATGATCACACCCAGAGCTGCGCACAATGCTCCTTTTCCCGACTCCGCCATGTTAAACGTTCAAGGAAGCAAAAATGAACATGTGAGTTTATTCAAACAACACAGCGACCGAACACGCAAACCTTCCGCTATTCGGCATCATCGAGCAACTGACGCCGCCCCCCCGGAAACGGAAACAGGTTACATAATACGTCATGTGTAACACCAAAGGGTTTTTGCATTATCCAACAGGGGTATATATTCCAGCGTGGCTTGTCGAACCTTCTTTTTCCTCTTTTTCTTTCAACAATGGATATTTTTGTGTGAAATACATTTTAACAACATTAACTACTGGAAACAATGATCTCGTAATAGAAGCTGTTGGGGGTGAGATAATGATAGAGCGGGATCCGACGGAAGTATCATGGATTACGATAAAGAAGAAGAAGAGTCGTGCGTGGATGCAGTTCCCAAGAAACGAGCAGCGAAAGAAACATTTTATACAAAGCGAGTTGTGAGGTGAGGAAATGTTGTGGAGATTTGGGGTTTTAAACACATTCGTGAGTTGCGCTAAAGATACCGTTCTGATAGATTTTAACATGTTTCTTCACTCGATATCAGCGATCGCGAAGGTTGAGCTCGTGACTTGGTCCGCGATGACGATGTTTTCGAACCACCTCACCACGTGACTATTGGCGGTCTATTTCATTTGGAGGTCGCGTGTACCACTGGTAGCTCAGTGGGGGCTTTTAATGGGGCAGTTACAACAAAGTACAAGGATACAGAAGAATTATTATTTTAATTGCATTTTGGGATAAAAAGATGACATTTTTCACAAAGTAACCTGGGACCATAATCTTCACTGTGAGACCGGTCGGTATCCTGCATCCTACGACGTGTGAGGGCTGTTTTAGGGTTCTGTGGTCTAGCAATAGGATCTTGCTTCGCAACCGGCTTCATATCGCTCCAAGGAGAAAAAGAAGCACATCCACCCCCATGAAAGTCATATCAAGGGTTAACATGGTAACATCAGACATTTCATAACACCAGCCCATGGCCCAACAACAGATCTGAGGTCTGAGACTTCCACAGCCACGGGAGACCGAACGGAGGAGTAATAAAAGTACCTTTTTACCTCAACCTGAAGAAGTGACATTTCAACTTGAATCCTGTTATTTTGCCGAATTGCATAAATCACTTTCCACTCAAATTCGTTTCTGGAGGGGAGGATGGCGTCGCCCACAAGGGATTATGGTGTATATTTCCTTTTTTGATGACGTCAAAGTGTTCTTTTAGTTTATTATTTTTGCAATCATCAGATCTTTTTGAGATCATAATGAAATCAAAGGAAGCGCAAAGCTCCCCTGCCTTTATATGGGATCGTTTCTCTGTATGCATCTTCAACATGGGGACTGGAAATTCGTTTTTCGGCTTCTACTGGTCGAAATTGGCTGCAAATTTCAGAAGTAAATGCTTTGTTCGTTGAGGTGATATGTTCCAAATTTCAGAAGTAAATTATTTGTTCATTGAGGTAATATGTTCCAAATTTCAGAAGTAAATGCTTTGTTCATTGAGGTAATATGTTCAAAATTTCAGAAGTAAATACTTTGTTCGTTGAGGTAATATGTTCCAAATTTCAGAAGTAAATGATTTGTTCGTTGAGGTACTATTGTTGCGGATCCCGGGTTCGTCGACGTACAAAGCGCGGTTTATGCCCCGTTCCCCCACGAACTCCGGTTCCACTGATGCCGCCGACCACGACTAAACTCGTGGTAGACGGATTGCGAGGCAACTCCAGCCGCCTAGCCCGCAGCTGTGCGTGGAAGGGTTTGCGGTCACAACCCGAATACCTTCGGACACACGCAGCCGTGAGGATGGGGACTGAACCCCGCACGTCACACTTATTTCTGACGCCCCAGCAGTTGTGCATCGCGTGACCCATGCCATTACACAAAGCGTACTTTGGACCCGATTGAGCGGTTTTATTTCAGGCGATGCGAGGTCAATGGATGGAAAATGACAACGACGTCCAGGTTGGAAGTACCAAACACTGTATTTAATTACAGGTATGTATAAAACAGAGACAAAGCAGACAATCTTAACAGCCTTACCGACGTGCCCAGACAAGGGCCCTCCTTCATTCGGGGAAGGGGAAAAGGGTAATGCGCGGGGAAGCACGGATGCTCTGTGCAGCTTGCCCAGATGGGCTTGGTCGTGCAGCTCGTGCGGATGGGCTCGGTGGACGAAAACACCAGGAATCGCTCCAATCCAAGGCGCCAACAGCCGGAGACGATCGCGGCAGGAACGAAGTGATGATGACGAACCAGGAGTAGGAACCAGAGAGCTGAGCACGATCAAGATAGCAGGAGCCGGAGGAGAGAGAGAGAGAGAGATGGTTGTCTTATGGGCCGGGCTTTTAAAACACCCGAACCCCTTCCTGAATGTTCCATGGGTCTCAATTGGTGGCCGGGAGTCACGTGACATGACAGCCTCTCATTGGCCACCCTCGGTCACTCCCCCCTGCCTTCCCTTTAGCTCCCATTGGTTGCTCGCTGCTCCTCCTCCCAGGAATGTCTCGTTTCTCCTTCGGGGAAGGTTCTATTCCTCCTTCAGGCCTGCAGGGCCTAGTCTAGTCCCATGACGAGGCAATTTAGGCTTCAACGAGGCCCACAATCATCCTGCCTGACTCAACGCATTATTTGTTTTCTTTCTAAACACTGGAAAGGGCCTATGCTTTACATTTAATAAGAAATAACTAACTATAGGAGGCTACATGTTGTGGTGTAACTAAATATAAGGGGGTTGCCTTTATTCGCAAAACCGCAACAATATGTTCCAAATTTCAGAAGTAAATGCTTTGTTCGTTGAGGTAATATGTTCCAAATTTCAGAAGTAAATGCTTTATTCGTTGAGGTAATATGTTCCAAATTTCACCAATGTCTGTTTCTGCATTCTTGAGTTTTATTAAGAAAACCCTCAAAATCACGTTGGTGTCTGTCCGTCTGTCCGCCAAAAATGTGTTGGCGCTCATATCTCAAGGGCTATAAATTGAAACTAGCTGAAACTTGGAATACACATCGGCCAATAGGTCTAGTTAATGGCTTTCAAAACAAATTCCAACGAAGTGTTTTCGTTTTTCCTTTAAAATTAAATCTATATTATAGAACTAGTGGCAGAAACCAAAGCATTCAGAATCATTGGAATCTCACACGATGAAGCTAACTCCAAGGGCCTCTCACTCACTCACCGCAGGCAGGTAGGTGGTCTTTCTGTCTTCTACCGACTCCTCTCCGGCCTTGCTCCCCCAGCTCTCTCCGTGCTCTGTCCCCCAAATATTCCTACAGGTCGTACAAGATCTGCCAGCAACCCTCTGATGGTTAAACTGCCGAAATCTCGGCTCTCTGCTCACCTTCACTCTTTCATTCCTCTTTTCTCCCGCATGTGGAACAAACTTCCACACTCCCTTCAATCCCTCTCCTCCCTCCAGGTCTTTAAAACAGCTGTTCACCACCATCTCTTATCTTCCCCCATCCATAACCTTGATCTTTTCTACCCCCACAAATTCACCCCAGATCCACCTTGTTTGAAATTCCAACTGATTTCCTGGAAATCCTGGCAGTGTCCATATGTTTATACCTCTCCCACCCCCCCCCCCCCTTCACATGCCTCCCCCCCTTCACATGCCTCCCCCCTTCACATGCCTCCCCCCCAAAGCCCTCTCCCTCCCACAGATCTCTCGATGTCTCCATGTCTCTCGGTCCCTGCTCTCAAATGTTGTGTTTGTGTCCTTCCCCCTCTCTCCCCATCTTGTCTACCGCTCCCGATGTTATTTGTTTTATGTGTCTGTTTGTCTTTCTGTGTGATTAATTTTCGCTCTTTCACGAGCCTCGATTTTGTATACAAAAAAAAAAAAAAAAAAAAAAAAAAAAAATAGCCGTAGATGATTCTGTCTGTCTGTCTGTTGGGCGTCTGTCCGGGGTGTGGCTTACTCGGTTTGCAGAGAAGCTCCACCCATAGCTCCACCCATTCTGGGAGAGGCTTCGCTTCATATAAACAAATATCCACCATTTTATTAACTCGCATAGCTTTGAGGCCTGTTTTGTAGGCCTGTGGTGTCTTGCTCTCTCTCCCAGTTTTATTTCAAATCAAATTCGATATATCATTTCATTTTTCACAGTCACGAACATAGTTTTAGACTCGGTTGAAAAAAAACGGGAAGAAAATCCGATGAAAGTTGCCGTTTATAGAACGAAATGAATTCTCAAAGGCCTGTAACTTCAAGGCCAGTGAGTCTCTCTCACGCCTTTATCTCCAATCTAACTCACCATCTGATTTCATTTTTATCGATGGTTTTGGACTCGGTGTGCGGGAAAATGCAGACATATATATTTTAAAAATACACCATATCACCGCCCAACCGCCAACAACCGCCCAATATGTATCATACACCGCCCAACATGTATCATACACCGCCCAACATGACAGACGGCAACATGTCGACATTATCGCTTTTTCTTTAAACTGAGTGAACCGAGCCGAACCGAATAAACCGAGTGAATTCACCGTTTACTTTTGATGACAGTCGTCACAAAACGACATTTTTTTCTTCGTTTTTATTTCATTCAACATTATTAGCCGGAAGTAAAATATGGTTCAGGAAATTACCGAGAGATATTTCTTCGTTTCTTTATTTATTAGTTATTTGCGCATACACTTTAAATAGGTTTATTTGAAATCTTTAATTTTCACAATCTATATCTATCTATAATTCCAGTAATCTCTGTGTGTCTGTGACCGCTGTTTCTCGACAACCACGAGTCCGATATACTTGAAACTTGCCAGGTATATTGCTGGGGACCCGAGGATGTGCCTTTTCAAGGTTTGAAATTAATCGGACAAGTGGTTCCCAAGATATGGTCACCGTACTCGCAAGCCGTTCGCTTTGGCTTTGCGAATGGACCAAACCATTTCATGTAAATAGAGGGGGGGGGGGGGGGTTCTACCCTACTCGCAAGCCGTTCGCTTTGGCTTTGCGAATGGACCAAACCATTTCATGTAAATAGAGGGGGGGGGGGGGTTCTGTGGTCGTTACTGCCACGTGGTTTCAAAGTTTTTTTTTGTTGTTGTTTGCACGCATGTTTTTTTGCACCCACATACGGGCACGCCCTAGTATATATAAAACACAGTTTGTGTGTGTGTGTGTGTGTGAAATGTTACCGATAGGCTCCTAAACGGAGAGGCTCACAAACTTGATATTTGGCACAAACATGGCCATTGAGCCTGGTACGAACATGGTCGACCTAAAAATTTATTTCATAATATTTTTTAACCATATTTTTACCTCAGCGCATTTCAGCGAGGAATATTATGACCGGAATGGCAGAGCAGCGCGCTGATTCGCTCAGAGCGATCACGTGATGTTCCAACTTTGCCGCCATAATCTTACAGTTATGCGTTCGCACGTAATTCAGTTTTTTCACATTTCAGCGAGGAACATTGGCATTCACACCCCGTAGGTTTTTTTTTCTTTCATCTTTAGATCCATATTTTTAGCCATAATGTAGCGAATGTAGCGTAACGTAGCGTAGCTAACATAGCGTTGGCATAACATAGCGATCCTTGCTCAGGATCTTCGTCAGGTTCGCGAGCGAGTTAGCCAAAACGTAAAAGTGAAAATATATCGAATTTTTTATTCGTATTTACCTCAGCGCATTTCAGCGAGGAACATTATACACGGAATCTCAGCTGGTCGCAGAGCAGCGCGCTGATTCGCTCAGAGCGATCACGTGATGTTCCAACTTGCCGCCATAATCTCACAGTTATGCATTCGCACGTAATTCAGTTTTTTCACATTTCAGCGAGGAACATTGCCATTCACACCACATAGGTTTTTTTTCACTTTCATCTGATATTTGTGATTTATTTCAAACAAACTGTATTTCCCATCTACACGGCCATGTATTCCTATTAACGTTATGTAAAGTACATAAATTGTGTGGATTACATCATTTGTGGATGTGATCAATTGCCAGTAACCATCTATATCCCTCCCCTCCCCTTCCCTCCTCCCCCTCCCTCCCGCTCCCCCTCCCCTCCCCCTACACTTCCCCCTCCCTTCCCCCTCCACCCTACCCTTTCCCCTTCCCCCCTCCCCTTTCCCCTCCCCTCCCCTCCCCCTCCCCTCCCCTCCCTTCCCCTCCCCCTCCCCTCCCCCTCCCTTTCCCCCATGCCCCTCCCTTTCCACCCTACCCCTTCCTTTCCACCCTACCCCTTCCCCATCCCCCTCCCCCCTCCCCTCCCCTCCCCCTCCCCTCCCTTTCCTCCATGCTCCTCCCTTTCCCCCCTACCCCTTCCTTTCTGCCCTACCCCTTCCCCACCCCCCTCCCCCTCCCCCCTTCCCTCCCCCGCCCTGCTCTACCTCGCTCCACACGCGTTCCCCACACCGCGTTACCTCGTCGTGTCCCAATGCGACTTCTTCGCTCAACTTGTGCCTTATTACCTCTACTGCTGCACCCTCATTAATGTCCTCCTCCACTTCTGGCTGTCCTCCTTGGTCCTGGGTTGTTGATTCTAACTCCTCATCAGATACCTCATCTTCTACCCCCACCGGCATTCGACCGCCTTGGCTATCCATGGTACGAATACAATTTGGTTTTAATACTAAATTTTGGTTGCTCTTAATTTTGGCCAAATTTGTCCAAACAAATTTGGTTGGGTTCCAAATCCCACTCCCCGACACCAATTGTTGTGGCCAATATGTACAATTGGTGTCCAAAATTTTGTCTAACAAATTTGGTCCCAGGTTCCAAATCCCACTCCTGACACCAAATGTTGCGGATCTGTTGCCGACCTTCTCCCCTTACCAAGGGCGGGTTAGTCCCCTTGTCTTTGACTGACCAGGCGCGACCCGAGACCTATCGCGTCCTTTCCGGACAGCGCTAAATAGGGTTGCAGGACCAAATTCGCTGTTACCTAAGTACTAGCGCTGCCCTGAAACGAGGAGATAAGCCTCACCCAAACCACGTATGTTGATGGATGCGCCGAGCGGTAGCATACACGTGATCCGAGCCGTTTAGTTGATGGTTGAACCCGATTCAAGTGGTCTTATTCGTACCACGCTTAGTCAATGGAGAAATCACAGGTACGATCGAATCAGGAAAGACAGGAAGAACAAATGGTTTATTTACACTATACAATGAAGAAGAGCAGGGACACAGAGCAATCCTTAAGAACAGTCTTAACTTAATACCCAAGGACACGGGCCCGTCTGACACACACACTCACACGGGGATTGCAGGTGCAGGATGATGGTCCGCGGCTCGTACAGGGATGGCTCCCGTGCAGCTTCCTCCGGTCCCCGGCTGTCCCGCGAAGATGGATGGAACAGAAGACAGGCAGGAGCTCATAACGTGCCATTTGGACGCAAAGGTTATTACGGGCGAATGGTAGGGGGTCGGACTTTGGCGCAGCTGACGGTAACTCACTGGCGGCTATTGCCGCGTTTACTTGCGTGGCTGGAATAGGCGCGATTCGCCACCGGCGCGTTTGGCTGTGGCCGCGTACTTGTACCGCCAACGCTTCTTCTTCTTCCCCTCTGGCGCATACGTAATATGGCGAGTTTACAGTTCAAAGCCTCAAAGCGCTTTTGCCACAAAGTGCTCTCCACGAGTCCTTTCGATGCGCTCCAACAAGTGCTCACTATTCCAGCAAGTCCTTCACAACGCGCTTATTCTCTCCCAGTCCTTCGTAACGCGCCACTGGTGCCAGTCCTCCCACGCTAGTCCTTTCGAGGGCTTTGTGGGTGGGCTTATATAGCCCCGCCTTGCAAACCTTCTCAAACTCACCAGACGTTCTCTGCCATGCCCTGTCACGCCATGCCGCTCGAGCCCTGATTGGTTGGTGACCCTTACCGTCCCCCACTGCAGCCGCCATTACCGACCCTCCTTTACCTTTCAAGGCCTTGCCTCGTGTTAACTCGACTAGGGGCAGCCAAATGGGGCACGGGATGGATTGCGCCTGTTGGGGGAGGGTGGACGGTGGACGCCAAATGAATGGGACCTAATCTCATGTCTTTACACAACGCAGATATTAATAGGGGAAATGGCCTATACTTACACATACTAAGAAATAACTATCCTACAAGGGGGCCTACGTGTTGCTCGTGGAACTAACTATGGGGGGCAACCTTTAACCTTTAATGAGTCCAATGTGCAAATCTCAAAACCATAGCAATATTTCAGGCATGATATCTCAAAAAGTTTTGGACAGATTCGGACAAAACTTGGTTTATGAGTTGGGTAAGTGATAAGAACAAGCGATTCGATTTTGGTTTAAGTCAAATCCAGACCAACCTATCAGTGTCTGACCAAATTCCCTTTTAAAAATTCCCTTTTTTAAGGCCATTTTCCCTGTGGGATCGGGGATTAGCCTTGCAGGCCCCATGACAATCATCATGGTTCCCTTTTTGAGGCAATCTTTATGATGGTCGGATGCCCTTCTTGATGCCAACTCTTTAGTCCCCTCTTACACGAAGGGATACGGTGTACCTATTCTAAACCGGGGCACACACCGGCAAAGATTTGCAAAAACCAAACAAGACAAACAGTTCACCTGGTGGATGTATGATCTCTACCGAGTGTAGTCCTCGTTGAGCTCTGTTTCCCTTTTCAACATCGCTGGGGTAGTTTTGTTTCATCCTTGGGACAGGTGCTTTGATTTTTAAAAGTGCAATGGTCCACTTACGTCACTCACACTTACTTACTCACACTCACATGTTATTCCATTTACTGAATAATGAGAGTTGTTTTGTGATAGTACAATATTTACTTGAAGTAAATACTTGAAGAACTTTAAGAAATAGATGATTTTATTGTGATTATTGTTGAATTTGTTCACATTAAATGAGTTGTTATTTCACTTAACATGATTTTCCTACTAATACAAAACTCACGTCATAATTTTCTAATCGTCCTGTCTCGTTAAACATCAGGGGAAACTTTGTTTTTCCCATTGATTCATCACGTGACAGTGCTTTCTTTCTTTGGGATGGAGCATTCCCTTTACGCTGTGCTTAACACCACTCCCAAGGTGATATTTTTGTCAGCAAAGTGAGACCCACGCTCGATCTCATATCGAAAGATTGTGGACCACGATCGCTCTCTCATTATCTCTCATCTCTCGTGATCTCGAGTTGCATTGGTTGCATGACCTCATTGAATTTGGGAGCCCTGGACACTTGCCCTGTGTGCCCATGCGTTAATCCACCACTGAGTACAGAGGCTAAATGGAGCAAGAACTGGATTGGGGAAAGGAAGAAAAGGGTGGTTGGTCGTGGGACAATGTCAGACTGGAAAGTTATAAGTAATGGAGTTCCTCACAGATCAGTAGGGCCGTTGTTGTTTATAATTTATAGCAGTGACACGAGCAGACTAAAATGTACTTGGATGCAAGATAGGTGTCTGAGGGATGTTTTGCTTTGTTTCAAGAAGGGATCCGAGGGTTTCTGGGTCAATAAGTGTTTGAAGAAAGTTTTGGTGTCTGAGGGGTATTTGGGTGATGTTTGAAATGTTAAAATGAATGTTAAAACCTCACAATCCTGCCCATTTGTCTGTTACTGAACATTTGGAATTTTGGGTTTTGATCATTCTTCTTGGTTGACAATGATTTGAATGACAGTGGAGTGGTGCATTGGATCAGGCTGAGTTTCATCTTTGTGCATCTGGACTCGGCTCAGCGCTCATAACAGTGGAGTGGTGCAGCAGATCAGACTGAATTTCATCTTTGTGCTTGTGGACTCATCTCAGCTCCCAGAGCAGTGGAGTGGTTCACTGGACCGGGCTGAGTTTCATCTTTTTCCTCGAGGACTCGGCTTGGTCTTTTCTTTTTTTTTTAGCCTGGTGTTGGCTCAGCGGTTAGTGTGCTGCCTTGGGATCCTTGGGATCCAGCCAATCCCGGTCGATGGCTGAATTAACGCCAGGGGTGGTTGACTCAGCCTGTCATCCTTCCGAGGTCGGCAAATTGAGTACCAGCTTGCTGAGATGAATGATCCCGTTGTGTACCCCGATTTAGAATAGTTACACCGTATCCCTGTGCATCGTAAGAGGCGACTGAGGGTTGGCATCAAGAAGGGCATACAGCCATAAAAACATTGCCTCAAACAGGGAACCATGAGGTCATGGGGCCCGCAAGGCTAACCTCCGCTCTGGTGGGGAAAATGGCCTTAAAACGATCATTCATTCATTTTTTGTTTGTTTAAAAGATTCATTTCATTTTTGTGCTTGTGGGCTTGGCTCTATACAAGGTGCAGTAGAGTGGTTCGGGGTGGGTGGGATGCGTTTCGGCTTTGAGCCTGTGGATTCAGCTCGACGGGCAGTGATGTGGAGTGGTGTGGCAGGGGAGGTTGAGTTTCGCCCTTGGGCCTGTGGACTTGTGCTCAGTTTTCCTTTGTGGGTTGGCCCTGTACGGTCGGGAATTGTGGACCGAGAGTGTGAGGTTTGGCAGAGACTCTGAACAAGGACTGTGTGAGGAAAAGGAGGCGGGTTGCACGAGAGAGATGAGGAGGATTGCGCGATGGAATCAAGGGTTGAACTGAGTGGCGGGGAAAAGCATTTATTGTTTTTACTTTGAAAATTTTGCCGTCGAAGAAGTGAGTTGAGTGAGGAAGGAGAGAGTCAGGAGTAGTGTAATAATGTTGTTCCTGGGACACCCCAAATCTCCATTCACATACATGTAAATTTTCCTCTCACCCTCACTTTCCTTCATTTCCCCATAACACCCCCATTCCTGCCACCCTTGGCCTTATGGACCTTTTACTCTTCCTATCAATGATTGTTGTTGTCTAGTAGACCACTCAAACAATGAGCCTACAAATATTTGTTTATGCAGAGGAAATAATTTAATTCTCTTACAACTCTCATCACCATCTAATAAATTAACAAAGAAGATGTTTGAGTTTGGTGCTTTATCAAGATATTTTAACTGAGCTAAGATAAAATGGTAAACCTCCCTCAATGTTCTTGTTTGAGCACCTCCAGAGCCACACACCATTTTTAAATTAAAGTATATATTTTCCTGACAACCATCAAAGTTTTCCATCCACTCAAAAATATTTCCATCTTTTTTACCCAACTCACCAGTATTTAAATTAATTCTCTTATTTGTTTTGTGAACTTTTTTACCAGTTGCCTTTTCAATTATACCTATTTGATATTTTTCACATTCGTTATGTTTTCCATTTATATACCAAGGTTGATTACACCTCCACTCTTTAGTCTGGTTGATACTTGGTTCTATCATTTATATATTCATTAAAAAGGCGGCGGTAGCCCCTTAAAATCCCCAACCCCATTATCTTATCACTTATATATATCTTATCACTTATATATCTTATCACTTATATATATCTTATCACTTATATATCTTATCACTTATATACTTATATAACCATAAGGGAGACTATCAATTCCATTTTCTAAAATAAACCTCTTATCGTCAAAAGCCCCCAATGCTTTCTTATTCACCTCTTCTGAATATAATTGATGTTTATAACTTCTTATTCCATTAATCTTTCTAAACTCTTCTTTCTTTGTTGTTAAACAACAACAATAATAATCATCAAAATTTATAGTGGTTGAAATTGTTGCTTTGCTCACCCCCTTAAGTTTTTTTTCCTCCTTATTAATATTTTTATTTATATATTTAAAAGCATATGCCTTTGAACGAAGCCCGATGAACTCCGTCATTATTTTTCCACCCAACTCAACCTTAAACTTTCCTATAACCTTATCATTAACATCTCTAAACAACTGACTATCTTTTGGATAATTATTTGTGTCATATGTATCAATATCATTTTTCATATCAGAATAAACATCATCAGTTTTTATCTCTAATATAAAGCTGTCAGTGTCCATATACAGTAAACTCAAATCATCATTATATCTAGGTTTAAGTGTTTTATAGAGATAGTCATACATGAATAATTTAGATAAATCTAGAACTGATGTTCCTATATAAATAGGTTTATCCATAACAACACTCTCCTTTATCAAATGTATAGCACAAAAGTTTTCTGTGAAAACTTCAGCCTTTGTAAAGCTTCGTCGGTTAATCAGTTTTGATGCTTGTTTCCAAGATGTAGTAAGTCTTATGTCTTGTCTCTTTCTTACATTCTCCATCGTCTTTCCAAATACGGCGTTATTCATGAGCTTATAAAAATCATTCTTTGTATCCTTTCTACGTTGTGTATTAAAATTAATGTACTTTTCAAGCCGTTTTCTCTGTTTAAACTTTAGAATCTTATGTATCTTCTCTACTCTAAGACCGGCCAAAAGATACTGTCTCAAGTTTCTTTGGTGTACTACATAATTTTTTTTATCATGAAATGTTGTAAGAAGTTTCTCTGACGATTTTGAGGTAAATGACTTTTGATAATCACTCAACCACTCTTGCTCAGGTGTTCCTTTCTCACATGCATATGGAAGGTCTTTATGGAATTTATGAACTTCCTCTGGATATTTCAAATCAACTTCAAAATAATAACCAACTTTTTCTTCATTCAATTCTGCCTGTGTTGATATACATAGATTCTCAAAGACTTTGTTGTAATCCTTTTTCTTTTACCCATTTCAATCCACCATATGGAAGAGCCTGAGACATTGCCCAACCATACAAGTTATTCGCGTCATAATACATCAAGTAGGAGCTCTCGACAGATGAATCATAATTTGGAGTGTAATTGTTATTAGCTTTAGCATATCGGCGAGAACATACTTGTGATATTCCCCCTCTCTTTGCCTTTTCAATCATTAAAAGCATATCAACATCGGTTATTAAATCCAAAACTTGTTGTGTCATTTTTAACATTGCACTCCAAGCCAATCCAGGAGCAGTGTAATAGTGTGCTGGGTCCAGACCATATTCTTTATGTGATATTTCTCTAAATTCTTCGAAAACATCAGCAAGAAGAAGAACATCCGTCTTTAGGTACAAGTCATGATACTCTCCCATGTTCTTTATATTATATCGTTTCCAAACGCTTTTTGCATGTTAATAGTCTTCATCTGAAATATCAGTATTATTTAGAATATTAAAAAATATATATTTAGATGGAAGTTTATCATCTGCAAATTTGTAAAATGAGTCCATACAATCATATGGGAAAATTCCCTTTTGTGTTCGTAGACATGTATCTTTAAAATATTTAGAAAGACAACTAAAATCTTTTACTTTCTCTACAAGTTTTGATCGTGGAGAATTCATGAATTTGTAAGTGTCTAGAAATCTAATCTGTGTAGCTGGTTTCATGTATATTGTTTTTTGTGAATGAAATGTATTTCTGGTCTGTACTTGGAATTGCTGAGATACTTCCAGAAGTCTTTGAGAGTTCCTTGATAAATAGATGAGTGTCATAATTAGCATTGTTATGAAGAAAGACAGGAATGAAAGAGGGGAGTTTATAATTAATATGACAACTTTGATGAGCCGGACCTCTATATTTACCAGTGAGATGACAATGGTCTCTAACCTTTGGACCTTCACCAATTTTCTCCTCACAAATATGACAGACATTGTTTTTTCTAAATTTCCTTTTCTCTTCACTCGTCAAAGACATTGGTTTATTGGTTTCTCTCATCATCTTGGTTAATCGAACACAGTCTTTTTCAAGTCATTTCACAAACTCGTCTGGGGTATTTGAGCCTCTATACACCTCTAACTTGTTATATTCATCACAAACGGATGATTTGATATAATAACAAAAACCACAAGGAGTATGTTTTTGATATTTATTTGTGTATGATTCTTTTGAATCTGGAGAAGCAGTATCATTTTTTTCTAGAATACTTTCAAAATCAGCATATATTACAAACGGATGTTTGATTGTTTTCTTTTCATCTTTGAATGAGATATTTGAGCCTTCTTTAGGCATATTGATTACCGTTGATTTATGTTCACCACAATAATTTGAATGTTTATCTAATCTTGTGAATTGAAGAAGTTAAGACAACGAAAACAAATATATATTTTATTTGTTCTTTTACATACTTGTGGTTTTATTAATTTAGCAATATCTTTGATGTATGTATAATGTGAATTTTCCACTGAATTAAAATATCGAAGATTAATATGAGTTTGTTTATAATTGTCAGAAAGCTTTAAAACCTGAATGTTGTTTGTTTCTGTCAGGCCATAAACATTAACTGATAAATTATTCATCTTTTCAAATTTAGGAATATCATTTAAAGCCATAGCCTGGTGTTGGCTTAGCGGTCAGGGTACCAGCTTGGGATCCTAGGATCCTGTGTTTGAATCCCGGTCGATCGCTGAATTAACGCCAGGGGGGTTGACTCAGCCTGTCATCCTTCCGAGGTCGGCTAATTGAGTACCAGTTCACTGGTAATTCCCTGTTTGTCGTAAAAGGCGACAAAAAGGGTTGGCGTCAGGAAGGGCATTGGCCGTAAAACATTGCTTCAAAAAGGGGATCAAAAAACAACAACAACCACGGTGCCCGAAAAAGGCCAACCCCCGCATTGCGGGGAAAAATGGCCTCTAAAGGTGTTTTTTAAAATTTATAGCCATAGGAAACTTTAGGTCTTTCGTATTTAATGTATTCTCATATTTTTTATGATGAGATACTCTTTCATCATGAAAATGTGGAGGACGTAAGTGTGCTAGAATAGACCAGAGAAAACATTTATTGTCTTTATTAGCCGCGTCGCAGACGCTGGTCATAGAGTGCCCTCTGCTGTTGTTGTTGTTCTTCTTGTTCTTCTTCTTCTTGTTCTTCTTGTTCTTGCAGAGAAGACAAAACCTCAAAGCTCCACCCATTCTGGGAACCATAGCTCCACCCATTCTGGGAGAGGCTTCATATAAACAAATATCCACCATTTTATTAACTCGCATCGCTTTGAGGCCTGTTTTGTAGGCCCGTGGTGTCTTCCTCTCTCACACAGTTTTATTTCAAATCAAATTCGATATATCATTTCATTTTTCACAGTCGCTAACATAGTTTTAGACTCGGTTGAAAAAAAACGGGAAGAAAATCCGATGAAAGTTGCCCTTTATAGAACGAAATGAATTCTCAAAGGCCTGTAACTTCAAGTCCATTGAGATATATTTTTTTTAAATCGCGGCATGGTCAGTCATACACCGCCCGAAATAAGAGATGGGAAAATGCCGAGATATAGAAATATTTTGTTTAAATCGCGGCATGGTCAGTCATACACCGCCCGAAATAACAGACGGGAAAATGCCGAGATATATTAAAAATTCGTCCTATCGATGACAATCGTCACGATGAAATATTTAATTTACACGTCGTCACAATAATGTGGAGAGAGGAGCATAGCTTCGTTCACGTGTCGCCACATACGGGAAATTGCCGAGATATATATTTTTTAAATCGCGTATCAACTACTCTCACAGGGTTTTAATGCGGGTCTTAAAAAGGAAGACATTATCGGTTTATTTAAACTTCAAAACAAACTAAATGATTATAATATTGAAGATATAATACAATTATTTTGTGATACACAGAAATCAAAACCGAAAACAAAATGCATAACTTGTATTCTCAGTGATAATACGGATGATATACCTTCACCTCAAGATTTAGATAAATCAAAAAAGAACCTCATCATCTTTGATGATTGTGTTAATGAGAGAAACCAAACAGTAATGGATAGCTACTATACAAGAGGGAGACATTCTTCTTGTAATTGTATTTATCTTCGTCAGTCATATTTTCAACTCCCTCGGCGCTCAATAAGAAACAATGCCAATACTTTTATTTTATTTAAGTTAAATTCAATAGATGTAAATAATTTTTGGAGAGATAATTGCTCTACGTTATGCAGTAAAAAAGAATTTGAAAATTATATGAAACACACGATTGGAAAATATAAATATATTGTTGTGAAACAAGATGAGATACTAACTGATATTTTACACACATAAATGACAACAATTATTATTAATCTTGTGGGTAAATCTGCTTCAGGAAAGAACTTTCATAAATCTAAACTCTTGAATTGTAAAAATGAAAAGATTGTAAGTTTTTTTTAAAAACACCCTATGATTCGTTTTGTAGGTACGACAACCAGAGCAATGCGACCAGGAGAAGTAGAAGGGAAAGATTATTACTACATTTCAATGGAGGAACATATGCGATTGAGGAATGAAGGTCAAATATTTGAGGAGGTCTCTCTTGGTTCTACAATATATTCACATTGTAAGAGTGAGTTAAATAAAGTAAAATCTAATGGTCTTGGGATTTTAGAAACGAATCCTGAAGGAATGAGACAAATTATTAAACATTTGTGTGGTGATGGAGTTAAGATTTTATCATTCGGTTTTGATATCGATGAAGAGACTCAACACAAATGTATGAAAAGCAGAGATACAAGTATTAGTGAAGAAGAAATAACAACTTGTATTAATACCAATAAAGAATTTGATGAAATATTCAAAGAAAAGGATTTATTTCAACACAAAGAAAATTCAAAGACAAAGAAAAGGAAATTTTTCCCATTGACCTTTACAATTCATTAAATGATATTTTTCAATAAATAAATACAGAAAATGAATGCCGAAGAAAGAGCAAGAAAGTTTAAGGAACATCAAGAGTTGATTTCAAAAGTTGTTAAACAACAGGAAGGGATAAAGAAGAAACGGAGACAGAAACTGACAGGTGAAGAAGTCTTTGAAAGAAAACAAGAGAAATTTTTTAAACCACTTTTAAAAACTCAACAAACGACTTTACCTACAGTTCCCACGATATAATTTACTCCAAAAAAACTTCAAATGCTCAAAGATTTTAGTCAAATGACAGAGAAAGAACTTGGAGAATTAGAATATGATGATGAAGGATTATTTCGGAAACTTGAGGAGGTAAATCAACCCCCTAATTATATTGTGGAAGCTCTTCAAAACAATGAATATTCAGCGGATTCAAAAATCAGAGCAGGTCTCATTCCAACAGAAGAACCAGCACAGTTCCATCTTGTGAAAGAAAAGTTATTGATATTTAATGATAAATTGGTGTTCTTAAGTTCTTCTCAACCAAATGTTGAATTAACTCCAAGATTAATGTTTCTTCTAACAAACTCTGGATTCAGCGGTTCAAAATATTTTGAGGAACCACTTGATATGTAAAGAGAGGAAGATAGAGAGTATATTGAGTTGCTAAACACACTTGATTATGGAGTTTCTGTTGCTGGTAAAAGTAAGAAGAATGAGAAGGAGAAACATATTATTGATGCTTTAAGTAAGCTTGGTTCGGGTGTTAGCTTTCTTCCAAATGACCCATCACAATTAGTTAAAAGGCTATTATTGTTATTAGGTAGTAAGAAGGCTGGAAACAACAATTGTTTTAATGAAACATCCGCCATTTTAGACCAGTTGATGAATATGAAAATAATTAATAAATGTCAATACAAAGATATTTTATGAGATATTAAATAAGATGAGAAGCACAATTCTTCGTTTTAATTTCACAATGAGTGATTACACAGCTTCATTCCCCTACCCACTACAACTTAACCCCACAAAAGAATATGAGGCATCTTTATTGTCGATGGACCAGTTGGACCAGGTCGATGGACCAGTTTTAGGACCGGCAGAGAAGATAACTGAGAAGGAAGTTGAGGAAGCGATAAAAGCAATGAAGAGTGGAAAAGCGGGAGGGCCGACGGGAGTTGTGGGAGATATGTTGAAGGCAGCAGGAAGTTGGGGTGTGAAGAGAATGACAGAGATCTGTAATCTGGTGGTGAAAGAAGGCCGCATTCCAGTGGATTGGGAACTGAGTACCCTCGTCCCTCTATACAAGGGGAAAGGTGACCCTCTGGAGTGTGGCTCGTACCGAGCGATAAAGTTATTGGAGCATGGAATGAAGGTATTGGAAAGGGTGTTGGAGAGGAGGATAAGGAAGAAAGTGAAGATCGACGAAATGCAGTTTGGATTTATGCCAGGAAGAGGAACGACAGATGCGCTTTTCATTGTGAGGCAGTTGCAGGAGAAGTACATGGATAAGAGGAAGAGGTTGTTTTTTGGGTTTGTTGATCTGGAGAAAGCATTCGATAGGGTTCCACGCAAAGTATTGACATGGGCATTGAGGAAGTTAGGAGTGGAGGAATGGTTGATCAGAGTAGTGATGGCAATGTACAAAAGAGCACGCACAGCTGTAAGGACGAAGGACGGGAACAGTGGTGAGTTTGAGGTGAAGGTGGGAGTGCATCAGGGGTCGGTACTAAGTCCACTACTATTTGTAGCTGTGACGGAGGTGCTGGCTCAGACCGTAAAGGAGGGTTTACCGTGGGAGTTGTTGTATGCAGATGATCTGGTGTTGATTGCGGAAAGTATGGATGGACTGAAGGAAAAGATGAACAAGTGGAAGGAATGTATGGAGACAATAGGTCTGAAGGTGAATATCGGAAAGACAAAGGTGATGGCAAGTGGTAAAGCATGTGGTGAGGTGGAAAGAACTGGGAAGTGGCCGTGTGCTGTGTGCAGGAAGGGTGTCGGAGTGAACTCCATTCAATGTACAATGTGTGCTGAGTGGGTTCATCAAAAATGTAGTGGTCTGAGAGGGTCATTAACCAGTGTGGCAGCTACATTCAAATGTAAGGTGTGCACAGAGGGAGCTGCAGATGGAGGAAATGTTGAGTTGGATCTTGGAGACGGCGTGAAGCTGGAAGGTGTGAAAACATTTTGCTACCTCGGAGACATGCTGAATGGAGAAGGTGGATCAGACTCGGCAACGGTTGCTCGAGTTTGATGTGCATGGAAGAAGTTTCAGGGAACTGAGTGGCGTGCTGATGAGGAGGAGAGTGTCGCTGAAGCTGAAGGGAAAGGTGTATGCTGCATGTGTGAGAAGTGTTATGATTTATGGGAGCGAGACATGGGTAATGAATGTAGAGCAGCAACGAAGGCTGGAAAGGGTGGAAATGCGAATGGTTCGATGGATGTGCGGAGTATTGTTGAGAGAGAGGAAGACAAATGATGAATTGCGAAAGATGATGGGAATATTGCCTGTGGTTGATGCTGTGAAGAGGAACAGGTTGAGATGGTTTGGTCATGTATTGAGGAAGGATGAAAGTGACTGGTTGAGAAGAGTGATGGAAGTTAATGTAGAAGGAAGTAGAGGACGGGGAAGACCGAGAAAGACTTGGCTAAAGATGGTGGAAGAAGAAATGCGGGCAAGGGGGTTAACAAGGAGAGATGCAGAAAATAGGGCAAAATGGAGAAGATTGTCATGGGGGCCGCAAGGCTAACCCCCGCAATAGCAGGGAACATGGCCTTAAAATGCATGCATGTTGTTTATTGTCGATGGAAACTTATAATACCTTGTTTAATATCACAGAGAAAAACAACAAGTTTATTTATAATCCAGGAAGTGGAGATAAAACTATAATCGTTTCACCCGGAGCTTACGAGATTTCTCAAATATCTTCTGAAGTCTCTCGCCTTATGAAAGAACAAGGTGATGAACCAAAAAATATTGTCATAGATATTCAAAAACACACTTCAAAATCAACTATTAAACTTAAAAATAATTATAAAGTTGATTTCACGATTGAAAAATCATTTAGAGAGCTATTGGGTTTCTCTTCAAAAAAGATTGAAACTAACGGGATGTATTACAGTGATAATGTCATTCAAATATCCTCCGGTATAAATTCAGTATTAATTCATTGTGATTTGATTGATGGTGCTTATAACGATGGAATAAAAACAAATACAATATTTTCATTCAGCGCATACTCTACACCGATTGGTTATAAATTTAATATGGAACCAAAAAATCTTGTCTATTTACCTGTGTCAGGAAAAACCATATACAGAGTAAATTTTAGGATAACCGACCAAGATAATCGTATGATATCCTTTAATGAAGAAATTATATCCATCAGAATTCACCTGCGTGAAGTTTTTCAATAAATAAATAATGGTTATTGTGAGAAAACACGAGTTGGGAAAACATAAAATAATTACAGGGGATAGGATGTTCCTTTGACCATACTATAAAGACGAAGGTATGTTTCCTGGTAGTGGATACTATAAACCAAAGAGACTACGTGGTGTAGGACATCAATTCAGAAATAAAGGAGATGGGATAATTGATACTCTAATGGGTATTGGTTCAACCATTCTTAAACATAAAGACCTAATTGGTTCAACTGCTTCTGCCGTGGGCTCAGTTGCGGGTGCTATAAAGAGTATAAAAGATGCTCAAAAAGAGTCATAAATTACAAGCAATCAAAGAAATAAAAAAAGGTAAAACTCAACTATCTTCACAAGAACGACAAAAAATCATTAAAATACTTGGGTCAGAGTTTCAACAATTTTAATGCTATATAAATACAAGTGTGGAAGCGATTGATAGTATCTATGATTTGGATGATACGATTATCATTTCAAACTCCACTAAAAAGGAAGACTATTTTAAGGTAAATGCTATAACAGGAACAGACTGGAATTCAAACGGAACAAAAAGTTTTGAAATAAATAATCAACAAACTTACTTGAATATAGCTGATAGTTTCTTGCTGTGTAAATTTAAATTCACTAAGGCTGCGAATAATACTAATGCTACACTCGTAAATGATTTCTTCTGGAAAATGTTTGATCGTGTCCGCCTGTATATTGGAACACAAGAGGTTGAAGCGGTTGATTATGTCTCTGCTACATCTGAAATGATGAAATTTACACTATATTCGTTTAGTGATAGAATGGGTAAGGGAGCTGTTGAAGGTTTTATTCCTGATATGTCAACGGGAACAAATGCTGACCCTGGTTATAGTCAAAGGAAGGCAATGTATAATGATGAAACAAAAGCAGAGAATAGTTTTACTGTAGCAGTACCTCTTAAAGGTATATTTGGATTTTGTGATTATGATAAAGTTTTGTATGTGCTTAAAATTAGATTTCAACTACAAAGGAATGATAATGTAAATAGGTTGCTTTTTGGGGTTGAAAATGCTTTTGGTGAAAATAATAAATTTGTTATTAATGATTTGTGTTGGTATATTAGTGAATATACTCCTAATCTTAAAACGGAAGAGATGTTGAATAGAAGTCTTAACTCAAAGACCCCACTAAATGTATCATACCTTAAAAGAAGATGTCAACACGTTAAACTGAAACACACTACCTACACTTGGAATTTTGGTGTTCTGGAAGGAAAACCACGATACCTATGGCTCATTTTTAAGAAATCAGATGGAGATGAAGGTACTGATAAGAATAATGCACTGAGTGATAATGCCAAGGTGAAACAACTTCGGGTTTCCCTTGATGGCACATTTTACCTGCGAGATAGATTGGAAATTGATTGGGAAAAAAATGATTATGCAGAAGCCAACAAGTCTTACCAAAAGGTGTGTGAAAGCAATGGTAATAATGACCCTATTTTGGATATGGTTGCGTTTCAAAAACTTTATACAATCTATGCAATTGACCTGAGTTCTCAAAAAGAAACTATAAAGTCTAACAGAGTGGACACTTCTCTATACATTGAAAGAGGGGAGAGTGAAGAGGTTAATACATATTGTTTGCTTTTGGAAGAAACAGAATTACAGATTAATACAGATAATGGTGTTATGATTAATATCACATAGGTTTTTTCTCATAAATAAAGGAGTAGGAAAGAACAGGTCTATGTTAATCAAATCAATCTTAATAAATTAACATCTTGTATTCAAAATCAAAAGCTTTGTATTATTAATGTTAATGCAATTCAAAGAAAAGGAGCAGTAAGAATTGATGTTTTACTCACACACACACAAGTAAAAACACTAAATGATGCTGGTTCACTTAAAATTAAAATGACAAAACCTATGTTGAAGAAATATTCAACAGGGAAACGAGTGGAGGATTTCTCCCATTTCTAATTCCTTTATTTGCTAGTTTAAGTGTGGTGGGAGCATTGACTGGTGGCATTTCAGCAGCGGTAAAAACTGCTAACGAAAGGAAGGCACAACTAAAAGCTCAAAAAGAATTGGAAAGACATAACAAGGAGTTGGAGAAACAAATTAGTGGAAGTGGTGTAATTGTGGATTTTGCTCAAAAACTTGAAAGTCTACCTGATAAAGCTAGATTGTTGGTTGGAGATATGCTTTCCTCTATCGCTCAAGCGGGTGTTAAACTAACTAAAAGGGGTAATGGGTTATATCTTTCTCATAAATAAATGGATAAATGGTTAAACAATTTGGAAAGAATACAACGTCAAATGTAGAACTTACTAAATATTGTAAAAAACTAAAAATTGATAATGTGGTTATTTGTATGAGAGATGAATTAACAAAGTTGTCCAAGAATACAAAGAATATTATTATGAATTTAGACACACAGAATGGTTCTCATTGGGTTTGTATTCATAATAGTCAGGATAAATATTATTTTGATAGTTATGGTATGCCACCACCTGTTGAAGTAATACAACTCTTACAGAATGGTGTTTATCAAACATTTCAAGTTCAAGAAATTAATTCTAAATGTTGTGGCCAATTATGTTTATATGTATTATTTCAACTCAGCAATAATGAAAATTTTTATGATATCATTTTAAATCTAATATAAATGACTTTTGTTGGAAAAAATGGTTCTATCTTTGGAGAATCCTCTCAGGATATTGATTTATCAAATTATTATACAAAGGCACAGGCTGAACGACAAAAATATAGTAAAAGTAAAAATATTAATATGAAGAATACTTATAAATTAATCAATTATCCACACCCTACAGATGTGAATGACTTAATTAGATTCAGTGATTTATCACAATATATATCTTTAAATTTAACAGCACGTTTTGTTAAACAAGTAAAATTTACAACCACAACACCTGGTTATACTGACCATACACATTTCCTCATTCAATTTAACTATCTGCTTACAATTGAATTTTATAAAAAAGGGCATATAGTTAATATGCGATTTAATAAATGGGGGTATAATATGCCTGATTTAGGGTATAATTGGTTTTTTCAATAAACTTAGAAGACCTACATGATTTTAATCAGCCTCGTAAAGAAGAATATTATCCGCTTGGTGAGGATAAAGATTTATGTGGAAGTACAATTAGTAAACAACAAATACATGATTTTAAGATTTAAAAAAATATGATAGTATAGCGATGGTTTGCATGGCAAAGAAGGAAGGTAATGAGATAAGGATAGAAAGCCGAGGAATACAAACCTATTTGGTAGTGGGAAGATGGGGTGGTATTACCTGTCATAATATTAATCTCACATATATTTCTGATACATAAATGGCAGGAAGAAGACTACAAGAGAATTATAATTTTTGTATTCAGGGATACCTACAAGAAAAGGGTGTTACATACCTTATGATTTGGAGCATATACATGGAAATTTTGTCATTAGAAACTGGCCTTATACTGATATTGCTAAACCCACAAATAGAGACTTGTTTAAAATATTAAATAAAAATGAACTTCTCAAAGTTATGAAATATAAAACTCTTTTAGAAATCATCAACAAATCTTATTGGTATCCTATAATGAGAAAAATAATTATAGATACAAGAATATCTCAAAATCCAGATGAATATATGTATAATATTATTTGGGACTCAAACTCAAGGGTAGCTGGGGATGAGGAAGGAGTTGAGGAGAGGGAGGAAGGAGTTGAAGAAGAGAAGGAGGAAAGAGAGAAAAAGGAGAAGGAGGAAAGGGAGAAAAAGGAGGAGGAGAGGGAGGAAAGAGAGAGGGAGGAAAAATATAAAAAGATGGAAATCAGTGAGCTTCGTAAAAGATTAAATGTATTACAGCAAATAAATCAATCTCAATGCACCGAAGAGGAAAATAAAGAATTAACGACTCTTCTGAAGATATTGATTTTTTAATTTGCTGAGGAGTTCAGTGAGAAGATATACATGAAGAAGAGAAAGGTCATATAGTTGATGATGTTGGTGTCATTGACTTTCGTTAGTTTTATTTGTAAATAAATGGAGGAGAGAGTGAAGACATTTCTAAGGATTCTTTATGTTTTAAAAATAAAGATTGAAATGTATATGTTGAAAACCAAAAAGGTTTTGGTACTATGTCGGACTTTTTCTCATAAATAAATATGAGTTATTGTCTCAAATGTAAAAAGAAAACTAAATCTAAAAATATCTCTTATAGTGGGACGGCTTAGCCCAAATATTCAAAAGAATTGTGCATTTTGTGATACAAGCACCAAATTTGGCACAAATGTACATTAATATGTTGCGAACATTTTCAGATATTGGGCCACTTGAAATTCCGTAATTTTTTTTTTCAAATTTTTTCAAATTTCGTAATTTCAAATTTTTCGGGTGACACCGTCACAATTTCGGTCTTCGAGGCCGGCCGATAGGCAAAGTGTGACCGGAAGGGACGAGGTTCTCCTGACCACGTGGCCCTCGATCTGGGAAGCGAGAGGCGTTCCATTAGTGGACGCGCCCCTCACGCCCGACTTTTGGGCGGCCCCGGCAGGCCGTTTGTTTTGACGTTCCGTGACAGGCCCCGCACCCCCACCTCCGGGCCGACCGGAAGCTTGTGCTGAGTACATCATACCTGAACAACTCAGTGAGGCAGAACACAGCAGTGCACACCAGGGTGACCCCTTCAGTGCATAAACCAATTAACCTGTCCACTGCAGGGCATATAGAAATGAAGTTATTTTCTGCATATAATAATAATATAAGTTCAGTTCTATATAACAATTTCTGTTATCACCACTACCACTACAACTACCACTACTACAAGCTTTGTCTGGAATTTTGTGGACTAACAGACAAACAGACATACAGACAAGCTGGGATCAAAACATTACCTCCTTCCACCATTGAGTGTAGAGGTAAACATCATGGAAATTATATCATGCCCTAGATTTAATTCATGCTTACCCATGTATTTGCTTCACTGGTTCACAAGGTCTTTTGCATTCATGTAATTCAGACTCTCGTCTTCATTGCTGACCACACAATGTTCGCAACATATTAATGTACATTTGTGCCAAATTTGGTGCTTGTATCACAAAATGCACAATTCTTTTGAATATTTGGGCTAAGCCGCCCCACTATATCGGCCGGCCTCGAAGACCGAAATTGTGATGGTGTCACCCGAAAAATTTGAAATTACGAAATTTGAAAAAATTTGAAAAAAAAAATTACGGAATTTCAAGTGGCCCAATATCTGAAAATGTTCGCAACATATTAATGTACATTTGTGCCAAATTTGGTGCTTGTATCACAAAATGCACAACAGGTTTGCTATGCTGCTACATTATTATGTTAAAGCTAAAAATAATAGAGTTTATCAAAAAGGAATATGTCAAGTGTGTGGCTCTAAAAAGTGTCAATTCATCTCTCCTAAAAGTGGAGGAGACATACAAAAGTTTCTGTCAGGAAGTAAATTTACAACAACTGGAATTCCTGGGGAACTACATCTACCTGGATATTCTTTCTGTGGTCCTGGAACAAACCTGGATAAAAGATTAGATGAGGCTGACAATCCTAAACCTTGGTCTAAACCTATAAATAGGGTTGATGAAGTGTGTATGAAGCATGATATTGCTTCGGCGAATACCACTACATTGGATGAAAAACATGAAGCAGACAGAGAAATGTTATATAATTTGTCTTTGATACGAAATCCTACGTTGAGAGAGAAAGTTGATAGGTTTATTGTGAAAAAATTGATAAGTGCTAAATTGAAACTTGGTCTTGGTTATTCCTCAAAAAACTATCAGGCTCTAATGATGTCATCAAGACTGAGGAGCTTTTGGCTAATGAATTACACAAACCTATAATCACAAAGTTTAAAAGAAGGAAAGTTTATTCTAAATACACCGACCACATATGGTCCGCTGATTTAATCGAACTAAATAATGATAAGGGATACAGGTATGCTTTAACCGTTATTGATTTGAGGAGTAGATTTGCCTGGGTTGTTCCTTTAAAAAGTAAAAGGGGTGATACTCTTATGTTAGCTTTCAGTGGAATATTTAGTAAAAGTAAAAGAAAACCAAAGAAGTTATGGACTGACGAGGGAACAGAGTTCTATAACAAAATATTTATGAATTTTCTTCAGAGGGAGGGTATTAAATTATACAGCACCTTTAATGAAGGAAAAGCAGTTGTTGTTGAGCGTTTTAATCGCACTTTGAAAGAGAAACTATATAAAAAATTCACACAACTCGGTTCTCAACAATGGGTATATTTAATCCAGAATATTGTAGATAATTACAATAATACAGTTCATTCATCAACAAAATCAAAACCATCGGAAACATTTTCAAAATTAGAATATGAAAAGGAGATTAATTTGAGAAAGCCCAAGTTCAAAGTTGGTGATATTGTAAGAATATACAGATGGAAAAGCCATTTTGAGAAAGGTTATACAAAGAGATGGACGAATGAATTATTCAAAATCGTTGATGTAATGGATACAGTCCCTTGGACTTACAAATTATATGATATGAATGAGGAAGAAATCTTGGGTTCATTTTACTCACAGGAATTACAAAAAACACAAGTAAACAGATAATACCCTTAAAAACAATAAATAAATAATAAAATGTAATGGGGATACGTTCTTAGACCTGTGAACTCCAAACACAGAATCCCTCAACTTTTCAGTTGGGGCTTAACTTTTGTGTGTGTGTGAGTGAGTCATAATAATATACAAACCCTAACCCAACCTCAACCCCAACCCTAACCCTAACTGAACCCTTAGCCCCCACATTAAAACACCAAATTTGTTAGTCTAAACAACTGTATCCATTACATCAACCATTTAAAAAGTTCTTAACTCCATCTCTTTGTATAACCTTCCAATTCTATTTATCTTTTTTCCAACTTTTTTAAACAATTCAATGATAATATCAGATAAATGAGTCTGTGAGGTTTGACATTCATTCACAAATTCACCTCACATCCAGAACCCTAACCCAACCCCATCCCTAACCCTCACATTCAAAATCCCAACCCTAACCCAACCCAACCCTAACCCAACCCCATCCCTAACGCCGTATTTGGAAAGACGATGGAGAATGTAAGAAAGAGACAAGACATAAGACTTACTACATCTTGGAAACAAGCATCAAAACTGATTAACCGGCCAAGCTTTACAAAGGCTGAAGTTTTCACAGAAAACTTTTGTGCTATACATTTGATAAAGGAGAGTGTTGTTATGGATAAACCTATTTATATAGGAACATCAGTTCTAGATTTATCTAAATTATTCATGTATGACTATCTCTATAAAACACTTAAACCTAGATATAATGATGATTTGAGTTTACTGTATATGGACACCGACAGCTTTATATTAGAGATAAAAACTGATGATGTTTATTCTGATATGAAAAATGATATTGATACATATGACACAAATAATTATCCAAAATATAGTCAGTTGTTTAGAGATGTAAATGATAAGGTTATAGGAAAGTTTAAGGATGAGTTGGGTGGAAAAATAATGACGGAGTTTATAGGGCTTCGTTCAAAGGCATATGCTTTTAAATATATAAATAAAAATATTAATAAGGAGGAAAAAAAACTTTAGGGGGTGAGCAAAGCAACAATTTCAACCACTATAAATTTTGATGATTATTATTGTTGTTTAACAACAAATAAAGAAGAGTTTAGAAAGATTAATGGAATAAGAAGTTATAAACATCAATTATATTCATAAGAGTTCATGGGGGGAGTTCATGGGGGTTATGGATATGGTGTGAGAAATGGAGAAGGTGAAAGGATTTTGGAGTTTGCTGATGGAGCTGATTTGTTGATTTGTAATACTCAGTTCCAGAAAGAGGATAATAAGCTTGTTACATACACGTCAGGTGGGTCGACGACAACCGTTGACTACCTGATGGTGCGTAGGCGAGACAGGGGGCACCTCCGGGACACAAAGGTAATCCCGGGGAAGGAGGCTGTTTCACAGCACCACTTGGTTGTCTGCGACGTAAGGGTGAAAGGTGCGAGGAGAGCTCGGCGGGTGAAGTACCAACCGAGAATGAAGGTGTGGAGGTTGAAAGAGGTGACAGTAAGGGAGGCATTAAAAGAGAGCCTGAGTAGGGTCGAGGATGATGTGGTTGAGCTTGAAAGTGGTTGGATGTCAATGAAAGCTAGTCTGTTGGGAGCCGTTGGTGAGGTATGTGGATGGACAAAAGGACCACCGAGGCACTCGGAAACATGGTGGTGGGATGATGAAGTTGGAAAGAGGATTGACGAGAAGAGGAAGAAGTTCAAGGAGTGGCAGAAGGCGAAGGGTACAGGAGCAGAAACAGCAGAGCATGAAAGTTATAAGGCAGCTAGGAAGGCTGCAAAGAAAGAGGTAGCAACGGCACAGGAGGCATGCAGGAAAATGTTCGGAGAACGCTTGGATTTGGAAGAGGGTCAGAAAGCAGTATTCAGGATTGCAAAGCAGATAGCGAAAGAGAGGTGTGATGTGATGGGTGTGAGTTGCTTGAAGGATGAAGTGGGACAAATCGTTGTCGACCCAGATGGAATTAAAGGAAGATGGAAAAGATATATGGAAATGCTGTTGAATACAGAGAATGAATGGGATGGCAACATAGAGAGTAACCCAGTTTTAGGACCGGCAGAGAAGATAACTGAGAAGGAAGTTGAGGAAGCGATAAAAGCAATGAAGGGTAGAAAAGCGGGAGGGCCGACGGGAGTTGTGGGAGATATGTTGAAGGCAGCAGGAAGTTGGGGTGTGAAGAGAATGACAGAGATCTGTAATCTGGTGGTGAAAGAAGGCCGCATTCCAGTGGATTGGGAACTGAGTACCCTCGTCCCTCTATACAAGGGGAAAGGTGACCCTCTGGAGTGTGGCTCGTACCGAGCGATAAAGTTATTGGAGCATGGAATGAAGGTATTGGAAAGGGTGTTGGAGAGGAGGATAAGGAAGAAAGTGAAGATCGACGAAATGCAGTTTGGATTCATGCCAGGAAGAGGAACGACAGATGTGCTTTTCTTTGTGAGGCAGTTGCAGGAGAAGTACATGGAGAAGAGGAAGAAGTTGTTTCTTGGGTTTGTTGATCTGGAGAAAGCAGTCGATCGGGTTCCACGCAAAGTATTGACATGGGCATTGAGGAAGTTAGGAGTGGAGGAATAGTTGATCAGAGTAGTGATGGCAATGTACAAAAGAGCGCGCACAGCTGTAACGACGAAGGACGGGAACAGTGGTGAGTTTGAGGTGAAGGTGGGAGTGCATCAGGGGTCGGTACTAAGTCCACTACTATTTGTAGCTGTGATGGAGGTGCTGGTTCAGAATGTAAAGGAGGGTTTACCGTGGGAGTTGTTGTATGCAGATGATCTGGTGTTGATTGCGGAAAGTATGGATGGACTGAAGGAAAAGATGAACACGTGGAAGGAATGTATGGAGACAAAAGGTCTGAAGGTGAATATCGGAAAGACGAAGGTGATGGCAAGTGGTAAAGCATGTGGTGAGGTGGAAAGAACTGGGAAGTGGCCCTGTGCTGTGTGTAGGAAGGGTGTCGGAGTGAACTCCATTCAATGTACAATGTGCACTGAGTGGGTTAATCAAAAATGTAGTGGTCTGAGAGGGTCATTAACCAGTGTGGCAGCTACATTCAAATGTAAGGTGTTCACAGAGGGAGCTGCAGATGGAGGAAATGTTGAGTTGGATCTTGGAGACGGCGTGAAGCTGGAAGGTGTGAAAACATTTTGCTACCTCGGAGACATGCTGAATGGAGAAGGTGGATCAGACTCGGCAACGGTTGCTCGAGTGAGATGTGCATGGAAGAAGTTTCGGGAACTGAGTGGCGTGCTGATGATGAGGGGAGTGTCGTTGAAGCTGAAGGGAAAGGTGTATGCTGCATGTGTGAGAAGTGTTATGATTTATGGGAGCGAGACATGGGTAATGAACGTAGAGCAGCAACGAAGGTTGGAAAGGGTGGAAATGCGAATGGTTCGACGGATGTGCGGAGTATCGTTGAGAGAGAGGAAGACAAATGATGAATTGCGAAAGATGATGGGAATAGAGCCTGTGATTGATGCTGCGAAGAGGAACAGGTTGAGATGGTTTGGTCATGTGTTGAGGAAGGATGAATGTGACTCGTTGAGAAGAGTGATGGAAATGAATGTAGAAGGAAGTAGAAGACAGGGAAGACCGAGAAAGACTTGGCTGAAGATGGTGGAAGAAGAAATGCGGGCAAGGGGGTTAACAAGGAGAGATGCAGAAAATAGGGCAAAATTGAGAAGATTGTCATGGGGACCGCAAGGCTAACCCCCATTCTAGCAGGGAAAATGGCCTTTAAAATGCATGTTGTTGTTGTTGTTTGTATCTTCAGAAGAGGTGAATAAGAAAGCATTGGGGGCTTTTGATGATAAGAGGTTTATTTTAGAAAATGGAATTGATAGTCTCCCTTATGGTTATATAAGTATATAAGTGATAAGATATATAAATGATAAGATATATATAAGTGATAAGATAATGGGGTTAGGGATTTTAAGGGGCTACCGCCGCCTTTTTTATGAATATATAAATGATAGAACCAAGTATCAATAGACGGGTCAATATACTGCCTGACCCCCAAAAAATTGCAAATTTTTGTTTTATGCTTATTTCTAGTAGTTTATGAAGTGGAAGACAACATATTAAAAGTTGGACAATTTTGACGCATGGGAAAGTCCCTCAGTGACGTCAGAAAACAAGATGGCTGCCGGCAGATAAAACGTAAAAAAATTGACTGATAATCATCAGACCACTAATAATTTAAAGTTAATTTTGCACCAATATTTGTATTATGATCGTTGCTGGTAGTTTATGCAGTGCTAATCCTGAGACCATTCGCAATTTAAAGTAAATATTTGCACAAATATATGTTCTTTGATTGTTTCTGCCAGTCTATGACATGGAAAGCAACATATAAAAAATTGGACAATTTTGACACATGTGGAAGTACCATATGACTTCTAGTCTTAGATTCCAGTTTCATCGTCCTCCTCCTCCTCCTCTATGTCTGGTTCAACACTCATATTGTCACAGTTGCTGTCCTGGCAATGTCCACATGCACTGGTGCACTCTAATCCATGCTTCCTACATGAACACCTTAGTGTTTTGCACCCCCCTGAACAGTTGCAGTGAATCATCTGAAGTAGTATGTCTGGAGCAGGGCTTTTGTCTGTCATCACTGGAACAAGTTTTCCTCCTTCTACCTTCCATCCCCACTCCGTTGGCTCCATTCCACAACAAAGGCCCATCCATTCCATTACCTGGTAATAGGTCCGCAGAGAATGAAACTTGCAGGCAGCGGATGTGGGTGGCAGTCTTTCAGGAGTGACAAATGCCTTAGCCCTTGCAACCTTTTTGCAGAGAATGTTGTATCTGATCGATGCCAATGAGTCGTTCTGATTTGCTTCAAACAATGCCACCATTGCTCTGCAGCCTGCAGTTTCAATAACATCCTGACTCTGCTGTGGTTTACAGAACACCTTTGAGCTGTCTATCAGTTCCTTTTCTTTCTTGATGATTCTTTGAAACCCTGACTTCTTTCCAATCCCAAAGACACGAGACGTTGCGTCACAGCCAGTTAATGCATGAAGGAACAATATATCTCTGCAGGCTGCATTTCCAAGTATCTGCTGAAGGACTTTGATATTGTAGACATTTGATTTTGCCTTGTCAGAACGGAAATAGAGTTCAATGCAGTTTGTCTCCACCATATAGAAGAGCAGGAGGAGAAGGAGATCTGTATCTTCTCCAATGAGGGTTGTAGATCTGGAAGCCGCATTTGCGACGGCCGCTTTTGCAATCTCAACATCAGCATCTCCCTCTGCTTGGATCACCTCACAGCCTTCCTTGTGCAACACCTCTATAATCAACAGTATCATTGCCTGCTTGTTTGACTCATTCGACAGAAAGTCCTCCTTTTTCCCAACAAATTTTGTTGACTCCGTAATGTTAACCTTGGTGGCATTCTTGTTTCTATTCCGACGTTGATGAGAACAGTCCTTTGTGCTTGGCCCAGCCTCATAACCATCAAACACAACAGTAGCTTTGCCATAGTGTCGTACTGTAAATGAGGCATATTCATCTGCAATGGAACTGTAGGTGAATCCCTCTGTCCACTTTAAGCGGTGAATAAGTGATCCCCCGTCAAGAACATAGTGATCTGTTCCTGGAACTGTCTGGTTGACAGCATTGTCAGATTTGGTTGTAGCATAATTCCTTATTGCCTCTGCCAACTGTGGTTTATCTGGCTGGCGCAGGATGTTTTTTGCCTCAAAAAGAGACATTGGGTATGGGCAGAGTTCATATTTCATCACTTCACCTATCTGGAGATCTCCCGTCTGTGACACCACTATGAACCTCTGGAATAGTAACGCTGGATCTATTGTGCGGTCCTCAGCAACTTTGACTGCCCTGCTGAATGCAAGTGTCTTGGCTTTAGAACTCCTTTTGTGTGAATAGGAGTAAGCTGGGTGATCATCCATCTTCTTGACAATGTCACTACCTACTTTGAATAGGTCATGAACATTGACATCCTCATTTGCAGTAACCCCTGTGATGATATTGCGCAATGACTTGTCATCAGAAAATGGTGTGAAGCTGTCCAGTTTTTCGGCAACTTTGCCACGATCAGCTTCATCTCGACTCACCCTGGATGTTGTCAACTCCTTATGTTGTTCACTTGTTGAGTAGCTACTCGAGGTCAGTTCTTGCATAGCAAGGTTGTAGGAGGACGATATGGTTGAAGACAGAGTCCAAACTGCTCTCTGGTGCTCTGACATCCCACTTCCTCGAGTCAGCCCCCCTTGGCTTTTCAGTGAGCGCATTAATGTCTGTTCTATCACAAGATCAGAGCCTAGGCCAGCCCAGTATTGGTCACTGCGCCGGATTACATGATAACCAGATTGGAACTTCTGATGAACCTCAGGGTTGTCATCCTCTAACGCAAGCATCTTCTCGAGATAGAGTCGAGCTGACTTCAGGTAATTGGGATGGCCAGCAGCTGCAAATATCGGCAAGCAAGCTGATATGGCTTGGAGACGCATCTCCCAGGACCCCGTCCGATCAGCTGCCACAAGTGCCCTTGCAATTCCCAACATACGCTGGTAGTTGATCCAAAGTGCACTGGTTTTCGAGTCCTTTGCAAGTTTATTCCTTTCCTGATTCAATCTATTGTCAATGAAATGAATGCACTCTGATTGCAACACAGACTCTATAGTGTCACTTTCGACAGTCTCCAGGGAAATGTACAGTCGCATACTGATAGAACCCCCCCCCCCCCCCTTCCCCCAATCAACTGGTCCCATTCCTATTAAATAAATATGCATCCCCACAACTCTAGAACCTGGAAAATAAATACCATCATACACTACAGTTGTAGGAGTACAAAATACATGTAGAATATATGGGGCAATTGTATGCATAGGCCTACCTGTCTTTTTGCTACTGCCTTGGCCTTGGTTGTATTGTACTGTATCTCCTTGGTTGTATTGTATTGTATCTCCAATGTTTACCATACAACGTTGTCCAATTGAGTCCTAATTAGGTGTAATTAACTCATTCATGTGGAGTTGTTACTCAGTCAAGCTGCACAACTACCAGTGAGGAATTAGGTCATTAGCCTACATGCTGGGAGGTCATATTGTTAAAGACATGTGTCAGGTAGCAGATGTAAACATTGTTAAAGACACGAAACAAGTGTTATAAAATGTTGCCTTTGCAGCTGGTCTCAGTGGAACAAATTAATTTATATAAACAAAAAGAAACAAAAATAAAAAACCAAAGACGTTTTCGACGTAGTGAATCGTGCATGGTTTTGTGACATTTTTATCATGTCAAAAATTTTTACTTTCCCATGGTCCATTTATGTCCAACTTTTGATATGTTCCTAAGTAAGTCTTAAAATATAAGGAAATGCAATAAAACTAAAATTTGCAATTTTTTTGGGGTACGGCTGTTCTGGTTGTATATTGACCCGTCTACAACCAGACTAAAGAGTGGAGGTGTAATCAACCTTGGTATATAAATGGAAAACATAACGAATGGTAAAAATATCAAATAGGTATATTTGAAAAGGCAACTGGTTAAAAAGTTCACAAAACAAATAAGAGAATTAATTTAAATACTGGTGAGTTGGGTAAAAAAGATGGAAATATTTTTGAGTGGACGGAAAACTTTGATGGTTGTCAGGAAAATATATACTTTAATTTAAAAATGGTGTGTGGCACTGGAGGTGCTCAAACAAGAACATTGAGGGAGGTTTACCATTTTATCTTAGCTCAGTTAAAATATCTTGATAAAGCACCAAACTCAAACATCTTCTTTGTTAATTTATTAGATGGTGATGAGAGTTGTAGGAGAATTAAATTATTTCCTACGCATAAACAAATATTTGTAGGCTCATTGTTTGAGTGGTCGACTAGACAACAATAAATCATTGATAGTAAGAGTAAAAGGTCCATAAGGCCAAGGGTGGCAGGAATGGGGGTGTTAAGGGGAAATGAAGGAAAGTGAGGGTGAGAGGAAAATTTACATGTATGTGAATGGAGATTTGGGGTGTCCCAGGAACAACATTATTACAGGACTGTCAGGCGAGGGAGAAGTGAGTCTGGTGAGGAAGGAGAGAGTCAGGCGAGGGAGAAGTGAGTCTGGTGAGGAAGGAGAGAGTCAGGTGAGGGAGAAGTGAGTCTGGTGATGGAGGAGTAGAGCACATCAAGTGGAGGGTGAAAATGACAACAATGAGGTGGGGGGGGGGGGGTTGGGGGGGGGGTAGGGAGGGGGTTGGGTGAGCGGTATAGGAAGTGGGTATGAGTGTGTGCACGCATGATGGGGACAGTAGATCGGCCAGGTCAGGGCTAATGATTGATGACCTGAACGCCCCCAAATTATTTAAGATGGCACTATCACTGTCAGTCTGGCAGTGGTTTCAAAGTGAGGTTGGCTTGGTAGTTTGAATGTGGGATCATTGGGGGTTGGAGAAGGGTTGAGGTGGTGGACATGATGGAGAAAATGCAGAGAAGGAGGTTGAAAGTGTTGTGTGTGCAGGAGAGGAAATGGAAAGGAGGCAGGGGGAGGAGGTTGGGAGGAGAGTGCAAGTTCTTGAATGCGGGTTACGATGGCAGGTGGAATTGCCTGGGAATAATAGTAACGGAAGAGATTGGTGTGTGCTAGATAGGAGAGAGCAGGTGGTCAGAGAGGATAGATAGGAGAGAAGGATAGTTATGGCATGGGTTGTGAAACAGAGGCAAATGGTGTGTGTTATATCGCTGTGTGGGTCAAAACATGAAGGACTGGGGCAGAGAAGGAGGAATTCAGGGACGCACTGCAGAGGATGATGGGAATGGTTGACCTGCAGGTGATGCTGTGCATTGCAAGAGACTGTAACATGCACGTGGAAGTTGTGGAGCTGGGTAAAGAGGAATGTGTGGGAAGTTTGGTTGGGAAATGAGGAATAAAGAGGTTCAAGAGCTGGTAGAGCTGGGATCGAGGAATAGGTTGACCAAAGCAGGGTCATTCTTTCAAAAGCGGGAGAGCCACAAGATTACCTGTATGAGTGGATAGCGAGAGAGATGGTGATATCGATGGTGAGATGGATGGGAGTGTCGGAAGCAGAAGTTACGTTGGTGAAAGGATGTACATGGGAACGAAAGGAAGAGTTTTGATTAGTCATGGAATGTCGGAAGAATTCAGTGTGAACATTGGTTTGAGGCAGAGATGCTCTCTCACCCCACTCGTGTTTATCATGGTGATGGAGCTGGTAAGCAGGAAGGTAAACATGACAGGTATTATTGGGAGGATGTTGTATGTGGACGATCTCGTGAGGATGTAAGGCCGGAGATGCAGGTAGTCCTGGGGGATTGGAAGGTATTTGAGAAACATGAGCTGAAGATGAGTATGGAGAGGCCTGAGGACATGTGGGTTGAACAGCAGAGAAAAGAAATGAATATCAGGTTAGAGGGGAAGGAGATCAGATGGGGAAATATGTTTGATTACCTGGGGAACAATGACCAGGGGATGATGGTGGTGGTGGTTCATGTGCAGCCTATGGCTACTTGGCTGCATCATTTTCTGGGGTGTGGCTGTGCCGCTGATACAATGCCCCCGTTACCATTCAGGTGGTGCTCATTTTGCCGACGTCGGAAGGATGACAGGCTGAGTCAACCCACCTGATGTTAATTCAATGGCTGACACCTGAAGATCTCAAACCAGCCACCTTAACCGTTAAGGCAACACCAGGCTTACCAGTGAGGGTGAGTTGGGAGCATAGGTGCAGAGGAGGATCCAGGTGGGTGTGAATGTGTTTATGAGGGTAGAGGGAGTAATGACAGACAGAAAGATGTCAATGAGTTTGAAAGGGAAAGTTCTGATGCCGTGTGTCATGCCAGCCTACCTTCATGTTCTGGAAACTGTGGCACTGGCAGAGGGACAACAACAGAGGCTGCAGGTTTGTAAGAACAACTCGGTGAGGAGGATTGCGGGAGTGAAGAGGGTGGATAGAAAGAGGATGGATGAACTGAGGGAGGAGATTGGTGTGCAGATGAGTTTGACGGGGAGATTGGTGAAATACCGGCTGAGATGGGTTGGACACGTGGTGCAGATGGGGGAAGAGAGACTGGCAAAGATAGCGGATAGGTTGACTGAGCAAGGTAAGAGGAAAAGAGATAGGCTACGGTTGAGATGGGAGGATTGTGTGAAGCGGTATATCAATAAGGTGTGTGAGCCTGGTGTTGGCTTTCCAGTTAAGGTGGTTGGCTTGATGGTCTTTATGGTCCCGAGTTCAAACATCTGTCATGGCATTGGATTATCACCATGCGGGCCTGTCATCCTTCTAAAGTTCACAAAATGAGTACCAGCTTACTGGTAATGGGGGGTGTTGCATCAGTGGTACAAACGCATCCACAGAAAGTGATGTGTAGCTTAGCAACCACAGACTGCATATGAACCACCACCACCCGCAATGTGGGAGTTGCTGGAGAGTGGAGAGAGATGGCTTAGAACATAACAGAGTGAAGTGGAGGTGTATCGTGGTCAAGGTAGGGCAGAAGCTTGGAGCCATTGGACCTCACCCCTTATAACGGGAAGAGGACGAGGAGAAGAATTATTCTTCCTATTTCCTGAGCAAATATACTGCATTCAATAATAATAAAAAATTATGTAGTTTATACATTGCATTTCCAAAAAACGTAACTTTCCCACAGGGTTCAAAATATCGAACTTCACAAATGCTCTTTCTAAAAAACTTTAATACAGGTGAGTCAGTCCTACTTCCCAGTGTGATGATCTTGAATTGAATTCCCACGGACATGTCCCAGAGGAATGTTGTTGTTCCATCCGATTTTATTATTTATCTTATTTCTATTATTTTATTATTTATTTCATCCTATTATGTTTTCGGGTTGTCCGTCCGTGCGGTCTAAACCTCGTTTTTCTCAGTAACCACATGTCCGATTGAGACGAAGCTTTCAGGGTAGGAGTGACACCCATGCACAATATTTTTGTGATTGTGATGTCATAGGTCACGTGTATGGCAGCCATCTTGGACTCAAAGCAAATAATGAAAAAATTATTTACCGCAGAATGGAAAAATTTGAAACTTCACACATTGTCAGGTCCTCCCAAAGGGAAACAAAAGTGTGATAATGATGACATCATTGGTGAAGTGGTATACCAGCCAAAAATATTTTATTCGAATTCCTTATCCGAAAAATCTGAAATTGCATGCACATGATCTGTGAGCCATTTGTATTGAAATATTAAATTTATGACATCATAGGTCACATGGTTTGGCAGCCTCATTTGATTGAACATAAAACCTGAAAAAAACTTCTTCTCCCAAACCACCAAATCGATTGACACAAGACTTTATGTGTGTCATTGACTGGTCATGGCGATTAAAAGATGATCACGAAAACATCATTGGTCAAATGGTGTGGCAGCCATATTGGATTGAAGGAAAATATAAAAGAATTACATCTCTGAAACTGCTTACCCCATTGATGTGAAATTTAACAGATATCATCGAACACCATTGTTGCATATAGTTTGAAAATGATGTCGTAGGTCACGTGATTTGGCAGCCATCTTGGATAGAAAAACGCACCTTATCCGTTCAATATGAAACTTCACTAACATTATCTCCGACCCACACATATGCAGAGTGTACAATTTTTTAAAGGTCATATGTCACGTGGTATGGCAGCCATCTTAGCCTGAAAGCCAATATTAAAAAAATTCCCTTCTCTGAAAGTGCTTCACCAATCGATGTGAAACTTGTCATGGCTGGTGAAAATGTGAAATGTGAAAACAGCTGAAGGGATTTAAATCAAACTTGTTTATTTTTAGGACAGTGAACGAGGGCATATACACGTTGTGGGACTATGCGGAGGCATATTGGTGACACAATCGCATTGTTCTAATTTTACATAGTTTTATATTTGGCTAAATCAACATTCACATCAACATGTAATACAATCAGAGTGTTGTCTTAAGAATCTGCACCATGTACACTTGCTATTTCGGGATGTCACATGGTGTGTGTTTGTGTTTCATGAAAGTTTAAGTGATTGCTGTAACTGCTTTTCGAAGAGGATAATGTCTCAAGTACAGAGGTACTTCACATGCAGGTACTTTATCAGATCAAGGTACTCAGCATGGAGCAAACATCAGGAAGAGTGGTATGTTTGTCACCCCTCTCAAGGTTCACTGACGATGTATGCTCAAGTTGGCTGTTGGAAGGATTCCTATCGTGTGCAGCTGAAATCGGAACAGCCGGCTGTGCTTGGGTGTGGAATGAAGGTTGAGAATCTGGAAGGATTTCCTGAGATTGTGCAGATAAAAATAGAGGATGTGAACTCCTTTGGCATGGAAGAGGAGCAAAGCGACCAGCCGAATGGTGAGTTGTGTGATCAACGTGACTTCTGATGGGATCTGTGTTTGGTTATTGCCAAGTTTTTTATATACATGATAGAGGCTCGTGGAGGAGATGGAACAGAATGGAAGGGAATGAAATGGAGGGGAGAAAACCACAATTTGCAGAGTCAATGTGAGAGTGAAATGAAGGGAAGGGGAAGGAAGAAAGGAGAAGGACACATGCAGGTGAACAAGCTGCAAACAATTTGAATGAAACACAAGAAGTAGAAGGGGAAGGCGGAGATGAAACAAAAGTAACAAACCAAACAACAACCAATGAACAAATGAAAAGAGATGAGGGAAAGGGGGGAAAATGACAATTACCTGGAAAAAGGGAATGCTTTGGAATGGAGTAATTTGTGGTGGAAAAGATAATGGTTGGATCGGGGATTATGTGAGATGGTGATAAGCAGCTGTCTTGAAGACCTGGAGGGAAGAATGAGATTGAAGAGAATGTGGAACATGTTTCCACAGGTAGAAAAAAGAGGAATGGATGAGTGGAGGTGAGCAGTGATTCTAGATTTTGAGAATTTCACCAGAAGGTGTTTGCTGGTGAACGTGTTACCGCAGAAACCTGGAGGGGAAGGACAAAGCATGAAAAGGGCAGACCAGAAAGAAGGCAGAATAAGAGACACCACCAACCTGTCTGTGGTGTGAACGTCATGGGCCCGCAGACTCAGCTTCATCGCGGGAGATTCCAATTGTCTTGAGGCCTTGATTTCCACAGAGTGAAGCTGAGAAAGATGAGGCAAAAGAGCCAGGCAAGAGGGGGGAGCAGTTTTAATGTTGATGAAGCTGTTGATGAAGTCCTTGTTAGTGGATAACAGATCAAGTGTGTTGAGGAAGGACTTTGTACAATGGAGGATGCTCAATCTTGCTTTGAAGGCCAACTGAGAAATGTTGTTTCCCCAATAAAGATCATAGCTGATGATGAGACCCAAAAGTTGGAGTTACTGAACTTCTTCATGAGGATTGTTAAGAAAGGAGGTTGGAGGGTTTGCCAGATGATCCTTTTCACAGAGAGAGTGAGAGGGTGAGATTTGAAAGAATTGATGACATATTCCAAGTGTTTGAGCTACTTGCAATTCTATAAATGTCTGAAGAGAGGGAAGAGGCTGCTGCTTCTCTGAAGAATGAGGCATGTCATGGCAAAAGGTAAGCCTGGTGTTTGCTTCATAGCCACGACCCCCTGTTGTTCCATTGAAATAACACCAGGTGGGTTGACTCAGCCTGTCATCCTTCCGACTTCGGCATCTAAATGGTAAATGATCATAAATGAGTGTACGAAACAGCAACAACAGCAGACGGTGGGGTCATCAGCAAAGAGATGGAGGATTTTCCCAAAAGTCAGAGAGATGGTTGATGGAAAAAAGGACTTGACCTACCACACTGCCTGAGGACAATACAACCTCGACAGGGAGAGAAGATGAGAGGATTCCATTGAGATTTAAGCTTAACACATGTCTGGGGAGAAAACCCTGATCTCATGTGTGACATTGAAGGCCTCCATCCATTTTTGAGAGAGCAGAAGAATAACGTTCATGGTAGAGTCACTGGAAAGGGTGGAAATGTGAATGGTTTGGTGGGTGTGCGGAGTATCGTTGAGAGAGAGGAAGACAAATGATGAATTTCGAAAGATGATGGGAATAGAGCCTGTGATGGATGCTGTGAAGAGAAACAGGTTGAGATGGTTTGGTCATGTGTTGAGGAAGGACGAAAGTGACTGGTTGAGAAGACTGATGGAAATGAATGTAGAAGGAAGTAGAGGACAGGGAAGACCGAGAAAGACTTGGCTAAAGATGGTGGAAGAAGAAATGTGGGAAAGGGGGTTAACAAGGGGAGATGCAGAAAATAGGGCAAAATGGAGAAGATTGTCATGGGGCCCGCAAGGCTAACCCCCGCTCCAGCAGGGAAAATGGCCTTAAAATGCCTGTTGTTGTTGTTTTTTTTTGTGGAGTCACTGGGTGTGAATCTGAACTTTTCACAGATTTGCTGTACATTTTGAGTTGTGGCTCCGTCCTCCATCATAAGAAGATTTCTCTCATTCGGTCAAATGCGCACATTGAAATGACCATGCGGTGAAATTCATAAAACCATAACATTGTGATGAATGACTCATGCATGTGCATTTGCCTCCACTTACTGTCCTGGGAGGTGATTACTCTCAGGAGGTAATATTGTCATGTCTCCTGTTTGGGAGTCTGAATCCGTTACAATTTACATCCATTGAAAGTCCAATAACTTGTCTCATTTGTCATTGGAGGAAACGATCAATGGGCTCTCGCCTCATCAATCATCTCCAGCTGTGACTCAGCCGAGACAGGTAGCCAACACTTGGGCCCTCTCATGAAAGAAAGCTGAATAAAGCATCTTAGAAACGCTACACAAGATAAGACCATCCACAAGATAAGACCTGTGGATAAGACCTTCCACAGCTGCAGACAATTGGAAGTAGCAAAAGGATGAAAACCCCAATGCTACAAGCTCATATCACGGACTGATTTCATCACTGATTAGCGAATCGTCAGCGATAGCTTCGACGGAACGTTGTTCTGTGGAGGAATCCAGGGCCTTCAATCTTCATATCATGTGCAACACTTGGCTCTTGATTTGAATCATTGTTGGGAGTCCAGCTTTGCTGCTGATGAAGGTGATAGTGAGAATTAAAAAAAATTGTTCTGTGTGCCGAGATTATCTCGACTGCCCTTTGTGAAAGACAACAAGGGATCATAAATGTCCATTAACTAATGCTGGCAGACAAGACATTCAGTTTAATATTCATCCGATGGATGGCACATTGATTAATTGACTGCATGCGGAAAACCGGGATGGCAGTTTATGTGTGGGCCGAGATTTGAACTTTGACTAGATTGCTCAAAGATATACTTGCAAGGGATTGTTGTGTGCCTGCCCTCTGGTGAACATCGCAGGGCGACACGGATGACCAAACGAGCTTTACTCCCAGGCGTTCAATCCAAATTTACGGTATTCTTTACACGCGAGGGAAAGGGGGATGACAAACTTACCTGGACGGCTACTACCCGACTTCTTCACACCTGGATAAATTAATCAACTCAAACGACACAGGGTTAAAATGTACAAAAAGACCGGCTTTATTAAATAAACTGCCGGTAACAAGGAAAGCACCATAAAAATAAATTCCTCATTGGAATCGTCAGGAATTTTCCGTCAGGAATTTTCCGTCAGGAATCGTCAGGAAAATTCCAATAAATTCGTCAGGAATCGGCAAAACCCCCTCACGTCCTTCGCGGCAAAACCGCAGGCTGCACTGCCGTGGGCACAAACTAGGCGTCACGCACCCTCGTTCGCCCAGCTGCACTCGTCTTCGTCGTCCTTGCGCGGGAAGCTGCAGTTCTCGGTCCGCAGTTCCTCCTCCTCCACACGATTGCGATGAAGATGTTAGAACACGACCTTTCACCACCAAATCCAGCAAACGAGAGATACAAAATCGTGGCTGTTCCCATTGAATGTCCCTCGCTCCGGAACACCCCAACACAAAAGAGAAAGCCACGAGGAAAGCGAGAGAAGAAGAAAGAGACAAAATCTCGGGACACGACTGTTCATGATGAATCTCCCTTGCGCAAGAGGAGAAAATGTCAGCCGAGCGTTCCTTTAGAGTCAAGGTTCTGACGTCATCTCACGACGTCTCTGTGTCTGCTCTCCTCAGCAAGTCCCATCTTAGCAGTCTTTTTGCCAATCAAATCCCGGACCGATCACTGCTCTTTGGGGCGTGGCTTCACGGACATTTTGTGCGTCTGTGCTCACCAGGTCGATGTTATCCACGGTAGTGTTCAATGTCCTCTTTTCGGTTGGTTTTTATTTGGTGTAGTTGATGCGCGATTTCTTACTATTTGTGTGTGCTGCCCGGTGTCATAAGGAACAAATGAAAAAATAACAGAGGCCATTACATACAGGGGATTAATTTACCCATCATCCCTAGCTAATTAACAAACACCACCTCTCTCATGGGGACAAAGACACACTCTTCCACGACATACAATCTACACAAATTTCCTACTTATGATACATCAAGGTTCTTCTTCATCACGACATACGGAGCATGTTTTTTTTTTGTTTTTTTTTTGTTTTTTATACTGAATCGAGGCTCGTGAAAGAGCTGACAACCGTGAGGGAAAGACAGCACAGGGGGACCGTGAGGGAAAGACAGTACAGGGGGACCGCGAGGGAAAGACAGCACAGGGGGACCGCGAGGGAAAGACAGTACAGGGGGACCGCGAGGGAAAGACAGTACAGGGGGACCGTGAGGGAAAGACAGTACAGGTTGACCGCGAGGGAAAGACAGTACAGGGGGACCGCGAGGGAAAGACAGTACAGGGGGACCGCGAGGGAAAGACAGCACAGGGGGACCGCGAGGGAAAGACAGCACAGGGGGACCGCGAGGGAAAGACAGCACAGGAGACCGCATGGTAATCTATACACTCTCCCTGGCTCCAAGGTAATCATTGTCTACCCCCGACAAACGTAACACAGGCCCCTTAAATTCACCCTTACATTTTGCATCGAACCCTCAGATTACCCATGCCAATTTTTCCACATTTCGCTATCTTCACCAAAGTAGGGTGCTTCTCCATACACCTGCCAGCCGAGCATGGCCCCATATGCTCGGCTCATTCCAAATTTCCCGATTTCATCCCATGGCTCTCTTCCTAAGCCAAGAGTCCACAAATCACCACAGAATATCTGTGGAAGGTCATTCTCACACCATCATGTTCCACAGGTGCCACAATGGTTGTCTGGTGGGCTATACTCATCACTGTCCATGCGGATCGACCCGCGTCCAAAAACCAGCACAGCATGGCAGTTCATCACATGCTGGCTGTCCCAGAGTCTCGGGGAGAGGCTGCCAGGCCGCATGCCCAGGCGGTCACCACATCAGGCCCTTGTTGGCCGTCTGTGGTGCCTCCACCAAAGCGCGGGCCACAACACCTCCCTCGAGTGGTCCTCATTATACACCATCCTAGGTACCTGTGAGAAACCACCTCAGACCCCCGGAGGTCTAAACCCCCACCTGAAACACTCACTTGGATGGCGCCCCGATGAACAAGGGAAGCCACACTTCACCCTACCCCCCGTGGGGCCCAGTTCGTACCATGACACCTATGGTCAGACCCCACGTCCCAATCTCACCAGCACAGGCCCCCCAGCTGGCTGGCATAATCAGATTTTGAAAGGGGTAACTTTTCCCTGAGGCCGACTTCAATGACCTCTCCTGGTCCGAATTCCGCACCCCGGGGACCAATTCCCTCCAAGGCGGTGCCAAACCAAACTTCCATTTGAATTGAATTTTAAATTTTTTTTGAAAATTTTTGGCCCCTTGTGTCCAAACGGCAGCTGCAGGTAACGACCCCTTTTTAAGGTTGCCCTGCCTCTCCCTGCAGTTGTTCCAAATTTTCTATGGAGACCAGTTCTTCCGAGGCTCTATCTCCCGACTATTCCATGTCCGAATCCCGTTTGGAGCCAAAACACCTCCCCCCACCGCCCCTGCTGGGTTTTCAATTTCGGAGCCTTTTGTACCCACTTGTTGTTTGTGGTGAGGGTCTCCTCGGTCACTTTAATCTCATCCTGGGGACATTCCATGGGCCGACTCACCTCATCGCCCAGACTCTCTTTGACTTGATCAATCCCCTTCCTGATGACACGGTCCAAGGTGCTCGGCCGCTCCGGTCAAATTCATTCACATTATCATCCCCAATCACTTCTGGCCCCAACATGTATTCATCTATACACACCCGGTCTGGTTCTGTTCCACGGACCTCCAATATCTTTACCCCCTGTTGCTCTGCACCAAAGATCTGGTGCTCCACAAGTTCCAATTCCTCTCCCTGTTGTTGCATTGTGACATCCACACCAGCCGGACAGCCTTCCAGGTCATTTCCAGTCCAACATTCCCCATTTAAATTTGAGTTTCCCCCATTTACCTCTAGACACTCCCCATTTACCTCCAAGCATGCCGTCTCCTGCGCCCCAAGTGTATCAGCTTGGGTTGCACCCTCTTTCATTCATTCTTTCATTCCCAATACAATCTCTTCCCCTGCTACTTTGTCAATGCATTCCCCCAGTTCTTGTGTTGTTCCCTCCATTTTTCTTCCTTTCGTTCATTCCTTCCCTCCATTACATCAATTTTGCCTTCCATTTGTTCCCCACGCTCATTCTGAGCATTAATTTGTTCACTCAGGCTATCTTTAATGAAACATTTCCCCTCCTGTGCCACAATTGTATCAATTTTGTTTTTTCCATTCCATTGATTTGTCCCTTCAATTCATTCTCTATTTCCTCCATGAATTTGTTCGTTTGTTCTCTTCGGGCTTTTATTTCAGCAATTGTTACATCCATGATGGCTATCATTCGTTCAGTATGGGCATCCATTTTTTCATTCATTTGTTCGCTCCGAGCATCCATTCCCATTAACCATTTGCACATGGCCTGGAAATCCATCGGATCCGTTCCCATTGTCGCCGGCTCCCTCATAGGAAAGGGGGGTGGACTCGTGCTCGGGACGTGCACACAAAGAAAGAACAATTCAGTATCTTTTACTTTTTATTCCGATAACATAATCATCAAAATATGTCTCCAACTCATCAATATTTTCCACAATGCTACTTCCTCGATTTCAAAACATGTTTATTTTTATGCTCCAGATTAATTTGTTTCACCTTTTGATAAAAAAAAATGCACCAACCCAACTGGTATTTACCCTCCAAATTGTTTCCTGAGCCTGGACCTCCATTGTGCAGCTAAATAGCACCAGGCAGACTGAATCCGCCCATAATCCTTCAAGGTTTACAAAATGCGCAGCAAGTTACAAGAATAGGGGCACTGCATCGGCGGCACCACCACGTTCCAACATCGCAATTTCCCACATCTTTTACACGTAATGTCCATGATTTAATCACCCCCGTTCATTGTTTTAGCCAAATTTCTTAGCCTACCCCCTACACAGCGTGTGTGTGTGTGTGTGTGTGTGTGTGTGTGTGTGTGTGTGTGTGTGTGTGTGTGTGTGTGTGTGTGTGTGTGTGTGTGTGTGTGTGTGTGTGTGTGTGTGTGTGTGTGTTCATAAGGCGAGGTTTTATAGGCTTCGTGTAGTGCTTTCGGTGGGATTTGAGTGGGGGGTGGGGAGGGGGGGGGGTTAAGGGGCAATTACTGTGTGTCCGCCTGTTAGAAGACCCAATGACCCAGAAGACCCCAAGGACTCTGAAGACCCAAAATACCCCAAAAGACCCAAAGGACCCCAAATACCCAAAGGACCCCAAATACTGAGCACACCCAATGGACCCTGAAGACCCAAACAACCCCAAGGACCCAAATGACAAAAAGGACCCAAAAGACCCCAAGAACTCAGAAGAACCCCAAGTACTCTGAAGATCCAAAATACCCCAAAGACCAAAAAGACCCAATAAACCCCAAACACCCAAAATACCCCAAAGACCCAAAAGATCCAATAGAATGAAAAGACCCTGAAGACCCAATGGACCCCAAAGACGCAAAATTTTGGTAAGACCCAAAAATCCCTAAGACCTAAAAGACCTCAAGGACCCAGAAAACCCAATAGACCCAAAATACCTGAAGACCCAAAATGCTCTGTCGACTGTTAAAGACACAAAAGATAATGAAGACCTAGAAGACCCCAAGGATTTGAAGACCCAAAACACCCCAAAGGACCCCAAAGACTGAAAAGACCCAATGGACCCCAACGACCCAAAAGACCCCGAGGATCCAAAAGACCCAAACAACCCCAAGGACCCAAATTACAAAAAGAACCCAAATGACTCAGAAGACCCCAAGGTATCTGAAGACCCCAAAGACCAAAAAGACCCAAAGGACCCCAAATACCCCAAATACTGCAAAAACCTTAAAGACCCAAAAGACAACAAAAACCCAAAAGGCCCTGAAGACCCAAAACTTCCCAAAGACCCAAAACACTGAAAAGACCCCAAGACCCTCAAAACCCCATGAAGACCCAAAATACTGAAAAGACCCCAAGACCCTCAAATACCCAAAACACAACCAAGACCCAACATACCCCAAAGACCCACAAAGACAAAAATACCTCAAAGACCGAAAATACCCTGAAGATCCAAAGACTCCAAATACCCTTAAATACCCAGAAGACCGAAAAGACCCCAAAGACAAAAAAGACCCCAAAAAGTGTTCCAACCCATTATTTTTGATGGCCTTTATGCTCGTGTTTAATATGTTACAAGATTCAATTTATCATGTATGTAACAGGACCCCAATAAACCCACCACCGAGAAGACTTTGCCCAAACATCATGCTGAAATGTCAAAGCACAATAACATACATGTACTCAATCAGTTCCCTTCATTCATATGACATAATTACAAAATAGAAGATAACACCAAATGGTTTATCATTGCCTTGTTTCCTAAGGAACCATGACAAGAGGTTGTACAACATTGCCTCTGTTGGAGTTACACTTTTCCCTATCCTGAGAAATGAATTTAAACAAAGAAATTCAGTTGGGATGCCGGCGATGATTTATCTACTCTTCACGAAAAGCACATGATTTGTTTTTACAATCAGAAAACATTATAGAATCAAATGCAATACCCTCTCCTCTGGCGAGGGTAACGAGAAGGGCACTTTGTAGAGAGCATACCTCTGCCTGGTTGACCATATCACTCAATGGTGAAGAATCACTAAGAAAACTATTCTAGCTGGATCCAGATCCGGATCTTTACCATTATTGAATTGATTCTTCTTTGTCACACACACAACCTGTCCAATAAGTTTCGTCCAAATCCATCCATAACTTATTGAGATATCCTGCTATGTATCGTTTTTGGCTCCATCTCCCAATGGTGAAGAGTCACTTTAAAAATTAAGTAATTCTCATATCCGAATCCATATTCAGATCTTCACCAAAATCTATTCGAATCGTCATTGTCAGATACACAACCAGTCCACCAAGTTTCGTCCAAATCCATCCACAACTTTTTGAGATATCCTGCCATGTATAGTTTTTCGCCCAATCTCCCAATGGTGAAGAATCACTTAAAAATTTTTAGTAGCCAGATCCGAATCCGGATCTTCACCAAAATGTAATAATCTCGTTCTTATCACGTACGCTACATCTCTACCAAATTTTGTCCGAATCCGTCCACAACATTTTGAGATATTTTATTCATAAACGGACAGACAAACAGACAAACAAACAGGCACAGATAGACAGGGGTGAAAACGTAACCTCCATCCACCTTTGATGGCGGATGTAATCATTATTCTGCTACTAATTTCTCCCACAATGTCACAATGCTTTGGCACGTCACTATTCCCTTGGGGAAAGTTTTTATTTTCTCTGTTCAAGTAAGACCTCAAATCAATGATTTTAATGCAATATTTATATTTATTTAGCTATTTTAAGAGTCTGGAACCAGCTATGCATGCAACGCAACACTGCCTGCATTTAATAAAAGTTACTTTTCCAGATTTATTTGTGAAAGTGGAAGTGAAAACTGAACACGAGATTGATGTTAATCTGGATCGACCCGAACCCAAATATGCTGAAGCTTCTTTCTTCAAGAACCATCCCCATGAAGGTTTCTGTCAATGTCTATATATTTTGAGTTGAACAGTTTGATGATGAACTCTGGTGTTAAGAAAGATAGGGCCAATACTCATGGTATAGTACCTGGTAGAATAATACCTGGTAGAATAAACAGAATACTGCACCGACTAAGGGTATTTTAAACCAATTTCAATGGTTGCGAGAAGACAGGGCAGCATGTACAATCATACTAACATAATCATAAGTCAGAATCAGACTTTAAACAAACAAAGAAAAAAATACCTATTTTGGGGGGTAACTCAAGTTGAATGTCAAACAAGGTGGATCTGGGGTGAATTAGTGAGGGTAGAAAAGATCAAGGTTTTGGATGGGGGAAGATAAGAGATGGTGGTGAACAGCTGTTTTAAATACCTGGTGATTTAACAGCTGGTGATTTAAATCCTTTCAGCTGTTTTCAAATATCCCATTTTCACCAGACAGGACAGGTTTCACATCAATCGGTGAAGCGGTTTCGGAGAAGGGATTTTGTTTCAAGATCGGCTTTCAATATCAGCACCTGTCCCGGGGTACCGGGGTGTGTACCCCGGTTTAAAATAGGTACACCGTATCCCTGTGTGTCGTAAGAGGCGACTAAAAGGGTTGGTGTCAGGAAGGGCATCCGGACATAAAATATTGCCTCAAAAAGGGTACCATGGCAATTACAACTACATATGGGCAGGGTACAGCTCGAAGTACCCCGTGAGGGACCTCACTCCCTCTCATCAAAAATCGAGGTGGGGAACCCGATCGAAGCAAGGGTAGAAATCACTCCATTTATGATGACGAAACGTCTGATGCCCCACGTGGATATCGGTTTCTGAGGTTTGGGACATGGAATGTAGGGACAATGACAGGGAGATCAGGAGAAGTGGTGGAAGTATTGGTCAGAAGAAGAGTGGACATATGTTGTGTGCAGGAGACGAGATGGAAGGGAAATGGTGTGAGAATGGTGAAGGGTAGGCAGGGACAGAAATACAAGTTTGTGTGGCAAGGGTGCCTGGAGGGCCTGAATGGTGTTGGTGTCCTGTTTTCTGAGGGGTTTGTAGACAGTGTGGTGAGTGTGACTAGAGTGAGTGAAAGGTTGATGATGGTGAAAATGATGATTGGAAAGCTCTTGGTTAACGTCATCTCGGGGTATGCTCCGCAGGTCGGTCGGAGCGATGAAGAGAAGGACAAGTTCTGGTGTGCAATAGAGAAGCTGATGGAAAACGTGAAAGATGAGGAAGTTGTTGTGGTAGGCGGAGACCTAAATGGACATGTGGGAAGGAGTCTAGATGCTTTTGAGGGAGTTCATGGGGGTTACGGATATGGTGTGAGGAATGGAGAAGGTGAAAGGATTTTGGAGTTTGCTGATGGAGCTGGTTTGTTGATTTGTAATACTCAGTTCCAGAAAGAGGATAATAAGCTTGTTACATACACGTCAGGTGGGTCGACGACAACCGTTGACTGCCTAATGGTGCGTTGGCGAGATAGGGGGCACCTCCGGGACACAAAGGTGATCCCGGGGGAGGAGGCTGTTTCACAGCACCACTTGGTTGTATGCGATTTAAGGGTGAAAGGTGCGAGGAGAGCTCGGCGGGTGAAGTACCAACCGAGAATAAAGGTGTGGAGGTTGAAAGAGGTGACGGTGAGGGAGGCATTAAAAGAGAGGCTGAGTGTGGTAGAGGTTGATGTGGTTGAGCTTGAAAGTGGTTGGATGTCAATGAAAGATAGTCTGTTGGGAGCCGTTGGTGAGGTATGTGGATGGAGAAAAGGACCACCGAGGCACTCGGAAACATGGTGGTGTGATGATGAAGTTGGAAAGAGGATTGACAAGAAGAGGAAGAAGTTCAAGGAGTGGCAGACGGCGAAGGGTACGGGGACAGAAAAGGCAGAGCATGAAAGTTATAAGGCAGCCAAGAAGGCTGCAAAGAAAGAGGTAGCAAAGGCGCAGGAGGTATGCAGGAAAATGTTCGGAGAACGCTTGGATTCGGAAGAGGGTCAGAGAGCGGTATTCAGGATTGCAAAGCAGATAGCGAAAGAGAGGTGTGATGTGATGGAGGTGAGTAGCTTGAAGGATGAAGTGGGACAAATCGTTGTGGACCCAGATGGAATTAAAGGAAGATGGCAGAGATACATGGAAATGCTGTTGAATGCAGAGAATAAATGGGACGGCAACATAGAGAGTAACCCAGTTTTAGGACCGACAGAGAAGATAACTGAGAAGGAAGTTGAGGAAGCGATTAAAGCAATGAAGAGCAGAAAAGCGGGAGGGCCGACGGGAGTTGTGGGAGATATGTTGAAGGCAGCAGGAAGTTGGGGTGTGAAGAGAATGACCGAGATCTGCAATCTGGTGGTGAAAGAAGTAAAGGCCGCATTCCAGTGGATTGGGAACTGAGTACCTTCGTCCCTCTATAAAAGGGGAAAGGTGACCCTCTGGACTGTGGCTTGTATCGAGCGATAAAGTTATTGGAGCATGGAATGAAGGTATTGGAAAGGGTTTTTGGAGAGGAGGATAAGGAAGAAAGTGAAGATTGACGAAATGCAGTTTGGATTTATGCAAGGAAGAGGAAGGACAGACACACTTTTTATTGCAAGGCAGTTGGTGAAGTACATGGTGAAGAGGAAGAAGTTGTTTCTTGGGTTTGTTGATCTGGAGAAAGCATTTGATAGGATTCCACGCGAAGTGGTGACATGGGCATTGAGGAAGTTAAGAGTGGAGGAATGGTTGATCAGAGTAGTGATGGCAATGTAGGAAAGAGCGCGCAGAGCTGTAAGGACGAAGGACGGGAACAGTGGTGAGTTTGACGTGAAGGTGGGAGTGCATAAGGGGTCAGTACTAAGTCCACTACTATTTGTAGCTGTGATGGAGGTGCTGGCTTGGAATGTAAAGGAGGGTTTACCATGGGAGTTGTTGTATGCAGATGATCTGGTGTTGATTGCGGAAAGTATGGATGGACTGAAGGAGAAGATGAACAAGTGGAAGGAATGTATGGAGACAAAAGGTCTGAAGGTGATTATCGGAAAAATGAAGGTGATGGGGTGATGGCAAATGGTAAAGCAAGTGGTGAGGTGGAAAGAACTGGGAAATGGCCGTGTGCGGTGTGCAGGGAGGGTGTCGGAGTGAACTCCATTCAATGTACAATATGCGCAGAGTGGGTTCATCAAAAATGTAGTGGTCTGAGAGGGTCATTAACCAGTGTGGCAGCTACATTCAAGTGTAAGGTGTGCACAGAGGGAGTTGCAGATGGAGGAAATGTTGAGTTGGATCTTGGCGACGGCGTGAAGCTGGAAGGTGTGAAAACATTTTGTTACCAAGGAGACGTGTTGAATGGAGAAGGTGGATCAGACTCGGCAACGGCTGCTCGAGTGAGATGTGCATGGAAGAAGTTTTGGGAAATGAGTGGCGTGCTGACGAGGAGAGGAGTGTCGTTGAAGCTGAAGGGAAAGGTGTATGCTGCATGTGTGAGAAGTGTTATGATTTACGGGAGCGAGACATGTGTAATGAACGTAGAGCAACAACGAAGGCTGGAAAGGGTGGAAATGCGAATGGTTCGGTGCATGTCTGGAGTATCGTTGAGAGAGAGGAAGACAAATGATTAATTGTGAAAGATGATGGGAATAGAGCCTGTGATGGATGCTGTGAAGAGAAACAGGTTGAGATGGTTTGGTCATGTGTTGAGGAAGGATGAAAGTGACTGGTTGAGAAGAATGATGGAAATGAATGTGGAAGGAAGTGGAGGACGGGGAAGACCGAGTAAGACTTGGCTAAAGGTGGTGGAAGAAGAAATGCGGGCAAGGGGGTTTACAAGGGGAGATGCAGAAAATAGGGCAAAATGGAGAAGACTGTCAGGGGGCCCACAAGGCTAACCCCGCTCCAGCAGGGAAAATGGCCTTAAAATGCCTGTTGTTGTTGTTGTGTATCGGCTTTCAATCTAGTATTGCTGCCATACCACGTAACATGACCTCGAAAAATGTACACTCTGCATATGTATAGGTGGCGTATCATGCTTTTGTGCATTTTCGTGTTTATTGGATAAGGTTTGTTTTTCTATCCAATATGGCTGCCAAACCACATCACTGACGATGTCATCATTTTCAAATTAAATGCAACAATGGTGTTCGATGATATTTGTAAAATTTTGCATCAATAGTGCAAGCTGTTTCAAAGATATAATTGTTTAATCTTTTCCTTCAATCCAATATGGCTGCCACACCATGTGACCAATGTTGTTTTCATGATAAACTTTCAATCACCATGCCGAGTCAATGAATCACGTAAAGCTTTGAGTCAATCGATTTGGTGCTTTGGGCGAAGATGTTTTTTTCAAGTTTTAGGTTAAATCAAATATGGCTGCCAAACCATGTGACCGATGATGTCATAAATTTAATATTTCAACACAAATTGGTCATAGATCATGTGCATACTCAAAACTCTGATACCTAAAGTATGATTATCATGGAAACCCAAACTTTTGCACATTACTGTATATACACAACAATATATATATTTTTAGTTTTCTGCAGTGGAACAAATACGATGTGCATGTTTCGGCACATTTGTCTGGTCATGTGAATCTTATTTTTTTACAGATCATGTGATGTTGTATTTACAGGTGAAGCCACTGAATCTACACGGGAGACTGCACCAACTGCAACATCACCAGATGCAACAAACAAGAGGAATTCTTATAAGCAAGACAAAATGAATGTGGAGATGTTTGCACAGAATAATTTTCACAACGCTCACCAAAGAAAGAAATCTGAACATCAATACAAATGCACAAATTGTGGAAAATCTTTCCGTCGCCCAGACAAATTGAAAATACACATGAGAGTTCACAGTGGAGAATGCCCGTCCACATGCACAAGTTGTGGAAAATCTTTTAAACGGCCATCCGGCCTTAAACAACACATGACAATTCACAGTAGTGAACGCCCATACAAATGCACAAGTTGTGGAAAATCTTTTAATCTGTCAACCAAACTTAAACAACACATGATGATTCACAATGATGAATGCCTATACAGTTGCTCAAGTTGTGGAAAGTCTTTTAAGCAATCATCCACCCTTAAAAGGCACATGATAATTCACAGTGGTGAACGCCCATACAAATGTACAAGTTGTGGAAAATCTTTTAAACGGCCATCCGGCCTTAAACAACACATGACAATTCACAGTAGTGAACGCCCATACAAATGCACAAGTTGTGGAAAATCTTTTAAACGGCCATCCGGCCTTAAACAACACATGACAATTCACAGTGGTGAACGCCCATACAAATGTACAAGTTGTGGAAAATCTTTTAATCAGTCAACCAACCTTAAACAACACATGATGATTCACAATGATGAATGCCTATACAGTTGCTCAAGTTGTGGAAAGTCTTTTAAGCAATCATCCACCCTTAAAAGGCACATGATAATTCACAGTGGTGAACGCCCATACAAATGTACAAGTTGTGGAAAATCTTTTAATCAGTCAACCACCCTTAAACAACACATGGAAATTCACAATGATGAACGTCTATACAAATGTACAAGTTGTGGAAAATCTTTTAATCAATCATCCAACCTTAAACAACACATGATGATTCACAATGATGAACGCCCATACAAATGCACAAGTTGTGGAAAATCTTTTAATCTGTCAACCAAACTTAAATCACACATGACAATTCACAGTGGTGAACGCCCATACAAATGCACAAGTTGTGGAAAATCTTTTAATCTGTCAACCAACCTAAAACAACACATGATGATTCACAGTGGTGAACGCCCATACAAATGCACAAGTTGTGGAAAATCTTTTATACGGCCATCCACCCTTAAATCACACATGACAATTCACAGTGGTGAACGCCCATACAAATGCACAAGTTGTGGAAAATCTTTTAATCTGTCAACCAACCTGAAACAACACATGACGATTCACAGTGGTGAACGCCCATACAAATGCACAAGTTGTGGAAAATCTTTTATACGGCCATCCACCCTTAAATCACACATGACAATTCACAGTGGTGAACGCCCATACAAATGCACAAGTTGTGGAAAATCTTTTAATCTGCCAACCAACCTAAAACAACACATGATGATTCACAATGGCGAACGCCCATACAGTTGCTCAAGTTGTGGAAAGTCTTTTCATCAATCATCCACCCTTAAAAAACACATGAGAATTCACAATGGCGAATGCCCATACAGTTGCTCAAGTTGTGGAAATTCTTTTAATAAGTCATCTCACCTTAAAAGGCACATGATGATTCACAATGGACGTTCCTGAATAACGATCCTTTACCGAAAAAGGAGGGGGACATTTTGAGTCTGAGAGAACTTCCTCACCTTCTAAAACCCGCAAATGGAGATGACAACGAATGGGAGAACACCTGTATGCATGTATGTATGTGCACAATTACTGGAAAAAAATTTTAACGGGTCACCTCACCTTAAATATAATGCACATGACAATTGAAAATGGAGAATGCCTGGAGAAACGCACAATTTGTGGAATGTCTCTCATTCATCGATCCACCCTTAAAATGCACATGGGAATACACAATGAGAGATTGGGGCACATGAGCATTAGCTGCAGGGTGCAGTACGAGTCTAGAAAAGGGGGATAAGCCTAAAAAGTGGGGATGGGGTTGGTATATATATATATATATATATATATATATATATTACATATTAGATACACAAATACCACATAAGCACACAAACACAATGGAGGTGCATACTTTGAGAACTGTTTGGTTTCTGTTCCATCTCTTGAAGCCCACCAACATGTGGAGATAGCAACAACCAACAACTACTTACACACAAACATACATGCATATACATATACAAACATACAAATGCATCACCTCTCTGCCAATAACCTGTATGAAACATTCCAATCCGGATTCCGGTCCAACCACAGTACTGAAACTGCTCTCCTCAAAATCACCAACGACCTTCTCCTCTCCTCTGATGCTGGCAACCTCAACATTCTCATCCTCCTCGACCTCAGCGCTGCCTTTGACACCATCGATCACACCATCCTCCTCACCCGACTTGAAACCACCTTTAACATTACCGGCACTGCCCTCTCTTGGATTAAATCATACCTCTCCGACAGACGTCAGTTCATCTCCATCAATAACTGCAAATCCCCCACTGCTCCCCTCCCCCAAGGTGTCCCCCAAGGTTCAGTTCTTGGCCCCCTCCTCTTTATCCTTTACCTGTCCCCCCTCGGTCACTTAATCCGCCGTCATGGTCTCCAATTCCACTGCTTCGCCGATGACATCCAGCTTTTCATCTCCACCAAGTCCATCTCCACCGCCACCCACTCTATCCTGACAAACTGCATCACTGAAATAAAATCCTGGCTTCAAATCAACTTCCTCAAACTTAACTGTGATAAATCTGAAATAATCATCATTGGCCCAAAAACGCTCACCAAGTCCACCCATAACTTTGCCCTCAACATCGACGGTTTCCCAGTGTCCACCTCCCCTCACATCCGGAATCTTGGCATCATCTTTGACCAAACCCTCTCCTTCGACAAATACACTAAACAGATCACAAAGACAGCCTTCTTCCACCTGAAAAACATCGCCCGTCTCCGTCCATCCCTCTCCTCTGTGGCTGCAGAAACCCTCATCCACGCCTTCATCACTTCCCGTCTGGACTACTGCAATAGCCTCCTTTATGGTTCACCCTCAACAATCACCAATAAACTCCAATACATTCAGAACTCCGCTGCCCGTCTACTCACCCATTCCCGGACCCGTGACCACATCACCCCCGTCCTTTACAAGCTTCACTGGCTCCCCATCTCCCAGAGAATCCAGTACAAAATCCTCCTCTTGACCTACAAAGCCCTCCATAACCTGGCCCCATCCTACCTGGCTGACCTCCTCTCCAGACACACTCCCACCCGCAACCTCCGCTCTGCTGGTACCAACCTCCTGACCCCCCCCATCCGGACCAAATTTAGATCCTGGGGGGACAGGGCCTTCTCCATCGCTGCTCCCACCCTCTGGAACTCGCTACCTCACACCATCAGAGACTCCTCCTCACTCACCACATTCAAAACATCACTCAAGACCCACCTGTTCAACACTGCATTCAACATTTAACCCACAGCATCTAACCCCTGACTATCTCCTCTCCTTCTCCCTCCTTTGTGCTTTGAATATTTCCCTATTGATTCTTCTTTTTTTGCAATTGTCTTTATGTTTTGCTATGCGTTATGTTTTGCACTCTGTCAAAGCGTCTTTGGGCTTCCTGAAAAGCGCTATATAAAATAAATGCATTATTATTATTATTATATACAGGCACACACATGTACACACACACACACACACACACACACACACACACACACACACACACACACACACACACACACACGTGGAGGTGGACACTTTGAGACCTGGGAAGGCTCTGTTCTCCCTTCTCAAACCCAAATTATGGAGATAATAACCAACAAGAACATTCATACAAATGCACAGTTTGAGCAAATCATTCACTTATTTGTGCGACATCGAAAGAGATTTAAAAATTCACAATGGAAAACACCCGTGGAAATGTACATTGTGTGAAATGCTTTTTAATTGGGTTCCACTCTCAGGAATACGCAGAAAATTACATCTGTCCAACCTCAAGAATGAACTTTCAAACTTGTCTCCCTTCTTGAAAACCTGATGGTGCCTTGTTAGTCTTTCTCAGGAGTGTGGTCCTCCGCTATCGTTCTCTTCAAATGACACCACAGCCGCTTCCACTCTTCAGAGGTCATGGAATCCATCATAACAGTTGAAATGAAATCTCCTTTCAACTTAGGAAATGTGAAATCTTAACTCAGGAAATGTGCAATTCTAACTTAGGAAATGAGTTTCGTCTACGTATATACACATATGTACCTCCATACATGAAACATCGGCCATATCCCCATTATAGTTTGATGATGATGATTGACACAACTCCACTGAGTGATATCAGTAACCCCTATCAAGAAACGAGCATCCCATGGGGTAAGCCACGTGATTGGCTGCAACCAAAGATTTCCCAATAATGGTGAACCCTCTTTTGTGGAGGACATACTTATGAACGCAGACTTACCAAGAAGTGCAAAAAGGGACACAGATCCCTTCAATTGAGAAATATTTTCATCAAGATATTGAATTGTCATGAAAATACCTGTTTGAATAAAGTGACGACTTGCAGCCATGTTCACACTGGTTTATTTAAATAAGAGTAAAATGTGTACAAGAGTCGCAGGATATGTTAGTTGGTGTCGTGTTCATGATTCATCACCAGTCTTAGGTTTGATTACTGAAGTAACAAATCTGATAACACGTGTAACTCTGATGTACTCTGTCAGCAAGGAGAGGTGCATTTCAGAGTATACTGCCACATTTTAATTTCGGTTATGGTTGTTGAATATCCCGTGATACCTTTATTTAAAAAGTTGGCCTTTCATTCATGTGTTGGTGGTTTGGTAATCGTGCGTACCTGGGATGAGCAATGATCCCAAGAATGGTAAGGAAATTGATGTTTGGGAAAGGATGGAATTGCTATAGTTTCTCCAAGGTCATATTTCATTGGTGCAAGGCCAATGGCTTGATCTCTGATCATCAATTTGGTTTCAGACCTGGTCACTCTACTCTGGACATGCTGCTTCTGCTTTCTCAACAATGGATGGAGGTCCTCAATGCCAAACAGGAAATTAGAGCTGTCTCCCTTGACATATCACGTGCCTTCGATACGGTCTGGCACCCCGCTCTGCTCACCAAACTCTCCTCTTTTGGTATCCATGGAAATCTCCACGCATGGCTGGCGGACTTCCTCTCTAGTCGAAGTCAACGTGTGGCCCTGAATGGGTTTCTCTCATCTCCCCTTCCGGTTAGGCTGGAGTTCCCCAAGGCAGTGTTCTGGGCCCTGTTCTTTTTCTGGTCTTCATCAATGATCTCTCTGACTCTCTTGAAAATCCTCTGTATCTCTTTGCTGATGACTCTACTCTCTGTCGCTCCATTCTTCATCCCTCAGATCGGCAGTCTGCAGCCTCCTCAATCTCGGCAGACCTGGACAAAATCACAGACTGGGCAAACAAGTGGAACATGTCTTTCAATCCTGACAAATCTCACACTCTTACGATGTCTCTCCGAAAAGACAGACTGGACAACCCTCCCATCCACTTTCTGAATAATCCTCTCCAAGAAGTTCTGTCACTCAAGCTTTTGGGTCTCACGATCTGCCATGATCTTTCCTGGGAAAACCACATTTCAAATCTGGCCTCCAAAGCCAGTCGCCGACTGGGCATCCTCCGTCGTGCGAAGTCCTTCCTTGGAACACCTGAGCTCCTCACCACATACAAGGCTTTCATCCGCAGCTCAATGGAATACTGCTCTCCCCTCTGGGCTGGTGCTCCTGCCTCACACCTAGCTCGTCTTCACGCTGTTGAAACCAAAGCATTCAGAATCATTGGAATCTCACACGATGAAGCTAACTCCAAGGGCCTCTCACTCACTCACCGCAGGCATGTTGGTGGTCTTTCCGTCTTCTACCGACTCCTCTCTGGCCTTGCCCCCCCAGCTCTCTCTGGGCTCTGTCCCGCAAATATTCCTACAGGTCGCAGAAGATCTGCTTGCAACCTTCTTATGGTTAGACTCCCAAAATCAAGACCCTCTGCTCACCTTCACTCCTTCATTACTCTTTTCTCCCGCCTCTGGAATAAACTCCCTCACCCTCTTCAATCCCACTCCACCCTGCAGGTCTTTAAAACAGCTGTTCACCACCATCTCTTATCTTCCCCCATCCAAAACCTTGATCTTTTCTATCCCTGCTAATTTCACCCCAATTCCACTTTTTTGAAATACCAACTTCTGTCTTGGAAGTCCTTGGTGTCCTTGTGTTTTATACTTCTCCCACCCCCACCCCTTTCCCACGCCTCCTCCCCCCAAGCCCTCTCCCTCCCACACATCTCCCTGCTCTCAAGTGTTTGTGTGCTTCCCCATCTCTCCCAATCTTGTCTCCCGCTCCCTCTTTTTATATATTTTGTTTGTCTGGTTGATTTGTTTGTGAAGTAAACGTCAGCTCTTTCACGAGCCTCGATTCAGTATACAAAAAAAAAAAAAAAGGTCTGTGTCTGAACACGAGGCCACATTATTTTCTGTCTCACTGATGTTCTCCGGGTATGCAATCATCATTTTCCTCCAATCACCATCCATTTGGGCTGCTGCGATACCCTGGAGGTGTGCACACGGCTCTGAGCTATCTCACCTTTGTTTCAATCTCAGCCCAGCTACGAACTGCCATCCTGGTTTTTCACATACAGGAAATACATCAATATGTGCACCATTTCTCGTATGGAGGTTAAGCTGGGGGTCCTGTCTCTTAGCATTAGTTAGTGAATGTTAAACATGCCATGGTGTCTTTAACGAAGTATGAGTGAGTTATTACGGACACCATGGACAACTTGCAAATACCTGCTCACTCTATCTCGTAACCTGATGGTGTTGACCCACCCACGATTGTAATCCCCGACACTCTGTGTGGAGATAGAGAATGGTACCTGGTGATGAGTGTCCTTTCATCTCCAATCCCATACGAAGTTTGAGTGCTCCAGAGCCAAGAAAATCTTTCAATCCAAGAAATTCTCACATTGTCATCTTCCCTCTTCAAAAGGATTCTATCCTGGAAATGTCACGTGTTCATCCTGAACTTGTGGTTCTGGTTTTGTTTGTGTTCTGATTTCCTTTTTGCTCCAAAAGAAAAACTTTCAATGCTAAGGCAGCCATTTTGTATTTGTCTCGTCCAACTGTTATCAATTATTACTTGCAGCGATGTTTTCTCAAATGGTACCCATGTCTTCTTGTGTTTATATTTCATTATTTTGTATTTATTTAATGTGCGGACCTCTACTGTCTCGTCACGTGTTTGTCGGACTCCACGACTCTCTCACTCCAACTCTGCCAATCCCGATCTCGTTCCTTTCTTTCCCGCTCTTTTCCCTTCACAATCTTCCTTTCTATCTCTTTTTCACCCACCCGATAACCTTCTGTAAAACTCTTCCTGTCCCCACATGTCCACCGTGCCTTGTGGGACTTTAAGTTTCTCCAGGAGAGGTGGCTTCAGTTACCAAGAGGTGGCTTCAGTTACCAAGAGGTGGGTTCAGTTACCAAGAGGTGGCTTCAGTTAACAAGAGGTGGCTTCAGTTACCAAGTTTCTTCGAGAATGTTCACAAAGTGGCTAAACCACTCCATTTGATACCGTTGATAAGGAACGTCTGGCTTGGCAAGCGATAGTTCGCCGCTTGGTAACTGAACACACCCATGGAATGCGAAACAGTTGAAAGGTTTCTGGTCCTCGAACAAACGGGCACCACAAATAAACAACAACAACCTTTCAGTGACGTCGCACTCTGAAAACACCAACGAAACAGACATTAACGTGAGAAATCCCCTTCCCGCGACCGATGACGACGGACGGAATCGAAAGTCAATCCGTTGCCATCCACCGTTATCAGTTTGGATTGGAAGTGGGAACCGATGATCACACCCAGAGCTGCGCACAATGCTCCTTTTCCCGACTCCGCCATATTAAAAGTTCAAGGAGGCAGAAATGAACATGTGAGTTTATTCAAACAACACAGTGACCGAACACGCAAACCTTCCGCTATTCGGCATCATCGAGCAACTGACTCCGCCTACCCGGAAACGGAAACAGGTTACATAATACATTAATACGACATGTGTAACACCAAAGGGTTTTTGCATTATCCAACAGGGGTGTATATTCCAGCGTGGCTTGTCGAACCTTCTGTTTCCTCTTTTTCTTTCAACAATGGATATTTTTGTGTGAAATACATTTTAACAACATTAACTACTGGAAACAATGATCTCGTAATATAAGCTGTTGGGGGTGAGATAATGATAGAACGGGATTCGACTGAAGTATCATGTATTGGGATAAAGAAGAAGAAGATCCGTACATGGATGCGGTTCCCAAGAAACGAGCAGCGAAAGAAACATTTTATACAAAGCGAGTTGTGAGGTGAGGAAATGTTGTGGAGATTTGGTGTTTTAAACACATTCGTGAGTTGTGCTAAAGATACCGTTCTGATAGATTTTAACTTGTTTCTTCACTCGATATCAGCGATCGCGAAGGTTGAGCTCGTGACTTGGTCCGCGATGACGATGTTTTCGAACCACCTCACCACGTGACTATTGGCGGTCCATTTCATTTAGAGGTCGCGTGTACCATTGGTACCTCAGTTGGGGCTTTTAATGGGGCAGTTACAACCAAGTACAAGGATACAGGAGAATTATTATTTTAATTACATTTTGGGATAAAAAGATGACATTTTTCACAAAGTAACCTGGGACCATAATCTTCACTGTGAGATCGGTCGGTATCCTGGATCCTACTGCGTGTGAGGGCTGTTTTGGGGTTCTGTGGTCTAGCAATAGGATCTTGCTTCGCAACCGGCTTTATATCGCTCCAAGGAGAAAAAGAAGCACATCCACCCCCATGAAAGTCATATCAAGGGTTAACATGGTAACATCAGACATTTCATAACACCAGCCCATGGCCCAACAACAGATCTCAGGTCTGAGACTTCCACAGCCACGGGAGACCGAACGGAGGAGTAATAAAAGTATCTTTTTACCTCAACCTGAAGAAGTGACATTTCAACTTGAATCCTGTTATTTTGCCGAATTGCATAAATCGCTTTCCACTCAAACTCGTGTCTGGAGGGGAGGATGGCGTCGCTCACAAGGGATTATGGTGTATATTTCCTTTTTTGATGACGTCAAAGTGTTCTTTTCGTTTATTATTTTTGCAATCATCAGATCTTTTTGAGATCATAATGAAATCAAAGGAAGCGCAAAGCTCCCCTGCCTTTATATGGGATCGTTTCTCTGTATGCATCTTCAACATGGGGACTGGAAATTCGTTTCTCGGCTTCTACTGGTCGAAATTGGCTGCAAATTTCAGAAGTAAATGCTTTGTTCGTTGAGGTGATATGTTCCAAATTTCAGAAGTAAATTATTTGTTCATTGAGGTAATATGTTCCAAATTTCAGAAGTAAATGCTTTGTTCGTTGAGGTAATATGTTCCAAATTTCAGAAGTAAATGATTTGTTCGTTGAGGTAATATTGTTGCGGATCCCGGGTTCGTTGACGTACAAAGGGCGGTTTATGCCCCATTCCCCCACGAACTCCGGGTCCACTGATGCCGCCGACCACGACTAAACTCGTGGAAGACGGATTGCGAGGCAACTCCAGCCGCCAAGCCCGCAGCTGTGCGTGGAAGGGTTAGCGGTCACAACCCGAATACCTTCGGACACACGCAGCCGTGAGGATGGGGACTGAACCCCGCACAAGTCACACTTATTTCTGACGCCCCAGCAGTTGTGCATCGCGTGACCCGTGCCATTACACGAAGCGTACTTCGGACCCGATTGAGCGGTTTTATTTCAGGCGATGCGAGGTCAATGGATGGAAAATGACAACGACGTCCAGGTTGGAAGTACCAAACACTGTATTTAATTACAGGTATGTATAAAACGGAGACAAAGCAGACAATCTTAACAGCCTTACCGACGTGCCCAGACAAGGGCCCTCCTTCATTCGGGGAAGGGGAAAAGGGTAATGCGCGGGGAAGCACGGACGCTCTGTGCAGCTTGCCCGGATGGGCTTGGTCGTGCAGCTCGTGCGGATGGGCTCGGTGGAAGAAAACACCAGGAATCGCTCAAATCCAAGGCGCCAACAGCCGGAGACGATCGCGGCAGGAACGAAGTGATGATGACGAACCAGGAGCAGGAACCAGAGAGCTGAGCACGATCAAGATAGCAGGAGCCGGAGGAGAGAGAGAGATAGATGTCTTGTGGGCCGGGCTTTAAAAACACCCGAACCCCTTCCTGAATGTTCCATGGGTCTCAATTGGTGGCCGGGAGTCACGTGACATGACAGCCTCTCATTGGCCACCCTCGGTCACTCCCCCCTGCCTTCCCTTTAGCTCCCATTGGTTGCTCGCTGCTCCTCCTACCAGGAATGTCTCGTTCCTCCTTCGGGGAAGGTTCTATTCCTCCTTCAGGCCCTGCAGGGCCTAGTCTAGTCCCATGACGAGGCAATTTAGGCTTCAACGAGGCCCACAATCATCCTGCCTGACTCAACGCATTATTTGTTTTCTTTCTAAACACTGGAAAGGGCCTATGCCTTACATTTAATAAGAAATAACTAACTATAGGAGGCTACATGTTGTGGTGTAACTAACTATAAGGGGGTTGCCTTTATTCGCAAAACCGCAACAATATGTTCCAAATTTCAGAAGTAAATGCTTTGTTCGTTGAGGTAATATGTTCCAAATTTCAGAAGTAAATGCTTTATTCGTTGAGGTAATATCTATCTATAATTCCAGCAATCTCTGTGTGTGTGTGTGTGTGTGTGTGTGTGTGTGTGTGTGTGTGTGTGTGTGTGTGTGTGTGTGTGTGTGTGTGTGTGTGTGTGTGTGTGTGTGTGTGTGTGTGTGTGTGTGTGTGTGTCTGTGTGTGTGTTTGTCTGTGACCGCTGTTTCTCGACAACCACGGGTCCGATATACTTTAAACTTGCCAGGTATATTGCTGGGGACCCGAGGATGTGCTTTTTCAAGGTTTTAAATTAATCGCAGAAGTAGTTACCGAGCTATGTCCAAAAAACGATTCAACCAATCAGAGAGCAGCGAGCTATCACATGTGCCGAACGTGGCGAACACACTCTGCCTCGGATGGCACATTTGAGAGCGTATTCATTTATTTCCCGTCGGCAAACTATGTTGGCGCTATGTTGGCGTTAAACTATGTTTTAAAACTAATTAAAACTAATTTGCGATTCTTTCGCTTTCCTGCGATATGCGACCTTCCGGAGCTCCTGTGAGAGCGTGCGCCATTACGGATAGTAATTCAATTAAAAACATAAAAACATTGTCCCAATTCAGTCAGAGCGAAGGGCGTTGTTTTAAGCGAAGAGCGTTTTATTTTTCCCCTAAAATTCAGTCGCCGGACGGTGAAAGCTTTTTTTTGGGGGCAGCTACTGGCAGCCACGTACGGCCAATCACAGGACACGTTGTTGTGTCGACGTGCCGTGTTGTTTTCCCTCGCGGTCGTGCGCCATTACGGATAGTAATTCAATTAAAAACATAAAAACATTGTCCCAATTCAGTCAGAGCGAAGGGCGTTGTTTTAAGCGAAGAGCGTTTTATTTTTCCCCTAAAATTCAGTCGCCGGACGGTGAAAGCTTTTTTTTGGGGGCAGCTACTGGCAGCCACGTACGGCCAATCACAGGACACGTTGTTGTGTCGACGTGCCGTGTTGTTTTCCCTCGCGGTTTGGAATGTTTTTCCTTTTCATTTTTTTCCCTCTTCTCTTTCTCCTTTTCCTTGCGATTTAATTGCAAAAAGCCAAAATACGTTGGCGAAAATTGAATAATTGGGCATTAATAGATAGATAGATAGATATGCGATATGCGAACTTCCGGACAGTGAAGACGTCACTTCCGGCCTTACGAAAGTGCCGACTTACTGTCTCGATTGTATCTTCCCACTGTCTTATTGTTAGATCTATCTTTTCTATCTTATCTATACTTACCGTCTATATACTTACTGTCTATCTTATAGATAGATTGTAGATAAAGACAATGCCCCAATCGAGTCGTCGTTTACGAGAACGAAGGAACGAAGCTGCACGTAGTGCACGCGCAATTGAATCTGACGAAGAACGAGCTGCTCGCCTGGCACGCGACGTTACGCGCGTGACAAGGCGTCGTGCAGCTGAAAGGGATGAAGAACGGACTGCTCGCTTGGCAGACAACACTGGACGCATGACAAGGCGTCGTGCAGAAGAAACGGATGAAGAACGGACTGCTCGCTTGGCAGACAACACTGGACGCATGACAAGGCGTCGTGCAGAAGAAACGGATGAAGAACGGACTGCTCGCTTGGCAGACAACACTGGACGCATGACAAGGCGTCGTGCAGAAGAAACGGATGAAGAACGCGCTGCTCGCTTGACACGCGACGTTACGCGCGTGACAAGGCGTCGTGCAGCTGAAACGGATGAAGAACGGACTGCTCGCTTGGCAGACAACACTGGACGCATGACAAGGTGTCATGCAGAAGAACCGGATGAAGAACGGACTGCTCGCTTGGCAGACAACACTGGACGCATGACAAGGCGTCGTGCAGAAGAACCGGATGAAGAACGGACTGCTCGCTTGGCAGACAACACTGGACGCATGACAAGGCGTCGTGCAGAAGAAACGGATGAAGAACGGACTGCTCGCTTGGCAGACAACACTGGACGCATGACAAGGCGTCGTGCAGAAGAAACGGATGAAGAACGGACTGCTCACTTGGCAGACAACACTGGACGCATGACAAGGCGTCGTGCAGAAGAACCGGATGAAGAACGGACTGCTCGCTTGGCAGACAACACTGGACGCATGACAAGGCGTCGTGCAGAAGAAACGGATGAAGAACGGACTGCTCGCTTGGCAGACAACACTGGACGCATGACAAGGCGTCGTGCAGAAGAAACGGATGAAGAACGGACTGCTCGCTTGGCAGACAACACTGGACGCATGACAAGGCGTCGTGCAGAAGAAACGGATGAAGAACGGACTGCTCGCTTGGCAGACAACACTGCACGCATGACAAGGCGTCGTGCAGAAGAAATCCCTCACCAGCGAGAAGACCGGCAAGTAAGGGATGCCCTGCGCCATGAGGATGTACACCGTGTGAGACTAGAGCAGGCTCACCATGACAATCGCAACCTTGCTCGATACGATGATACCGATTTCTTCCGAGAGGTACTTCATGGTGAGTACAGGCACGCGTTGAGCAGGACCTCAATATTTCAATGCACTAAATGCTCGCATTGTGCTGCTTTGGTGTGGAATGAGGAGAGAAGAGGATTTTGCTGCAACCACGGCAAGGTCGATCTTATGCATGATCCTACGACTCCAAAACCCGGTTCAATTCCATCACAACCTCCAGATGCTATTAAAAACCTTTTCCTTAACCAGGACTTTGTGAAGCACGCGAAACAGTACAACAACGCGCTGGCAATGGCAAGTATCGGTGTCCGAGAGATACGTATGCCTGGCTTCAATCCTGGAGTGCGCATACAAGGTAAGGTTTACCATTACATTGGTGCTCCTCTTGCCGATCTGGGTTGTACCCCATGCTTTGCTCAGATCTACTTTCACGATCCAGCCCATGAGCTGGATTATCGTCGTGCCCACACCTCGAACAGTGGCCTGAATGAGCAGTTTTTGCTAAGAGCACAACAGGCCATTCATGAGTGCAACCCATACGTCCAGCAATTCAAATCAGCCATTGAGTATGTGGTTCATAATGATAGCGCCAATGAACTGAATATTGTGTTAACAGGTCGCACGCGGCGCCGAGACCTTCATCATGGTACCGTCAACCTTCCCTCCCCAGACAGCGATGTGGCTGTCATTGCTCCAGGGGCAATGACAACTGAGCAGTTTGGAAGGCTGGCAGTCGCTGTTCACCTCAGAGGAGGAGGTTTACAGACAATAGACGCCATGCATCCAGCGTATGACCCACTATCATACATACTTCTGCTACCCTGCGGCTCTCAGGGGTACCACACTGAGTTGGCAGGGACAACGCCAACAACTTTCTACCGCTACCATCTACAAGTACGTGATCCTACTCATCACTTCAATCTACTGCTTCGTGGTGGAAGGTTGACACAGCAGTACGTATGCGACATGATGGCAAAAATTGAGTCACACTGTCTCACTTGGATTCGCTGCAACCAGAAGTCAATTAAGGCAGAAAAGTATAAGATCATCGTTGATGCGTTGAACAGTGATGCTGAGGTGCTACCTGGACGCCTCACCATTCTGCCACCGTCAATTTATGGGTCGCCACGTTGGTATGCCAAAGAGTTTCAGGATGCAATGGCTTTAGTCCGAGTCAAGGGAAAGCCAGACTTTTTCCTAACATTCACCTGCAACCCAAAGTGGCCAGAAATTAAAGAATCGGTTTTTGAGGGTCAGCCACCCAATGCAAGACCTGATATCATCGCCCGGGTGTTTCATATGAAGGTGGAAGCACTCCTCGCAGACATCCTCAAGCATGACATCTTGGGGCATGTGGACGCTTACGTGATGGTGAAGGAAACGCAAAAGCGTCACCTTCCCCATATACACATGCTCCTGACCGTGGTACCTCGCGACAAGCCCAGGACACCAGCAGATGTCGATCGCGTGGTCTCTGCTGAGATTCCTGACAGACTCACAAATCCGGAACTACACCGTATTGTGACATCACACATGATTCACGGCCCATGTGGGGAATGGAACATCTTGAGCCCTTGCATGGCAGACCGGAAGTGCACAAAGGACTATCCCAAAGCCCTACGACAAACGACAAGCTTCTCTGATGACTCCTATCCCCTGTACAGAAGACGGGCAGAAGCTGCACCTGGTGATCCCATCATGAAGACAATACGAGGCGGTGCTAACGTATTAGTTAACAATGCATGGGTTGTGCCTTACAATCCATATATTGTCCTCAGGTACGATGCTCACATCAACCTTGAGATCGTCTGTGCTGTCACCTGTGTCAAGTACCTGTACAAATACCTTGAAAAGGGCCCGGACCAGTGCCTGGTCAGACTTGAGCCTCATGAGAGGATGCGAGAGGCATTACGACATGATGAAGTGGCACGCTACGAACTAGGGCGTTACATCACCGCATCTGAGGGATACTGGCGCATATACGATTTCCCCATTCAACGCAAGTACCCACCAGTCGAGATGCTGGCACTCCATCTACAGGATGAGCAGGTGATCACGTTCAATGACGAAGGTGCCGTACAGAACGTGGCAGAGTCAGGACCCCCTGCAACAACCCTCACCGCCTTTTTCGAAGCCATGAATCTCCATCCACACATGCGTCATGTTCTATATCCAGATGTATTCCAACACTTCACCTACTTGAGGAAAAGGTTTCAATTGCGGAAGAGAAGGCTGAGTTTCCAGGATAACCGTAAGGCTGATACGGTTGGGCGGCTCCCCATTATTCCCGTCAACTCACATACTGCCGAGTTGTACTATCTCCGCATGCTACTGTACCGCGTGCCTGGCCCCACATGCTTTCAGGATCTCCGTCGTGTTGGTGGTAGGGTCATGGAGACCTATCTGGCAGCCTGCATTGCATATGGCATCGTTGACAATGACCAGGAGGTGGATTCTGTTATGGAAGAGGCTGCAAATATTGCATTTGGCCCTGCAGTCCGCGAAGTATTTGCCAACATGCTCATATTCGTTCTCAGAGGCAACCACGTGCAGTTCTGGGAAAGGCACAAGTATGTGCTGTGCGAGGACTTCATGCGTGCAGCAGGTGTGAATGAACCAAATGGACGCATTGTGAGTGCAGTGCTACTAGAGCTGAGGAACAAAGTTGAGTGCCACGGCTTTTCGCTCAGTAAGACCTTTGGCCTTCCTGAGCCTGAACCAGTTCATTTCCAGTCTCGCATTCCGCGCGTCATCGAGCACGAAACAGTGCACAATATAGGAGAACTTGAGGCTCACATCGCTCAAACAGAGTGCCTTCTTAATGACGAGCAGCGCGTTGTTGTCGATACAGTGATGCGGAGTGTGGAACACGGACATGGCTGCATGCTTGCAGTTGATGCAAGTGGTGGGACTGGGAAAACATTCACATTGTCTCATATACTCAACAAAGTGCGAGCAATGGGCAAAGTGGCTCTTGCAACTGCTGCAAGTGGTATTGCAGCTACGCTGCTACCTAAAGGGGCCACCTTCCATAGTAGGACCAAGTGTCCTCTCATTCTCACTGATGAGTCCACTTGCAACATCAGTGAAAATGACACCACTGCAGCACTCATACGCATGACTAATCTAATGGTGGTGGATGAGGTTTCAATGATGGATCGTCGCGCATTGGAGGCAGCAGATCGAACATTCCAGTGGCTTCGGGGCTCAGAGGAACCATTTGGCGGCATCGCAATGGTTTTCAGTGGTGACTGGAGGCAGATCCTTACTGTTGTGCCACACGGTAGCCGTATTGACATAGTTGGAAGGTGCTTCAAGAGCTCATACCTGTGGAGAAAAGTGCAGATACTTCGTCTCAGAGTAAACATGAGGATCATGCAGGGTGCTGGAGAACAACAGGACGAATCTGATTTTGCAAAATTCCTGCTGGATCTGGGTGAAGGGAAGATTCCTGTCAATCCAGAAGAGGGTGAATTTGCTATTGAGCTCAGGGAACCGCTCATTCTTCCAGGTGAAAAACTTCAGGATATTGTCACTTGGGTGTACGAAGACTTGCATAACAACATTAGCAACCCCAAGTGGCTATGCGAGCGTGTTATACTATGTCCGACCAATTCCGAAGTCGATCAGGTAAATGCCTACATGACGACCATATTTCCAGGGGAGGAACATGTTTGCTGTAGCGTCGATACAGCGGAATCTGAGGGTGATCATTTGTATCCGCCTGAGTTCCTGAACACCCTCTGTCCATCTGGTATGCCGCCACATCGAATCTCTCTCAAGGTGGGTATGGTAATCATGCTGCTGCGAAACTTCGACCAGCAAAGCGGGCACTGCAATGGCTCAAGGTACATCATACTTCAGATCCTTCCAAATCTGTTGGTTGCACAATCTGTGATGGGTGTCAATTCTGGACGCACATTGCTCATTCCACGCATAACCTGGAGTCCATCTGACAACATGTTCCCGTTCACTCTACGGCGTCGGCAGTTTCCGGTACGACCCTGCTTTGCCATGACTGTGAATAAATCCCAAGGACAGTCGCTACACCATGTTGGGATCTTCTGCACACGAGACTTCTTCAGCCATGGTCAGTTCTACGTGGCGGCCAGTAGGGTTGGCAGATCCAGCAGCCTCCGCATTCTTGCCCTGGACGAGGAAACAAAGAAGAAGCGCCGTTTCCTCAGCAACGTTGTTTATGAAGAGGTGCTAACGAGATAACGGTGTGTACAATGTACATGTAGACAATTTTTATTATTATTTATTTATTGAAGAAAAATTGTTTCGAAACGAATTCATCAAAAAAAGTGCACAACTTATTTTGCCAGTCGTACACCATGTTAGGATCTCCTGGAGAAGTGCCGTTTCCTCAGCAATGTTGTTTATGAAGAGCTGCTAACGACATACAGGTGTGTACATGTGGACAATTCTTATTATTTATTTATTGATTGAAGAAAAATTGTTACGAAAAGATTTCATCAAAATAAGTGCACAACTTCTTTTGGCAGTCGCTACACCATGTTGGGATCTTCTGCCCAAGACACTTCTTCAGCCATTGTCAGTTCTACGTGGCGGCCTGTAGGGTTGGCAGATCCAGCAGCCTCCGCATTCTTGCCCAGGACGAGGAAACAAAGAAGAAGCGCCGTTTCCTCAGCAACGTTGTTTATGAAGAGGTGCTAAGGAGATAAAGGTGTGTACAATGTACATGTAGACAATTTTTATTATTATTTATTTATTGAAGAAAAATTGTTTCGAAACGAATTCATCAAAAAAAGTGCACAACTTATTTTGCCAGTCGTACACCATGTTAGGATCTCCTGGAGAAGTGCCGTTTCCTCAGCAATGTTGTTTATGAAGAGCTGCTAACGACATACAGGTGTGTACATGTGGACAATTCTTATTATTTATTTATTGATTGAAGAAAAATTGTTACGAAAAGATTTCATCAAAATAAGTGCACAACTTCTTTTGGCAGTCGCTACACCATGTTGGGATCTTCTGCCCAAGAGACTTCTTCAGCCATTGCCAGTTCTACGTGGCGGCCTGTAGGGTTGGCAGATCCAGCAGCCTCCGCATTCTTGCCCAGGACGAGGAAACAAAGAAGATGCGCCGTTTCCTCTGCAATGTTGTTTATGAAGTGGTGCTAACGACATAAAGGTGTGTACAATGTACATGTAGACAATTTTTATTATTCTTTGTTTGGGAGGGAAATGGGAGGGTGATGGGGCAGGGTGATGGGGCAGGGTGATGGGGCAGGGTGATGGGAGGGTGATGGCAGGGTGATAGGAGGGTGATGGCAGGGTGATGGGAGGGTGATGGGAGGGTGATGGCAGAGGGTGATGGCAGAGGGTGATGGCAGAGGGTGATGGCAGAGGGTGATGGCAGAGGGTGATGGCAGAGGGTGATGGCAGGGTGATGGCAGAGGGTGATGGCAGAGGGTGGTGGGAGGGAGATGGCAGGGTGATGGGAGGGTGATGGGAGGGTGATGGGGGGGAGATGGGAGGGTGATGGGGCAGGGTGATGGGGCAGGGTGATGGGAGGGTGATGGGGGGGAGATGGGAGGGTGATGGGGCAGGGTGATGGGGCAGGGTGATGGCAGGGTGCTGGCAGGGTGATGTGAGGGTGATGGCAGGGTGATGGGAGGGTGATGGCAGAGGGTGATTGCAGAGGGTGATTGCAGAGGGTGATGGCAGAGGGTGATGGCAGAGGGTGATGGCAGAGGGTGATGGCAGAGGGTGATGGCAGAGGGTGATGGCAGAGGGTGATGGCAGAGGGTGATGGCAGAGGGTGATGGCAGGGTGATGGCAGAGGGTTATGGCAGAGGGTGATGGCAGAGGGTGGTGGGAGGGAGATGGCAGGGTGATGGGAGGGTGATGGGAGGGTGATGGGGGGGAGATGGGAGGGTGATGGGGCAGGGTGATGGGGCAGGGTGATGGCAGGGTGATGGGAGGGTGATGGGAGGGTGATGGCAGTGGGTGATGGCAGGGAATTAACATTAACGAATAAAATTTGTAATGTAATAATTTGTAATAATTTGAAGTAATATAATAATAACAACGAATTCTGCTCTGTTTCAATTCTGTTTCTATTTGGTGATATGCTTTGCAAACCTTTTTTTTTTTAAACTATTTTAAAACTACAACAATTCGAACATGGAATACATACTGACACTGCACTTTCAGGTCTCCTACAAATCCTACCCTGTCGCCTCACCGTGGCGTAGGAGTGGCAATGGTCAATGGCATCGAATGTCATGGCTAGCAAAGACAGGGAGGTAAACTTGTTTTAAATTTGGCAAAAAAAATTTTTTTTTTTTTTGGCAAGGAACGGGCACCCACGTACGGGCACGTCCTAGTGTTCCAAATTTCACCAATGTCTGTTTCTGCATTCTTGAGTTTTATTAAGAAAACCCTCAAAATCACGTTGGTGTCTGTCCGTCTGTCCGCCAAAAATGTGTTGGCGCTCATATCTCAAGGGCTATACATTGAAACTAGCTGAAACTTGGAATACACATCGGCCAATAGGTCTAGTTAATGGCTTTCAAAACAAATTCCAACGAAGTGTTTTCGTTTTTCCTTTAAAATTAAATCTATATTATAATAGCCGTAGATGATTCTGTCTGTCTGTCTGTTGGGCGTCTGTCCGGGGTGTGGCTTACTCGGTTTGCAGAGAAGCTCCACCCATAGCTCCACCCATTCTGGGAGAGGCTTCGCTTCATATAAACAAATATCCACCATTTTATTAACTCGCATAGCTTTGAGGCCTGTTTTGTAGGCCCGTGGTGTCTTGCTCTCTCTCCCAGTTTTATTTCAAATCAAATTCGATATATCATTTCATTTTTCACAGTCGCTAACATAGTTTTAGACTCGGTTGAAAAAAAACGGGAAGAAAATCCGATGAAAGTTGCCGTTTATAGAACGAAATGAATTCTCAAAGGCCTGTAACTTCAAGGCCAGTGAGTCTCTCTCACGCCTTTATCTCCAATCTAACTCACCATCTGATTTCATTTTTATCGATGGTTTTGGACTCGGTGTGCGGGAAAATGCAGAGATATATTTTTAAAAATACACCATATCACTGCCCAACCGCCAACAACCGCCCAATATGTATCATACACTGCCCAACATGTATCATACACCGCCCAACATGACAGACGGCAACATGTCGACATTATCGCTTTTTCTTTAAACCGAGTGAACCGAGCCGAACCGAATAAACCGAGTGAATTCACCGTTTACTTTTGATGACAGTCGTCACAAAACGACATTTTTTTCTTTGTTTTTATTTCATTCGACATTATTTGCCGGAAGTAAAATATCGTTCAGGAAATTACCGAGAGATATTTCTTCGTTTCTTTATTTATTAGTTATTTGCGCATACACTTTAAATAGGTTTATTTGAAATCTTTAATTTTCACAATCTATACATATATAAAACACAGTTTGTGTGTGTGTGTGTGTGTGTGTGTAATGTTACCGATAGACTCCTAAACGGAGAGGCTCACAAACTTGATATTTGGCACAAACATGGCCATTGAGCCTGGTACGAACATGGTCGACCTAAAAATTTATTTCAGAATATTTTTTAACCATATTTTTACCTCAGCGCATTTCAGCGAGGAATATTATGACCGCTCAGAGCGATCACGTGATGTTCCAACTTTGCCGCCATAATCTTACAGTTATGCATTCGCACATAATTCAGTTTTTTCACATTTCAGCGAGGAACATTGCCATTCACACCACGTAGGTTTTTTTTTCTTTCATCTTTAGATCCATATTTTTAGCCATAATGTAGCGAATGTAGCGTAACGTAGCGTAGCTAACGTAGCCTTAGCATAACGTAGCGATCCTTGCTCAGGATCTTCGTCAGGTTCGCGAGCGAGTTAGCCAAAACATAAAAGTGAAAATATATCGAATTTTTTATTCGTATTTACCTCAGCGCATTTCAGCGAGGAACATTATACACGGAATCTCAGCTGGTCGCAGAGCAGCGCGCTGATTCGCTCAGAGCGATCACGTGATGTTCCAACTTGCCGCCATAATCTCACAGTTATGCATTCGCACGTAATTCAGTTTTTTCACATTTCAGCGAGGAACATTGCCATTCACACCACATAGGTTTTTTTTCACTTTCATCTGATATTTGTGATTTATTTCAAACAAACTGTATTTCCCATCTACACGGCCATGTATTCCTATTAACGTTATGTAAAGTACATAAATTGTGTGGATTACATCATTTGTGGATGTGATCAATTGCCAGTAACCATCTATATCCCTCCCCTCCCCTTCCCTCCTCCCCCTCCCTCCCGCTCCCCCTCCCCTCCCCCTACACTTCCCCCTCCCTTCCCCCTCCACCCTACCCTTTCCCCTTCCCCCCTCCCCCCCTCCCCTTACCCCTCCCTGCCCCTCCCCCCTCCCCTCCCCTCCCCCTCCCCCCTCCCCTCCCCTCCCCCTCCCCTCCCTTCCCTTCCCCTCCCCCTCCCCTCCCCTCCCTTTCCCCCCTACCCCTTCCTTTCCACAATACCCCTTCCCCACCCCCCTCCCCCCTCCCCTCCCCTCCCCTCCCTTTCCCCCATGCTCCTCCCTTTCCCCCCTACCCCTTCCTTTCTGCCCTACCCCTTCCCCTCCCCCCTCCCCCTCCCCCCTCCCCTCCCCCGCCCTGCTCTACCTCGCTCCACACGCGTTCCCCACACCGCGTTACCTCGTCGTGTCCCAATGCGACTTCTTCGCTCAACTTGTGCCTTATTACCTCTACTGCTGTACCCTCATTAATGTCCTCCTCCACTTCTAGCTGTCCTTCTTGGTCCTGGGTTGTTGATTCTAACTCCTCATCAGATACCTCATCTTCTACCCCCACCGGCATTCGACCGCCTTGGCTATCCATGGTACGAATACAATTTGGTTTTAATACTAAATTTTGGTTGCTCTTAATTTTGGCCAAATTTGTCCAAAGAAATTTGGTTGGGTTCCAAATCCCACTCCCCGACACCAATTGTTGTGGCCAATATGTACAATTGGTGTCCAAAATTTTGTCTAACAAATTTGGTCCCAGGTTCCAAATCCCACTCCTGACACCAAATGTTGCGGATCTGTTGCCGGCCTTCTCCCCTTACCAAGGGGGGGTTAGTCCCCTTGTCTTTGACTGACCAGGCGCGACCCGAGACCTATCACGTCCTTTCCGGACAGCGCTAAATAGGGTTGCAGGACCAAATTCGCTGTTACCTACGTACTAGCGCTGCCCTGAAACGAGGAGATAAGCCTCACCCAAACCACGTATGTTGATGGATGCGCCGAGCGGTAGCATATACGTGATCCGAGCCGTTTAGTTGATGGTGGAACCCGATTCAAGTGGTCTTATTCGTACCACGCTTAGTCAATGGAGAAATCACAGGTACGATCGAATCAGGAAAGACAGGAAGAACAAATGGTTTATTTACACTATACAATGAAGAAGAGCAGGGACACAGAGCAATCCTTAAGAACAGTCTTAACTTAATACCCAAGGACACGGGCCCGTCTGACACACACCCTCACACGGGGATTGCAGGTGCAGGATGATGGTCCGCGGCTCGTCCAGGGATGGCTCCCGTGCAGCTTCCTCCGGTCCCCGGCTGTCCCGCGAAGATGGATGGAACAGAAGACAGGCAGGAGCTCATAACGTGCCATTTGGACGCAAAGGTTATTACGGGCGAACGGTAGGGGGTCGGACTTTGGTGCGGCTGATGGTAACTCACTGGCGGCTATTGCCGCGTTTACTCGCGTGGCTGGAATAGGCGCTATTCGCCACCGGTGCGTTTGGCTGTGGCCGCGTACTTGTACCGCCAACGCTTCTTCTTCTTCCCCTCTGGCGCGTACGTAATATGGCGAGTTTACAGTTCAAAGCCTCAAAGCGCTTTTGCCACAAAGTGCTCTCCACGAGTCCTTTCGATGCGCTCCAACAAGTGCTCACTATTCCAGCAAGTCCTTCACAACGCGCTTATTCTCTCCCAGTCCTTCGTAATGCGCCACTGGTGCCAGTCCTCCCACGCTAGTCCTTTCGAGGGTTTTGTGGGTGGGCTTATATAGCCCCGCCTTGCAAACCTTCTCAAACTCACCAGACGTTCTCTGCCACGCCCTGTCACGCCATGCCGCTCGAGCCCTGATTGGTTGGTGACCCTTACCATCCCCCACTGCAGCCGCCGTTACCGACCCTCCTTTACCTTTCAAGGCCTTGCCTCGTGTTAACTCGACTAGGGGCAGCCAAATGGGGCGCGGGATGGATTGCGCCTGTTGGGGGAGGGTTGACGGTGGACGCCAAATGAATGGGACCTAACTAATCTCATGTCTTTACACAACGCATATATTAATAGGGGAAATGGCCTATTCTTACACATACTAAGAAATAACTATCCTACAAGGGGGCCTACGTGTTGCTCGTGAAACTAACTATGGGGGGCAACCTTTAACCTTTAATGAGTCCAATGTGCAAATCTCAAAACCATAGCAATATTTCAGGCATGATATCTCAAAAGGTTTTGGACAGATTCGGACAAAACTTGGTTTATGAGTTGGGTAAGTGATAAGAACAAGCGATTCGATTTTGGTTCAAGTCAAATCCAGACCAACCTATCAGTGTCTGACCAAATTCCCTTTTAAAAATTCCCTTTTTAAAGGCCATTTTCCCTGTGGGATCGGGGATTCGCCTTGCAGGCCCCATGACAATCATCATGGTTCCCTTTTTGAGGCAATGTTTATGATGGCCGGATGCCCTTCCTGATGCCAACCCTTTAGTCCCCTCTTACACGAAGGGATACGGTGTACCTATTCTAAACCGGGGCACACACCGGCAAAGATTTGCAAAAACCAAACAAGACAAACAGTTCACCTGGTGGATGTCTGATCTCTACCGAGTGTAGTCCTCGTTGAGCTCTGTTTCCCTTTTCAACATCGCTGGGGTAGTTTTGTTTCATCCTTGGGACAGATGCTTTGATTTTTAAAAGTGCAATGGTCCACTTACGTCACTCACACTTACTTACTCACACTCACATGTTATTCCATTTACTGAAGAATGAGAGTTGTTTCATGATCGTACAATATTTACTTGAAGTAAATACTTGAAGAACTTTAAGAAATAGATGATTTTAATTGTGATTATTGTTGAATTTGTTCACATTAAATGAGTTGTTATTTCACTTAACATGATTTTCCTACTAATACAAAACTCACGTCATAATATTCTAATCGTTCTGTCTCGTTAAACATCAGGGGAAACTTTGTTTTTCCCATTGATTCATCATGTGACAGTGCTTTCTTTCTTTGGGATGGAGCATTCCCTTTACGCTGTGCTTAACACCACTCCCAAGGTGATATTTTTGTCAGCAAAGTGAGACCCACGCTCGATCTCATATCGAAAGATTGTGGACCACGATCGCTCTCTCATTATCTCTCATCTCTCGTGATCTCGGGTTGTATTGGTTGCATGACCTCATTGAATTTGGGAGCCCTGGACACTTGCCCTGTGTGCCCATGCGTTAATCCACCACTGAGTACAGAGGCTAAATGGAGCAAGAACTGGATTGGGGAAAGGAAGAAAAGGGTGGTTGGTCGTGGGACAATGTCAGACTGGAAAGTTATAAGTAATGGAGTTCCTCACAGATCAGTAGGGCCGTTGTTGTTTATAATTTATAGCAGTGACACGAGCAGACTAAAATGTACTTGGATGCAAGATAGGTGTCTGAGGGATGTTTTGCTTTGTTTCAAGAAGGGATCCGAAGGTTTCTGGGTCAATAAGTGTTTCAAGAAAGTTTTGGTGTCTGAGGGGTATTTGGGTGATGTTTGAAATGTTAAAATGAATGTTAAAACCTCACAATCCTGCCCATTTGTCTGTTACTGAACATTTAGAATTTTGGGTTTTGATCATTCTTCTTGGTTGACAATGATTTGAATGACAGTGGAGTGGTGCAGTGGATCAGGCTGAGTTTCATCTTTGTGCGTCTGGACTCGGCTCAGCGCTCATAACAGTGGAGTGGTGCAGCAGATCAGACTGAATTTCATATTTGTGCTTGTGGACTCATCTCAGCTCCCAGAGCAGTGGAGTGGTTCACTGGACCGGGCTGAGTTTCATCTTTTTCCTCGAGGACTCGGCTTTGTCTTTTTTTTTTTTTTAGCCTGGTGTTGGCTCAGCGGTTAGTGTGCTGCCTTGGGATCCTTGGGATCCAGCCAATCCCGGTCGATGGCTGAATTAACGCCAGGGGTGGTTGACTCAGCCTGTCATCCTTCCGAGGTCGGCAAATTGAGTACCAGCTTGCTGAGATGAATGATCCCGTTGTGTACCCCGATTTAGAATAGTTACACCGTATCCCTGCGCATCGTAAGAGGCGACTGAGGGTTGGCATCAAGAAGGGCATACAGCCATAAAAACATTGCATCAAACAGGGAACCATGAGGTCATGGGGCCCGCAAGGCTAACCTCCGCTCTGGTGGGGAAAATGGCCTTAAAACGATCATTCATTCATTTTTTGTTTGTTTACAAGATTCATTTCATTTTTGTGCTTGTGGGCTTGGCTCTATACAAGGTGCAGTAGAGTGGTTCGGGGTGGGTGGGATGCGTTTCGGCTTTGAGCCTGTGAATTCAGCTCGACGGGCAGTGATGTGGAGTGGTGTGGCAGGGGAGGTTGAGTTTCGCCCTTGGGCCTGTGGACTTGTGCTCAGTTTTCCTTTGTGGGTTGGCCCTGTACGGTCGGGAATTGTGGACCGAGAGTGTGAGGTTTGGCAGAGACTCTGAACAAGGACTGTGTGAGGAAAAGGAGGCGGGTTGCACGAGAGAGATGAGGAGGATTGTGCGATGGAATCAAGGGTTGAACTGAGTGGCGGGGAAAAGCATTTACTGTTTTTACTTTGAAAATTTTGCCATCGAAGAAGTGAGTCGAGTGAGGAAGGAGAGAGTCAGGAGTAGTGTAATAATGTTGTTCCTGGGACACCCCAAATCTCCATTCACATACATGTAAATTTTCCTCTCACCCTCACTTTCCTTCATTTTCCCTTAGCACCCCCATTCCTGCCACCCTTGGCCTTATGGACCTTTTACTCTTACTATCAATGATTGTTGTTGTCTAGTAGACCACTCAAACAATGAGCCTACAAATATTTGTTTATGCATCGGAAATAATTTAATTATCTTACAACTCTCATCACCATCTAATAAATTAACAAAGAAGATGTTTGAGTTTGGTGCTTTATCAAGATATTTTAACTGAGCTAAGATAAAATGGTAAACCTCCCTCAATGTTCTTGTTTGAGCACCTCCAGAGCCACACACCATTTTTAAATTAAAGTATATATTTTCCTGACAACCATCAAAGTTTTCCGTCCACTCAAAAATATTTCCATCTTTTTTACCCAACTCACCAGTATTTAAATTAATTCTCTTATTTGTTTTGTGAACTTTTTTACCAGTTGCCTTTTCAATTATACCTATTTGATATTTTTCACATTCGTTATGTTTTCCATTTATATACCAAGGTTGATTACACCTCCACTCTTTAGTCTGGTTGATACTTGGTTCTATCATTTATATATTCATTAAAAAGGCGGCGGTAGCCCCTTAAAATCCCTAACCCCATTATCTTAGCACTTATATATATCTTATCACTTATATATCTTATCACTTATATATATCTTCTCACTTATATATCTTATCACTTATATACTTATATAACCATAAGGGAGACTATCAATTCCATTTTGTAAAATAAACCTCTTATCGTCAAAAGCCCCCAATGCTTTCTTATTCACCTCTTCTGAATATAATTGATGTTTATAACTTCTTATTCCATTAATCTTTCTAAACTCTTCTTTCTTTGTTGTTAAACAACAATAATAATCATCAAAATTTATAGTGGTTGAAATTGTTGCTTTGCTCACCCCCTTTAGTTTTTTTTCCTCCTTATTAATATTTTTATTTATATATTTAAAAGCATATGCCTTTGAACGAAGCCCTATGAACTCCGTCATTATTTTTCCACCCAACTCAACCTTAAACTTTCCTATAACCTTATCATTAACATCTCTAAACAACTGACTATCTTTTGGATAATTATTTGTGTCATATGTATCAATATCATTTTTCATATCAGAATAAACATCATCAGTTTTTATCTCTAATATAAAGCTGTCAGTGTCCATATACAGTAAACTCAAATCATCATTATATCTAGGTTTAAGTGTTTTATAGAGATAGTCATTCATGAATAATTTAGATAAATCTAGAACTGATGTTCCTATATAAATAGTTTTATCCATAACAACACTCTCCTTTATCAAATGTATAGCACAAAAGTTTTCTGTGAAAACTTCAGCCTTTGTAAAGCTTGGTCGGTTAATCAGTTTTGATGCTTGTTTCCAAGATGTAGTAAGTCTTATGTCTTGTCTCTTTCTTACATTCTCCATCGTCTTTCCAAATACGGCGTTATTCATGAGCTTATAAAAATCATTCTTTGTATCCTTTCTACGTTGTGTATTAAAATTAATGTACTTTTCAAGCCATTTTCTCTGTTTAAACTTTAGAATCTTATGTATCTTCTCTACTCTAAGACCGGCCGAAAGATACTGTCTCAAGTTTCTTTGGTGTACTACATAATTTTTTTTATCATGGAATGTTGTAAGAAGTTTCTCTGACGATTTTGAGGTAAATGGCTTTTGATAATCACTCAACCACTCTTGCTCAGGTGTTCCTTTCTCACATGCATATGGAAGGTCTTTATGTAATTTATGAACTTCCTCTGGATATTTCAAATCAACTTCAAAATAATAACCAACTTTTTCTTCATTCAATTCTGCCTGTGTTGATATACATAGATTCTCAAAGACTTTGTTGTAATCCTTTTATTTTACCCATTTCAATCCACCATATGGAAGAGCCTGAGACATTGCCCAACCATACAAGTTATTCGCGTCATAATACATCAAGTAGGAGCTCTCGACAGATGAATCATAATTTGGAGTGTACTTGTTATTAGCTTTAGCATATCGGCTAGAACATACTTGTGATATTCCCCCTCTCTTTGCCTTTTCAATCATTAAAAGCATATCAACATCGGTTATTAAATCCAAAACTTGTTGTGTCATTTTTAACATTGCACTCCAAGCCAATCCAGGAGCAGTGTAATAGTGTGCTGGGTCCAGACCATATTCTTTATGTGATATTTCTCTAAATTCTTCGAAAACATCAGCAAGAAGAAGAACATCCGTCTTTAGGTACAAGTCATGATACTCTCCCATGTTCTTTATATTATATCGTTTCCAAACGCTTTTTGCATGTTAATAGTCTTCATCTGAAATATCAGTATTATTTAGAATATTAAAATATATATATTTAGGTGGAAGTTTATCATCTGCAAATTTGTAAAATGAGTCCATACAATCATATGGGAAAATTCCCTTTTGTGTTCGTAGACATGTATCTTTAAAATATTTAGAAAGACAACTAAAATCTTTTACTTTCTCTGCAAGTTTTGATAGTGGAGAATTCATGAATTTGTAAGTGTCTAGAAATCGAATCTGTGTAGCTGGTTTCGTGTATATTGTTTTTGTGAATGAAATGTATTTCTGGTCTGTACTTGGAATTGCTGAGATACTTCCAGAAGTCTTTGAGAGTTCCTTGATAAATAGATGAGTGTCATAATGAGCGTTGTTATGAAGAAAAACAGGAATGAAAGAGGGGAGTTGATAATTAATATTACAACTTTGATGAGCCGGACCTCTATATTTACCAGTGAGATGACAATGGTCTCTAACCTTTGGACCTTCACCAATTTTCTCCTCACAAATATGACAGACATTGTTTTTTCTAAATTTCCTTTTCTCTTCACTCGTCAAGGACATTGGTTTGTTGGTTTCTCTCATTATCTTGGTTAATCGAACACAGTCTTTTTCAAGTCGTTTCACAAACTCGTCTGGGGTATTTGAGCCTCTATACACCTCTAACTTGTTATATTCATCACAAACGGATGATTTGATATAATAACAAAAACCACAAGGAGTATGTTTTTGATATTTATTTGTGTATGATTCTTTTGAATCTGGAGAAGCAGTATCATTTTTTTCTAGAATACTTTCAAAATCAGCATATATTACAAACGGATGTTTGATTGTTTTCTTTTCATCTTTGAATGAGATATTTGAGCCTTCTTTAGGCATATTGATTACCGTTGATTTATGTTCACCACAATAATTTGAATGTTTATCTAATCTTGTGAATTGAAGAATTTAAGACAACGCAAACAAATATATATTTTATTTGTTCTTTTACATACTTGTGGTTTTATTAATTTAGCAATAACTTTGATGTATGTATAATGTGAATTTTCCTCTGAATGAATATATTGAAGATTAATATGAGTTTGTTTATATTTGTCAGAAAGCTTTAAAACCTAAATGTTGTTTGTTTCTGTCAGGCCATAAACATTAACTGATAAATTATTCATCTTTTCAAATGTAGGAATATCATTTCAAGCCATAGCCTGGTGTTTGGCTTAGCGGTCAGGGTACCAGCTTGGGATCCTAGGATCCTGGGTTTGAATCCTGGTCGATCGCTGAATTAACGCCAGGGGGGTTGACTCAGCCTGTCATCCTTCCGAGGTCGGCTAATTGAGTACCAGTTCACTGGTAATTCCCTGTTTGTCGTAAAAGGCGACAAAAAGGGTTGGCGTCAGGAAGGGCATTGGCCGTAAAACATTGCTTCAAAAAGGGGACCAAAAAACAACAACAACCACGGTGCCTGAAAAGGCCAACCACCGGTTTGCAGGGAAAAATGGCCTCTAAAGGTGTTTTTTTAATTCATTGATCGACCAGGGATATATATATATTTATAGCCATAGGAAACTTTAGGTCTTTCGTATTTAATGTATTCTCATATTTTTTATGATGAGATACTCTTTCATCATGAAAATGTGGAGGATGTAAGTTTGCTAGAATAGACCAGAGAAAACATTTATTGTCTTTATTAGCCGCGTCGCAGACGCTGGTCATAGAGTGCCCTCTGCTGTTGTTGTTGTTGTTGTTCTTCTTCTTCTTCTTCTTGTTCTTGCAGAGAAGACAAAACCTCAAAGCTCCACCCATTCTGGGAACCTTAGCTCCACCCATTCTGGGAGAGGCTTCATATAAACAAATATCCACCATTTTATTAACTCGCATAGCTTTGAGGCCTGTTTTGTAGGCCCGTGGTGTCTTGCTCTCTCTCCCAGTTTTATTTCAAATCAAATTCGATATATCATTTCATTTTTCACAGTCGCTAACATAGTTTTAGACTCGGTTGAAAAAAAACGGGAAGAAAATCCGATGAAAGTTGCCCTTTATAGAACGAAATGAATTCTCAAAGGCCTATAACTTCAAGTCCATTGAGATTTTTTTTTTTAAATCGCGGCATGGTCAGTCATACACCGCCCGAAATAAGAGATGGGAAAATGCCGAGATATATATATTTTGTTTAAATCGCGGCATGGTCAGTCATACACCGCCCGAAATAACAGACGGGAAAATGCCGAGATATATTAAAAATTCGTCCATTTGATGACGATCGTCACGATGAAATATTTAATTTACACGTCGTCACAATAATGTGGAGAGAGGAGCATAGCTTCGTTCACGTGTCGCCACATCCGGGAAATTGCCGAGATATATATTTTTTAAATTGCGGCATGGTCAGTCATACACCGCCTGAAATAACAGACGGGAAAATGCCGAGATATATTAAAAATTTGTCCATTTGATGACAATCGTCACGATGAAATATTTAATTTATACGTCGTCACAATAATGTGGAGAGAGGAGCATAGCTTCGTTCACGTGTCGCCACACACGGGAAATTGCCGAGATATATATATATTTTAAATCGCGGCATGGTTAGTCATACACCGCCTGAAATAACAGACGGGAAAATGCCGAGATATATTAAAAATTCGTCGCCACACACGGGAAATTGCCGAGATATATTTTCACTTTGCACAAAAATAACATCAAGTAATCGAATCAATAGGAATGTCCTGTGCCTATAACATCGACGTTATAGGCACAGCTGCATCTAGGCATTGTGTAACATCGACGCGGCTTTTGTTTTAATTAAAACTTTTTGTACTTGTTTTTGATATTGATAACTGCTTTTCTATTTTTGATAACACTGGGTAAATCAATGTAAGAAGAAGCTTTTAGAGAATGTGATTTAAGAATATGAATGTCTATGAAAATAATTTTTCCTATATTGAATCCACTTCCTACGATTGAATTATCCACATCTTGCTCTTGTTTAATAAGTTCATCATAGACGCCTGATGTTTTAAAATCTTGATATGTAGATATAAAGTGTGGCTCAGTTCTCATGTATGGTGTATCTATAACTCATTCGTCCTTTGTCATTTCTAATTTTACTCCCATATAAAATTTAAGTGGTTTCATTTCTTTTAGTGTTTTTTCAATCAACGTTTGAACAGCAGGTTTAACTATTTCTACAGCATCAACTATAGACTCTGGTTCAGGAGGTTTAAAGTTAAAGACTCTTATTTTAATATGGCCTTTGAATGCTCCATCACTGTTTTTAGTTGTGATAAAATTTGATCAATGTTGATTTGTTTTAAGATGTCTTTTAAAGCCTTCCTTAAGGATATTTTTATTACAGACATCGCAGTGTTTTGTTTCTAGACCAAGTGGAGATATTTGTTTGAAAAGATTGCGTGTGTTTGATGGTTTTAAGGTGTCTTTTGTATTGTTTATATTCTTGTTCACAAACGTCGCAATACGTTGCTTTGTTCATATTTATATAGTAAAATTATACTTAAAACAAAGTGTCTTTTTAGAGGCTTTTTAGAGATGAAACTGTGCTTAAAACAAAACACCTTTTACAGGTATAGAAGAAAATGTGCTTCAGTAAAGTGCCTTTTTACAGGCTTTTTTGGAGATGAAACTGTGCTTAAAGTAAAATGCCTTTTTCAGAGGCTTTTATAGATGTTAGTATACTTAAAACAAAACACCTTTTGAATCACTAAATTAAACACTAAAATCATCATCATCACTATCACTATCACACAATGATTCACTATCATCATCAATAAAGCTACTCTCATAACTTTCATTTGTATATACTGAAATACTATCATCCGAGTTAAATGAGTACACTGAATCACTATCACTCAATGAATCACTATCATCCGAGTACAATGTAATAGTAAAATCTTCACTGCTGTATTGACTCATATTTAATTAGCAGGAAAAATATTTCCATCTATACCAATAAACTTTCTTTCATTAACGGATTCAATCTCTACATTTTTAATATCAAAAGTTATCTTTAAATAATCTCTCACTACCATATAACGAAATGACATTTCACCAGAAATATTAACATCATTCATTTTACTTATATCTACACCCTTTGGATAATTAAAGTAAATACAAATTTCTCCACGAGTATTGTTGATGGTCTTATCATTCTTTTTCAAAGTATCGCGGTCAATCACTTTTTTAAGCTTTGAATAAATTGCCAGGAGTAGAGGAGAAACTTTTGTTAGATTTACTTTAATGGATGTCTTTCCAGGTATAGTTAGAGCTCTTCCTTTAAATGAAATAGAGGAGCTCGTGTTATTTTCCATAACTGGTTTTACCCAAAAATTTCCATATTTATCTTTGTTCAATTTAACATCTTTGACATATTTTTCTATATCTTCCACCGAAGTAGAGGTTGATTGAAATTTGTCTTTTGTGCTTTGAAACATTGTATTTATTAACGAATAAACTTGTGTTTAGTTGAAGTAAAGTTTTGATATATAAATATGATAAGTTCTGAAGGATATTTAGCATTTCCAGACTCTCCATATGATAAATTAGAGAATTGTCCGGCTTGTGATAGAATAGGGCTTCTATAATGAGGGTTCATATAAACAATGTATTTTCTGTGATTTAATTTTAATTAATGATAATAAAAAAAATAAAAAAATATATAACTCTTTTAAATTAGAACCAAAAATGAATGACTTTACAAGATTAATAAGAGAGATGAATGTTAAGTATTGTGATGATAATACACCATTTCTTTCAAGGGAAGAGACTATTTGTATTGAGGAAATGTATCAAGGTTTAATGATATTTATTCTTCAAAATAATTTTATTGGAAATGTTAACACAAGATACTATATCAATAAAATAATGAATTATTTTGAAATTAAACCCGAACTCAGGATAAAATATAGAGTTTCTAAAATAGCTCAAAAAAAGTAGATGACTTGTTTTCCAAATATATAAATGAATGATTTTTTACCCGTTTGGGAAAATGAGATAAAATTTAATAACCATAAAAATATTCCAAATTCATTGAGATGTCTAATAGTTGGTTTAAGCGGATGTGGAAAAACCTGTTTGCTTTTAAAGATGCTCCTCAGCCCTAATTTTTTAGATGATGATAATTTAATAATTTTTACAAAGTCAAGTTTTCAACCTGAGTATCAACTACTCTCACAGGGTTTTAATGCGGGTCTTAAAAAGGAAGACATTATCGGTTTATTTAAACTTCAAAACAAACTAAATGATTATAATATTGAAGATATAATACAATTATTTTGTGATACACAGAAATCAAAACCGAAAACAAAACGCATAACTTGTATTCTCAGTGATAATACGGATGATATACCTTCACCTCAAGATTTAGATAAATCAAAAAAGAACCTCGTCATCTTTGATGATTGTGTTAATGAGAGAAACCAAACAGTAATGGATAGCTACTATACAAGAGGGAGACATTCTTCTTGTAATTGTATTTATCTTCGTCAGTCATATTTTCAACTCCCTCGGCGCTCAATAAGAAACAATGCCAATACTTTTATTTTATTTAAGTTAAATTCAATAGATGTAAATAATTTTTGGAGAGATAATTGCTCTACGTTATGCAGTAAAAAAGAATTTGAAAATTATATGAAACACACGATTGGAAAATATAAATATATTGTTGTGAAACAAGATGAGATACTAACTGATATTTTACACACATAAATGACAACAATTATTATTAATCTTGTGGGTAAATCTGCTTCAGGAAAGAACTTTTTTTTTTTTTTTTTTTTTTTTTTGTATACAAGATCGAGGCTCGTGAAAGAGCGAACATTAATCACACAGAAAGACAAACTGACACATAAAACATATAACATAGGGAGCGGTAGACAAGATGGGGAGAGAGGGGGAAGGACACAAACACAACATTTGAGAGCAGGGACCGAGAGACATGGAGACATCGAGAGATCTGAGAAAGGGCGAGGGCTTTGGGGGGGGGGGGGGGGCGTGGGAAGGGGGCGGTGGGAGAGGTATAAAACATATGGACACTGCCAGGACTTCCAGGAAAGAAGTTGGAATTTCAAACAAGGTGGATCTGTGGTGAATTAGTGGGGGTAGAAAAGATCAAGGTTTTGGATGGGGGGAGATAAGAGATGGTGTTGAACAGCTGTTTTAAAGTCCTGGAGGGAGGAGTGGGATTGAAGGGAGTGAGGGAGTTTGTTCCAGAGGCGGGAGAAAAGAGGAATGAAAGAGTGAAGGTGAGCAGAGAGCCGAGATTTCGGCAGTTTAACCATCAGAGGGTTGCTGGCAGATCTTGTGCGACCTGTAGGAATATTTGGGGGACAGAGCACAGAGAGAGCTGGGGGAGCAAGGCCGGAGAGGAGTCGGTAGAAGACAGAAAGACCACCTACCTGCCTGCGGTGAGTGAGTGAAAGGCCCTCAGAGATAGCTTCATCGCGGGAGATTCCAATAATTCTGAAAGCTTTGGTTTCAACAGCGTGAAGCCGAGCTAGGTGTGAGGCAGGAGCACCGGCCCATAGGGGAGAACAGTATTCCATTGAGCTGCGGATGAAAGCCTTGTATGTGGTGAGGAGCTCAGGTGTGCCGAGGAAGGACTTCACACGACGGAGGATGCCCAGTCGGCGACTGGCTTTGGAGGCCAGCTTGGAAATGTGGTTTTCCCAAGAAAGATCATGGCAGATAGTGAGACCCAAAATCTTGAGCGACAGAACTTCTTGGAGAGGATTGTTGAGAAAGTAGATGGGAGGGTTGTCCAGTCGATCTTTTCGGAGAGACATAGTAAGAGTGTGAGATTTGTCAGGATTGAAAGACATGTTCCACTTGTTTGACCAGTCTGTGATTTTGTCCAGGTCTTCAGAGAGTGAGGAGGCTGCAGACTGCCGATCTGAGGGAAGAGGAATGGAGCGGCAGAGAGTGGAGTCATCAGCAAAGAGATAGAGAGGATTTTCGAGAGAGTCAGAGAGATCATTGATGAAGACCAGAAAAAGCACGGGGCCCAGAACACTGCCTTGGGGAACTCCAGCCTGAACAGGAAGAGGAGATGAGAGAAACCCATTCAGGGCCACACGTTGACGACGACTAGAGAGGAAGTCCGCCAGCCATGCGTGGAGATTTCCATGGATACCAAAGGAGGAGAGTTTGGTGAGCAGAGCGGGGTGCCAGACCGTGTCGAAGGCACGTGATATGTCGAGGGAGACAGCTCTAATTTCCTGTTTGGCATTGAGGACCTCCATCCATTGTTGAGACAGCAGAAGCAGCATGTCCAGAGTAGAGTGACCTGGTCTGAAACCAAATTGATGATCAGAGATCAAGCCATTGGAGAAGAGGAAAGATTTCATATCCGAAGCAATGATGGATTCCATGACTTTGCTGATAATTGGGAGAAGGCTGATTGGTCTGTAGTTGCTAGGATCTGTTTTTGCACCTTTTTTGTGCAAAGCGGTGATGTTGGCTGATTTCCAAGCAGATGGCAGTTGACCTTGAGCAAAAGAGAGGGTGAAGAGAACAGAGAGAGGATGAGATAGAGCAGCAGAGCAGGATTTTAGGACCCGTGGGCTGATGCTGTCGGGTCCAGTTGCAGAATCAGAGTCGAGGGTTGACAGAAACTTTTCCACCTTGTCAGGAGGAAAGGACACGGAGTCCAGGAGCAGCAGGGTACGACTGGGTATGGTGGGTACAGAGAGGGATGGGTTTGGGACACAAGATTTAGAGGCAAACACAGAGTTGAGGCATTCAGCTTTTTCACGTGCGGAGTCAGCTTGTAGCCGTTTGAGGTAAGGGAGGGGATGGAGGGGGAACAAACACCAGAAACGGATTTGACCAGACGCCACCAGGATTTGGAAGAGGGAGACAGATAAGAGAGTTCGGTCTTGAGAACGGAGAGATATTGTTTCCTGGCTCTCCTGAGGGTGGACACACACTTGTTTCGGGCTTTGTGAAAGGAAATGAGATTTCCTTCCGTTGGATTTGCTTTCCAGGAGACGAAGGCAAGTTGTTTCTGGGCAACAGCCTCACCACAAGATTCCGTGTACCATGGACGGGAGGAAGGGTATGACAACTGAAGACGAGATGGGATAAATCTGTGCATGAGAGAGAGCAATTTACTTTGGAAGAATTCCCAGGATGAGTTGATGTCAGAGGTGGTAGAGATGGGAGACCAGTCCAGATGATTGATGGCTGCTTGAAGACCGTGCCAGTTGGCCTGAGTGAAATGCCAGACTCGTCGACGCTGAGCAGGCTCCCTGAGGATGGTCAGAGAGATGTCCACTTTAACAAGGACATGATCAGATGATCCGATCGGAGCAGAAGAAGAGCAGCAGACATTTTCAGGGAAGTTAGTCATAACCAAGTCCAGAAGAGAAGATGTTCCGTTGACTGAGATCCGGGTCGGGAAATTGACAGATTGTGTCAGTCCCAGTGAGTCGCAGAAGTCCTTTGCTGAGGAGCCATGGCTGGTGAGAGAGGTACCCACACCCAGCCAACTGGCATGATGACAGTTGAAATCACCACATATGAGGAAGAGAGAGTTGGGATGAGTAGATAGAAGTTGGTCCATATCATCAGACAGCGAGATGTAGATGGAGTCATCACTGTTTGGTGGACGGTACAACACACATATGAACAAGAGGTGGGAGCGAAGGGGAAGCCGTAGCCAGAGGTATTCCTGGGGGTGAGGTGGAGAGAGTGCAGTGCAGGGCGAGTGAGGAAGAGAGTTTTTGATAAAGATAGCAACCCCGCCTCCAGGACGAGGCTCAGGTCTATCATACCGGAGGAGGGAGTAGCCCGGGAGAGATACTATGGAATCAGAGACATCATAAAGGAGGAAAGTTTCTGTTAAGCAGATCACGTCTGGTTTGACAGAAGCAACCTGTATGGAGAGATCAGTTAAGTTTGAACGAAGGCCCCGGATGTTTGAGGTCCATACCGTTAATGAAGAGGAAGGGGGAGCATCAGATACAGAACAGGTGGGAGGAGGGGTAGGGTAAGATGTGGAAGAGGTGGAAGAGGTAGGGAGTTTCATAAATCTAAACTCCTGAATAGTAAAAATGAAAAGATTGTAAGTTTTTTTTTAAAACACCCTATGATTCGTTTTGTAGGTACTACAACCAGAGCAATGCGACCAGGAGAAGTATAAGGGAAAGATTATTACTACATTTCAATGGAGGAACATATGCGATTGAGGAACGAAGGTCAAATATTTGAGGAGGTCTCTCTTGGTTCTACAAAATATTCACATTGTAAGAGTGAGTTAAATAAAGTAAAATCTAACGGTCTTGGGATTTTAGAAACGAATCCTGAAGGAATGAGACAAATTATTAAACATTTGTGTGGTGATGGAGTTAAGATTTTATCATTCGGTTTTGATATCGATGAGGAGACTCAACGCAAATGTATGAAAAGCAGAGATACAAGAAGAAATAACAACTCGTATTAATACCAATAAAGAATTTGATGAAATATTCAAAGAAAAGGATTTATTTCAACACATTTACTATAATGACAAAGAAAAGGAAAATTTTCCCGTTGACCTTTACAATTCATTAAATGATAAGTTTCAATAAATAAATACAGAAAATGAATGCCGAAGAAAGAGCAAGAAAGTTTAAGGAACATCAAGAGTTGATTTCAAAAGTTGTTAAACAACAGGAAGGGATAAAGAAGAAACGGAGACAGAAACTGACAGGTGAAGAAGTCTTTGAAAGAAAACAAGAGAAATTTTTTAAACCACTTTTAAAAACTCAACAAACGACTTTACCTACAGTTCCCACGATAGAATTTACTCCAAAAAAACTTCAAATGCTCAAAGATTTTAGTCAAATGACAGAGAAAGAACTTGGAGAATTAGAATATGATGATGAAGGATTATTTCGGAAACTTGAGGAGGTAAATCAACCCCCTAATTATATTGTGGAAGCTCTTCAAAACAATGAATATTCAGCGGATTCAAAAACCAGAGCAGGTCTCATTCCAACAGAAGAACCAGCACAGTTCCATCTTGTGAAAGAAAAGTTATTGATATTTAATGATAAATTGGTGTTCTTAAGTTCTTCTCAACCAAATGTTGAATTAACATCCTATATTAATGTTTCTTCTAACAAACTCCGGATTCAGCGGTTCAAAATATTTTGAGGAACCACTTGATATGGAAAGAGAGGAAGATAGAGAGTATATTGAGTTGCTAAACACACTTGATTATGGAGTTTCTGTTGCTGGTAAAAGTAAGAAGAATAAGAAGGAGAAACATATTATTGATGCTTTAAGTAAGCTTGGTTCGGGTGTTAGCTTTCTTCCAAATGACCCATCACAATTAGTTAAAAGGCTATTATTGTTATTAGGTAGTAAGAAGGCTGTAAACAACGATTGTTTTAATGAAACATCCGCCATTTTAGACCAGTTGATGAATATGAAAATAATTAATAAATGTCAATACAAAGATATTTTATGAGATATTAAATAAGATGAGAAGCACAATTCTTCGTTTTAATTTCACAATGAGTGATTACACAGCTTCATTCCCCTACCCACTACAACTTAACCCCACAAAAGAATATGAGGCATCTTTATTGTCGATGGAAACTTATAATACCTTGTTTAATATCACAGAGAAAAACAACAAGTTTATTTATAATCCAGGAAGTGGAGATAAAACTATAACCGTTTCACCCGGAGCTTACGAGATTTCTCAAATATCTTCTGAAGTCTCTTGCCTTATGAAAGAACAAGGTGATGAACCAAAAAATATTGTCATAGATATTCAAAAACACACTTCAAAATCAACTATTAAACTTAAAATTAATTATAAAGTTGATTTCACGATTGAAAAATCATTTAGAGAGCTATTGGGTTTCTCTTCAAAAAAGATTGAAACTAACGGGATGTTTTACAGTGATAATGTCATTCAAATATCCTCCGGTATAAATTCAGTATTAATTCATTGTGATTTGATTGATGGTGCTTATAACGATGGAATAAAAACAAATACAATATTTTCATTCAGCGCATACTCTACACCGATTGGTTATAAATTTAATATGGAACCAAAAAATCTTGTCTATTTACCTGTGTCAGGAAAAACCATATACAGAGTAAATTTTAGGATAACCGACCAAGATAATCGTATGATATCCTTTAATGAAGAAATTATATCCATCAGAATTCACCTGCATGAAGTTTTTCAATAAATAAATAATGGTTATTGTGAGAAAACACGAGTTGAGAAAACATAAAATAATTACAGGGGATGGGATGTTCCTTTCACCATACTATAAAGACGAAGGTATGTTTCCTGGTAGTGGATACTATAAACCAAAGAGACAATGTGGTGTGGGACATCAATTTAGAAATAAAGGAGATGGGATAATTGATACTCTAATGGGTATTGGTTCAACCATTCTTAAACATAAAGACCTAATTGGTTCAACTGCTTCTGCCGTGGGCTCAGTTGTGGGTGCTCTAAAGAGTATAAAAGATGCTCAAAAAGAGTCATAAATTACAAGCAATCAAATAAATTAAAAAAGGTAAAACTCAACTATCTTCACAAGAACGACAAAAAATCATTAAAATACTTGGGTCAGGGTTTCAACAATTTTAATGCTATATAAATACAAGTGTGAAAGCGATTGATAGTATCTATGATTTGGATGATACGATTATCATTTCAAATTCCACTAAAAAGGAAGACTATTTTAAGGTAAATGCTATAACAGGAACAGACTGGAATTCAAATGAAACAAAAAGTTTTGAAATAAATAATCAACAAACTTACTTGAATATAGCTGATAGTTTCTTGCTGTGTAAATTTAAATTCACTAAGGCTGCGAATAATACTAATGCTACACTCGTAAATGATTTCTTCTGGAAAATGTTTGATCGTGTCCGCCTGTATATTGGAACACAAGAGGTTGAAGCAGTTGATTATGTCTCTGCTACATCTGAAATGATGAAATTTACACTGTATTCGTTTAGTGATAGAATGGGTAAGGGAGCTGTTGAAGGTTTTATTCCTGATATGTCAACGGGAACAAATGCTGACCCTGGTTATAGTCAAAGGAAGGCAATGTATAATGATGAAACAAAAGCAGAGAATAGTTTTACTGTAGCAGTACCTCTTAAAGGTATATTTCGATTTTGTGATTTTGATAAAGTTTTGTATGTGCTTAAAATTAGATTTCAACTACAAAGGAATGATAATGTAAATAGGTTGCTTTTTGGGGTTGAAAATGCTTTTGGTGAAAATAATAAATTTGTTATTAATGATTTGTGTTGGTATATTAGTGAATATACTCCTAATCTTAAAACAGAAGAGATGTTGAATAGAAGACTTAACTCAAAGACCCCACTAAATGTATCATACCTTAAAAGAAGATGTCAACACGTTAAACTGAAACACACTACCTACACTTGGAATTTTGGTGTTCTGGAAGGAAAACCACGATACCTATGGCTCATTTTTAAGAAACCAGATGGAGATGAAGGTACTGATAAGAATAATGCACTGAGTGATAATGCCAAGGTGAAACAACTTCGGGTTTCTCTTGATGGCACATTTTACCCGCAAGATAGATTGGAAATTGATTGGGAAAAAAATTGATTATGCAGAAGCCAACAAGTCTTACCAAAAGGTGTGTGAAAGCAATGGTAATAATGACCCTATTTTGGATATGGTTGCGTTTCAAAAACTTTATACAATCTATGCAATTGACCTGAGTTCTCAAAAAGAAACTATAAAGTCTAACAGAGTGGACACTTCTCTATGCATTGAAAGAGGGGAGAGTGAAGAGGTTAATACATATTGTTTGCTTTTGGAAGAAACAGAATTACAGATTAATACAGATAATGGTGTTATGATTAATATCACATAGGTTTTTTCTCATAAATAAAGGAGTAGGAAAGAACAGGTCTATGTTAATCAAATCAATCTTAATAAATTAACATCTTGTATTCAAAATCAAAAGCTTTGTATTATTAATGTTAATGCAATTCAAAGAAAAGGAGCAGTAAGAATTTATGTTTTACTCACAAGAGAGCAGGTAAAAACACTAAATGATGCTGGTTCACTTAAAATTAAAATGACAAAACCTATGTTGAAGAAATATTCAACAAGGGAAACGAGTGGAGGATTTCTCCCATTTCTAATTCCTTTATTTGCTAGTTTAAGTGCGGCGGGAGCATTGACTGGTGGCATTTCAGCAGCAGTAAAAACTGCTAACGAAAGGAAGGCACAACTAAAAGCTCAAAAAGAATTGGAAAGACATAACAAGGAGTTGGAGAAACAAATTAGTGGAAGTGGTGTAATTGTAGATTTTGCTCAAAAACTTGAAAGTCTACCTGATAAAGCTAGATTGTTGGTTGGAGATATGCTTTCCTCTATCGCTCAAGCAGGTGTTAAACTAACTAAAAGGGGTAATGGGTTATATCTTTCTCATAAATAAATGGATAAATGGTTAAACAATTTGGAAAGAATACAACGTCAAATGTAGAACTTACTAAATATTTGTAAAAAACTAAAAATTGATAATGTGGTTATTTGTATGAGAGATGAATTAACAAAGTTGTCCAAGAATACAAAGAATATTATTATGAATTTAGACACACAGAATGGTTCTCATTGGGTTTGTATTCATAATAGTCAGGATAAATATTATTTTGATAGTTATGGTATGCCACCACCTGTTGAAGTAATACAACTCTTACAGAATGGTGTTTATCAAACATTTCAAGTTCAAGAAATTAATTCTAAATGTTGTGGCCAATTATGTTTATATGTATTATTTCAACTCAGCAATAATGAAAATTTTTATGATATCATTTTTAATCTAATATAAATGACTTATGTTGGAAAAAATGGTTCTATCTTTGGAGAATCTTCTCAGGATATTGATTTATCAAATTATTATACAAAGGCACAGGCTGAACGACAAAAATATAGTATAAGTAAAAATATTAATATGAAGAATACTTATAAATTAATCAATGATCCAAACCCTAAAGATGTGAATGACTTAATTAGATTCAGTGATTTATCACAATATATATCTTTAAATAAAACATCACGTTTTGTTAAACAAGTAAAATTTACAACCACAACACCTGGTTATACTGACCATACACCTTTCCTCATTCAATTTAACTATCTGCTTACAATTGAATTTTATAAAAAAGGGCATATAGTTAATATGCGAATTAATAAATGGGGGTATAATATGCCTGATTTAGGGTATAATTGGTTTTTTCAATAAACTTAGAAGACCTACATGATTTTAATCAGCCTCGTAAAGAAGAATATTATCCGCTTGGTGAGGATAAAGATTTATGTGGAAGTACAATTAGTAAACAACAAATACATGATTTTAAGCTTTAAAAAAATATGATAGTATAGCGATGGTTATAATAATAATAATAATTCATTTATTTTGTATAGCGCTTTTCCAGAAGCCCAAAGGCGCTTTGACAGAGTGGAAAACATAATGCATAACAATACATGAAAACAACAATTGCAAAAAGACAAGAATCAATAGGGAAATATTTAAAGCAAAAGGAGGGAGAAGGAGAAGAGATAGTCAGGGGTTAAATGCTGTGGGTTGAATGTTGAATGCAGTGTTGAACAGGTGGGTCTTTAGTAGGGCTGTCAACCGACCCGAGACCGGGACGAAATCCTGGCGGTTTCGGCTTTCGAGACGGTCTCGGGACGGTCCCGAGATAAATTGATTGACGGAATTTCTCGGTAAAAAAATCCCGGTTAAAATTCCAACATCTTGCAGATAGAGGCATTTATTGAGCCTTGCTTTCATTACTCTGCTTCTGCACAAGCATCATTTTTCGCAAGTGCAGCTGAACTGACACAAACGATGATAGATAAAGTAAATTCACTGTTCCAGGATTTTCCCCTTGTCAACAAACAATGCACTGCAAACGAATCCGAATTTCGAATCCGGATCTTCACCAACATCTAATCATGTCGTCCTTGTCACACACGCTGCATCTCCACAAAATTTCGTCCGAATCCGTCCACAACTTTTTGAGATATTGTGTTCACAAACAAATGGACAAACAGACAGGAGTGAAAACATAGCCTCCATCCACCTTTGGTGGCGGAAGTAATGACATCAGGATGAAGGTCACAATGAAAATCCGCCGCATCGTGGCTTCATTTAAACCGTTGAATCCTTCCGCTGTATCACTCCGCCTCGCCCCGCTACGCTGCGGTCACGTGTCCGTCCTTGGAGACGAGTTACGGAATGTGGTTGCTATGGGCTTTTGCACATTAATATCAAGGGATTCGCTCGAGGCCCCGTGAATGGAGGGACGATGTTTATTCAGATTAAAAACACGTTTATAACGGATTATTCTCCACACAATGTATTAATACAAGTACTATACATTATGTAGTTTTTTGAAATGAGTTTTTGATGAACGTTTATGTTTAATTGCAACGCTAAATCTATAAATTGTAAGAATCCCTCGGGGTTTGGTTTGACGGTTTGAATGTGAAAGTATTTTGGTTATCTTATCTCCACTTTAGGCCTGATAAGTTCATTACGTTTACTTTAGTCACAGAGTCAAAAATAAGGAGGGGGGGGGGGGTGATCACTACACCGCCTGCTTTATAATTTACTAGCAGAAGTACCCGGCGTTGCCGGGCGGGGGAGGGGAGGGGAACGGGGGGGGGGGGGGGGGAGCGAGCCCCTTGGCGATCAAAACTCACAAAATGATAATGAAACTCCAACCGGGATTCAAATATGCCTGGGCAGAAACATTTTCTCCCTCTGACATTCCGAGCAAGAAATTACACGACAATACAAACTGTAATGAGATAACCCGGTCCCATCGGTGGCCGATCATCTGCATGTAGGCGGTGTATTTTATTTCATCCAGGTAAATGGAAGCTAAGTCGGAATTTAAGTACTCAACATCAGAAATGAATTTTTTTCATTGTTGTTTATATATTGTAATGAAATTCCATTATTTTTGAAGCCTTGTTAATTTTTTATTTTTTATATTTTTTTATTTTATTTATTTTTACTTTGCCGGGAACCGAGCCGATCCGAGATCCCGTTATGAAAATTGAAAATTTATCGAGACGGTTCCGAGACGGGATTTTGAATCTAGCTAACAGCACTCGTCTTTAGTGATGTTTTGAATGTGGTGAGTGAGGAGGAGTCTCTGATGGTGTGAGGTAGTGAGTTCCAGAGGGTGGGAGCAGCGATGGAGAAGGCCCTGTCCCCCCAGGATCTGAATTTGGTCCGGATGGAGGGGGTCAGGAGGTTGGTACCAGCAGAGCGGAGGTTGCGGGTGGGAGTGTGTCTGGAGAGGAGGTCAGCTAGGTAGGATGGGGCCAGGTTATGGAGGGCTTTGTATGTCAAGAGGAGGATTTTGTACTGGATTCTCTGGGGGATGGGGAGCCAGTGAAGCTTGTAAAGGACGGGGGTGATGTGGTCACGGGTCCGGGAATGGGTGAGTAGACGGGCAGCGGAGTTCTGAATGTATTGGAGTTTATTGGTGATTTTTGAGGGTGAACCATAGAGGAGGCTATTGCAGTAGTCCAGACGGGAGGTGATGAAGGCGTGGATGAGGGTTTCTGCAGCCGTGGAGGAGAGGGATGAGCGGAGACGGGCAATGTTTTTCAGGTGAAAGAAGGCTGACTTTGTGATCTGTTTAGTGTATTTGTCGAAGGAAAGGGTTTGGTCAAAGATGACACCAAGATTCCGGATGTGAGGGGAGGTGGATACTGGGATACCGTCGATGTTGAGGGCAAAGTTATGGGTTGATTTTGTGAGCGTTTTTGGGCCAATGATGATTATTTCAGATTTATCACAGTTAAGCTTGAGGAAGTTGATTTGAAGCCAGGATTTTATTTCAGTGATGCAGTTTGTCAGGATAGAGTGGGTGTCGGTGGAGACGGACTTGGTGGAGATGAAAAGCTGGATGTCATCGGCGAAGCAGTGGAATTGGAGACCATGACGGCGGATTAAGTGACCGAGGGGGGACAGGTAAAGGATGAAGAGGAGGGGGCCAAGAACTGAACTTTGGGGGACACCTTGGGGGAGGGGAGCAGTGGGGGATTTGCAGTTATTGATGGAGATGAACTGGCGTCTGTCAGAGAGATATGATTTAATCCAAGAGAGGGCAGTGCCGGTAACGTTAAAGGTGGATTCAAGTCGGGTGAGGAGGATGGTGTGATCGATGGTGTCAAAGGCAGCGCTGAGGTCGAGGAGGACGAGAATGTTGAGGTTGCCAGCGTCAGAGGAGAGGAGAAGGTCATTGGCGATTTTGAGGAGAGCAGTTTCAGTACTGTGGTTGGAGCGGAATCCGGATTGGAATGTTTCATACAGGTTATTGGCAGAGAGATGATGTTTGAGTTGAGTGGCTACAGCACGTTCCAAAACTTTTGACAGAAAGAGTAGGTTGGAGATGGGTCTGAAGTTGTTTAGGGTGTCAGGGTTTAGACCAGGTTTTTTCAGAATGGGGGTAACAGCAGCAATTTTGAGGGAAGGTGGGACGATGCCTGTAGACAGGGAGGAGTTTATTGTTGCAATGATAAGTGGAGAGAGAGCAGGGAGGGAGGCCTTGACAAAGCTGGAGGGGATGGGGTCAAGAGTGCAGGTGGCAGTTTTCATTCCTATGAGGAGTTCAGAGAGGTCAGTAGGGGAGATTGGGGAGAACCGAGACAGGGGATGGCAGGACAAGGGGGGGCAGGTGGTTGGAGGGGGAGCGGGTGCGGCGGTGGTCAAGCTGTTGTAGATGTTGTCAATTTTGCGTTGGAAGAAAGAGAGGAAGGAGATGCAGTTGTCTACTGTGAATGACTGGGTGGTGGTGTTCAGGGGGCGGAGGAGTTTGTTTATTGTCGAGAAGAGTGCTTTTGGGTTTCCGGAGCCAGAGTGGATAATTTGAGAGTAGTAGGCGGAGCGGGCGCGAGAGAGGGCATCTTTGTAGTGTTGTAGGTGGTCCTTGTAGGCTTGGGAGTGAACTGTGAGACCCGTTTTATTGCGGAGTCTTTCAAGTTGGCGAGCACGAGTTTTCATCAGGCGGAGTTCAGGGGTAAACCAGGGAGCAGAATGGGTGAAAGAAACTGTTTTGGTTTTTACAGGCGCAAGCTGGTCAAGGCAGGAGGAGAGAGTGTGGTTGTAGTAGTCAGTGAGGTCGGAAGGGGTGTGGAGGTCAATCAAGGGAGAAGTGGACATTTTTTCAGAGAGGGTGGATGAGAATGAGGTAGGTGAAAGAGCGTTTAGCTTACGGAAGTTGATAGTGCGATAATGCCTTGGTGTTGGGGCGGGGATGTTGATGGTCAGAGTGATGGCTAAGTGGTCAGAGAGGGTGAGGTCGGAGCCAGAGAGATGGTGCAAATTTAATCCAGTGGAGCAGACAAGGTCCAAAATGTGACCACGGATATGGGTAGGAAAGTCGACATGTTGAGTGAGGTTAAAGCAGGTGAGTAAATCAGTGAAGTCAGTGGTTATTGTGGAGTCAGTGGAGTCCATGTGGATATTGAAATCACCAAGGAGGAGGATTGAGGGGGAGAGGAAACATAGCTGGGTCAGAAAGTAGGAGAAGTCAGACAGGAATGATGGGTGTGGTTTGGGAGGGCGGTAGACGACAGCCATGACTGACTGTGTGCGACCAGAGAGTTTAAAAGCCAGGTGTTCAAATGATGGAGCAGATGAGATGGAGATGAGGTTGGTCTTGATGTCTTGACGGTGGATAACGGCAATTCCACCACCTCGGCCCTCCGAGCGTGGTTTATTGACGTAGGAATATCCATTGGGTGTGGTGAGGTTGAGTGTGTAGTAGTCCAGAGGTTGTTGCCAGGTTTCGGTGAGACAGAGAAATTCCAGTTTGTTATCCAGGATGTATTCGTTCAGGATGAGGCATTTGTTGTTGAGGGACCGGGTGTTGAACAGGGTGAGCTTGATGTTGTTTTGAACAGCAGGGATGAATTCAGGTGATTTAGCCAGGGTTCGTAGGCAGGAGGTGCGATCGTGTGCATTGCTGTGACCAGGTGCGTTGGGACGAAGAGTGAGAGTGCGCTGAGCCGACCAGAGGACGGGGATGGAGTGACCTGATTGCAAATAAACAAACTTACGACCAGAGCCACGGTGAATGTACCTGGGTCGTCGGAGGAGTCCATTTGATTTGATGGCAGAGATGCATGATGGGGTGGAGCGGGTATTGAGCAGAAGGAGCCTTGCGGCGGAGTACCACAGAGCCATGCCAGGCAGGAGCGGAGAGACATGACGAGGCCAAGGTTGAGGAGGTGAAACAATGGTCCCAACCCACGAGAGCAGGCCCGAGGAAATGAAGGAGCCAGGTAGGTGAAGCCAGGAGCAGAGCCGGGACCAAGCAGAGGGCAGGCAGGAGCAAAGAGACGATCACGAGGCCAAGGTTGATCACGGCAAAGCGGCAAATGCAGCGGCAATCGACCGCCGCCGCGACAAATCTAGATCACGGCGGGAAACCGCCACCAAACCGCTGCGATGATCACAACCCATGAGAGCGTGCCCGAGGTTAGCATGGCAAAGAAGGAAGGTAATGAGATAAGGATAGAAAGCCGAGGAATACAAACCTATTTGGTAGTGGGAAGATGGGGTGGTATTACCTGTCATAATATTAATCTCACATATATTTCTGATACATAAATGGCAGGAAGAAGACTACAAGAGAATTATAATTTTTGTATTCAGGGATACCTACAAGAAAAGGGTGTTACATACCTTATGATTTGGAGCATATACATGGAAATTTTGTCATTAGAAACTGGCCTTATACTGATATTGCTAAACCCACAAATAGAGACTTGTTTAAAATATTAAATAAAAATGAACTTCTCAAAGTTATGAAATATAAAACTCTTTTAGAAATCATCAACAAATCTTATTGGTATCCTATAATGAGAAAAATAATTATAGATACAAGAATATCTCAAAATCCAGATGAATATATGTATAATATTATTTGGGACTCAAACTCAAGGGTAGCTGGGGATGAGGAAGGAGTTGAGGAGAAGGAGGAAGGAGTTGAAGAAGAGAAGGAGGAAAGAGAGAAAAAGGAGAAGGAGGAAAGGGAGGAAAAGGAGAAGGAGGAGAGGGAGGAAAGAGAGAGGGAGGAAAAATATAAAAAGATGGAAATCAGTGAGCTTTGTAAAAGATTAAATGTTTTACAGCAAATAAATCAATCTCAATGCATCGAAGAGGAAAATAAAGAATTAACGACTCTTCTGAAGATATTGATTTTTTAATTTGCTGAGGGGAGTTCAGTGAGAAGATATACATGAAGAAGAGAAAGGTCATATAGTTGATGATGTTGGTGTCATTGACTTTCTTTAGTTTTATTTGTAAATAAATGGAGGAGAGAGTGAAGACATTTCTAAGGATTCTTTATGTTTTAAAAATAAAGATTGAAATGTATATGTTGAAAACCAAAAAGGTTTTGGTACTATGTCAGACTTTTTCTCATAAATAAATATGAGTTATTGTCTCAAATGTAAAAAGAAAACTAAATCTAAAAATATCTCTTATGTTAAAGCTAAAAATAATAGAGTTTATCAAAAAGGAATATGTCAAGTGTGTGGCTCTAAAAAGCGTCAATTCATCTCTCCTAAAAGTGGAGGAGACATACAAAAGTTTCTGTCAGGAAGTAAATTTACAACAACTGGAATTCCTGGGGAACTACATCTACCTGGATATTCTTTCTGTGGTCCTGGAACAAACCTGGATAAAAGATTAGATGAGGCTGACAATCCTAAACCTTGGTCTAAACCTATAAATAGGGTTGATGAAGTGTGTATGAAGCATGATATTGCTTATGCGAATACCACTACATTGGATGAAAAACATGAAGCAGACAGAGAAATGTTATATAATTTGTCTTTGATACGAAATCCTACGTTGAGAGAGAAAGTTGATAGGTTTATTGTGAAAAAAATGATAAGTGCTAAATTGAAACTTGGTCTTGGTTATTCCTCAAAAAACTATCAGGCTCTAATGATGTCATCAAGACTGAGGAGCTTTTGGCTGATGAATTACACAAACCTATAATCACAAAGTTTAAAAGAAGGAAAGTTTATTCTAAATACACCGACCACATATGGTCCGCTGATTTAATCGAACTAAATAATGATAAGGGATGCAGGTATGCTTTAACCGTTATTGATTTGAGGAGTAGATTTGCCTGGGTTGTTCCTTTAAAAAATAAAAGGGGTGATACTCTTATGTTAGCTTTCAGTGGAATATTTAGTAAAAGATAAAGAAAACCAAAGAAGTTATGGACTGACGAGGGAACAGAGTTCTGTAACAAAATATTTATGAATTTTCTTCAGAGGGAGGGTATTAAATTATACAGCACCTTTAATGAAGGAAAAGCAGTTGATATTGAGCGTTTTAATCGCACTTTGAAAGAGAAACTATATAAAAAATTCATACAACTCGGTTCTCAACAGTGGGTATATTTAATCCAGAATATTGTAGATAATTACAATAATACAGTTCATTCATCAACAAAATCAAAACCATCGGAAACATTTTCAAAATTAGAATATGAAAAGGAGATTAATTTGAGAAAGCCCAAGTTCAAAGTTGGTGATATTGTAAGAATATACAGATGGAAAAGCCATTTTGAGAAAGGTTATACAAAGAGATGGACTAATGAATTATTCAAAATCGTTGATGTAATGGATACAGTCCCTTGGACTTACAAATTATATGATATGAATGGGGAAGAAATCTTGGGTTCATTTTACTCACAGGAATTACAAAAAACACAAGTAAACAGATAATACCCTTAAAAACAATGAATAAATAATAAAATGTAATGGGGATACGTTCTTAGACCTGTGAACTCCAAACACAGAATCCCTCAACTTTTCAGTTGGGGCTTAACTTTTGTGTGTGTGTGTGTATAATGGGGATACGTTCTTAGACCTGTGAACCCCAAACACAGAATCTCTCAACTTTTCAGTTGGGGCTTAACTTTTGTGTGTGTGTGAGTGAGTCATAATAATATACAAACCCTAACCCAACCTCAACCCCAACCCTAACCCTAACTGAACCCTTAGCCCCCACATTAAAACACCAAATTTGTGAGTCTAAACAACTGTATCCATTACATCAACCATTAAAAAAGTTCTTAACTCCATCTCTTTGTATAACCTTCCAATTCTATTTATCTTTTTTCCAACTTTTTTAAACAATTCAATGATAATATCAGATAAATGAGTCTGTGAGGTTTGACATTCATTCACAAATTCACCTCACATTCAGAACCCTAACCCAACCCCATCCCTAACCCTCACATTCAAAATCCCAACCCTAACCCAACCCCATCCCTAACGCCGTATTTGGAAAGACGATGGAGAATGTAAGAAAGAGACAAGACATAAGACTTACTACATCTTGGAAACAAGCATCAAAACTGATTAACCGGCCAAGCTTTACAAAGGCTGAAGTTTTCACAGAAAACTTTTGTGCTATACATTTGATAAAGGAGAGTGTTGTTATGGATAAACCTATTTATATAGGAACATCAGTTTTTTTTTTGTTTGTTTTTTTTTGTATACTGAATCGAGGCTCGTGAAAGAGCTGACATTTACTTCACAAACAAATCAACCAGACAAACAAAACACACAAAAAGAGGGAGCGGAAAACAAGATGGGGAGAGAAGGGGAAGCACACAAACACAACATTTGAGAGCAGGGAGATGTGTGGAAGAGAGAGGGCTTGGGGGGAGGAGGCGTGGGAAGGGGGGGGGGGGTGGAGGGAGAAGTATAAAACACAAGGACACCAAGGACTTCCAGGACAGAAGTTGGTATTTCAAAAAGTGGAATTGGGGTGAAATTAGCGGGGGTAGAAAAGATCAAGGTTTTGGATGGGGGAAGATAAGAGATGGTGGTGAACAGCAGTTTTAAAGACCTGGAGGGTGGAGTGGGATTGAAGAGAGTGAGGGAGTTTGTTCCAGAGGCGGGAGAAGAGAGGAATGAAGGAGTGAAGGTGAGCAGAGAGTCTTGATTTTGGCAGTTTGACCATAAGAGGGTTGCAGGCAGATCTTGTGCGACCTGAAGGAATATTTGCGGGACAGAGCCCAGAGAGAGCTGGGGGGGCAAGGCCAGAGAGAAGTCGGTAGAAGATGGAAAGACCACCAACCTGCCTGCGGTGAGTGAGTGAGAGGCCCTTGGAGTTAGCTTCATCGCGGGAGATTCCAATGATTCTGAATGCTTTGGTTTCAACAGCGTGAAGACGAGCTAGGTGTGAGGCAGGAGCACCAGCCCAGAGGGGAGAGCAGTATTCCATTGAGCTGCGGATGAAAGCCTTGTATGTGGTGAGGAGCTCAGGTGTGCCAAGGAAGGACTTTGCACGATGGAGGATGCCCAGTCGGCGACTGGCTTTGGAGGCCAGATTTGAAATGTGGTTTTCCCAGGAAAGATCATGGCAGATAGTGAGACCCAAAAGCTTGAGTGACAGAACTTCTTGGAGAGGATTATTCAGAAAGTGGATGGGAGGGTTGTCCAGTCGGTCTTTTCGGAGAGACATCGTAAGAGTGTGAGATTTGTCAGGATTGAAAGACATGTTCCACTTGTTTGCCCAGTCTGTGATTTTGTCCAGGTCTGCAGAGAGTGAGGAGGCAGCAGACTGCCGATCTGAGGGATGAAGAATGGAGCGACAGAGAGTAGAGTCATCAGCAAAGAGATACAGAGGATTTTCAAGAGAGTCAGAGAGATCATTGATGAAGACCAGAAAAAGCACAGGGCCCAGAACACTGCCTTGTGGAACTCCAGCCTGAACAGGAAGAGGAGATGAGAGAAACCCATTCAGGGCCACACGTTGACTACGACTAGAGAGGAAGTCCGCCAGCCATGCGTGGAGATTTCCATTGATACCAAAAGAGGAGAGTTTGGTGAGCAGAGCGGGGTGCCAGACCATATCGAAGGCACGTGATATGTCAAGGGAGACTGCTCTAATTTCCTGTTTGGTATTGAGGACCTCCATCCATTGTTGAGAAAGCAGAAGCAGCACGTCCAGAGTAGAGTGTCCAGGTCTGAAACCAAATTGATGATCAGAGATCAAGCCATTGGAGAAGAGGAAAGATTTCATATCTGAAGCAATGATGGATTCCATGACTTTGCTGATAATTGGGATAAGGCTGATTGGTCTGTAGTTGCTGGGATCTGTTTTTGCACCTTTTTTGTGCAAAGCGGTGATGTTGGCAGATTTCCAAGCAGATGGAAGATGACCTTGAGCAAAAGAGAGGGTGAAGAGAACAGAAAGAGGGAGTGAAAGAGCGGAGGAACAGGATTTTAGGACCCGTGGGCTGATGCCGTCAGGTCCAGTTGCAGAATCCGAGTCGAGGGTTGACAGAAACTTTTCCACCTTGTCAGGAGGAAAGGACACAGAGTCCAGGAGCAGCTGGGTACGACTGGGTACGGTGGGTACAGAGAGGGATGGGTTTGGGACAGAAGATTTAGAGGCAAACACAGATTTGAGGCATTCAGCTTTTTCATGCGCGGAGTCAGCCGTGTGGCTATTTGAGGTGAGGGAGGGGATGGAGGGGGAACAAACACCAGAAACAGATTTGACCAGAAGCCACCAGGATTTGGAAGAGGGAGACAGATAAGAGAGTTCGGTCCTGAGAACGGAGAGATATTGTTTCCTGGCTCTCCTGAGGGTGGACACACACTTGTTTCGGGCTTTGTGAAAGGAAATGAGATTTCCTTCCGTTGGATTTGCTTTCCAGGAGACGAAAGCAAGTTGTTTCTGGGCAATAGCCTCACCACAAGATTCTGTGTACCATGGACGGGAGGAAGGGTAAGACAACAGAAGACGAGATGGGATAAATCTGTGCATGGGAGAGAGCAGTTTGCTTTGGAAGAATTCCCAGGAGGAATTTATGTCAGAGGCAGTAGAGATGGGAGACCAGTCCAGATGATTGATGGCTGCTTGAAGACCGTGCCAGTTGGCCTGAGTGAAATGCCAGACTCGTTGACGCTGCGGAGGCTCTCTGAGAATGGTCAGAGAGATGTCCACTTTAACAAGCACATGATCAGAAGAGCCGATTGGAGCAGAAGAAGAGCAGCAGACATTTTCAGGGAAGTTAGTCATAACCAAGTCCAGAAGAGAAGATACTCCGTTGACTGAAATCCGGGTCGGGAAATTGACAGATTGTGACAGTCCCAGTGAGTCACAGAAGTCCTTTGCTGAAGAGCCATGGCTGGTGAGAGCGGTACCCACACCCAGCCAACTGGCATGGTGACAGTTGAAATCACCACATATGAGGAAGAGAGAGTTGGGATGGGTAGATAGAAGTTCGTCCATATTCTCAGACAGCGAGATGTAGATGGAGTCATCACTGTTTGGTGGACGGTACAACACAAATATGAACAAAAGGTGGGAGCGAAGGGGAAGCCGTAGCCAAAGGTATTCCTGGGGGTGAGGTGGAGAGAGGGCAGTGCAGGGCGAGTGAGGAAGAGAGTTTTTGATAAAGATAGCAACCCCACCTCCAGGACGAGGCTCAGGTTTATCATACCGGAGGAGGGAGTAACCTGGGAGAGATACCAAGGAATCAGAGACATCATGAAGGAGATGAAGGAGGAAAGTTTCTGTTAAGCAGATCATGTCTGGTTTGTCAGAAGCAACCTGTATGGAGAGATCAGACAAGTTTGAGCGAAGGCCCTGGATGTTTGAGGTCCATACTGTTAAGGAAGAGGAAGGGGGAGCATCGGATACAGAACGGGGGGGGGGGGGGGAGCGGTAGGGTAAGATGTGGAAGAGGAGGAAGAGGTAGGGAGAGCTGTTGAAGGTGTGTCGGAGATTACAGAATAGCTTGGAGAAAGGGAAGAATGGGGCAGACAAAAGGTTTGATGGTGATTGGGAGAGGCGCAGTGAGGTGTTATTTGACGAGGGGGAAGAGCGAGGCAGAAGGTTGAGGGAGATGAAGGTGAAAGTTGGAAGGGGGAAGAAGCGGGGAGGACGCTTTGAGGGGGAGGGGTGAGAGGGGAGTCTAGGAGGGGAGGAGCGAGGGAGAGTCTCGGAGTGGAGGGGTGTGGGGGGAGATTTGAAAGGAATGGGTGATTGGGAAGATTTGGAGGGGAGGGGCAAGGGGGAAGATTTGAAAGAGATGGGTGATGGGGATGATTTGGAGGGGATGGGCAAGGGGGTAGATTTAGAGGGGAGGGGTGATGGGATTTTGGGGTGATGGGATTTTGAAAAATGTACGATTAATGGGAAACGAACATTTATTGCAAAATGAGTTTCTTGAGACATTCGAGTCAAAAATACGTTTGAGGACGTTGGAGGGAGGATGGAGTGCTGGAGAGTTTAGGGAATGAATGAAAGATGCACTATAAGAGATGGAATTTTTTTTTGGAATGAATGGATTTGGTGAGCAAGTCGAAAGCATCCTTTTATAGAAGAAGAAGAAAAAGGTGTTATAGAATATGACAGAATACAGGTCTTCAGGGGTCAGATGAGACATTTTTTAACAACGTGATCACAAACGAAACAACGTGGTCGAAAAACGAACGAACGAACAAATAAGAACGAATAAACGAATAAGAACAGAAGGAAATGTTTTGGGGGTTTTTTTTTTTTTTTTGAGATTTTAAAACAAGGAAGTATGGGATGAAAAGACCGTGAAAAACAGAGACCGGAAAATAATTGCAGCGCGATCAGAGAACCGCTGAGACAAAAACGAAGCCTCAAGCCAAGGTTGGACACAGTCGCCTAGTACTACACTTAGGCCTCAGAATACGCGATAAGAGAGACCGACGATTCTGTACACAGGTATGAAAAACCAATGCCAAGAATACTATTCAAGACACCCCAATAGGTACATACAAGACCAGTTTCGACAAAAACACAATTGAGAAAAGTTACTTAACTTCGAAAGCGAGCGTGCATGGACAGCTTTGAAGAGACGAGACCTCCAATCTTGCGCATGCGCATCAATCCAATCTTGCGCATGCGCAGTTCTAGATTTATCTAAATTATTCATCTATGACTATCTCTATAAAACACTTAAACCTAGATATAATGATGATTTGAGTTTACTGTATATGGACACTGACAGCTTTATATTAGAGATAAAAACTGATGATGTTTATTCTGATATGAAAAATGATATTGATACATATGACACAAATAATTATCCAAAATATAGTCAGTTGTTTAGAGATGTAAATGATAAGGTTATAGGAAAGTTTAAGGATGAGTTGGGTGGAAAAATAATGATGGAGTTTATAGGGCTTCGTTCAAAGGCATATGCTTTTAAATATATAAATAAAAATATTAATAAGGAGGAATAAAAACTTAAGGGGGTGAGCAAAGCAACAATTTCAACCACTATAAATTTTGATGATTATTATTGTTGTTTAACAACAAAGAAAGAAGAGTTTAGAAAGATTAATGGAATAAGAAGTTATAAACATCAATTATATTCAGAAGAGTTCATGGGGGTTATGGATATGGTGTGAGAAATGGAGAAGGTGAAAGGATTTTGGAGTTTGCTGATGGAGCTGATTTGTTGATTTGTAATACTCAGTTCCAGAAAGAGGATAATAAGCTTGTTACATACACGTCAGGTGGGTCGACGACAACCGTTGACTACCTGATGGTGCGTAGGCGAGACAGGGGGCACCTCCGGGACACAAAGGTAATCCCGGGGGAGGAGGCTGTTTCACAGCACCACTTGGTTGTCTGCGACGTAAGGGTGAAAGGTGCGAGGAGAGCTCGGCGGGTGAAGTGCCAACCGAGAATGAAGGTGTGGAGGTTGAAAGAGGTGACAGTAAGGGAGGCATTAAAAGAGAGCCTGAGTAGGGTCGAGGATGATGTGGTTGAGCTTGAAAGTGGTTGGATGTCAATGAAAGCTAGTCTGTTGGGAGCCGTTGGTGAGGTATGTGGATGGACAAAAGGACCACCGAGGCACTCGGAAACATGGTGGTGGGATGATGAAGTTGGAAAGAGGATTGACGAGAAGAGGAAGAAGTTCAAGGAGTGGCAGAAGGCGAAGGGTACAGGAGCAGAAACAGCAGAGCATGAAAGTTATAAGGCAGCTAGGAAGGCTGCAAAGAAAGAGGTAGCAACGGTACAGGAGGCATGTAGGAAAATGTTCGGAGAACGCTTGGATTCAGAAGAGGGTCAGAAAGCAGTATTCAGGATTGCAAAGCAGATAGCGAAAGAGAGGTGTGATGTGATGGGTGTGAGTTGCTTGAAGGATGAAGTGGGACAAATCGTTGTCGACCCAGATGGAATTAAAGGAAGATGGAAAAGATATATGGAAATGCTGTTGAATACAGAGAATGAATGGGATGGCAACATGGAGAGTAACCCAGTTTTAGGACCGGCAGAGAAGATAACTGAGAAGGAAGTTGAGGAAGCGATAAAAGCAATGAAGGGTAGAAAACCGGGAGGGCCGACGGGAGTTGTGGGAGATATGTTGAAGGCAGCAGGAAGTTGGGGTGTGAAGAGAATGACAGAGATCTGTAATCTGGTGGTGAAAGAAGGCCGCATTCCAGTGGATTGGGAACTGAGTACCCTCGTCCCTCTATACAAGGGGAAAGGTGACCCTCTGGAGTGTGGCTCGTACTGAGCGATAAAGTTATTGGAGCATGGAATGAAGGTATTGGAAAGGGTGTTGGAGAGGAGGATAAGGAAGAAAGTGAAGATCGACGAAATGCAGTTTGGATTCATGCCAGGAAGAGGAACGACAGATGCGCTTTTCATTGTGAGGCAGTTGTAGGAGAAGTACATGGAGAAGAGGAAGAAGTTGTTTCTTGGGTTTGTTGATCTGGAGAAAGCAGTCGATCGGGTTCCACGCAAAGTATTGACATGGGCATTGAGGAAGTTAGGAGTGGAGGAATGGTTGATCAGAGTAGTGATGGCAATGTACAAAAGAGCGCGCACAGCTGTAACGACGAAGGACGGGAACAGTGGTGAGTTTGAGGTGAAGGTGGGAGTGCATCAGGGGTCGGTACTAAGTCCACTACTATTTGTAGCTGTGATGGAGGTGCTGGTTCAGAACGTAAAGGAGGGTTTACCGTGGGAGTTGTTGTATGCAGATGATCTGGTGTTGATTGCGGAAAGTATGGATGGACTGAAGGAAAAGATGAACACGTGGAAGGAATGTATGGAGACAAAAGGTCTGAAGGTGAATATCGGAAAGACGAAGGTGATGGCAAGTGGTAAAGCATGTGGTGAGGTGGAAAGAACTGGGAAGTGGCCCTGCGCTGTGTGTAGGAAGGGTGTCGGAGTGAACTCCATTCAATGTACAATGTGCGCGGAGTGGGTTCATCAAAAATGTAGTGGTCTGAGAGGGTCATTAACCAGTGTGGCAGCTACATTCTAATGTAAGGTGTGCACAGAGGGAGCTGCAGATGGAGGAAATGTTGAGTTGGATCTTGGAGACGGTGTGAAGCTGGAAGGTGTGAAAACATTTTGCTACCTCGGAGACATGCTGAATGGAGAAGGTGGATCAGACTCGGCAACGGTTGCTCGAGTGAGATGTGCATGGAAGAAGTTTCGGGAACTGAGTGCCGTGCTGATGATGAGGGGAGTGTCGTTGAAGCTGAAGGGAAAGGTGTATGCTGCATGTGTGAGAAGTGTTATGATTTATGGGAGCGAGACATGGGTAATGAACGTAGAGCAGCAACGAAGGTTGGAAAGGGTGGAAATGCGAATGGTTCGACGGATGTGCGGAGTATCGTTGCGAGAGAGGAAGACAAATGATGAATTGCGAAAGATGATGGGAATAGAGCCTGTGATTGATGCTGCGAAGAGGAACAGGTTGAGATGGTTTGGTCATGTGTTGAGGAAGGATGAATGTGACTCGTTGAGAAGAGTGATGGAAATGAATGTAGAAGGAAGTAGAAGACGGGGAAGACCGAGAAAGACTTGGCTGAAGATGGTGGAAGAAGAAATGCGGGCAAGGGGGTTAACAAGGAGAGATGCAGAAAATAGGGCAAAATGGAGAAGATTGTCATGGGGACCGCAAGGCTAACCCCCATTCTAGCAGGGAAAATGGCCTTTAAAATGCATGTTGTTGTTGTTGTTTGTATATTCAGAAGAGGTGAATAAGAAAGCATTGGGGGCTTTTGATGATAAGAGGTTTATTTTAGAAAATGGAATTGATAGTCTCCCTTATGGTTATATAAGTATATAAGTGATAAGATATATAAATGATAAGATATATATAAGTGATAAGATAAGGGGGTTAGGGATTTTAAGGGGCTACCGCCGCCTTTTTTATGAATATATAAATGATAGAACCAAGTATCAACCAGACTAAAGAGTGGAGGTGTAATCAACCTTGGTATATAAATGGAAAACATAACTAATGTTAAAAATATCAAATAGGTATAATTGAAAAGGCAACTGGTAAAAAAGTTCACAAAACAAATAAGAGAATTAATTTAAATACTGGTGAGTTGGGTAAAAACGATGGAAATATTTTTGAGTGGATGGAAAACTTTGATGGTTGTCAGGAAAATATATACTTTAATTTAAAAATGGTGTGTGGCACTGGAGGTGCTCAAACAAGAACATTGAGGGAGGTTTACCATTTTATCTTAGCTCAGTTAAAATATCTTGATAAAGCACCAAACTCAAACATCTTCTTTGTTAATTTATTAGATGGTGATGAGAGTTGTAGGAGAATTAAATTATTTCCTACGCATAAACAAATATTTGTAGGCTCATTGTTTGAGTGGTCTACGATACAACAATAATAATCATTGATAGTAAGAGTAAAAGGTCCTAATAGTAACGGAAGAGATTGGTGTGTGCTAGATAGGAGAGAGCAGGTGGTCAGAGAGGATAGATAGGAGAGAAGGATAGTTATGGCATGGGTAGTGAAACAGAGCCAAATGGTGTGTGTTATATCGCAGTGTGGGTCAAAACATGAAGGACTGGGGCAGAGAAGGAGGAATTCAGGGACGCACTGCAGAGGATGATGGGAATGGTTGACCTGCAGGTGATGCTGTGCATTGCAAGAGACTGTAACATGCACGTGGAAGTTGTGGAGCTGGGTAAAGAGGAATGTGTGGGAAGTTTGGTTGGGAAATGAGGAATAAAGAGGTTCAAGAGCTGGTAGAGCTGGGATCGAGGAATAGGTTGACCAAAGCAGGGTCATTCTTTCAAAAGCGGGAGAGCCACAAGATTACCTGTATGAGTGGATAGTGTTACGTGGTCCTCCCGTTGACTACCTGGTCTCGGTGACCCCCGGACCGTGAGAGGAACTCCGCCAGAAAGATCTATTATGTATGCGCTTTCGTAACGCAATCAATAGGAATTCCAATCAAGAAAAAAACCCCACACCAAGGATCCGGAATAATCAATGATATATTCCCCGAGCAATCAACACCCATCCACAATCAGCAATCAATAGTACAAAGATGTAAACTCATCTATAATAACTCTAAGATGGCCATCTTATACATTCCTCACGTGAGCCCCACTCCCGACTCCCTCCATGGTCAATGTCTCTCTCAATGTCTCCGTACGCCTGTAGTTCGATCTCCGCACTTGGGCGGTTGAACGGACCCTTCCTGACGTGCTTTCACCGTGCACGTCCCGTACCGGGAACAACGGCTGCAGCACGCACCTCCTGGCCAAGCAAAGCGGGTAAAGTAAAGCAGGCAAAGCAACACGCGGCTTGCCCAGCGCGCGCGGCTCAAGGTGCGACCCGTACGCGGCCTTGTAGATGGTGAGGCGAACTGTGCCAGCTGCTTGGTCCCGTGCACGAACCCACAGTGACTTGACGTGTCAAAGGGTAGTTACACGTCCCGGTAACTCCTCTCGCCAGACGGGCTTTTAAACACCGATTCTCTTACGTTGCTCAATCGATACCGCTCGCGTCCGTGCTCGGCGAGGAAGAAGAAGAATCGTCGCTTCTCCAGGACCTCGTGTCTTTTCCTTCCGTTTCCGGTCTCCTTTTTCCCAGAAGGGCTCCTGACCCTTTAATCACAACAACCTTTAATCGACTACACATTGATAAGCAAAGACCTGAATAGTAATTCACATACATTCACATAAATATGTAACAATAGCGAGAGAGATGGCGATATCGATGGTCAGATGGATGGGAGTGTTGGAAGCAGAAGTTACGTTGGTGAAAGGATGTACATGGGAACGAAAGGAAGAGTTTTGATTAGTCATGGAAATGTCGGAAGAATTCAGTGTGAACATCGGTTTGAGGCAGAGATGCTCTCTCACCCCACTCGTGTTTATCATGGTGATGGAGCTGGTAAGCAGGAAGGTAAACATGACAGGTATTATTGGGAGGATGTTGTATGTGGACGATCTCGTGAGGATGTAAGGCCGGAGATGCAGGTAGTCCTGGGGGATTGGAAAGTATTTGAGAAACATGAGCTGAAGATGAGTATGGAGAGGACTGAGGACACGTGGGTTGAACAGCAGAGAAAAGAAATGAATATCAGGTTAGAGGGGAAGGAGATCAGATGGGGAAATATGTTTGATTACCTGGGGAACAATGACCAGGGGATGGTGGTGGTGGTGGTTCGTGTGCAGCCTATGGCTACTTGGCTGCATCATTTTCTGGGGTGTGGCTGTGCCGCTGATACAATGCCCCCGTTACCATTCAGGTGGTGCTCATTTTGCCGACGTCGGAAGGATGACAGGCTGAGTCAACCCACCTGATGTTAATTCAATGGCTGACACCTGAAGATCTCAAACCAGCCACCTTAACCGTTAGGGCAACACCAGGCTTACCAGTGACGGAGAGGTGGAAGCATAGGTGCAGAGGAGGATCCAGGTGGGTGTGAATGTGTTTATGAGGGTAGAGGGAGTAATGACAGACAGAAAGATGTCAATGAGTTTGAAAGGGAAAGTTCTGATGCCGTGTGTCATGCCAGCCTACCTTCATGTTCTGGAAACTGTGGCACTGGCAGAGGGACAACAACAGAGGCTGCAGGTTTGTAAGAACAACTCGGTGAGGAGGATTGCGGGACTGAAGAGGGTGGATAGAAAGAGGATGGATGAACTGAGGGAGGAGATTGGTGTGCAGATGAGTTTGACGGGGAGATTGGTGAAATACCGGCTGAGATGGGTTGGACACGTGGTGCAGATGGGGGAAGAGAGACTGGCAAAGATAGCGGATAGGTTGACTGAGCAAGGTAAGAGGAAAAGAGATAGGTTACGGTTGAGATGGGAGGATTGTGTGAAGCGGTATATCAATAAGGTGTGTGAGCCTGGTGTTGGCTTTCCAGTTAAGGTGGTTGGCTTGATGGTCTTTATGGTCCCGAGTTCAAACATCTGTCATGGCATTGGATTATCACCATGCGGGCCTGTCATCCTTCTAAAGTTCACAAAATGAGTACCAGCTTACTGGTAATGGGGGGTGTTGCATCAGTGGTACAAACGCACCCACAGAAAGTGATGTGTAGCTTAGCAACCACAGACTGCATATGAACCACCACCACCCGCAACGTGGGAGTTGCTGGGGAGTGGAGAGAGTTGGCTTAGAACATAACAGAGTGAAGTGGAGGTGTATCGTGGTCAAGGTAGGGCAGAAGCTTGGAGCCATTGGACCTCAGCCCTTAAAACGGGAAGAGGACGAGGAGCAGAATTATTCTTCCTATTTCCTGAGCAAATATACTGCATTTAATAATAATAAAAAATTATGCAGTTTATACATTGCATTTCCAAAAAACGTAACTTTCCCACAGGGTTCAAAATATCGAACTTCACAAATGCTCTTCCTAAAAAACTTTAATACAGGTGAGTCAGTCCTACTTCCCAGTGTGATGATCTTGAATTGAATTCCCATGGACATGTCCCAGAGGAATGTTGTTGTTCCATCCGATTTTATTATTTATCTTATTTCTATTATTTTATTATTTATTTCATCCTATTATGTTTTCGGGTTGTCCGTCCGTGCGGTCTAAACCTCGTTTTTCTCAGCAACCACATGTCCGATTGAGACGAAGCTTTCAGGGTAGGAGTGACACCCATGCACAATATTTTTGTGATTGTGATGTCATAGGTCACGTGTATAGCAGCCATCTTGGACTCAAAGCAAATAATGAAAAAATTATTTACCGCAGAATGGAAAAATTTGAAACTTCACACATTGTCAGGTCCTCCCAAAGGGAAACAAAAGTGTGATAATGATGACATCATCGGTGAAGCGGAACACCAGCCAAAAATGTTTGATTCGAATTCCTTATCCTAAAAATCTGAAATTGCATGCACATGATCTGTGACCCATTTGTATTGAAATATTAAATTTATGACATCATAGGTCACATGGTTTGGCAGCCTCATTTGATTGAACATAAAACCTGAAAAAAACTTCTTCTCCCAAACCACCAAATCGATTGACACAAGACTTTATGTGTGTCATTGACTGGTCATGGCGATTAAAAGATGATCACGAAAACATCATTGGTCAAATGGTGTGGCAGCCATATTGGATTGAAGGAAAAGATAAAAGAATTACATCTCTGAAACTGCTTACCCCATTGATGTGAAATTTAACAGATATCATCTAACACCATTGTTGCATATAGTTTGAAAATGATGTCGTAGGTCACGTGATTTGGCAGCCATCTTGGATAGAAAAACGCACCTTATCCGTTCAATATGAAACTTCACAAACATTATCTCCGACCCACACATATGCAGAGTGTACAATTTTTTAAAGGTCATATGTCACGTGGTATGGCAGCCATCTTAGCCTGAAAGCCAATATTAAAAATATTCCCTTCTCTGAAAGTGCTTCACCAATCGATGTGAAACTTGTCATGGCTGGTGAAAATGTGATATGTGAAAACAGCTGAAGGGATTTCAATCAAACTTGTTTATTTTTAGGACAGTGAACGAGGGCATATACACGTTGTGGGACTATGCGGAGGCATATTGGTGACACAATCGCATTGTTCTAATTTTACATAGTTTTATATTTGGCTAAATCAACATTCACATCAACATGTAATACAATCAGAGTGTTGTCTTAAGAATCTGCACCATGTACACTTTCTATTTCGGGATGTCACATGGTGTGTGTTTGTGTTTCATGAAAGTTTAAGTGATTGCTGTAACTGCTTTTGGAAGAGGATAATGTCTCAAGTACAGAGGTACTTCACATGCAGGTACTTTATCAGATCAAGGTACTCAGCATGGAGCAAACATCAGGAAGAGTGGTATGTTTGTCACCCCTCTCAAGGTTCACTGACGATGTATGCTCAAGTTGGCTGTTGGAAGGATTCCTATCGTGTGCAGCTGAAATCGGAACAGCCGGCTGTGCTTGGGTGTGGAATGAAGGTTGAGAATCTGGAAGGATTTCCAAAGATTGTGCAGATAAAAATAGAGGATGTGAACTCCTTTGGCATGGAAGAGGAGCAAAGCGACCAGCCGAATGGTGAGTTGTGTGATCAACGTGACTTCTGATGGGATCTGTGTTTGGTTATTGCCAAGTTTTTTATATACATGATAGAGGCTCGTGGAGGAGATGGAACAGATTGGTAGGGAATGAAATGGAGGGGAGAAAACCACAATTTGCAGAGTCAATGTGAGAGTGAAATGAATGCAAGGGGAAAGAAGAAAGGAGAATGACACATGCAGGTGAACAAGCTGTAAACAATTTGAATGAAACACAAGAAGTAGAAGGGGAAGGCGGAGATGAAACAGAAAAGTAACAAACCAAACAACAACCAATGAACAAATGAAAAGAGATGACGGAAAGGGGGAAAATGACAATGACCTGGAAAAAGGGAATGCTTTGGAATGGAGTAATTTGTGGTGGAAAAGATAATGGTTGGATTGGGGATTATGTGAGATGGTGATAAGCAGCTGTCTTGAAGACCTGGAGGGAAGAATGAGATTGAAGAGAATGTGGAACATGTTTCCACAGGTAGGAAAAAGAGGAATGGATGAGTGGAGGTGAGCAGTGATTCTAGATTTTGAGAATTTCACCAGAAGGTGTTTGCTGGTGGATGTGTTACCGCAGAAACCTGGAGGGGAAGGACAAAGCATGGAAAGGGCAGACCAGAAAGAAGGCAGAATAAGAGACACCACCAACCTGTCTGTGGTGTGAACGTCATGGACCCGCAGACTCAGCTTCATCGCGGGAGATTCCAATTGTCTTGAGGCCTTGATTTCCACGGAGTGAAGCTGAGAAGGATGAGGCAAAAGAGCCAGGCAAGAGGGGGGAGCAGTTTTAATGTTGATGAAGCTGTTGATGAAGTCCTTGTTAGTGGATAACAGATCAAGTGTGTTGAGGAAGGACTTTGCACAATGGAGGATGCTCACTCTTGCTTTGAAGGCCAACTGAGAAATGTTGTTTCCCCAATAAAGATCATCGCTGATGATGAGACCCAAAAGTTGGAGTTACTGAACTTCTTCATGAGGATTATTAAGAAAGGAGGTTGGAGGGTTTGCCAGATGATCCTTTTCACAGAGAGAGAGTGAGAGGGTGAGATTTGTAAGAATTGATGACATATTCCAAGTGTTTGAGCTACTTGCAATTCTATAAATGTCTGAAGAGAGGGAAGAGGCTGCTGCTTCTCTGAAGAATGAGGCATGTCATGGCAAAAGGTAAGCCTGGTGTTTGCTTCATAGCCACGACCCCCTGTTGTTCCATTGAAATAACACCAGGTGGGTTGACTCAGCCTGTCATCCTTCCGACTTCGGCATCTAAATGGTAAATGATCATAAATGAGTGTACGAAACAGCAACAACAGCAGACGGTGGGGTCATCAGCAAAGAGATGGAGGATTTTCCCAAAAGTCAGAGAGATGGTTGATGGAAAAAAGGACTTGACCTACCACACTGCCTGAGGACAATACAACCTCGACAGGGAGAGAAGATGAGAGGATTCCATTGAGATTTAAGCTTAACACATGTGTGGGGAGAAAACCCTGATCTCATGTGTGACATTGAAGGCCTCCATCCATTTTTGAGAGAGCAGAAGAATAACGTTCATGGTAGAGTCACTGGAAAGGGTGGAAATGTGAATGGTTTGGTGGATGTGCGGAGTATCGTTGAGAGAGAGGAAGACAAATGATGAATTTCGAAAGATGATGGGAATAGAGCCTGTGATGGATGCTGTGAAGAGAAACAGGTTGAGATGGTTTGGTCATGTGTTGAGGAAGGACGAAAGTGACTGGTTGAGAAGACTGATGGAAATGAATGTAGAAGGAAGTAGAGGACAGGGAAGACCGAGAAAGACTTGGCTAAAGATGGTGGAAGAAGAAATGCGGGAAAGGGGGTTAACAAGGGGAGATGCAGAAAATAGGGCAAAATGGAGAAGATTGTCATGGGGCCCGCAAGGCTAACCCCCGCTCCAGCAGGGAAAATGGCCTTAAAATGCCTGTTGTTGTTGTTGTTGTTTGTTGTGGAGTCACTGGGTGTGAATCTGAACTTTTCACAGATTTGCTGTGCATTTTGAGTTGTGGCTCCGTCCTCCATCATAAGAAGATTTCTACCATTCGGTCAACTGCGCACATTGAAATGACCACGTGGTGAAATTCATAAAACCATAACATTGTGATGAATGATTCATGCATGTGCATTTGCCTCCACTTACTGTCCTGGGAGGTGATTACTCTCAGGAGGTAATATTGTCATGTCTCCTGTTTGGGAGTCTGAATCCATTACAATTTACATCCATTGAAAGTCCAATAACTTGTCTCATTTGTCATTGGAGGAAACAATCAATGGGCTCTCGCCTCATCAATCATCTCCAGCTGTGACTCAGCCGAGACAGGTAGCCAACACTTGGGCCCTCTGATGAAAGAAAGCTGAATAAAGCATCTTAGAAACGCTACACAAGATAAGACCATCCACAAGATAAGACCTGTGGATAAGACCTTCCACAGCTGCAGACAATTGGAAGTAGCAAAAGGATGAAAACCCCAATGCTACAAGCTCATATCACGGACTGATTTCATCACTGATTAGCGAATCGTCAGCGATAGCTTCGACGGAACGTTGTTCTGTGGAGGAATCCAGGGCCTTCAATCTTCATATCATGTGCAACACTTGGCTCTTGATTTGAATCATTGTTGGGAGTCCAGCTTTGCTGCTGATGAAGGTGATAGTGAGAATTTAAAAAAATTGTTCTGTGTGCCGAGATTATCTCGACTACCCTTTGTGAAAGACAACAAGGGATCATAAATGTCCATTTTGGGTTCGGTTGCGAGAGTACGCTGGCGTTGCATATTCGCCGCTTCTCCGACTGGATGGATGTACAGGGTCTGCTTCTACTTTTCTGACCTGACATCTCACACCTGTCCTGCCTTTTCACACCCGCACGTGCCGCGTGTTCTCCGGCTGGATAACGGAATCTGCTTTTGATGGTACGGAATACGGAATCGAAAGGCCCGCTCCCGTTGTTTGTGGCCGTGGCCTTGTTTGCCGGTGGCCGTGTGGTCTTGGTGGCCTTGTGGCCTTGTTTGCCGCTGTGGTCTTGATTAGCGGCTGCAGTCGTTTGCCGCTGCGTTTGCCGCTGCGTGTGCCGCTTTGCCTCCTCGACCTTGGCCTCGTACTCGTCCCTTCGCTCCTGCCTGGCATGGCTCTGAAGTACTCCGCCGCAAGGCTCCTTCTGCTCAATACCCGCTCCACCCCATCATGCATCTCTGCCATCAAATCAAATGGACTCCTCCGACGACCCAGGTACATTCACCGTGGCTCCGGTCGCAAGTTTGTTTATTTGCAATCAGGTCACTCCATCCCCGTCCTCTGGTCGGCTCAGCGCACTCTCACTCTTCGTCCCAACGCACCTGGTCACAGCAACCCACACGATCGCACCTCCTGCCTACGAACCCTGGCTAAATCACCTGAATTCATCCCTGCTGTTCAAAACAACATCAAGCTCACCCTGTTCAACACCCGGTCCCTCAACAATAAATGCCTCATCCTGAACGAATACATCCTGGATAACAAACTGGACTTTCTCTGTCTCACCGAAACCTGGCAACAACCTCTGGACTACTACACACTCAACCTCACCACACCCAATGGATATTCCTACGTCAATAAACCACGCTTGGAGGGCCGAGGTGGTGGAATTGCCGTTATCCACCGTCAAGACATCAAGACCAACCTCATCTCCATCTCATCTGCTCCATCATTTGAACACCTGGCTTTAAAACTCTCTGGTCACACGCAGTCAGTCATGGCTGTCGTCTCCCGCCCTCCCAAACCACACCCATCATTCCTGTCTGACTTCTCCTACTTTCTGACCCAGCTATGTTCCCTCTCCCCCTCAATCCTCCTCCTTGGTGATTTCAATATCCACATGGACTCCACTGACTCCACAATAACCACTGACTTCACTGATTTACTCACCTGCTTTAACCTCACTCAACATGTCGACTTTCCTACCCATATCCGTGGTCACATTTTGGACCTTGTCTGCTCCACTGGATTAAATTTGCACCATCTCTATGGCTCCGACCTCACCCTCTCTGACCACTTAGCCATCACTCTGACCATCAACATCCCCGCCCCAACACCAAGGCATTATCGCACAATCAACTTCCGTAAGCTAAACGCTCTTTCACCTACCTCATTCTCATCCACCCTCTCTGAAAAAATGTCCACTTCTCCCTTCATTGACCTCCACACCCCTTCCGACCTCACTGACTACTACAACCACACTCTCTCCTCCTGCCTTGACCAGCTTGCGCCTGTAAAAACCAAAACAGTTTCTTTCACCCATTCTGCTCCCTGGTTTACCCCTGAACTCCACCTGATGAAAACTCGTGCTCGCCAACTTGAAAGACTCCGCAATAAAACGGGTCTCACAGTTCACTCCCAAGCCTACAAGGACCACATACAACACTACAAAGATGCCCTCTCCCGCGCCCGCTCTGCCTACTACTCTCAAATTATCCACTCTGGCTCCGGAAACCCAAAAGCACTCTTCTCGACAATAAACAAACTCCTCCGCCCCCTGAACACCACCACCCAGTCATTCACAGTAGACAACTGCATCTCCTTCCTCTCTTTCTTCCAACGCAAAATTGACAACATCTACAACAGCTTGACCACCGCCGCACCCGCTCCCCCTCCAACCACCTGCCCCCCCTTGTCCTGCCATCCCCTGTCTCGGTTCTCCCCAATCTCTCCTACTGACCTCTCTGAACTCCTCATAGGAATGAAAACTGCCACCTGCACTCTTGACCCCATCCCCTCCAGCTTTGTCAAAGCCTCCCTCCCTGCTCTCTCTCCACTTATCATTGCAACAATAAACTCCTCCCTGTCTACAGGCATCGTCCCACCTTCCCTCAAAATTGCTGCTGTTACCCCCATTCTAAAAAAACCTGGTCTAAACCCTGACACCCTAAACAACTTCAGACCCATCTCCAACCTACCCTTTCTGTCAAAAGTTTTGGAACGCGCTGTAGCCACTCAACTCAAACATCATCTCTCTGCCAATAACCTGTATGAAACATTCCAATCCGGATTCCGCTCCAACCACAGTACTGAAACTGCTCTCCTCAAAATCACCAACGACCTTCTCCTCTCCTCTGACGCTGGCAACCTCAACATTCTCGTCCTCCTCGACCTCAGCGCTGCCTTTGACACCATCGATCACACTATCCTCCTCACCCGACTTGAATCCACCTTTAACGTTACCGGCACTGCCCTCTCTTGGATTAAATCATACCTCTCTGACAGATGCCAGTTCATCTCCATCAATAACTGCAAATCCCCCACTGCTCCCCTCCCCCAAGGTGTCCCCCAAGGTTCAGTTCTTGGCCCCCTCCTCTTCATCCTTTACCTGTCCCCGCTCGGTCACTTAATCCGCCGTCATGGTCTCCAATTCCACTGCTTCGCCGATGACATCCAGCTTTTCATCTCCACCAAGTCCGTCTCCACCGACACCCACTCTATCCTGACAAACTGCATCACTGAAATAAAATCCTGGCTTCAAATCAACTTCCTCAAGCTTAACTGTGATAAATCTGAAATAATCATCATTGGCCCAAAAACGCTCACAAAATCCACCCATAACTTTGCCCTCAACATCGACGGTATCCCAGTATCCACCTCCCCTCACATCCGGAATCTTGGCGTCATCTTTGACCAAACCCTTTCCTTCGACAAATACACTAAACAGATCACAAAGTCAGCCTTCTTTCACCTGAAAAACATTGCCCGTCTCCGCTCATCCCTCTCCTCCACGGCTGCAGAAACCCTCATCCACGCCTTCATCACCTCCCGTCTGGACTACTGCAATAGCCTCCTCTATGGTTCACCCTCAAAAATCACCAATAAACTCCAATACATTCAGAACTCCGCTGCCCGTCTACTCACTCATTCCCGGACCCGTGACCACATCACCCCCGTCCTTTACAAGCTTCACTGGCTCCCCATCCCCCAGAGAATCCAGTACAAAATCCTCCTCTTGACATACAAAGCCCTCCATAACCTGGCCCCATCCTACCTGGCTGACCTCCTCTCCAGACACACTCCCACCCGCAACCTCCGCTCTGCTGGTACCAACCTCCTGACCCCCTCCATCCGGACCAAATTCAGATCCTGGGGGGACAGGGCCTTCTCCATCGCTGCTCCCACCCTCTGGAACTCATTACCTCACACCATCAGAGACTCCTCCTCACTCACCACATTCAAAACATCACTAAAGACCCACCTGTTCAACGCTGCATTCAACATTCAACCCACAGCATTTAACCCCTGACTATCTCTTCTCCTTCTCCCTCCTTTTGCTTTAAATATTTCCCTATTGATTCTTGTCTTTTTGCAATTGTTGTTTTCATGTATTGTTATGCATTATGTTTGCCACTCTGTCAAAGCGCCTTTGGGCTTCTGGAAAAGCGCTATACAAAATAAATGAATTATTATTATTATTATTATTAACTAATGCTGGCAGACAAGACATTCAGTTTAATATTCATCCGATGGATGGCATATTGATTAATTGACTGCATGCGGAAAACCGGGATGGCAGTTTATGTGTGGGCCGAGATTTGAACTTTGACTAGATTGCTCAAAGATATACTTGCAAGGTATTGTTGTGTGCCTGCCCTCTGGTGAACCTGTGTTATGACAACTGTGTCATGACATGTGTTTCATGACAACCGCAGGGCGACACGGATGACCAAACGAGCTTTACTCCCAGGCGTTCAATCCACATTTATGGTATTCTTTACACGCGAGGGAAAGGGGGATGACGAACTTACCTGGACGGCTTCCACCCGACTTCTTCGCACCTGGATAAATTAATCACCTCAAACGACACAGGGTTAAAATGTACAAAAAGACCGGCTTTATTAAATAAACTGCCGGTAACAAGGAAAGCACCATAAAAATAAATTCCTCATTGGAGCGCCTCTGTACACACTCAAATACAAACAATGGGAAACATAACTGTAAAAATTAATGTGTTTGTGTGGCACTTTGCTCTAATCAGCTCTTGAACCTCGTCAAGAATCGTCAAAACCCCCTCGCGTCCTTCGCGGCAAAACCGCAGGCTGCACTGCCGTGGGCACAAACTAGGCGTCACGCACCCTCGTTCGCCCAGCTGCACTCGTCTTCGTCGTCCTTGCGCGGGAAGCTGCAGTTCTCGGTCCGCAGTTCCTCCTCCTCCACACGATTGCGATGAAGATGTTAGAACACGACCTTTCACCACCAAATCCAGGAAACGAGAGATAAAAAATCGTGGCTGTTCCCATTGAATGTCCCTCGCTCCGGAACACCCCAACACAAAAGAGAAAGCCACGAGGAAAGCGAGAGAAGAAGAAAGAGACAAAATGTCGGGACACGACTGTTCATGATGAATCTCCCTTGCGCAAGAGGAGAAAATGTCAGCCGAGCGTTCCTTTAGAGTCAAGGTTCTGACGTCATCTCACGACGTCTCTGTGTCCGCTCTCCTCAGCAAGTCCCATCTTAGCAGTCTTTTTGCCAATCAAATCCCGGACCGATCACTGCTCTTTGGGGCGTGGCTTCACGGACATTTTGTGCGTCTGTGCTCACCAGGTCGATGTTATCCACGGTAGTGTTCAATGTCCTCTTTCCGGTTGGTTTTTATTTGGTGTAGTTGATGCGCGATTTCTTACTATTTGTGTGTGCTGCCCGGTGTCATAAGGAACAAATGAAAAAATAACAGAGGCCATTACATACAGGGGATTAATTTACCCATCATCCCTAGCTAATTAACAAACACCACCTCTCTCATGGGGACAAAGACACACTCTTCCACGACATACAATCTACACAAATTTCCGACTTATGATACATCAAGGTTCTTCTTCATCACGACATACGGAGCATGTTTTTTTTTTTGTTTTTTTTTTGTTTTTTTTTATACTGAATCGAGGCTCGTGAAAGAGCTGACAACCGTGAGGGAAAGACAGCACAGGGGGACCGCGAGGGAAAGACAGTACAGGGGGACCGTGAGGGAAAGACAGCACAGGGAGACCGCGAGGGAAAGACAGTACAGGGGGACCGCGAGGGAAAGACAGTACAGGGGGACCGCGAGGGAAAGACAGTACAGGGGGACCGCGAGGGAAAGACAGCACAGGGGGACCACGAGGGAAAGACAGCACAGGGGGACCGCGAGGGAAAGACAGCACAGGAGACCGCATGGTAATCTATACACTCTCCCTGGCTCCAAGGTAATCATTGTCTACCCCCGACAAACGTAACACAGGCCCCTTAAATTCACCCTTACATTTTGCATCGAACATTCAGATTACCCATGCCAATTTTTCCACATTTCGCTATCTTCACCAAAGAAGGGTGCTTCTCCATACACCTGCCAGCCGAGCATGGCCCCATATGCTCGGCTCGTTCCAAATTTCCCGATCTCATCCCATGGCTCTCTTCCTAAGCCGAGAGTCCACAAATCACCACAGAATATCTGTGGAAGGTCATTCTCACACCATCATGTTCCACAGGTGCCACAATGGTTGTCTGGTGGGCTATACTCATCACTGTCCATGCGGATCGACCCAAGTCCAAAAACCAGCACAGCATGGCAGTTCATCACATGCTGGCTGTCCCAGAGTCTCGGGGAGAGGCTGCCAGGCCGCATGCCCGGGCGGTCACCACATCAGGCCCTTGTTGGCCGTCTGTGGTGCCTCCACCAAAGCGCAGGCCACAACACCTCCCGCGAGTGGTCCTCATAATACACCATCCTAGGTACCTGTGAGAAACCACCTCAGACCCCCGGAGGTCTAAACCTCTACCTGAAACACGACCTGAAAACACTACCTGAAACACTCCCTTGGACGGCGCCCCAATGAAAAAGGGAAGCCTCACTCCACCCTACCCCCCATGGGGCCCCTGTTCGTACCATGACACCTATGGTCGGACCCCACGTCCCAATCTCACCAGCACAGGCCCCCCAGCTGGCTGGCATAAACAGATTTTGAAAGGGGCAACTTTTCCCTGAGGCCCACCTCAATGACCTCTCCTGGTCCGAATTCCGCACCCTGGGGACCAATTCCCTCCAAGGCTGTGCCAAACCAAACTCCCATTTAAATTGAATTTTAAATTTCCTTTGAAATTTTTTTGCCCCTTGTGTCCAAACGGCAGCTGCAGGTAACGACCCCTTTCTCCGGGTGCTCTGCCCCTCCCTGCAGTTGTTCCAAATTTTATATGGGGACCAGTTCTTCCGAGGCTCTATCTCCCGACTATTCCATGTCCGAATCCAGCTTGGAGCCAAAACACCCCCCCCTCCCCCACCCCCTGCTGGGTTTTCAATATCGGAGCCTTTTGTACCCAATTGTTGTTTGTGGTGAGGGTCCCCTCGGTCGCTTTAATCTCATCCTGGGGACATTCCATGGGCCGACTCACCTCATCTCCCAGACTCTCTTGGACTCGATCAATCCCCTCCCTGATGACACGGTCCAAGGTGCTCGGCTGCTCCGTTCCAAATTCATTCAGATTATCATCCCCAATCACTTCTGGCCCCAACATGTCTTCATCTTTTCACACCCGGTCTGGTTCTGTTCCACGGACCTCCAATATCTTTACCCCCTGTTGCTCCGCATCAAAGACCTGCAGCTCCACAAGTTCAAATTCCTCTCCCTGTTGTTGCATTGTGACATCCACACCAGCCGGACAGCTTTCCAGGTCATTTCCAGTCAAACATTCCCCATTTAAATTTGAGTTTCCCCCATTTACCTCTAGACACTCCCCATTTACCTCCAAGCATGCCGTCTCCTGCGCCCCAAGTGTATCAGCTTGGGTTGCACCCTCTTTCATTCATTCTTTCATTCCCAATACAATCTCTTCCCCTGCTACTTTGTCAATGCATTCCCCCAGTTCTTGTGTTGTTCCCTCCATTTTTCTTCCTTTCGTTCATTCCTTCCCTCCATTACATCAATTTTGCCTTCCAATTGTTCCCCACGCTCATTCTGAGCATTAATTTGTTCACTCGGGCTATCTTTAATGAAACATTTCCCCTCCTGTGCCACAATGTATCAATTTTGTTTTTTCCATTCCATTGATTTGTCCCTTCAATTAATTCTCTATTTCCTCCATGAATTTGTTCGTTTGTTCTCTTCGGGCTTTTATTTCAGCAATTGTTACATCCATGATGGCTATCATTCGTTCAGTATGGGCATCCATTTTTTCATTCATTTGTTCGCTCCGAGCATCCATTCCCATTAACCATTTGCACATGGCCTGGAAATCCATCGGATCCGTTCCCATTGTCGCCGGCTCCCTCATAGGAAAGGGGGGGTGGACTCGTGCTCGGGACGTGCACAAAAAGAAAGAACAATTCAGTATCTTTTACTTTTTATTCCGATAACATAATCATCAAAATATGTCTCCAACTCGTCAATATTTTCCACAATGCTACTTCCTCGATTTCAAAACATGTTTATTTTTATGCTCCAGATTAATTTGTTTCAGCTTTTGATAAGAAAAAAATGCACCAACCCAACTGGTATTTACCCTCCAAATTGTTTCCTGAGCCTGGACCTCCATTGTGCAGCTGAATAGCACCAGGCAGACTGAATCCGCCCATAATCCTTCAAGGTTTACAAAATGCGCAGCAAGTTACAAGAATAGGGGCTCTGCATCGGCGGCACCACCACGTTCCAACATCGCAATTTCCCACATCTTTTACACTATATGTCCATGATTTAATCACCCCCGTTCATTGTTTTAGCCAAATTTCTTAGCCTACCCCCTACACAGCGTGTGTGTGCGTGTGTGTGTGTGTGTGTGTGTGTGTGTGTGTGTGTGTGTGTGTGTGTGTGTGTGTGTGTGTGTGTGTGTGTGTGTGTGTGTGTGTGTGTGTGTGTGTGTGTGTGTGTGTGTGTGTGTGTGTGTGTGTGTGTGTGTGTGTGTCTTCATAAGGCGAGGTTTTATAGGCTTCGTGTAGTGCTTTCGGTGGGATTTGAGTGGGGGGTGGGGTGGGGGGGTTAAGGGGCAATTACTGTGTGTCCGCCTGTTAGAAGACCCAATGACCCAGAAGACCCCAAGGACTCTGAAGACCCAAAATACCCCAAAGACCCAAAGGACCCCAATTACCCAAAGGACCCCAAAGACTGAGCACACCCAATGGACCCTGAAGACCCAAAAGACCCAAACAACCCCAAGGACCCAAATGACAAAAAGGACCCAAAAGACCCCCAAGAACTCAGAAGAACCCCAAGTACTCTGAAGATCCAAAGACCAAAAAGACCCAATGAACCCCAAACATCCAAAATACCCCAAAGACCCAAAATATCCAATAGAATGAAAAGACCCTGAAGACACAATGGACCCCAAAGACGCAAATTTTGGTAAGACCCAAAAATCCCTAAGACCTAAAAGACCTCAAGGACCCAGAAGACCCAATAGACCCAAAATACCTGAAGACCCAAAATACTCTGTCGACTGTTAAAGACACAAAAGATAATGAAGACCTAGAAGACCCCAAGGACTTTGAAGACCCAAAATACCCCAAAGGACCCCAAAGACTGAAAAGACCCAATGGACCCCAACGACCCAAAAGACCCTGAGGATCCAAAAGACCCAAACAACCCCAAGGACCCAAATTACAAAAAGAACCCTAATGACTCAGAAGACCCCAAGGACTCTGAAGACCCAAAATAACCCAAAGACCAAAAAGACCCAAAGGACCCCAAATACCCCAAATACTGCAAAAACCTTAAAGACCCAAAAGACAAAAACCCAAAAGGCCCTGAAGACCCAAAACTTCCCAAAGACCCAAAACACTGAAAAGACGATCTCGCGAGATCTCGGCGAGGTCACGTGTTTTCGAAGCTGTTCCATGCGCTCACGCTTTCGAAGCTAAGTGATCTTTCACAATTGTGTTTTTGTCGAGACTGTATCTATCTTTCGGTGTATGTACCTATAGCGTATCTTTTGGAAAATTTTCGGTGCTAATTTTTCGTACATGTATACACAATCGTCGGTTAATGCGTATCGAGTATTCTGAGGTCTAGTACTCGTAGGCTTAGGCTACCGTACCGTCTCCAACCTTGTGGTTTTGTTTTTCTCTCAGCGATTCGTCGAATGCACTGCAATTATTTTCGTTCTCTGTTTCATCCCAGTCCTTCACCCCATACCTCCTTGTTTAATATCTCTACTCAAAAAAAAAAAAACCCAAAAAAATATTTCCTTCTCAGGGCTTATTCGTTTATTTGTTGTTCTTATTTGTTCGTTCGTTCTTCGTTCACGTTGTTCGTGATCACACGGTTAGAAATGTATAATCTCTCTATATAGAAATATATAGAAATCTATATATATAATCTATAATAGAAATCTATATAGATGCTAATAATCTAATAATCTAATGCTAATAATGCTAATAATGCTAATGCTAATAATCTAATAGATGCTAATAATCTATATAGATGCTAATAATAATATATAGAATAATCTATAATAGAAATCTATATAGAAATCTAGAATAGTTAGAAATGTATAAATGCTAATCAGAGGCGCATGACCCCGTGCCCTCAGCTCGTTCATTGATGATCCAAAGCCGAGGTTTCAGCACCTGGACCACCTCTCTGCTCTCCTCGGATCCTCTCTCTGACTCGGCTGTGCTGCCACGACTCATAACTCAATATCACCCTTGGTATTTTTCTCGCTCCCGCCTGTGTTTCTCCTCGAATCATATCTCGTGCTCCCCTTCCAGCCCCATTCCAAAAAGTCAACTGATCGGTTATCCGCTTTGACCAATGGTAATTCTGAAGTATATTTACATAATATACGAAGGTTGGAATAACGGACAATGAAAACAAAATGAACAAAACAACAACAAAATGAACAACAACTGAACAACTGTTTTCTCTCATATATTATAACACCCTTTTCTTCTTCTCCTACAAAAGAATGCTTTCGTCTTGCTCACCAAATCTATTCATTCCAAAAAATATATATAATACCATCTCTTATAGTTCCTCCTTTCTACATTCCCTAAACTATCCAGAACTCCACCCCTCCTTCAGTGTCCTCAAACTTATTTTTGACTCGAAGGTCTCAAACTCATTTTGCAAAAAATGTTCGTTTCCCATGAATCGTACACTTTTCAAAATCCAATCTCACCCCTCCCCTTCAAATCCTCCCATCACCCATCCCTTTCAAATCTCCCCCCTTGCCCCTTCCCTCCCCTCCCTCCTAAACTCCCCCCACACCCCTCCCCTCGGAGACTCTCCCTCACTCCTCCCCTCCTAGACTCCCCTCTCACCCCTCCTCCTCAAAGCATCCTCCCTGCTTCTTCCCCCTTCCAACTTTCACCTTCATCCTCCCCAACCTTCTGCCTCGCTCTTCCCCCTCCTCAAATAACACCTCACTGTGCCTCACCCAATCTCCATCAAACCTTTTGTCTGCCCCATTCTTCCCTTTCTCCAAGCTATTCTGAAATCTCTGAAATCTCTGACACACCTTCAACAGCTCTCCCGACCTCTTCCTCCTTTCCACATCTTACCCTACCCCTCCCCCCCCCCCCCCCTGTTCTGAACCCGATGCTCCCCCTTCCTCTTCATTAACGGTATGGACCTCAAACATCCGGGGCCTTCGCTCAAACTTGACTGATCTCTCCATACAGGTTGCTTCTGACAAACCAGATGTGATCTGCTTAACAGAAACTTTCCTCCTTCATGATGTCTCTGATGCCTTGGTATCTCTCCCAGGTTACTCCCTCCTCCGGTATGATAGACCTGAGACTCGTCCTGGAGGTGGGGTTGCTATCTTTATAAAAAACTCTCTTCCTCACTCGCCCTCCACTGCCCTCTCTCCACCTCACCCCCAGGAATACCTTTGGCTACGGCTTCCCCCTTCGCTCCCTCCTTTTGTTCATATGTGTGTTGTACCGTCCACCAAACAGCAATGACTCAATCTACATCTCGCTGTCTGATAATATGGACCAACTTCTATCTACCCATCCCAACTCTCTCTTCCTCATATGTGGTGATTTCAATTGTCACCATGCCAGTTGGCTGGGTGTGGGTACCTCTCTCACCAGCCATGGCTCTTCAGCAAAGGATTCTGCGACTCACTGGGACTGACACAATCTGTCAATTTCCCGACCCGGATCTCAGTCAACGGAGCATCTTCTCTTCTGGATTTGGTTATGACTAACTTCCCTGAAAATGTCTGCTGCTCTTCTTCTGATCCAATCAGCTCATCTGATCATGTGCTTGTCAAAGTGGACATCTCTCTGACCATTCTCAGAGAGCCTCCTCAACTGATTGCTGTGAAGAGTCCTCCACCACCACCAACCTCAACCTCCACCAGGATTTGACCAGACACCATCAGAGAGTCAGAGAGATCATTGATGAAGACCAGAAAAAGCACAGGGCCCAGAACACTACCTTGGGGAACTCCAACCTGAACAGGAAGAGGAGATGAGAGAAACCCATTCAGGGCCACACATTGACTACGACCAGAGAGGAAGTCCGCCAGCCATGCGTGGAGCTTTCCATGGATACCAAAGGAGGAGAGTTTGGTGAGCAGAGCAGGGTGCCAGACCGTATCGAAGGCACGTGACATGTCAAGGTCAAGTTGGACATCTCTCTGACCATTTTCAGAGAGCCTCCTCAACGTCGACGAGTCTGGCATTTCACTCAGGCCAACTGGCACGGTCTTCAAGCAGCCATCAATCATCTGGACTGGTCTCCCATCTCTACTGCCTCTGACATCAACTCATCCTGGGAATTCTTCCAAAGTAAATTGCTCTCTCTCATGCACAGATTTATCCCTTCTCGTCTTCAGTTGTCATACCCTTCCTCCCGTCCATGGTACACGGAATCTTGTGGTGAGGCTATTGCCCAGAAACAACTTGCTTTCGTCTCCTGGAAAGCAAATCCAACGGAAGGAAATCTCATTTCCTTTCACAAAGCCCGAAACAAGTGTGTGTCCCCCTCCATCCCCTCCCTCACCTTAAATGACCACACGGCTGACTCCGCACGTGAAAAAGCTGAATGCCTCAACTCTGTGTTTGCCTCTAAATCTTGTGTCCCAAACCCATCCCTCTCTATACCCCCCGTACCCAGTCGTACCCAGCTGCTCCTGGACTCTGTGTCCTTTCCTCCTGACAAGGTGGAAAAGTTTCTGTCAACCCTCGACTCTGATTCTGCAACTGGACCTGACGGCATCAGCCCACGGGTCCTAAAATCATGTTCTTCCGCTCTTTCACTCCCTCTCTCTGTTCTCTTCACCCTCTCTTTTGCTCAAGGTCATCTTCCATCTGCTTGGAAATCTGCCAACATCACCGCTTTGCACAAAAAAGGTGCAAAAACAGATCCCAGCAACTACAGACCAATCAGCCTTCTCCCAATTATCAGCAAAGTCATGGAATCCATCATTGCTTCAGATATGAAATCTTTCCTCTTCTCTAATGGCTTGATCTCTGATCATCAATTTGGTTTCAGACCTGGACACTCCACTCTGGACATGCTGCTTCTGCTTTCTCAACAATGGATGGAGGTCCTCAATGCCAAACAGGAAATTAGAGCTGTCTCCCTTGACATATCACGTGCCTTCGATACGGTCTGGCACCCCGCTCTGCTCACCAAACTCTCCTCTTTTGGTATCCATGGAAATCTCCACGCATGGCTGGCGGACTTCCTCTCTAGTCGTAGTCAACGTGTGGCCCTGAATGGGTTTCTCTCATCTCCTCTTTCCTGTTCAGGCTGGAGTTCCCCAAGGCAGTGTTCTGGGCCCTGTGCTTTTTCTGGTCTTCATCAATGATCTCTCTGACTCTCTTGAAAATCCTCTCTATCTCTTTGCTGACGACTCTACTCTCTGTCGCTCCATTCTTCATCCCTCAGATCGGCAGTCTGCAGCCTCCTCACTCTCTGCAGACCTTGACAAAATCACAGACTGGGCAAACAAGTGGAACATGTCTTTCAATCCTGACAAATCTCACACTCTTACGATGTCTCTCCGAAAAGACCGACTGGACAACCCTCCCATCCACTTTCTGAATAATCCTCTCCAAGAAGTTCTGTCACTCAAGCTTTTGGGTCTCACTATCTGCCATGATCTTTCCTGGAAAAACCACATTTCAAATCTGGCCTCCAAAGCCAGTTGCCGACTGGGCATCCTCCGTCGTGCAAAGTCCTTCCTTGGCACACCTGAGCTCCTCACCACATACAAGGCTTTCATCCGCAGCTCAATGGAATACTGCTCTCCCCTCTGGGCTGTGGCTCCTGCCTCACACCTAGCTCGCCTTCGCGCTGTTGAAACCAAAGCATTCAGAATCATTGGAATCTCCCGCGATGAAGCTAACTCCAAGGGCCTCTCACTCACTCACTCACCGCAGGCAGGTTGGTGGTCTTTCCGTCTTCTACCGACTCCTCTCTGGCCTTGCCCCCCCAGCTCTCTCTGGGCTCTGTCCCGCAAATATTCCTACAGGTCGCACAAGATCTGCCTGCAACCCTCTTTTGGTTAAACTGCCAAAATCAAGACTCTCTGCTCACCTTCACTCCTTCATTCCTCTTTTCTCCCACCTCTGGAACAAACTCCCTCACTCTCTTCAATCCCACTCCACCCTCCAAGTCTTTAAAACAGCTGTTCACCACCATCTCTTATCTCCCCCCATCCAAAACCTTGATCTTTTCTACTCCCGCTAATTTCACCCCAATTCCACTTTTTGAAATACCAACTTCTGTCCTGGAAGTCCTTGGTGTCCTTGTGCTTTATACTTCTCCCTCCCCCCCCCCCCCCTTCCCATGCCTCCTCCCCCCGGGCCCTCTCCCTTCCACACATCTCCCTGCTCTCGGATGTTGTGTTTGTGTGCTTCCCCTTTTCTCCCCATCTTGTCTTCCGCTCCCTCTTTTTGTGTATTTTGTTTGTCTGGTCGATTTGTTTGTGAAGTAAATGTTAGCTCTTTCACGAGCCTCGATTCAGTATACAAAAAAAAAGAAAAAAAAGAAAAAGAAAAGGGAGACAGCTCTAATTTCCTGTTTGGCATTGAGGACCTCCATCCATTGTTGAGAAAGCAGAAGCAGCATGCCCAGAGTAGAGTGACCAGGTCTGAAACCAAATTGATGATCAGAGATCAAGCCATTGGAGAAGAGGAAAGATTTCATATCTGAAGCAATGATGGATTCCATGACTTTGCTGATAATTGGGAGAAGGCTGATTGGTCTGTAGTTGCTGGGATCTGTTTTTGCACCTTTTTTGTGCAAAGCGGTGATGTTGGCTGATTTCCAAGCAGATGGCAGATGACCTTGAGCAAAAGAGAGGGTGAAGAGAACAGAAAGAGGGAGTGAAAGAGCGGAAGAACATGATTTTAGGACCCGTGGGCTGATGCCATCAGGACCAGTTGCAGAATCAGAGTCGAGGGTTGACGGAAACTTTTCCACCTTGTCAGGAGGAAAGGACACTGAGTCCAGGAGCAGCTGGGTACGACTGGGTACGGTGGGTACAGAGAGGGATGGGTTTGGGACACAAGATTTAGAGGCAAACACAGAGTTGAGGCATTCAGCTTTTTCACGTGCGGAGTCAGCCGTTAAGCCGTTTGAGGTGAGGGAGGGGATGGAGGGGGAACAAACACCAGAAACAGATTTGACCAGACACCACCAGGATTGATTGATGTTGGTGGTGATTGATGCTGTGAAGAGGAACAGGTTGAGATGGTTTGGTCATGTGTTGAGGAAGGATGAAAGTGACTGGTTGAGAAGAGTGATGGAAATGAATGTAGAAGGAAGTAGAGGACCGGAAAGACCGAGAAAGACTTGGCTAAAGATGGTGGAAGAAGAAATGCGGGCAAGGGGGTTAACCAGGAGAGATGCAGAAAATAGGGCAAAATGGAGAAGATTGTCATGGGGACCGCAAGGCTAACCCCCGCTCTAGCAGGGAAAATGGCCTTAAAATGCATGTTGTTGTGTTTGTTGTGTTGACTCTGCAAATTGTTGTTTTCTCCTCTCCATATCATTCCCTTCCATTCTGTTCCATCTCCTCCACGAGCCTCTATCATGTACATAAAAAACTTGACAATAACCAAACACAGATCCCGTCAGAAGTCATGTTGATCACACAACTCACCATTCGGCTGGTCGCTTTGCTCCTCTTCCACGCCAAAGGAGTTCACATCCTCTATTTTTATCTGCACAATCTCAGGAAATCCTTCCAGATTCTCAACCTTCATTCCACACGCAAGCACAGCCGGCTGTTCCGATTTCAGCTGCACACGATAGGAATCCTTCCAAAAGCCAACTTGAGCATCCATGATCAATGAACCTTGAGAGGGGCAAGAAACATACCACTCTTCCTGATGTTTGCTCCACTCTGAGTACTTTGATCTGATAAAGTACCTACATGTGAAGTACCTCTGTACTTGACACATTATCCTCTCCCAACATCAGTTACAGCAAGCACTTAAAGGGCCACAGACACAGAAAATCATGCTTGGTTTAATTAATAGATACTAGGGCATGCCCGTACTATATATAAGCTAGGACGTGCCCGTACGTGGGTGCCCGTTCCTTGCCAAAAAAAAAAAAAAAAAAAAATTTGTGTAGGGGTGTGTGTGTGTAAACATCCTAGGGCGTGCCCGTACGTGGGTGCAAAAAAACATGCGTGCAAACAACAACAACAAAAAAAAACTTTGAAACCACGTGGCAGTAACGACCACAGAACCCCCCCCCCTCTATTTACATGAATGGTTTGGTCCATTCGCAACGACCACAGAACCCCCCCCCTCTATTTACATGCAATGGTTTGGTCCAAAGCGAACGGTTTGGTCCATTTGATGTGATTCGATGATTCGATGTGAATGGTTTGGTCCATTCGCAACGACCACAGAACCCCCCCCCCCCTCTATTTACATGAATGGTTTGGTCCATTCGCAAAGCCAAAGCGAACGACCACAGAACCCCCCCCTCTATTTACATGAATGGTTTGGTCCATTCGCAAAGCCAAAGCGAACGACCACAGAACCCCCCCCCCCCCCCCTCTATTTACATGAATGGTTTGGTCCATTCGCAATGCCAAAGCGAACGGCGAACGGCTAAATCGCCATAGCTCGGTAAGTACTTGTCCGATTAATTTCAAACCTTGAAAAGGCACATCCTCGGGTCCCCAGCAATATACCTGGCAAGTTTCAAGTATATCGGACCCGTGGTTGTCGAGAAACAGCGGTCACAGACACACAGACACACAGACACACAGACACACAGACACACAGACACACAGACACACAGAGATTGCTGGAATTATAGATAGATTGCTTCACTTAACACTTAATTGTCCTTTTTATTTGAATAAATATCACTCGATTGGCCCCCGCCACCCAAAAAACGGCGATTTGATTGCTCATGTGACTGGCTACGTCATCGAGGGAATTTTTGTTGCTGCTGGTAGTTTTTAATAATGATTTTGACTATCAGAAGATTCTTGGTCGGGCAGTTATCATTGCGTGCTGAGAAACCTTTCCCTCCATCACATCACACAGGTGACATCATGAATGAACATCACGATTTTAGGGGCGGGACTCCACCACCAGCTAAAAACTACCAGCAGCAACAAAAATTGCCTCGATGACGTAGCCAGTCACATGAGCAATCAAATCGCCGTTTTTTGGGTGGCGGGGGCCAATCAAGTGATATTTATTCACAAAAAAGGACGATTAAGTGTTAAGTGAAGCAATATCTATTAATGAAACCAAACATGATTTTCTGTGTCTGTGGCCCTTTAAACTTTCATGAAACACAAACACACACCATGTGACACCCCCAAAAAGAAAGTGTACATGGTGCAGATTCTTAAGACAACACTCTGATTGTATTACATGTTGATGTGAATGTTGATTTAGCCAAATATAAAACTATGTAAAATGAGAACAATGCGATTGTGTCACCAATATGCATCCGCATAGTCCCACAGCGTGTAAATGCCCTCGTTCACTGTCGTAAAAATAAACAAATTTGATTGAAATCCCTTCAGCTGTTTTCACATATCACATTTTCACCAGCCATGACAAGTTTCACATCGATTGGTGAAGCAATTTCAGAGAAGGGAATTTTTTTAATATTGGCTTTCAGGCTAAGATGGCTGCCATATCACATGACATATGACCTTAAAAAAATTGTACACTCTGCATATGTGTGGGTCGGGGATAACGTTTGTGAAGTTTCATATTGAACGGATAAGGTGCGTTTTTCTATCCAAGATGGCTGCCAAACCACGTGACCTACGACATCATTTTCAAACTATGTGCGACAATGGTGTTAGATGATATCTGTTAAATTTCACATCAATGGGGTAAGCAGTTTCAGAGATGTAATTATTTTATATTTTCCTTCAATCCAATATGGCTGCCACACCATTTGACCAATGATGTTTTCGTGATCATCTTTTAATCGCCATGCCCAGTCAATGACACACATAAAGCCTTGTGTCAATCGATCTGGTGGTTTGGGAGAAGATGTTTTGTTCAGGTTTTAGGTTCAATCCAATAAGGCTGCCAAACCATGTGACCTATGATGTCATAAATTTAATATTTCAATACAAATGGCTCACAGATCATGTGCATGCAATTTCAGATTTTTCGGATAAGGAATTCGAATAAAATATTTTTGGCTGGTATACCACTTCACCAATGATGTCATCATTATCACACTTTTGTTTCCCTTTGGGAGGACCTGACAATGTGTGAAGTTTCAAATTTTTCCATTCTGCGGTAAATAATTTTTGAATTATTTGCTTTGAATCCAAGATGGCTGCCATACCACATGACCTATGGCATCACAATTATCACAAAAATATTCTGCATGGGTGTCACTCCTACCCTGAAAGTTTCGTCTCAATCGGACATGTGGTTGCTGAGAAAAACGAGGTTTAGACCACACGGACAGACAACCCGAAAACATAATAGGATGAAATAAATAATAAAATAATAGAAATAAGATAAATAATAAAATCGGATGGAACAAAAACATTCCTCTGGGACATGTCCATGGGAATTCAGTTCAAGATCATCACACTGGGAAGTAGGACTGACTCACCTGTATTAAAGATTTTTCGGAAGAGCATTTGTAAAGTTAGATATTTTGAACGCTGTGGGAAAGTTAAGTTTTTTGGAAATGCAATGTGGAAAAATGCATAATTTATTATTATTATTAAATGCAGTATATTTTCTCAGGAAATAGGAAGAATAATTCTTCTCCTCGTCCTCTTCCCGTTCCCGTTGTCAGGGGTGAGGTCCAATGGCTCCAAGCTTCTGCCCTACCTTGACCACGATACACCTCCACTTCACTCTGTTATGTTCTAAGCCAACTCTCTCCACTCCCCAGCAACTCCCACGTTACGGGTGGGGGTGGTTCATATGCAGTCTGTGGTTGCTGAGCTACACATCACTTTCTGTGGGTGCGTTTGTACCACTGATGCAACACCCCCCATTACCAGTAGGCTGGTACTCATTTTGTGAACTTTAGAAGGATGACAGGCCCGCATGGTGATAATCCAATGCCATGACAGATGCTTGAACTCGGGACCATAAAGACCATCAAGCCAACCACCTTAACTGAAAGCCAACACCAGGCTCACACACCTTATTGATATACCGCTTCACACAATCCTCCCATCTCAACCGTAACCTATCTCTTTTCCTCTTACCTTGCCCAGTCAACCTATCCGCTATCTTTGCGAGTCTCTCTTCCCCCATCAACACCACGTGTCCAGCCCAACTCAGCCGGCATTTCACCAATCTCCCCGTCAAACTCATCTGCACACCAATCTCCTCCCTCAGTTCATCCATCCTCTTTCTATCCACCCTCTTCACTCCCGCAATCCTCCTCACCGAGTTGTTCTTACAAACCTGCAGCCTCTGTTGTTGTCCCTCTGCCAGTGCCACAGTTTCCAGAACATGAAGGTCGGCTGGCATGACACACGGCATCAGAACTTTCCCTTTCAAACTCATTGACATCTTTCTGTCTGTCATTACTCCCTCTACCCTCATAAACACATTCACACCCACCTGGGTCCTCCTGTGCACCTATGCTTCCAACCCACCATCACTGATAAGCCTGGTGTTGCCTTAATGGTTAAAGTGGCTGGCTTGAGATCTTAGGGTCGTGAATACAAGCCCCTGTCAGCCGTTGAATTAACACCAGGTGGGTTGACTCAGCCTGTCATCCTTCCGACGTTGGCAAAATGAGTACCAGCTGAATGGTAACGGGGGCATTGTATCAGCGGCACAGCCACACCCCAGAAAATGATGCAGCCAAGCAGCCGGAGGCACCACCACCACCATGTCCTGGTCACTGTTCCCCAGGTAATCAAACATATTTCCCCGTCTGATTTCCTTCCCCTCTAACCTGATATTCATTTCTTTTCTCTGCTGTTCTACCCACGTGACCTCAGTCCTCTACATACTCATCTTCAGCTCATGTTTCTCAAATACCTTCCAATCCCCCAGGACTACCTGCATCTCCCGCCTTACATCCTCACGAGATCGTCCACATACAACATCCTTCCAATAATACCTGTCATGTTTCCCTTCCTGCTTACCAGCTCCATCACCATGATAAACATGAGTGGGGTGAGAGAGCATCTCTGCCTCAAACCGATGTTCACACTGAATTCTTCCGACATTCCATGACTAATCAAAACTCTTCCTTTCATTCCCATGTACATCCTTTCACCAACCTAACTTCTGCTTCCGACACTCCCATCCATCTCACCATCGATATCACCATCTCTCTCGCTGTCCACTCATACAGGTAATCTTGTGGCTCTCCCGCTTTTGAAAGAATGACCCTGCTTTGGCCAACCTATTCCTCGATTCCAGCTCTACCAGCTCTTGAACCTCTTTATTCCTCATTTCCCAACCAAACTTCCCACACATTCCTCTTTACCCAGCTCCACAACTTCCACGTGCACGTTACAGTCTCTTGCAATGCACAGCATCGACTGCAGGTCAACTATTCCCATCATCCTCTGCAATGCGTCCCTTAATTGCACCTTCTCTGCCCCAGTCCTTCATGTTTGTGACCCACACAGTGATATAACACAAACCATTTGCCTCTGTATCACCACCCATGCCATAACTATCTGTCTCTCCTATCTTTCCACTCTGACCACATCCTTGTTAATCTCTTCTGTTACTATTATTCCAAGGCAATTCCACCTGCCATCGTAACCCGCATTCAAGAACTTGCACCCTCCTCCCAACCTCCTATCTACGGTGGAGCTTTAAAAATTAAAAAAAACTAAATTTTTATTTTTCAAAGTCTTACCCCCTTAATCTGTTCCATATAATATAGAAACACTGTATAAAACGTTTGAGCACTACATTATTATGTTTAGGGGTAGCTCAAGGGCCGCAAAGATTATGAAAATTATAAAAATTCAACGAATTATGAGTATATCAGACTATATCTTAATTTATTTTAAACAACACACTTGAACACAGTATTTCTTTTTGAACACATTAATAGTGAATTCTTTGTTCAGTTTCTGACAGAGTTCATAGTATCAGTCTGACAATGTCCAGCAAACCCCAAATTTATTATTTTCATGGCATCCCGGACAGTGTATGTTTTCTGCTATCAGGGTACATTCTGCGATGGTCCTCGACAACTTGCAGCAGGAATTGCAGCTGAGTTTCATCGCGGGTTATCAACCCACTGTACTCCTGAATGAGTGCCACTCCACGTTCAGCGTAGTCATTGATAACTTTTAGAGAGTTGACTGTTTCTGCAGCCTGCTTGTAGTCGTCTCTGTCATCCCACAAGTCCGGATCAACCGCGAGAAATCCATCTGGAAGTTCCATCATTCGCAGAAGTTTCATTGACCTTGCTGTGATGAAATCTTCCAAGTTCTTGTCCTTGAATGAATCAAGAGCAACAGTGATTCGCTTGGAATGATCCTGATCTTGGTCTTCTTCATTCTTCATGGCACTCACCATCAGTCTCTTGGTTGCCGAACTGACCCGACTGTCGAAGAAAGCCAAGCTAACAAGTTCCTGTGACAAGTACCACACGTGATTGGAAAACTTGCGTGATGTTGACTTTGAGATGGCTGGATGGATTGATGAGTATTCAAGCAGTGACCTCAGCAGCAGCAGGTCACTGCAAGGAGCACCTGATGCTTGAGGTGCAGAGATCCAGGCTGTCAGGTAGACACGTACTGTGAATACACTCACATCACGTAATCCTCTCTTTTCTGCAGGAGTCAGTTTGAATTGAGCCTTGAACATCCAGATCTTGAGACAGTATATTACTTTGGACATCCAGCGGGCGTGGTGCATTGCTCCGGGTGACATGAATCACACTCCTCTGGCAGGAGCAGCACCGAGAAAGACAATCACAAGTTCCAAGAATTCTTTATAATCATCTCTCGGCTGACTCTGTTCAAGATGCTTGTTGGCATAATCGATAGTGCCTTGCTTTATGTCTTCCACTAGACTTGCCACGTCATCAGCTGCAATCCCTGGTTCATACTTGGCCGTGTCTATGAATCCCCAGTATTCCTGGAAGCGTTTGAAGAGTGGAACCTCGGGAGAAGATTTGGCTCCCAATCCCATACACACTTGGAACACTGCACCAATTATCAATTCCATAATGTGATGCCTGCAAGCTAGTGACAAGAGCTCCTTTTCAAGCTTCTGCTCTAGGAGGACACAGGCACCAGCGATCCGACCAGTGTTTGAGCTGGTCGTGTCAAAACACATAGCTCGGATGCTGTCGGCTACGCCCCAGTCTTCAATGGCTCCAAAGACAGCAGCAGCCTGAGCCTCGGCTGTTCCAGATGGAAGCTTGGCAACTGTGAGTAGCTGAGAAACTCCTTTCCCTGAAACCAATACTGGCAGGCGATCAACCTTCTCTTTTCCAATTAGATCAAGGATCAGTTTGCCGTCCCAGTGAACAACAAGGGGAACGTTTCCCTGAAACTCCGCCTTTATATTTGCAGATCTCTGGACTCGGTGTTGTACTCTTTGTCGGCGAATTGAGTCTCTGTTTAGAGCAAGTTCATCAATGTTCTGTCCCAAGCTTTTGGCAGTTTCTGCTATAACAAAAACGGCTTTGCGGTCTGACACTTTTGTGCGATCTAGAGCGGCTGCGAGTTCTTCAGTAACGACAGTTTTTCGCCCCCTCTTTCTTTTTCGTGTCTGAAATGTGATGCCTCCAGCAGCTCCCTCACTTGCATTGTCCCCAGTTTCCATCTTTTCACTATCTTCTGCTGAGCTGTTTTCAGATTCAGAACCAGATGAAATCAGTTCAGCTGTAGAAGCTGCTAACTGTTTCATTTGCTCCATTCGCTGTCGCCTGGCAAGCATTTCCTCCTCTCTTTTGGACGCCGTTTTCTCCTTCGCAGCAAGCTTTACATCTACTCCAGCCAGCGACCCCGTTCTTCCCTTTTCTCGCTGGGCTAACAAGAAATCCTTCTCTTCTTGTAATATTGACGTATTGGTCAGAGCATCAGCGTGAGCGACATCAAAAAGGTCTTCAAGCCTGGAAACAAAAGCCGACTCTCTCGCGAGTTGAGTTGGTAACGTTCGCGCTTTGTTCTTTTTCAGAAGACGCCATTCTTCAAATGTCTGCTCAAGCTTGGTTTGGCAGTTTTGATGAGCTCTCATCGGGATTCTAGCTTTCTTCCAAAAGTTAGCTATTTCCGTGATGGTAACATCCGACGATTGTCTTACGGTCTCCTTCAGATCGAGATGGTGATGTAGGAAGAATCCAAGAGCCATACGCAATGATGGCAACTTGCTGCCACTTAATTCAGTCACAGAGTCGCCAAGGAGATACAACTTGGTTTGAGATCTTGTTGCTTTTTCCACAGATGACATTTTCAATCAGATATGAATCTGAAAGAAATAGAACATAGCATTAAGAAATTAAGAATCAAGAAAATTCAAACAGTTCTATTAATAACTGAGCAGTGAGCACAATGCCTCAAGCAATTACACAAACATACTGCTGCAACAGTGTTGCAGCTGTTGCTTAGTCAGCATAGTCAGTCCATTGAGTCCAAACAGTAAACAAGTCTGAACATGTCTGGAATATAAATTCATGGAAAATTTGCATTATCAATTTATCAGAAAAACAATGGGATTCGGATGATTGGTTGGATAATAGATCTGAACCAATTGAACCACAATGATTATGCTTCTATAATCTGTGATAATATTATACCATGTTTATACACCCATTGTGTCTGTGATTCTCTGCAAAGCCTGTGATAACTTCGTTTTTATTTTCAAATAGTGTTCTGTGATACACCTATGTACAGTGTTTACTTTTAGATACCATGGTGATAAGCGTTCCCAGGTCAGCACTACATCTCATTTTAGCATTTATTGTCTAGCAGACTCTAGCTCAACGAACATTTTACTCTTTTATTATAACAGATATTGTGTATGTACAATGTACATATTACTACTGTAATTATTTATTTAATGGAGCACAGAGTTTTATAACTTAAAGGTTTTATCTGTGTTCCCAGTAATTAATTTTACCACAATGATTGCATGTTGTGTGTATGATGATAGGAGAGAGTGTCAATTTACTTAGTAGTTAAATTTGGGTTCTTAATTTATCAACAGAATTAATCTATTTATCAGTAGTATGCGAAATAAAAGGGCGGCCGCAGCTTTGGGGTATCAGAAACTTTACCATCATTGAGCTACCCCTAAATATTGTTCACTTGTGCTCATATTTTGCCTGAATTCTTATTTCATATATAGGAACGCATTGAGACGGTAAGAAGATCATATTTCAAAAGTTCAAAAATAAGCTCCACGTTGCTCCTCCCCCTGCCTCCTTTCCATTTGCTCTCCTGCACACACAACACTTTCAACCTCCTTCTCTGCATCTTCTCCATCATGTCCACCACCTCAACTCTTCTCCAACCCCCATTGATCCCACATTCAAACTACCAAGCCGACCTCACTTCAAAACCACTGCCTGACTGACAGCGATAGTGCCATCTTAAATAATTTGGGGGCGTTCAGGTCATCAATCAGCAGCCCTGACCTAGCCGATTTACTGTCCCCATCATGCGTGCACACACTCACACCCACTTCCTATACCACTCACCCAACCCCTTCCCTCCCCCCCCCCCACCTCATTGTTGTCATTTTCACCCTCCACTCGATGTGCTCCACTCCTCCCTCACCACACCCACTTCTCCCTCACCTGACTCTCTCCTTCCTCACCAGACTCACTTCTCCCTCGTCTGACTCTCTCCTTCTTCACTCGACTCACTTCTCCTATGGCAAAATTTTCAAAGTAAACACAGTAAATGCTTTTCCCCGCCACTCAGTTCAACCCTTGATTCCATCGCGCAATCCTCCTAACCTCCCTCACGCAACCATCCTCCTTTTCCTCACACAGTCCTTGTTCAGAGTCTCTGCCAAACCTCACACTCTCGGTCCACAATTCCGAACCGTGCAGGGCCAACCCACAAAGGAAAACTGAACACAAGTCCACAGGCCCAAGGGTGAAACTCAACCTGCCCCAACACACACTTCACATCACTGCCAGTCAAGCTGAATCCACAGGCTCAAAGCCGAAACGCATCCCACCCACCCCGAACCACTCTACTGCACCTTGTATAGAGCCAAGCCCACAAGCACAAAAATGAATTGAATGTTGTAAACAAACAAAAAATGAATGAATGATCGTTCTAAGGCCATTTTCACCAGCAGAGCGGGAGTTAGCCTTGCGGGCCCCATGACCTCATGGTTCCCTGTTTGAGGCAATGTTTTTATGGCTGGATGCCCTTCTTGACACCAACCCTCAGTCGCCTCTTACGATGCGCAGGGATACGGTGTACCTATTCTAAATCGAGGTACACACCGGGATCATTCATCCCAGCAAGCTGGTACTCAATTTGCCGACCTCGGAAGGATGACGGGCTGAGTCAACCCCCCTGGCGTTAATTCAGCGATCGACCGGGATTGGCTGGATCCCAAGGATCCCAAGCCAGCACCCTAACTGCTGAGCCAACACCAGGCTAAAAAAAAATAAAAAGACCAAGCCGAGTCCTCAAGGAAAAAGATGAAACTCAGCCCGGTCCAGCGAACCACTCCACTGCTCTGGGAGCTCAGATGAGTCCACAAGCACAAAGATGAAATTCAGTCTGATCTGCTGCACCACTCCACTGTTATGAGCGCTGAGCCGAGTCCAGATGCACAAAGATGAAACTCAGCCTGATCCACTGCACCACTCCACTGTCATTCAAATCATTGTCAAGCAAGAAGAATTATCAAAACCCAAAATTCTAAATGTTCAGTAACAGACAAATGGGCAGGATTGTGAGATTTTAACATTCATTTTAACATTTCTATCACCCAAATACCCCTCAGACACCAAAACTTTCTTGAAACACTTAATGACCCAGAAACCTTCGGATCCCTTCTTGAAACAAAGCACAACATCCCTCAGACACCTATCTTGCATCTAAGTACATTTTAGTCTGCTCGTGTCACTGCTATAAATTATAAACAACAACGGCCCTACTGATCTGTGAGGAACTCCATTACTTATAACTTTCCAGTCTGACATTGTCCCACGACAAACCACCCTTTTCTTCCTTTCCCCAATCCAGTTCTTGCTCCATTTAGCCTCTGTACTCAATGGTGGATTAACGCATGGGCACACAGGGCAAGTGCCCAGGGCTCCCAAATTCAATGAGGTCATGCAACCAATGCAACCCGAGATCACGAGAGCTGAGAGATAATGAGAGAGCGATCGTGGTCCACAATCTTTCGATATGAGATCGAGCGTGGGTCTCACTTTGCTGACAAAAATATCACCTTGTGAGTGGTGATGAGCACAGCGTAAAGGGAATGCTCCATCCCAAAGAAAGAAAGCACTGTCACGTGATGAATCAATGGGAATAACAAAGTTTCCCCTGATGTTTAACGAGACAGGACAATTAGAAAATTATGACGTGAGTTTTGTATTCGTAGAAAAATCATGTTAAGTGAAATAACAACTCATTTAATGTGAACAAATTCAACAATAATCACAATAAAAATCATCTATTTCTTAAAGTTCTTGAAGTATTTACGTCAAGTAAATATTGTACGATCATAAAACAACTCTCATGAGTAAATGGAATAACATGCGAGTGTAAGTAAGTAAGTGTGAGTGACGGAAGTGGGACATTGCGCTTCTTAAAATCAAAGCACCTGTCCCAAGGATGAAACAAAACTACCCCAGCGATGTTGAAAAGCAAAACAGAGCTCAACGAGGATTACACTCGGTGGAGATCATACCTCCACCAGGTGAACTGTTTGTGTCTTGTTTGATTTTTGCAAATCTTTGCCGGTGTGTGCCCCGGTTTCGAATAGGTACACCGTATCCCTTCGTGTAAGAGGGGACTAAAGGGTTGGCGTCAGGAAGGGCATCTGGCCATCATAAACATTGCCTCAAAAAGGGAACCATGATGATTGTCATGGGGCCTGCAAGGCTAATCCCCGATCCCACAGAGTAAATGGCCTTAAAAAAGGGAATTTTAAAAAGGGAATTTGGTCAGACACCGATAGGTTGGTCTGGATTTGACTTGAACCAAAATCGAACCGCTTGTTCTTATCACTTACCCAACTCATAAACCAAGTTTCGTCCGAATCTGTCCAAAACTTTTTGAGATATCATGCCTTAAATATTGCTACGGTTTTGCGATTTGCACATTGGACTCATTAAAGGTTAAAGGTTGCCCCCCATAGTTAGTTCCACGAGCAACACGTAGGCCCCCTTGTAGTATAGTTATTTCTTAGTATGTGTAAGTATAGGCCATTTCCCCTATTAATATCTGCGTTGTGTAAAGACATGAGGTTAGGTCCCATTCATTTGACGTCCACCGTCCACCCTCCCCCAACAGGCGCAATCGGTAAGGTGCAGTGGGGGACGGTAAGGGTCACCAACCAATCAGGGCTCGAGCGGCATGGCGTGACAGGGCGTGGCAGAGAACGGCTGGTGAGTTAGAGAAGGTTCGCAAGGCGGGGCTATATAAGCCCACCCACAAAGCCTTCGAAAGGACTAGCGCGGGAGGACTGGCACCAGTGGCATGTTACGAAGGACTGGGAGAGAATAAGCGCGTTGTGAAGGACTTGCTGGAATAGTGAGCACTTATATGGAGTGCATTGAAAGGACTCGTGGAGAGCACTTCGTGGCAATAGCGCTTTGAGGCTTTGAACTGGAAGCTCGCCATATTACATACGCGCCAGAGAGGAAGAAGAAGAAGCGTTAGCAGTACGAGTATGCGGCCACAGCCAAACACGCCGGTGGCTAATAGCGCCTATTCCAGCCACGCGAGCAAACGCGGCAATAGCCGCCAGTGAGTTACCGTCAGCCGCGCCAAAGTCCGCCCCCCCACTGTGCGCCCGTCATAACCTTTGCGTCCAAATGGCACATTACGAGCTCCTGCCTGTCTTCTGTTCCATCCATCTTTGCGGGACGTGCCGGGGACCAGAGGAAGCTGCACGGGAGCCATCCCTGGACGAGCCATGGACCATCATCCTGCACCTGCAATCCCCGTGTGAGTGTGTGTGTCAGACGGGCCCATGTCCTTGGGTATTAAGTTAAGACTGTTCTTAAGGATTGCTCTGTGTCCCTGCTCCTCTTCATTGTATGGTGTAAATAAACCATTTGTTCTTCCTGTCTTTCCTGATTCGATCGTACCTGTGATTTCTCCATTGACTAAGCGTGGTACGAATAAGACCACTTGAATCGGGTTCCACCAGCAACTAAACGGCTCGGATCACATGTATGCTACCGCTCGGCGCATCCACCAACACACGTGGTTCGGGTGAGGCTTATCTCCTCGTTTCAGGGCAGCTCTAGTACTTAGGTAACAGCGAATTTGGTCCTGCAACCCGATTTAGCGCTGTCCGGAAAGGAAGTGATAGGTCTCGGATCGCGCCTGGTCAGTCAAAGACAAGGGGACTAACCCCCCCCTTGGTATGGGGAGAAGGCCGGCGACAGATCTGCAACATTTGGTGTCAGGAGTGGGATTTGGAACCTGGGACCAAATTTGTTAGACAAAATTTTGGACACCAATTGTACATATTGGCCGCAACAATTGGTGTCGGGGAGTGGGATTTGGAACCCAGCCAAATTTCTTTTGGACAAATTTGGCCAAAATTAAGAGTGACCAAAATTTAGTATTAAAACAAAATTGTATTCGTACCATGGATAGCCAAGACGGTCGAATGCCGGTGGGGGTAGAAGAGGAGGTATCTGATGAGTTAGAATCAACAACCAGGACCGAGAAGGACAGCTAGAAGTGGAGGAGGACATTAATGAGGGTACAGCAGTAGAGGTAACAGGGGAAGAAAATGGCGGCGCCTCGCACGTGGCGGCGAGAGCCGAGCCCGTGGCGCCAGGGGACTGGGGTCTTTTTACGATTCAACTCGCGGCAAGCTTCGAGAAACTGAAAGATTAATTGGACACCCAAAAGGACGAGCTGAAAGCTCAGGGTGAGCGATTGGAAAGCAAAATGGGCGGCCAATTGAAAGAAATGGGGGACAAATCAATCCGAGAATTGGGGGAGGCAAAAAATGAATTGGGAAGAAAAATGGGTGACCAATTGGAAGAGGTGAAAAACGGGTTGGAGAGCAAAATGGACACCCAAAAGAACGAATTGGTAAAAATGAGCATGGCGTCTAAGAAAGAAACAAAAGAAGCAGGGAAGGACATAAGGCGCAAGTTGAGCGAAGAAGTCACATTGGGACACGACGAGGTAACGCGGTGTGGGGAACGCGTGTGGAGCAAGTTAGAGCAGGGCGCAGCTAAATTGACCGAGGGAATGGAAATCGCGACACGGGGTGTAGAAAAGCCGACGGCCGTCAAATTGGAAAAGCAAATTTCATGTGCGCCGGCGGTTGTCGAGGAAAAAGAAAAAGAGGTGGTTATAGTTGAAATTGGGGTCGAAGAGACGGCAGAGTTAGAAATTGAATCGCCAGAAAAAGAGATGGAATGTACTCAAAGTCTGCATTTGCATCGTGATGTCGGGCTGCCTAACCCCAATGAAAGTTTGCAGGTGGTGGGGCAGGAGAAGAGGATCCCGAAGGTGAGTATGAGCGTGTATGGCGCGAAAATGTTTGGCGCGAAAAGATTTTTGGCGCGCTTGGGATCCCGACGAAGCCCGGGCGCTCGTGGAAGGTCCTTTGTGAGGTGTACGAGAGTGAATGGCGTGCGTGTGCGAAAAAAGTGTGCACCGCAGCGAGATTGTGTTTCAGAGTGCGTTACGGAGAGTGAGGAAGAATGCACACCGGAATGTGTGTGGGAAGAGTGTGTCGAAGACGAGTGTGTTACCGAGTGTGCGATGGCCAAGGAGAGTGAGAGAGGATGCACACCAGAGCGCATGATTGGGTGTGTACCAGAGGAGTGCACACCCATGGGTAAGTGTGCGCTGATTGGGTGTGTACCAGAAGAGTGTATGCGAGGGTGTGCGGTACAGGAGTGTGTGAAGAAAAAGTGTGTAACGGAGTGTGTGAGTGGTATGAGTGCACCAGGATGTGCACGAGGGAGTGTGATAATGGAGTGTGCGAACGGCGTGAGTGCGCCTGAGTGGTGTGAACCCGAGTGTGCAAGGGGACAGAATGCACGGAGAGAAAGTGCAGTAACGGAATGCAGGGGGTGTATGAGAGGCGCTGGAGCGCCGCGTTGTGTGAGTGAGGAACGGGTCGCGAGGTGCGAGAATGCGAATCGGGCATCGACGCAGACCGGGGGAGTAGCGTCTAGCGCGACGTATAGCCGACGCAAGTCCTCGGTGCGTGGTGTGCTTTGTGTGCTGCGGGGGCCGGCGGGGATCGACGCCGCGGCGGTTTCACAAGAACCGCCGTGCACGATTCGTGCCGGGCCCCGCCCTGTATGGTCGGTGCCGCGCCTTGGTGGAAAAGGCGATCGGCACGGTTCAAGGGGAGGTAGGAGAGTTCGGAACCGCACCCCCTTGCGGCTGCGATGCTCCGACCGGGGCCGGTTGGGCCGTCGTGCGTGGGACCGGAAGGCTCCACATAGAGATGGCGCCTTGAACCTTGGCCCGAGCATGCCTCCTCCCCTGAATCGAAAATGCTGGCCGGATCCAACCAACAGGAGACCAACCACCCGCATGCATCGCTCGGCTTTTCGAAGCCGAGCTGTGACGAAAATGTATTTCCGCACCAAGAGGCTCCAATGTCGTGGACGGATAGCAATGGCGTTGGCGAATGGTACCCGGTGTAGAGGGATGGTAGCTTCGCCATCCCTCACTTGGGGCAAAGGAGCGCTAGACTATGGGGTGGCAGTGAAAACTAGCCAGGGTGGGCTAGGGTAATTGTTAGGGATTTAGAGATGACAGTAGATGACAAGATTTAAGTAGTGACTTTGGTACAGGTAGAGGGGACGTCGACAGATTAGAAGGATGATAATGACGAGGGATGTGCTTAGTGTAAGGGAAAACGGGGAAGCACAAGTATTAGGGGGGAAAGCAGCTCAAGCTACATGATGCTGTCTGTATGTGTGAGAATCTGCATGCTGAGCAAATGAGCAATTGGTTGGGGATAACCAGAGGTGGTGTATTGATGTGAATGGAATTGTGTGGACGTGTATTGACTTGCATGGTGTGCAAGTGGAAAAAGGAATGAGAGCACAAGAGGTGTGCCGGGAATAATTGGTGTGTGAAATAAATGGTGTGGAATGAGTGGTGCGGAATGCTTGGTGTGAAGTCAAAGGTGTGGAATGCATGGTGCGAAGGAGTGAATGGGGGAGATGGACCCATTCACGAATACCCGGGGTGGGTAGTTTAAAGTCAGGTAGAGGGTTCAGGTAAATTTTTGGATATTGACACCTGTGGTGCAGGTAGTAGCAAAGAAGTGCTTGGATGGGTGCATGAGTCTGTGGAAATGGCTGGGCGTGTGGGCCTGTTGGTGCGTATGGTTATTGGGGCACTCCGCCACTGGTAGTCTGCCGGCCAGGTGAGGCCACAGTTATGCTCTGGGAGCCAGTCAGAGTAGTATTCAGTGGGGCCTGAGGATCCAGGAGAAGGACCAGGGTAGCCCAATGCCAGAGAGGGCATCAGAGGGGTGAGAGAGCCAGGAGGGGCCTTCCCCAGTTCGGTAGTCGCAAGGAGCAAAGTAAGCTCGGGTGGCGACCTCAGTGGCGGAGGTGCGCAGGTAGGTAGACCTGCTGGTGGAGCCACATGACCCAGCCCCGAAATTGTGCGAGGGCACAGAAAGAGAAATTGGGGAGTGAGACCCAAATTTGGATGGCATCACAGGATGGTCAATGGGAATTGGTTTTTAGAACCACATAGAGTAAAGTTGGCCAATTGGATTGGCAGGGCAAGACCCCGGGTAGTGTAAAAGAGTTAAAGTCATTATAGGATAGTTTGGAATTGAGAAGTCTCTTCGCACCATCCACATCCACTCACCAAGGTGACAATACTCCACACCAGAACCATGTGAACGATTTGAGTAAATGTGAGATGCATCACGACGTAAAGTGACATTGTGTGTGATTCCATCTCTTCCTTCTTGGGAGGGATTGTATGACGAATTTGGCAGAGAGGGGGATATGGGAGACAAGACGTAGCGACGAATTCGGTCTTTCGCTTACGCATGCACGTCCGCACGCACGGACGGACGGACGCACACACGGACGGAGGGGGAAACCATAGTCACCCTTTCGCTCAGCGGTGCGACGGGGGACAAAAACGTCGAGCATAATCCACCCCCAATGCCCCCAAAGAAAGTTGCCATGGAGACATCAAATTATCAATTTCATGAAGATTTAAATTGACAATCTTAATCAGAGCTCGCATCAATCAGATGAAAATTGATTTTCAGATGAAAATTTATGATTTTGAAGTTTTGAGTTGTCCTTCAAACTTTTGACCTCAAAAAAAGTTGATTTCCCAGTTCAGTGACTCAATATGCAAATGCTGTTCAACTTTCATCGCAATCAAATATAGAATGACAATTTCATTAAATTTGACCTCAAGATGACCTTCAACCTCAAAATCAATAGGCTTCTCAGTTGTGACAACCTTTACAACTTGCTTATGTTTCATGGCGATTGAGTTTAGAATTGCTATCTGTAGACGAATGACATACAAACAAACAGACCAACCTGACAAACAAACAGACAGGATGAAAAATCAGTCAGACACCGAGGACTTGCCAGACTTTTACTTTTTTATTGGACATTTAGGACAAATATGGCGGCCGAACCACATGACCGATGACGTTATCATTGACAAATTTTATTCCCCATGGAGTTCTTTTCAATGACCCATGTCTCAATTTTTTCTATTCAGCACTTTCGGAGATATGGAGGTGCAAAGTTTATCCGTTTTTCCAAGATGGCGGCCGAACCACGTGATCGATGTCGTCATCATGAACATATTTTATTCCCCATGGAGAGTTCTTTACAATGAGCCAGCTTTGGAGGCCAGCTTGGAAATGTGGTTTTCCCAGGAAAGATCATGACAGATAGTGAGACCCAAGAGCTTGAGTGACAGAACTTCTTGGAGAGGATTGTTGAGAAAGTAGATGGGAGGGTTGTCCATACGGTCTTTTCGGAGAGACATCGTGAGAGTGTGAGATTTGTCGGGATTGAAAGACATGTTCCACTTGTTTGACCAGTCTGTGATTTTGTCCAGGTCTGCAAAGAGTGCGGAGGCTGCAGACAGCCAATCTCAGGGATGAGGTATGGAGCGGCAGAGTGGAGTCATCAACAGAGAGAAAGAGAGGATTTTCCAGAGTCGGACAGATCATTGATGAAGACCAGAAAAAGCACTGGGCCCAGAACACTGCTTTGGGGAACTCCAGCCTGAACAGGAAGGGGGAGATGAGAGAAATCCATTCAGGGGCACATGTTAACTAGGATCAGAGAGGAAGTCCGCAAGCCATGCGTGGAGATTTCCATGGATATCATAGGAGGAGAGTTTGGTGAGCAGAGCGGGGTGCCAGACCGTATCGAAGGCACGTGATATCTCAAGGGAGACAGCTCTGATTTCCTGTTTGATATTGAGGACCTCCATCCATTGTTGAGACAACAGAAGCAGCATGTCCAGAGTAGAATGACGTGGTCTGAATCCAAATTGATGATCAGAGATCAAGCCATTGGAGAAGAGGAAGGATTTGATGTCAGAAGCGATGATGGATCCCATGACCTTGCTGATAATTGGGAGCCGGCTGATTGGTCTGTAGATGCAAGGATCTGTTTTTGCCCCTTTTTTGTGTAAAGCTGTGATGTTGGCTGATGTCCAAGCTGATGGCAGATGACCTTGCGCAAAAGCGAGGGTGCAGAGAACAGAGAAAGGGTGTGAAAGAGCGGCAGAGCAGGATTTTAGGACCCGTGGGCTGATGCCTTCTAGTCCAGTTGCAGAATCAGAGTCGAGGATTGACAGAAACTTCTCCATCTTGTCAGGAGAGAAGGACATAGAGTCCAGGAGCAGCTGGGTACGACTTGTTACGGTGGGCAGAGAGACAGACAGGTTTGGGACACAAGATTTTGAAGGAAACACACACAGAGTTGAGGCATTCAGCTTTGTCACGTGCAGTGTCAGCTGTGTAGCCATTTTAAGAAAGGGACGGGATGGCAGCGGAGCAAACACCAGAAACAAATTTGACCAGATACCACCAGGATTTCGAAGAGGGAGACAGGTTTGAGAATTCACTCTTGAGAGTGGAGAGATATTGTTTCCTGGCTCTCCTGAGGGTGACACACACTTGTTCCGGGCTTTGTGAAAGGAAATGAGATTTCCTTCCGTTGGATTTGCTTTCCAGGAGACGAAGGCAAGTTGTTTCTGGGCAACAGCCTCACCACAATTCCGTGTACCATGGACGGGAGGAAGGGTATGACAACTGAAGACGAGATGGGATAAATCTGTGCATGAGAGAGAGCAATTTACTTTGGAAGAATTCCCAGGATGAGTTGATGTCAGAGGTGGTAGAGATGGGAGACCAGTCCAGATGATTGATGGCTGCTTGAAGACCGTGCCAGTTGGCCTGAGTGAAATGCCAGACTCGTCGACGCTGAGCAGGCTCCCTGAGGATGGTCAGAGAGATGTCCACTTTAACAAGGACATGATCAGATGATCCGATCGGAGCAGAAGAAGAGCAGCAGACATTTTCAGGGAAGTTAGTCATAACCAAGTCCAGAAGAGAAGATGTTCCCGTTGACTGAGATCCGGGTCGGGAAATTGACAGATTGTGTCAGTCCCAGTGAGTCGCAGAAGTCCTTTGCTGAAGAGCCATGGCTGGTGAGAGAGGTACCCACACCCAGCCAACTGGCATGGTGACAATTGAAATCACCACATATGAGGAAGAGAGAGTTGGGATGAGTAGATAGAAGTTGGTCCATATCATCAGACAGCGAGATGTAGATGGAGTCATCACTGTTTGGTGGACGGTACAACACACATATGAACAAGAGGTGGGAGATTTGGAAGAATTTCCAGGAAGAATTGATGTCAGAGGCAGTAGAGATGGGAGACAAGTCCAGATGATTTATGGTTGCTTGAGTACCGAGCCAGTTGGCCTGAGTGAAATGCCAGACTCGTCGATGCTGAGGAGGCTCTCTGAGAATGGCCAGAGAGATGTCCACTTTAACAAGCATATGGTCAGATGAACCGATTGGAGCAGAAGAGCAGCAGACATTTGCAGGGAAGTTTGTCATAACCAAGTGTAGAAGACAAAATAACTGCAGTCAAGCGCTTCCTATTGCCACAAATGAGCTTCCTACACCTCCCTACTGGCAGTTTGGCTCACTCTTCTTGGGCAATTTGCTCTAGTTCTCCTCGATTTTAAGGGTGTCTTCTCCCAACTGCTGTTTTCAGATCTCCCCACAGGTGTTCAATGGGTTTAGATCTGGACTCATTTCTGGCCACTTCAGAACAGTCCAGCATTTTGTCTTGAACCACTCCTGGGTGCTTTTTGAAGTGTTTGGGGACATTGTCCTGCTGCAAGACCCATGACCTTCAACGGAGACACAGCTTTCTGACACTGGGTTGAAAATTGCGCTCCAAAATGCCTTGGTAATCTCCTGATTTAATGATGGCATGCACACATTCAAGGCATCCCGTGCCAGAGGCAGCACAGCAACCCCAAAACATCATTGAACCTCCTCCACATTTAACTGTAGGGAAGGTTTTCTTTTCCTTGAAGGCTTCATTTTGCTTTCTGTAAACATGGAGGTAATGTGCTTTACCAAAAAGCTGTAATTTGGTCTCATCTATCCACAGGACATTCTGCCAGAAGGATTTTGGCTTGTTCAGGTGTGTTTTGGAAACCTCCAGTCAGGCTTTCTTATGTCTCTCTCTCAGCAGTGGGGTCCTCTTGCATCTCCTACCATAGAACCTCTTTTCATTGAGTTGGTGATGGATGGTGCGAGTTGAAACTGTCGTACCTTGTGTCTGAAGGTCAGATTTAATCTGTTTGGCAGTTGATCGAGGTAGTTTCTCCATCAGTCAAACAATCCTCCGCTGCAATCTTCAATCAAGTTTTCTCTTGCGGCCACGTCCAGGGAGGCTGGCTACAGTGCCATGGGCCTTAAACTTCCTGATAACATCGCATTCGGTGGACACAGGAACATCAAGGTCTCTGGAGATGGACATGTAGCCTTGAGATTGTCCATGCTTGGCTACAATCTTGTATCTGATCTTTTCAGACAATTCTCTCGTTTTATTTCTTTTCTCCCTACACATTGCGGTACACACAGTGACACAAAACAGCAGAATGACTCCTTTTCTCTTTTCAAACTGGTTGAATGAGTGATTTTTATATTGCAGGCACCCGCAACTCATCTTGGGTCAGTTAAATTACAAAGTTAAGGAGAATCACCTGCTTTAATTCTAATTATGTCTCACAACTTCCAAATTATGTCTCAAATAGGGGACCGAAAAACAACAACAACCACGGTTCCCGAAAAAGGCCAACCCCCGCTTTGCGGGGAAAAATGGCCTCTAAAGGTGGTTATATATATTTTATATAAGTTCCAAAAGGTTCCAATAATATTGACCGGCCCATTTTAGGATTTCTGTGTGGAATAAGCTAAGATTTCGTAATTTTTTCAGCCTTTTTTATTTTGTTCCACTGTAAACCAAAGAAATACATATGTGGACACCAAAATATTTTTTAATTTCAACTATTTTCTGGAACAAATGGTGTATGATTTGAAAAAAGTGCAAGGGTGCAAATATTTTTGGCCACAACTGTAAATGTAAAGGATAAGTTCCACAATAAATTTTGACACAGGAGACAACTTACTGCCTTTGCCCATCATGCCTCTGCTGTATTAACCCCACATTGATTCAATATATTGAAATCATTTTGATGGGAGATACAGAAAGAATAACAGCACAGAGACATGAGCAGGGTTTATATTGTGCGAAATATATTTCCGACATCGTGATTATGGGCTGGCAGCATTTATGTCTATTTATATATACTAGGGCATGCCCGTACGTGGGTGCCCGTTCCTTGCCAAAAAAAAAAAAAAACGCAACCCGTACGCCCTACCCCGCCCGTACGCCCGTAAACAAAAAAAACAACGCTCTTCGCTTCCGCCCTTCGCTCTGACTGAATTGGGAGAAATAATGCGCATAAGAAATCGAGAAATTATTATTTTCTCCGGAAGAAATCGAATTACGAACCGTAATGGCGCACGCGCTCGGCTCGGCTCGCTCTCACATCGGCCACGCCTACGCAACAACGCGTTCTGTGATTGGCTGCCGGAAGTGCAGTCTTCACTGTCCGGAAGGTCGCATATCGCAGTTACGATGAATCGCAAATTAGTTTTAATTAGTTTTAAAACATAGTTGAACGCCAACATAGTTTGCCAACGTGAAATAAATGAATACGCTCTCAAATGTGCCGTCCGAGGCAGAGTCTGTTCGCCACGTTCGGCACACGTGATAGCTCGCTGCTCTCTGATTGGTTGAATCGTTTTTTGGACATAGCTCGGTAACTACTTCTCCGATTAATATGAAACCTTGAAAAGGCACATCCTCGGGTCCCCAGCAATATACCTGGCAAGTTTCAAGTATATCGGACCGGTAGTTGTCGAGAAACAGCGGTCACAGACAAACATACATACATACATACATACATACATACATACATACAAACATACACACAGAGATTACTGGAATTATAGATAGATATATAATTTTAAAGGAAAAACGATAACACTTCGTTGGAATTTGTTTTGAAAGCCATTAACTTAGTGGGGCAACTTAGCATAACAATTGTGCATTTTGTGAGGAAAGCACCAAATTTGGCACACTAGTAGACTATCATATTATGAAAAGATCTGGATATTGGGCCATCTCAGATTCAGAGATTTGATTTTTGCAAGATTTCGATTCGATTGGGATCAAAGAGAACACCTTCTTCGTCTTCTGTACAGTGAAGTTTCCAGCCCTGAATTCTCTGGCTACATCTGGGTGCTTCATTGGGAGTGCAACCATGTCCCTCAGGTGAACAGGGACCCACCTGGCATAGTGTGTGTGGTCTAAGGCATGGAACCATGGGACCAGTTCCGTCAGGGCATTAAGGCACATCGTGAATGAAGCCTGCCACAGAGAACGCACGTAGACCAGTACCAACATCTCTAGTTCCAGCACAGTTGCCCAGTACTGAAAGTTGGGAATGTCTTCTCCTCTCTGGTGACACCAGTCTTCAAACTCAGGCAGGTCTTCTGCATCATCAGCATATGTCATACAGTGGCGTTCATACGCACGGTGTTGCAGGATGTGCAGTGCCGCTGCAGTGATTTGATGAGCTCTTCTTGTGCGGGTGACGTGGGCAGCTCGCAGGAAGGAGTCAGCCGTCCCTGGCATTGCAATCTCAGCTTGCAAATCTGCAAAATCTGCAAATCTTGCAAAAATCAAATCTCTGAATCTGAGATGGCCCAATATCCAGATCTGTTCATAATATGATAATCTACTACTGTGCCAAATTTGGTGCTTTCCTCACAAAATGCACAATTGTTATGCTATATTTAGCTTAGCTGCCGGACTAACTAGACCTATTGGCCGATGTATATTCCAAGTTTCAGCTCGTTTCAATTTATAGCCCTTGAGATATGAGCGCTAACACATTTTTGGCGGACAGACGGACAGACACCAACGTGATTTTGAGGGTTTTCTTAATAAAACTCAAGAATGCAGAAACAGACATTGGTGAAATTTGGAACATATAACCTCAACGAACAAAGCATTTACTTCTGAAATTTGGAACATATTACCTCAACGAACAAAGCATTTACTTCTGAAATTTGGAACATATTACCTCAACGAACAAAGCATTTACTTCTGAAATTTGGAACATATTACCTCAACGAACAAAGCATTTACTTCTGAAATTTGGAACATATTACCTCAACGAACAAAGCATTTACTTCTGAAATTTGGAATATATTACTTCAACGAACAAAGCATTTACTTCTGAAATTTGGAACATGTCACCTCAACGAACAAAGCATTTACTTCTGAAATTTGGAACATATTACTTCAACGAACAAAGCATTTACTTCTGAAATTTGGAACATATCACCTCAACGAACAAAGCATTTACTTCTGAAATTTGGAACATATTACCTCAACGAACAAAGCATTTACTTCTGAAATTTGGAACATATTACCTCAACGAACAAAGCATTTACTTCTGAAATTTGCAGCCAATTTCGACCAGTAGAAGCCGAGAAACGAATTTCCAGTCCCCATGTCGAAGATGCATACAGAGAAACGATCCCATATAAAGGCAGGGGAGCTTTGCGCTTCCTTTGATTTCATTATGATCTCAAAAAGATCTGATGATTGCAAAAATAATAAACTAAAACAACACTTTGACGTCATCAAAAAAGGAAATATACACCATAATCCCTTGTGAGCGACGCCATCCTCCCCTACAGACACGAGTTTGAGTGGAAAGTGATTCATGCAATTCGGCAAAATAACAGGATTCAAGGTGAAATGTCACTTCTTCAGGTTGAGGTAAAAAGGTACTTTTATTACTCCTCCGTTCGCTCTCCCGTTGCTGCGGAAGTCTCAGACCTCAGATCTGTTGTTGGGCCATGGGCTGGTGTTATGAAATGTCTGATGTTACCATGTTAACCCTTGATATGACTTTCATGGGGGTGGATGTGCTTCTTTTTCTGCTTGGAGCCGTATGAAGCCGGTTGCGAAGCAAGATCCTGTTGCTGGACAACAGAACCCTAAAACAGCCCTCACACGTCGTAGGATCCAGGATACCGACCGATCTCACAGTGAAGATTATGGTCCCAGGTTACTTTGTGAAAAATGTCATCTTTTTATCCCAAAATGTAATTAAAATAATAATTCTTCTGTATCCTTGTACTTGGTTTTAACTGCCCCATTAAAAGCCCCCACTGAGCTACCAGTGGTACACGCGACCTCCAATAGTCACGTGGTGAGGTGGTTCGAAAACATCGTCATCGCGGACCAAGTCACGAGCTTAACCTTCGCGATCGCTGATATCGAGTGAAGAAACAAGTTAAAATCTATCAGAACGGTATCTTTAGCGCAACTCACGAATGTGTTTAAAACACCAAATCTCCACAACATTTCCTCACCTCACAACTCGCTTTGGATAAAATGTTTCTTTCGCTGCTCGTTTCTTGGGAACCGCATCCACTCGTCTCTTCTTCTTCTTTATCGTAATAAATGATACTTCCGTCGAATCCCGCTCTATCATTATCTCACCCCCAACAGCTTCTATTACGAGATCATTGTTTCCAGTAGTTAATGTTGTTAAAATGTATTTCACACCAAAATATCCATTGTTGAAAGAAAAAGAGGAAAAAGAAGGTTCGACAATCCACGCTGGAATATACACCCCTGTTGGATAATGCAAAAACCCTTTGGTGTTACACATGACGTATTATGTAACCTGTTTCCGTTTCCGGGTAGGCGGAGTCAGTTGCTCGATGATGCAGAATAGCGGAAGGTTTGCGTGTTCGTTCACTGTGTTGTTTGAATAAACTCACATGTTCATTTCTGCCTCCTTGAACTTTTCACATGGCGGAGGCGGGAAAAGGAGCATTGTGCGCAGCTCTGGGTGTGATCATCGGTTCCCACTTCCAATCCAAACTGATAACGGTGGATGGCAGCGGATTGACTTTCGATTCCGTCCGTCGTCATCGGTCGCGGGAAGGGGATTTCTCACGTTAATGTCTGTTTCGTTGGTGTTTTCAGAGTGCGACGTCAATGAAAGGTTGTTGTTGTTTATTTGTGGTGCCCGTTTGTTCGAGGACCAGAAACCTTTCAACTGTTCCGCATTCCAGGGGTGTGTTCAGTTACCAAGCGGCGAGCTATCGCTTGCCAAGCCAGACGTTCCTTATCAACGGTATCAAATGGAGTGGTTTAGCCACTTGGTGAACATTCTCGAAGAAACTTGGTAAGTGAACCCACCTCTTGGTAACTGAAGCCTCCTCTTGGTAACTGAAGCCTCCTCTTGTTAACTGAACCCACCTCTTGGTCACTGAAGCCACGTCTTGGTAACTGAACCCACCTCTTGGTAACTGAAGCCACCTCTTGGTAACTGAAGCCACCTCTCCTGGAGAAACTTAAAGTCCCACAAGGCACAGTGGACATTTGGGGACAGGAAGAGTTTTACAGAAGTTTATCGGGTGGGTGAAAAAGAGACAGAAAGGAAGATTGTGAAGGGAAAAAGAGCGGGAAAGAAAGGAACGAGATCGGGATTGGCAGAGTTGGAGTGAGAGAGTCGTGGAGTCCAACAAACACGTGACGAGACAGTAGAGATCCGCACATTAAATAAATACAAAATAATGAAATATAAACATAAGACACGGGTACCATTTGAGAAAACATCGCTACAAGTAATAATTGATAACAGTTGGACGAGACAAATACAAAATGGCTGCCTTAGCATTGAAAGTTTTTCTTTTGGAGCAAAAAGGAAATCAGAACACAAACAAAACCAGAACCACAAGTTCAGGATGAACACGTGACATTTCCAGGATAGAATCCTTTTGAAGAGGGAAGATGACAATGTGAGAATTTCTTGGCTGTGGAGAACTCAAACTTTATAGGGGATTGGAGATGAAAGGACACTCATCACCAGGTACCATTCTCTATCTCCACACAGTGTCGGGGATTACAATCCTGGGTATGTCAACACCCTCAGGTTACGAGATAGAGTGAGCAGGTATTTGCAAGTTGTCCATGGTGTCCGTAATAACTCACTCATACTTCGTGAAAGACACCATGGCATGTTTAACATTCACTAACTAATGCTAAGAGACAGGACCCCCAGCTTAACCTCCATACGAGAAATGGTGCACATATTGATGTATTTCCTGCATGTGAAAAACCAGGATGGCAGTTTGTAGCTGGGCTGAGATTGAAACAAAGGTGAGATAGCTCAGAGCCGTGTGCAGACCTCCAAGGTATCCCAGCAGCCCAAATGGATGGTGATTGGAGGAAAATGATGATTGCATACCCGGAGAACAGTGAGACAGAAAATAATGTGGCCTCGTGTTCAGACACAGACCTTTTTTTTTTTTTTGTATACTGAATCGAGGCTCGTGAAAGAGCTGACGTTTACTTCACAAACAAATCAACCAGACAAACAAAATATATAAAAAGAGGGAGTGGAAGACAAGATGGGGAGAGAAGGGGAAGCACACAAACACTTGAGAGCAGGGAGATGTGTGGGAGGGAGAAGGCTTGGGGGGAGGAGGCGTGGGAAAGGGGTGGGGGTGGGAGAAGTATAAAACACAAGGACACCAAGGACGTCCAAGACAGAAGTTGGTATTTCAAAAAAGTGGAATTGGGGTGAAATTAGCAGGGATAGAAAAGATCAAGGTTTTGGATGGGGGAGGATAAGAGATGGTGGTAAACAGCTGTTTTAAAGACCTGGAGGGTGGAGTGGGATTGAAGAGGGTGAGGGAGTTTGTTCCAGAGGCGGGAGAAAAGAGGAATGAAGGAGTGAAGGTGAGCAGAGAGTCTTGATTTTGGGAGTTTAACCATAAGAGGGTTGCAGGCAGATCTTGTGCGACCTGTAGGAATATTTGCGGGACAGAGCCCAGAGAGAGCTGGGGGGGGCAAGGCCAGAGAGGAGTCGGTAGAAGACGGAAAGACCACCAACCTGCCTGCGGTGAGTGAGTGAGAGGCCCTTGGAGTTAGCTTCATCGCGGTCGATTCCAATGATTCTGAATGCTTTGGTTTCAACAGCGTGAAGACGAGGTATGTGTGAGGCAGGAGCACCAGCCCAGAGGGGAGAGCAGTATTCCATTGAGCTGCGGATGAAAGCCTTGTTTGTGGTGAGGAGCTCAGGTGTGCCAAGGAAGGACTTCGCACGACGGAGGATGCCCAGTCGGCGACTGGCTTTGCAGGCCAGATTTGAAATGTGGCTTTCCCAGGAAGGATCATGGCAGATCATGAGACCCAAAAGCTTGAGTGACAGAACTTCTTGGAGAGGATTATTCAGAAAGTGGATGGGAGGGTTGTCCAGTCTGTCTTTTCGGAGAGACATCGTAAGAGTGTGAGATTTGTCAGGATTGAAAGACATGTTCCACTTGTTTGCCCAGTCTGTGATTTTGTCCAGGTCTGCCGAGAGTGAGGAGGCTGCAGACTGCCGATCTGAGGGATGAAGAATGGAGCAACAGAGAGTAGAGTCATCAGCAAAGAGATAGAGAGGATTTTCAAGAGAGTCAGAGAGATCATTGATGAAGACCAGAAAAAGAACAGGGCCCAGAACACTGCCTTGGGGAACTCCAGCCTAACAGGAAGGGGAGATGAGAGAAACCCATCCAGGGCCACACGTTGACTACGAATCGAGAGGAAGTCTGCCAGCCATGCGTGGAGATTTCCATGGATACCAAAAGAGGAGAGTTTGGTGAGCAGAGCGGGGTGCCAGACCGTATCGAAGGCACGTGATATGTCAAGGGAGACAGCTCTAATTTCCTTTTGGCATTGAGGACCTCCATCCATTGTTGAGAAAGCAGAAGCAGCATGTCCAGAGTAGAGTGACCAGGTCTGAAACCAAATTGATGATCAGAGATCAAGCCATTGGCCTTGGACCAATGAAATATGACCTTGGAGAAACTATAGCAATTCCATCCTTTCCCAAACATCAATTTCCTTACCATTCTTGGGATCATTGCTCATCCCAGGTACGCACAATTACCAAACCACCAACACATGAATGAAAGGCCAACTTTTTAAATAAAGGTATCACGGGATATTCAACAACCATAACCGAAATTAAAATGTGGCAGGAAACTCTGAAATGCACCTCTCCTTGCTGACACAGTACATCAGAGTTACACGTGTTATCAGATTTGTTCCTTCAGTAATCAAACCAAAGACTGGTGATGAATCGTGAAAACGACACCAACTAACATATCCTGCGACTCTTGAACACATTTTACTCTTATTTAAATAAACCAGTGTGGACATGGCTGCAAGTCGTCACTTTATTCAAACAGGTATTTTCATGACAATTCAATATCTTGATGAAAATATTTCTCAATTGAAGGGATCTATGTCCCTTTTTGCACTTCTTGGTAAGTCTGCGTTCATAAGTATGTCATCCACAAAAGAGGGTTCACCATTATTGGGAAATCTTTGGTTGCAGCCAATCACGTGGCTTACCCCATGGGATGCTGGTTTCTTGATAGGGGTTAATGATATCACTCAGTGGAGTTGTGTCAATCATCATCATCAAACTATAATGGGGATATGGCCGATGTTTCATGTATGGAGGTACATATGTGTATATACGTAGACGAAACTCATTTCCTAAGTTAGAATTGCACATTTCCTGAATTAAGATTTCACATTTCCTAAGTTGAAAGGAGATTTCATATCAACTGTTATGATGGATTCCATGACCTCTGAAGAGTGGAAGCGGCTGTGGTGTCATTTGAAGAGAACAATAGCGGAGGACCACACTCCTGAGAAAGACTAACAAGGCACCATCAGGTTTTCAAGAAGGGAGACAAGTTTGAAAGTTCATTCTTGAGGTTGGACAGATGTAATTTTCTGCGTATTCCTGAGAGTGGAACCCAATAAAAAGCATTTCACACAATGTACATTTCCACGGGTGTTTTCCATTGTGAATTTTTAAATCTCTTTCGATGTCGCACAAATAAGTGAATGATTTGCTCAAACTGTGCATTTGTATGAATGTTCTTGTTGGTTATTATCTCCATAATTTGGGTTTGAGAAGGGAGAACAGAGCCTTCCCAGGTCTCAAAGTGTCCACCTCCACGTGTGTGTGTGCATACGTGTGTGTGTGTGTGTGTGTGTGTGTGTGTGTGTGTGTGTGTGTGTGTGTGTGTGTGTGTGTGTGTGTGTCTGTGTGTGTGTGTACATGTGTGTGCCTGTATATACATGTATGTTTGTATGCAAGTAGTTGTTGTTGGTTGCTATCTCCACACGTTGTTGGGCTTCAAGAGATGGAACAGAAACCAAACAGTTCTCAAAGTATGCACCTCCATTGTGTTTGTGTGCTTATGTGGTATTTGTGTATCTAATATGTAAAATATATATATATATATATACCAACCCCATCCCCACTTTTTAGGCTTATCCCCCTTTTCTAGACTCGTGCTGCACCCTGCGGCTAATGCTCATGTGCCCCAATCTCTCATTGTGTATTCCCATGTGCATTTTAAGGTTGGATAGATGAATGAGAGACTTTCCACAAATTGTGCGTTTCTCCAGGCGTTCTCCATTTTCAATTGTCATGTGCATTATATTTAAGGTGAGGAGACTCGTTAAAATTTTTTTCCAGTAATTGTGCACATACATACATGCATACAGGTGTTCTCCCATTCGTTGTCATCTCCATTTGCGGGTTTTAGAAGGTGAGGAAGTTCTCTCAGAACTCAAAATGTCCCCCTCCTTTTTCGGTAAAGGATCGTTATTCAGGAACGTCCATTGTGAATCATCATGTGCCTTTTAAGGTGAGATGACTTATTAAAAGAATTTCCACAAATTGTGCATTTGAATGGGCGTTCTCCATTGTGAATTTCCATGTGTGTTTTAAGGGTGGATGAATGATTAAAAGACTTTCCACAACTTGTGCATTTGTATGGGCGTTCACCATTGTGAATTGTCATGTGTTGTTTAAGGCCGGGTGGCCGTTTAAAAGATTTTCCACAACTTGTACATTTGTATGGGCGTTCACTACTGTGAATTGTCATGTGTTGTTTAAGGCCGGGTGGCCGTTTAAAAGATTTTCCACAACTTGTGCATGTGGACGGGCATTCCCCACTGTGAACTCTCATGTGTATTTTCAATTTGTCTGGGCGAAGGAAAGATTTTCCACAATTTGTGCATTTGTATTGATGTTCAGATTTCTTTCTTTGGTGAGCGTTGTGAAAATTATTCTGTGCAAACATCTCCACATTCATTTTGTCTTGCTTGTAAAAATTCCTCTTGTTTGTTGCATCTGGTGATGTTGCAGTTGGTGCAGTCTCCCGTGTAGATTCAGTGGATTCACCTGTAAATACATCACATGATCTGTAAAAAAATAAGATTCACATGACCAGACAAATGTGCCGAAACATGTACATCGTATTTGTTCCACTGCAGAAAACTAAAAATATATATATTGTTGTGTATATACAGTAATGTGCAAAAGTTTGGGTTTCCATGATAATCATACTTTAGGTATCAGAGTTTTGAGTATGCACATGATCTATGACCAATTTGTGTTGAAATATTAAATTTATGACATCATCGGTCACATGGTTTGGCAGCCATATTTGATTTAACATAAAACTTGAAAAAAACATCTTCGCCCAAAGCACCAAATCGATTAACTCAAAGCTTTACGTAATTCATTGACTCGGCATGGTGATTGAAAGTTTATCATGAAAACAACATTGGTCACATGGTGTGGCAGCCATATTGGATTGAAGGAAGAGATTAAACAATTATATCTTTGAAACAGCTTGCACTATTGATGCAAAATTTTACAAATATCATCGAACACCATTGTTGCATTTAATTTGAACATGATGACATCGTCAGTGATGTGGTTTGGCAGCCATCTTGGATAGAAAAACAAACCTTATCCGATAAACACGAAAATTCACAAAAGCATGATACGCCACCTATACATATGCAGAGTGTACATTTATTGAGGTCATGTTACGTGGTATGGCAGCAATACTAGATTGAAAGCCGATACTCAACAACAACAACAACAACCGGCATTTTAAGGCCATTTTCCCTGCAAGAGCGGGGATTAGCCTTGTGGGCCCCCTGACAGTCTTTTCCATTTTGCGCTATTTTCTGCATCTCCCCTTGTTAACCCCCTTGCCCGCATTTCTTCTTCCCCCACCTTTAGCCAAGTCTTTCTCGGTCTTTCCGGTCCTCTACTTCCTTCTACATTCATTTCCATCACTCTTCTCAACCAGTCACTTTCATCCTTCCTCAACACATGACCAAACCATCTCAACCTGTTCCTCTTCACAGCATCCATCACAGGCTCTATTCCCATCATCTTTCACAATTAATCATATGTCTTCCTCTCTCTCAACGATACTCCAGACATGCACCGAACCATTCGCATTTCCACCCTTTCCAGCCTTCGTTGTTGCTCTACGTTCATTACACATGTCTCGCTCCCATAAATCATAACACTTCTCACACATGCAGCATACACCTTTCCCTTCAGCTTCAACGACACTCCCCTCCTCGTCAGCATGCCACTCAGTTCCCGAAACTTCTTCCATGCACATCTCACTCGAGCAGCCGTTGCCGAGTCTGATCCACCTTCTCTATTCAATACGTCTCCTTGGTAACAAAATGTTTTCACACCTTCCAGCTTCACGCCGTCGCCAAGATCCAACTCAACATTTCCTCCATCTGCAACTCCCTCTGTGCACACCTTACAATTGAATGTAGCTGCCACACTGGTTAATGACCCTCTCAGACCACTACATTTTTGATGAACCCACTCTGCGCACATTGTACATTGAATGGAGTTCACTCCGACACCCTCCCTGCACACCGCACACGGCCATTTCCCAGTTCTTTCCACCTCACCACTTGCTTTACCATTTGCCATCACCCCATCACCTTCATTTTTCCGATAATCACCTTCAGACCTTTTATCTCCATGCATTCCTTCCACTTGTTCATCTTCTCCTTCAGTCCATCCATACTTTCCGCAATCAACACCAGACAATCTGCATACAACAACTCCCATGGTAAACCCTCCTTTACATTCCGAGCCAGCACCTCCATCACAGCTACAAATAGTAGTGGACTTAGTACTGACCCCTTATGCACTCCCACCTTCACCTCAAACTCACCACTGTTCCCGTCCTTCGTCCTTACAGCTCTGCGCGCTCTTTCGTACATTGCCATCACTATTCTGATCAACCATTCCTCCACTCTTAACTTCCTCAATGCCCATGTCACCACTTCGCGTGGAATCCTATCAAATGCTTTCTCCAGATCAACAAACCCAAGAAACAACTTCTTCCACTTCACCATGTACTTCAGCAACTGCCTTGCAATAAAAGGTGTGTCTGTCCTTCCTCTTCCTTGCATAAATCCAAACTGCATTTCGTCAATCTTCACTTTCTTCCTTATCCTCCTCTCCAACAACCCTTTCCAATACCTTCATTCCATGCTCCAATAACTTTATCGCTCGATACGAGCCACAGTCCAGAGGGTCACCTTTCCCCTTGTATAGAGGGACGAGAATACTCAGTTCCCAATTCACTGGAATGCGGCCTTTACTTCTTTCACCACCAGATTGCAGATCTCTGTCATTCTCTTCACACCCCAACTTCCTGCTGCCTTCAACATATCTCCCACAACTCCCGTCGGCCCTCCCGCTTTTCTTCTCTTCATTGATTTAATCGCTTCCTCAACTTCCTTCTCAGTTATCTTCTCTGTCGGTCCTAAAACTGGGTTACTCTCTATGTTGCCGTCCCATTTATTCTCCGCATTCAACAGCATTTCCATGTATCTCTGCCATCTTCCTTTAATTCCATCTGGGTCCACAACAATTTGTCCCACTTCATCCTTCAAGCTACTCACCTCCATCACATCACACCTCTCTTTCGCTATCTGCTTTGCATTCCTGAATACTGCTCTCTGACCCTCTTCCGAATCCAAGCGTTCTTCGAACATTTTCCTGCATACCTCCTGCGCCTTTGCTACCTCTTTCTTTGCAGCCTTCTTGGCTGCCTTTTAACTTTCATGCTCTGCTTTTTCTGCTCCCGTACCCATCGCCTTCTGCCACTCCTTGAACTTCTTCATCTTCTCGTCAATCCTCTTTCCAACTTCATCATCCCACCACCATGTTTCCGAGTGCATCGGTGGTCCTTTTGTCCATCCACATACCTCACCAACGGCTCCCAACAGACTATCTTTCATTGACATCCAACCACATTCAAGCTCAACCGCATCATCCTCTACCCTACTCAGGCTCTCTTTTAATGCCTCCCTTACTGTCACCTCTTTCAACCTCCACACCTTCATTCACGGTTGGTACTTCACCCGCCGAGCTCTCCTCGCACCTTTCTCCCTCATGTCGCAGACAACCAAGTGGTGCTGTGAAACAGCCTCCTCCCCCGGGATCACCTTTGTGTCCCGGAGGTGCCCCCTATCTCGCCAACGCACCATCAGGCAGTCAACGGTTGTCGTCGACCCACCTGACGTGTATGTAACAAGCTTATTATCCCCTTTCGGGAACTGAGTGTTACAAATCAACAAATCAGCAACGTTATCAAACTCCAAAATCCTTTCACCTTCTCCATTTCGCACACCATATCCGTAACCCCCATGAACTCCCTCAAAACCGTCCATACTCCTTCCCACATGTCCATTTAGGTCTCCTCCTACCACAACAACTTCCTCGTCTTTCACGTTTTCCATCAGCTTCTCTATCGCACACCAGAACTTGTCCTTCTCTTCATCGCTCCTCCCACCCTGCGGAGCATATCCCGAGATGACGTTCACTAAGAGCTTTCCAATCATCATTTTCACCATCATCAATCTATCACTCACTCTAGTCACACTCACCACACTGTCTACAAACTCCTCAGAAAACAGGACACCAACACCATTCACGCCCTCCGGGTGTGGGGAACACCTCCACCGATCGTAACAGAAGTTCACCAACAGTTTGAGATTGAGAATGACGAAACTTTATTAAAATACCAATTATACAGATCTGGAGGAGACTGAGACGTCTACAGCACTAACCAGCTTCATGCCACGTCTAGCCTTCCTGAAAATACATTGATTCACAGTCCACTTATATAGGGACACGTTTTATCAGAAAATCTCCGAGAGAACAAAGGAACTGGCGAGAGTTCCTCCCACCGTTATCCCTAGTGGGCCGAGCCCCCACCGTCATCCGTCCTTTCATCTTGGGGGAGTGGAGCATGCACCGTTAGGATCCGGACCAGATGTGGTTTCAAGGCTCCGAGGTGACAGAAAATATAACTCCCTGAAAGGGGATTGCATTCTTGGTTCCGATAAGACCATAAAGTAAATGAGGTCGTTCTGATGAGTTCCAGGTGTTAAAAGCACCTTCAGTTCACATTTCTCATTTAAACATAAATTCAAAGCATATTTATTGTAACTCAAGCGTCGCTGTGATTATACGATATATAATTAATGTTTTGGCCGTTTATCAAAGGTTATATGTCTACGATTCAAGCATCCTACGTAAAGTTACACATTCCGCGCGCATATTATCCATTTTCCTGCCCGCGGTTTGAGGCGCTGTCTGGGAGAAGAGAGAAGGTTTATGACTTAGGCTTATCTAGCTTTCAAGGGGCACACGTATACAATGAGGCCAGACGTTCAGCACGGATGAAGCGAGCATTTTCTCATTTTAAACTAAAGCGAAGCGGCAACCTTTTATTAACTTTATGAAATAGCATTTTTAAACAGCATTTATAACATAACATATTAGTCTGACGACATCCATAACAGGGCATTTAAGCAGTAACAGATCTGCGACCTGACATCCCTTCCTCTTGTCTCGTCGAGACAAAGTATCTCAAGAGACAACGTGCCGCATCGGGCTTTATTGAAAGACAATCGTGTAATGCGGGTGTCTCCCAAGGGCATACCGTGCGCACATAGCGCCTCGCCCGTGCATTTGGGGAACGTGTCGTGTGGTGCGTGCTTGGAACCTGAGGGCTCAGAACATGAAAGTCCATTAACGTTTCGGATCCACAACGAAGGCGTCTGGTCCTGATGAGGTTCTGCCCCGCCAGAGGGCCCGCAACCTCCCCTGCGGAACTTGCTCCCCCCACCCTTTGCAGACGCGGTCCTTGCAGATCTTCGAAGTTAATCAACGATCATGCCCATGCGATCTCTCACGTGCTGCTGTTCTGGGGAATACATAATGTCGTCAGTATCTTGTGTCTCATTTTCCTGGTCAGGGTACAGAGCGTAAAAATCCGATTCACTTGAAGCATTTGAACTTAAAATATTTGAAGCAAAGAGAGGGACTTCCTTTATGTCAAAGTCTCCCATGGACGCCTGGTCGGCATGTGGGTCTAGGATATCCACGTCGGGTCCCTCGACTGCCAGACCCAGCGTCGCAATCAGATCCATAGTTGGGTCGGAAGGGGGTGTACAGCTGTCAGCTTGTAATACATAAGAGGCGTTAGCCAGTACACGCAAGGGGTTTACAGCACAAGTATCACAGTCATCACAAACATCATTACAGGCAGCAGCCAGTTCCCACATGGGATTTTCAACACAAGTATCACAGTCATCACAAAAATCAATGCAATTTTCTGGAGCGCCGGTCACATCTGCATTGTTGAAGGACCCATTCAGGTCGACGGCCTCTGTGGTCAGAACCATAGTCGTGGTCGGCGGCTTCTTCACTTTCCATCCTGTAAAATACTTTCTCATACAGAGGAGGACTAGAGATTTCATTAGTGCCCCCCAAATTACTACCCCGATTATCACAGCCAGTGCGGTCAATAACCACTTCACTATGGTGCCCGTCCATCCCCGGAACCAGTCAGTGAGCCAGCTAAATTTATAAGAATTCTCGCGCGCGATCCGATCGATCGTCAGGGCGTGGCTAGTTTCCCTTAGTCTCACTATTGCGGCTGACACTCGTTCGGATGGATCAGGTATGTAAGTGCAACATTTTCCCTCTATTATTCCGCATACCCCTCCTTTCTCTGCCAGGAGCATGTCCAAAGCCACCCGATTCTGCATCACCATTGTACGCATGTGAATTACCGTGTCCAATAGTATGTCATGAGCCATAGCGGTGTCGTTTGCCACCTTTTCTAGGGCCAAAGCCAATTTGTCTATCCGGAAGCTGTTCATGGCTGTGCCCGCACCTGGGAAGAAGAAACCTAACACCTTTTCCCATAGGCTCCCGTGTAGTTTAGTGGTTCCATCTTCGTTCATGACTGACCTCTTATGTCGCCTGTCCAAGAACTTTGGGTCTAGCTCATCCAGTATCTCAACGTCAGGAAGGACTGAACCCAGATAACATGTGCCCCCCCAATTATTTGGTAAATAGGGGTAAGCCTTGTCGCCGCATATAAACATTGTCCCATGGGGTGGGACCAGGTGGGTGGATAAGCACTGGAGTCCCTTTACCACCCCATTAATCCTACTAACCCCCCTAGAGAATGTTATAGCCGTTATGTTGTGGTTGTGTTTATCTTGCAGTACTATTCGTAATGTAATCCCCGAGCTCCCTTGTCCCAGCTTCCCGGGGAGAGTGTAGGCGCATTCTGATTCTCCCATACGCAAGTGGCCGGAACCCTGGAGGCAGACCGTCCCTTTCTGTGGTTTGACCCAGACGGGGGCAGGCCTCTCGGCCACATGGGCAATCATTGACGGGTGATAATTAAATTGTCGATTGCAACTCTTGCCGTTGTCAACCCCTTCTCTTTCCAGCGTGGTGACTAAACATGGGGAATCGATAGGTTGTGAGCAGAGGTCATTGAGGGACAAAGGTAGCACTATCATGTGTATTCCTGTGGTGCCTGCTTGGGGAAAGTGCATGCACGACCAGCAGTGTGTCCTATTTTGAATTGTTGCCACCTCCCTGGCCACTTTCCAATATGTGTTTTCACCCTTCTTTGGGGCCTTATCCTGGGGTTGCGGCGTGAGTATGTATTCGTTGCATCGTATGTAGTTCTTTTCGCCACTGGCCGCGCCAGGGGTCCAGACGCTGCACCGGACCTGCATAGTCATGCCTTTCTCTAGGCGTGTGCGTGTTTGTAGCTTAAAATCAGGGGTTCCCCATTGGTATCCTGGTTGGGCCAAGGTCTTAATGCTAGCTTGCCCGTCTTCCCGGAACTCTCGTATCTTTCGTAGTACAATGCCAACCCGTCCAGGCCCTGCCGACAGTGCTAGCCATCTTACGGTTACCCAATTTGTGTGCAGGGTTTTCTGTTCGAAACATGGTAGTGATACTCTTTGTCCCCATGTTACGGTGAGGTGTCGGGTTCCGTTTTCGCATCTATTGGGATCGGAGCTTCCCCTAGCTGCTGTCGCTATCAATAGTATCGTACCTATGATTAGGCCCATCCTTACTGTGGTTGTTGTGGTGTAGTGTCTGGTGCTTGTATGGCCAACTTACAGTGCGTGGCGTGGATCCATGAGGTCTTGCCCTCGCAAAAGACTGCCGTTGGTGTAGTCAGCAACACCTGGACTGGTCCCTTCCACCTTGGTTCCAAGGCGTTCTTGCGGGTGAAGTGTTTTACGAGCACGTAATCGCCGGTCTGGAAGTCGTGGATGGCGTGGCTTGTTGGTTCAGGCAACGCCTCTCGTACCCGGGCGTGGATGCTGCGTGCCACATTGGACAATCCTCTGCAAAACTTTAAAAGCATGTCATCCATCACAGGCAAGTCAAGTTTGGACGTGTCCATCGGGGCCGAAACAGGCAAACTCATAGGTCGTCCCATTAATATCTCGTGGGGGGAAAGGCCCGTGGTGCGGCCCGGAGTGGACCGAATACTTATTAACGCCAGCGGGAGTGCTTCCGGCCACTTCAAACCTGTGTCTGCACAGATCTTGGCTACCTTAAGTTTCAGAGTCCCGTTGGTGCATTCCACAAGTCCCGCTGATTGTGGGTGATAAGCGCAATGGAAAGATTGTTTCACGCCCAGTGCCTTTAGGATACCCTTAATCACCTCTCCCGTGAAGTGGCCCCCTTTGTCTGACGAAATTTTCTGAGGGATGCCGAATCTGCACATGAAATCCCGCACGAGGCGCTTGGCTACTGTCGGGGCGTCTGACTTAACGCATGGATAGGCCTCGACCCATTTTGTGAACATGTCCACGATTACCAGGACATAGCGGAACGACATACTTGGTTCCATGTTTATAAAATCGAACTGGACATGACAGAAGGGCCCGATTGGTCGGGGATGGCCCGCATTATGTGGGTGCCTTGGTGGTGCCCCCCTGTTGTGTTGTTGGCAAACCGCGCATGACCGGCACACCTCAGATGCGATTCGCGACAGTCCCGGTGCCGCCCAGGTATAGTTTATCTGTTCCATCACCCCCCTCTGGCACACATGGCCATTTTGATGTCCCATACGTGCCAGCCAAGGCAGTAGTTCCTTGGGTGCTATTGGTTTTCTGTGAAGGGTCCACATCGCATTTGGTCCGGGGCGTGTGGCCCCTCGTTTTACCCAGTCATCGTGTTCGGCTGCTGTTGCTGCGTTTTGAAGTTTTATAATGTCTTCATTAGTCGGTGAGGCGGTGATGATGGTGCACCCATTTTGCGAGGAGGGGGTTGGTCCGGAGGTCGGTACGTTGGCAGTTTGCGTGTGTGCCCCCTTTGCTCGCGTTACCATCGGCATGTTCCGTCCTATTTGTTGGTTGGCCGCTTTTCCTGCCGCTGCGTCCGCTCTGGCGTTGCCTCGGGCGACGTCAGAGTCTGTCTTTTGGTGGCCGCGACATTTAATTACCGCGACCGCGCGGGGAAGCAAGATGCTTCGGAGTAGCCCTTCAACCAATTCGCCGTTCTTTATGACCGAACCCGCAGATGTGAGAAAGCCTCGCATCTTCCAAATTGCCCCTTTGTCGTGAACTACCCCGTGCGCGTATGCTGAATCTGTATAAATGTTGACGGCAAGGTCTGCCGCCAAGCTGCATGCTCTAGTCAAGGCGCACATTTCCGCCTGCTGGGCGGAAAATGTGGGCGGAAGGCGCCCGCTTTCTACCGTCTCATTATCTGAACACACCGCGTATCCGGATAGCAAAGAGCCGTCCCATCCGCGTTTAGCTGATCCATCGACGTAGTACACACGATCGGGGTTGTCGAGGGGAACGTCCTTCAAGTCCGGACGTACCGTGGAGACTTGCTGTACTACATCGACACATACGTGGGGTTCGCCCTCCTCTGGGGTGGGCATCAGTGAGGCCGGGTTGAGTGTAGTGCAACGTTTGATGGTGACGTTGGCGGCCGTAATCAGTGCTGTTTCGTATTGCATTAGTCTAGTGGTCGACAAGTGTTGTGTTGTCCGCTGTAGTAACAGTGAAGTGACGCAGTGTGGTACCTGTAGCGTTACCGGGTGCCCCATTACAATGTCCGCCGTCCTTTCCACTGCGTACCTAGCCGCTGCCACGGCTTGCAGGCACACCGGAAACCCTTGCTCGACCGGTTCTAGCTTTTTGCTAAAGTAGGCTACCGGTCATTCCTTATCTCCATGAGTCTGTGTCAAAACGGACTGAGCAAAACCCCTTACTGCATGAGTGTAAAGGGTGAATGGTTTCGCATAATCGGGGAGTCCTAAAGTCGGTGCCGTTACCAATGCCCTTTTCAGCCCCTCGAAACAGCGCATCAATTCGTCCGTCCAAACCAAGTAGTTCGGTTCTCCTATTCTGGTGGCTTCGTACAGTGGTTTAGCAAGTAGCGCGTAGTCGATTATCCAAGAGCGGCAGTAACCCGTCATACCTAGGAAGCGCAACATCTGTCGTTGCGTACTTGGCCGTGGCGATTCCATGATGGCGGTTACCCGTCCGGCATGCAATTCTCGCTTCCCGTGTGAAATGGCATGACCCAAATAGGTTACTACCTTCCGTACAAATTGGAGCTTTCTCCGTCCCACCTTGTGGCCCTTGGTCGCCAAGGCTCTTAGCAGGGCCATGGAGTCCCCTTCACAGGCTTCCTTGGAAGGGGAACAAATCAACAAGTCATCAATGTATTGCAACAACACCGAACCCCCTTTTAGTTCCACGTCTGCCAAATCGCGGTGCAGCGCCCGGGAGAACAGGGTGGGGCTGTCGGAGAACCCTTGGGGTAACACCGTCCAGGTGAACTGGCGCCCTCTAAAGGTGAAGGCGAACAAGTATTGTGACTCAGGTGCGATAGGTACGGAGAAAAAGGCAGAGCATAGGTCAATAACGGTAAAATGTGTTGCGTCCGGTGGGATAGATGTCATAAGGCCTTCCGCATTTGGTACCACTGGGTGTATGCCTTGTATAACTTTGTTTACTTCCCTCAAATCCTGCACGAACCTCCATTTATTCTGCATTGGTTTCTTCACGGGCAAAATTGGTGTGTTGCATTGGCTGTTAGTTTCCACAATTATTTTCTGTTTCACCAAAGATTGAATCACTGGCTCTATGCCCGCATCGGCCTCGTGCCGCAATTTATATTGTCTCACGTTTGGGAGGGGCATTCCTGGTTGGACTGGTATCACCAGAGGTTTGGCATCGCGAATTCGCCCGACATCATTGTCGTGTTGGGACCACAAATCGGCCGGAACCTCCTCCAAAAGGTCATCGGACTCGCCCGGGCTCTGAGACACCGTTCGTACAACGTGGGTGCCCTTTGGGGGTAGGTCTGTCTCTTCAAATTTTCCTTCTATACTTTGCTCCTCAAGGGTGATCAAATACCCCTCGTCCTTGTCGAGCACCGTCACTGTCCAGTGGTCCACTTCATAAATGGCGCTGCACGGAATTTCTCGCAAGCGCCCCACCATCCAGCCTACACTTTCCGCCGGCCACCCTTTGGCGGTGGTGAGGGTAACATGGGCGTCCACCCCTGCGGGATACTGAGACAACGCCCGCTGCTCCGCAGTTAGGGTTACCTCGACGCCTATTCCCTCCCGTCCAACCCATATATTTGACAATAGTAGGTCCGAATTCTTACCTATTGACCCCTTTATCTTTTCTCGGTACTCATCGTCGTCGCCCCTGGCATCGTAGTAAGCCGTGCAATGGGGAGGGTTGTCCTTTACGTCTGTTGTGATTTGGTGTACGCGCAGCCAATCTCGCAGCCCGTCGTTCCGGGAGCACACTGTGTCTAGGACGTGTGCCCAAGTGGCCAAAGCCCCCTTTTCCAGGCTCCACCAGTAGGCGGTGGGGCCGGGCCGAGACAATGCCGTCATTAACAGATCGCGTTTGGATTCCGCGACATCTACAAAAACTCGGGGCGGTGGTAGTCATCAAAAAAGCGTGTCTAGCCTCTAGTGGGCCGCACACCACTCTTACCTCTTCTGAAATAGGGAGCGCTTGGGGCAAGCCTGAAACTCCCACTATCTGAACGTCCCTATCAGTGGGGCGCAAAGATGGTAGCTGCCCTTCGTTAATAGTACTGCGAGTCGCACCCGTGTCTACGAGGAAGTCTACCTGTTGCCCATCCACGTCTAGTGTCAAGGTCGGCTCCTCGGTTGGTGTCATAGTCAAAAGGGGGCATTCTACGGGCGGCCCGCCGGCGTCCCGTCAATAGGCTACTTGATTTCTCGGTGGCGGGTATCCCTGGCGGGGCCCCCGGCAATCACGTTTCCAATGTCCCATCCGTCCGCAGCGGAAGCACGCCCCCTGTGGAGCGGTGGATGCGGGGTACCCGTTGTTATTGCGCGGACCCTGTTGCGTCGGACGCCTCGCAGGCTGTTGGTTCCGTTGTCCCCATTGTGGCGGCCCATTCCCGTTTGCTCCGCTTGGGGCCCAATAACTTGGGGGAGGCCCATCGTTTTGGGGAGGGGGTCCCTGTGGATACCCGTTCTGGGGAGGGGGCGTTGGTACTGCCCAGGTCTGTGGAGGGGGTGTTTGCATGGCCCAGCTCTGCGGCTGTGGAGGGGGCCCCTGCATGTTCCAGTTTTGGGGAGGGGGCCCTTGTGGGTTCCTGGACAAGCATTTACAACATGTCGTCCTTCACATCGGCCTTCTTATCGTCGCCCATGTTACATTGCTCGGCCGCTTCAACTAATTGGTCGGTTGGCATCAGTGCGGCTGGCATCAGTGCGGTGTATACCCCGGTCAACAATAGGTCGACAAGGGCATTCCAATCGACGAGGGTCTGGGCCACGGTTTGGGCCGGGGTTGGTGCTACATTTGGCCAGCGTGCGTATATTTTGGCCTGGTCCCACACCCGCGCGGGCAATACAGCCTTCCCCATATGGCAGACGTCCCGCCAATCTGCGCCTGCATCGTGTATCCACAAACGCATAAATTCCGGTATCTGACCGGGCTCGTCGGCCAGCAAGGCTCTCACCCGCTCCTGCATAGACACCAAATCTGATTCTCTCCAGGGTATCCTGATGTTAATGGGTGCCCCCCTGTTCAGTCCTATGGTTTTTAAGGGACACATCCCGATTGTAGGCTGTGGGTTCTCCGATTCCGTGAACCCTTCCTCTGAGGGGTACAGTTCTCCTAGCCCTACTGGGGCCGCGAACCCTCTGTCCGCCCCCCTAACTTCTTGTCCTCTAAATGGATTGCCCGGGCTAAGGTGAACCTGAGGGGCGGCTGGTCTAGTTTTCTGGGGGTCTAACCCCTGGGGAAACAGGGGCGGGGGTGGGGGAGTTGGCGCCTGTGGCCCGGGGACAGGGCTCAGGGCTTGGGGGGGGGGGTAGAGGCATGGTGGCTACCTCCCCTGTCGCGGGGTCTTGGTCCGGATTTTGGACGAGCGGCATCAACCGCTGATTTACTTGCTTAACTGCTTACTTAATTGTCCTCTGTCCTTGTAGCTTCAATAACTACAGCTGTAATGCTTAAATTTTCAATATTTCAAAAACCACTTCTGTCCTTCTTACCTGTGGTTACCTGCCCCCTTGCTGTGAGCCTATTTATTTTCTCTTGTTCACCTGGTCCTGGTTTGTTTCTATCTGGATTTCTGTTGCTTGCTTCCTCTGTCCCTACAGCTTCAGCAACTTTCCTGCCCTCTTGTCTAAAGCTTAGTCTCGAGCTTCCTGGCTTGACCTCGTAGTTGTCACTACCTTCTTGTCAAGCCTACCTGGTACCTGCGCGTTTCCCTATTCCTGGCCATGTTCCTTTGGCCCTCTAAGTTAGCCACAGCCCTTCTTTCCCTGGCATGCAATGGCATACCCCATCTTGTCTCTGGGCTGTTCCTTCCTGGAAAGTTCTCGGTCACCGGTGCAGCTGTTATGGCTGTCCGACCTCACATTTCCCCCTCCTCCTTGTTAACTGTAACGTTATCCTTACTGAACGTTATCCTTACTGATATCCTGCGCAAATTCTACCCTTAGCGTTACCCGTTACCCTCTTAACGTTATCCTGGTGAATTTAACGAAGGCTCGTCACTCGTCCGCACTCCCTCAAAACCGTCCATACTCCTTCCCACATGTCCATTTAGGTCTCCTCCTACCACAACAACTTCCTCGTCTTTCACGTTTTCCATCAGCTTCTCTATCGCACACCAGAACTTGTCCTTCTCTTCATCGCTCCTCCCACCCTGCGGAGTATATCCCGAGATGACGTTCACCAAGAGCTTTCCAATCATCATTTTCACCATCATCAACCTATCACTCACTCTAGTCACACTCACCACACTGTCTACAAACTCCTCAGAAAACAGGACACCAACACCATTCACGCCCTCCGGGCACCCTTGCCACGCAAACTTGTATTTCTGTCCCTGCCTACCCTTCACCATTCTCACAACACTTCCCTTCCATCTCGTCTCTTGCACACAACATATGTCCACTCTTCTTCTGACCAATACTTCCACCACTTCTCCTGATCTCGCTGTCATTGTCCCTCCATTCCATGTCCCAAACCTCAGAAACCGATCTCCACTTCGGGCTGTACCCTGCCCATATGTAGTTGTAATTGTCCCAGTAATTGTAATTTGCAGAGTCAATGTGAGAGTGAAATGAAGGGAAGGGGAAGGAAGAAAGGAGAAGCACACATGCAGGTGAACAAGCTGCAAACAATTTGAATGAAACACAAGAAGGAGAAGGGGAAGGCGGAGATGAAACAGAAAAGTCACAAACCAAACAACAACCAATGAACAAATGAAAAGAGATGAGGGAGAGGGGGGAAATGACAATGACCTGGAAAAAGGGAGTGCTTTGGAATTGAGTAATTTGTGGTGGAAAAGATAATGGTTGGATTGGGGATTATGTGAGATGGTGACAAGCAGGTGTCTTGAAGACCTGGAGGGAAGAATGAGATTGAAGAGAATGTGGAACATGTTTCCGCAGGTGGTAAAACAGAGGAATGGATAAGTGGAGGTGAGCAGTGATTCTAGATTTTGAGAATTTCACCAGAAGGTGTTTGCTGGTGAACGTGTTACCGCAGAAACCTGGAGGGGTGGGACAAAGCATGAAAAGGGGAGACCAGAAAGAAGGCAGAATAAGAGACACCACCAACCTGTCTGTGGTGTGAACGTCATGGGCCCGCAGACTCAGCTTCATCGAGGGAGATTCCAATTGTCTTGAGGCCTTGATTTCCACGGAGTGAAGCTGAGAAAGATGAGGCAAAAGAGCCAGGCAAGAGAGGGGAGCAGTTTTAATGTTGATGAAGCTGTTGATGAAGTCCTTGTTCGTGGATAACAGATCAAGTGTGTTGAGGAAGGACTTTGCACAATGGAGGATGCTCACTCTTGCTTTGAAGGCCAACTGAGAAATGTTGTTTCCCCAATAAAGATCATAGCTGATGATGAGACCCAAAAGTTGGAGTTACTGAACTTCTTCATGAGGATTGAAAAGAAAGGAGGTTGGAGGGTTTGCCAGATGATCCTTTTCACAGAGAGAGAGTGAGAGGGTGAGATTTGTAGGCTGCTGCTTCTCTGAAGAATGAGGCATGTCATGGCAAAAGGAAAGCCTGGTGTTTGCTTCATAGCCACGACCCCCTGTCGTTCCATTGAAATAACACCAGGTGGGTTGACTCAGCCTGTCATCCTTCCGACTTCGGCATCTAAATGGTAAATGATCATAAATTAGTTCACTAAACAGCAACAACAGCAGACGGTGGGGCATCAGCAAAGAGATGGAGGATTTTCCCAAAAGTCAGAGAGATGGTTGAAGGAAAAAAAGGACTTGACCTACCACACTGCCTGAGGACAATACAACCTCGACAGGGAGAGAAGATGAGAGGATTCCATTGAGATTTAAGCTTAACACATGTCTGGGGAGAAAACCCTGATCTCATGTGTGACATTGAAGGCCTCCATCCATTTTTGAGAGAGCAGAAGAATAACGTTCATGGTAGAGTCACTGGAAAGGGTGGAAATGTGAATGGTTTGGTGGATGTGCGGAGTATCGTTGAGAGAGAGGAAGACAAATGATGAATTGCGAAAGATGATGGGAATAGAGCCTGTGATGGATGCTGTGAAGAGAAACAGGTTGAGATGGTTTGGTCATGTGTTGAGGAAGGACGAAAGTGACTGGTTGAGAAGAGTGATGGAAATGAATGTAGAAGGAAGTAGAGGATGGGGAAGACTGAGAAAGACTTGGCTAAAGATGGTCGAAGAAGAAATGCGGGCAAGGGGGTTAACAAGGGTAGATGCAGAAAATAGGGTAAAATGGAGAACATTGTCATGGGGCCCGCAAGGCTAACCCCGCTCCAGCAGGGAAAATGGCCTTAAAATGCCTGTTGTTGTTGTTTGTTGTGGAGTCACTGGGTGTGAATCTGAACTTTTCACACATTTGCTGTGCATTTTGAGTTGTGGCTCCGTCCTCCATCATAAGAAGATTTCTCTCATTCGGTCAACTGTGCACATTGAAATGACCACGCGGTGAAATTCATAAAACCATAACATTGTGATGAATGATTCATGCATGTGCATTTGCCTCCACTTACAGTCCTGGGAGATGATTACTCTCAGGAGGTAATATTGTAATGTCTCCTGTTTGGGAGTCTGAATCCATTACAATTTACATCCATTGAAAGTCCAATAACTTGTCTCATTTGTCATTGGAGGAAACAATCAATGGGCTCTCGCCTCATCAATCATCTCCAGCTGTGACTCAGACTAGACAGGTAGCCAACACTTGGGCCCTCTCATGAAAGAAAGCTGAATAAAGCATCTAAGAAACGCCACACAAGATAAGACCTTTGCTGTTTTAAGCTCTACCCAGGTTCTTCCACAGCTGCAGACAATTGGAAGCAGCAAAAGGATAAAAACCCCAATGCTGCAAGCTCATATCATGGACTGATTTAATCACTGATTAGCGAATCGTCAGCGATAGCTTCGACTGAACGTTGTTCTGTGGAGGAATCCAGGGCCTTCAATCTTCATATCATGTGCAACACTTCGCTCTTGATTTGTATCATTGTTTGGAATCCGGCTTTGCTGCTGATGAAGGTGATAGTGGGAAGTTAAAAAAAATTGTTCTGTGTGCCGGGATTATCTCGACTACCCTTTGTGAAAGCCAACAAGGGATCATAAATGTCCATTAACTAACGCTAGCCGACAAGACATTCAGTTTAATATTCATCCGATGGATGGCACATTGATGAATTGACTGCATGCGGAAAACCGGGATGGCAGTTTATTTGTGGGCCGAGATTTGAACTTTGACTAGATTGCTCAAAGATATACTTGCAAGGTATTGTTGTGTGCCTGCCCTCTGGTGAACACCGCAGGGCGACACGGATGACCAAACGAGCTTTACTCCCAGGCGTTCAATCCAAATTTACGGTATTCTTTACACGCGAGGGAAAGGCTGATGACGAACTTACCTGGACGGCTTCCACCCGACTTCTTCGCACCTGGATAAATTAATCACCTCAAACGACACAGGGTTAAAATGTACAAAAAGACCGGCTTCATTAAATAAACTGCCGGTAACAAGGAAAGCACCATAAAAATAAATTCCTCATTGGAGCGCCCCCGTACAGACTCAAATACAAACAATGGGAAACATAACTGTAAAAATAAATATGTGTTTGTGTGGCACTTAGCTCAAATCGGCTCTTGAACCTCATCAGGAATCGTCAAAACCCCTTCGCGTCCTTGGCAGCAAAACCGCAGACTGCACTGCCGTGGGCACAAAGTAGGCATCACGCACCCTCGTCCGCCCAGCCGCACTCGTCTTCATCGTCCTTGCGTGGGAAACCGCAGTTCTCGGTCCGCAGTTCCTCCTCCTCCACACGATTGCGATGAAGATGTCAGAACATGACCGTTCACCACCAAATCCAGCAAATGAGAGATACAAAGTCGTGGCTGTTCCCAATGAATGTCCCTCGCTCCGGAGCACCCCAACACAAAAGAGAAAGCCACGACGAAAGCGAGAGAAAAAGAAAGAGGTAAAATGTCAGGACACAACTGTTCGTGATGAATCTCCCTTGCGCAAGAGGAGAAAATGTCGGCCGAGCGTTCCTTTGGAGTCAAGGCTCTGACGTCATCTCATGACGTCTCTGTGTCCGCTCCCCTCAGCCAGTCCCATCTTAGCAGTCTTTTTGCCAATCAAATCACGGACCGATCACTGCTCTTTGGGGCGTGGCTTCACAGACATTTTGTGCGTCTGTGCTCACCATGTTGATGTTATCCATGGTCGTGTTCAATGTCCTGTTTCCGGTTGGTTTTTATTTGGTGTAGTTAATGCGCGATTTCTTACTATTTGTGTGTTTTGCTGGTGTCATAAGGAACAAAGGAAAAAATAACAGAGGCCATTACATACAGAGGATTAATTTACCCATCATCCCTAGCTAATGAACAAACACCACCCCTCTCATGGGGATAAAGACACACTCTTCCACGACATACAATCTACACAAATTTCCTACTTATGATACATCAAGGTTCTTCTTCATCACGACATACGGAGCATGGTAATCTATCCACTCTCCCTGGCTCCAAGGTAATCATTGTCTACCCCCCTACAAACGTAACACAGCCCCCTTAAATTCACCCTTAAATTTTGCATCGAACCCTCAGATTACCTATGCCAATTTTTCCACATTTCGCTATCTTCACCAAAGAAGGGTGCTTCTCCATACACCTGCCAGCCGAGCATGGCCCCATATGCTCGGCTCGTTCCAAATTTCCCGATACCATCCCATGGCTCTTCCCAAGCCGAGAGTCCACAAATCACCACAGAATATCTGTGGAAGGTCATTCTCACTATCATGTTCCACAGGTGCCACAATGGTTGTCTGGTGGGCTATACTCATCACTGTCCATGCGGACCGACCCGCGTCCAAAAACCAGCACAGCATGGCAGTTCATCACATGCTGTCTGTCCCAGAGTCTCAGGGAGAGGCAGCCAGGCCGCATGCCCGGGCGGTCACCACATCAGGCCCTTGTTGGCCGTCTGTGGTGCCTTCACCAAAGCGCGGCCCACAACACCTCCCGCGAGTGGTCCTCATAATACACCATCCTAGGTACCTGTGAGAAACCACTTCAGACACCCGGAGGTCTTAAACCGCACCAGGATCCGGTGACCCTGCCAGCCCGAGACACTCGCTTGGACGGCGCCCCGATGAACAAGAGAAGCCACACTTCACCCTACCTCCCGTGGGGCCCAGTTCGTACCATGACACCTATGGTCAGACCCCACGTCCCAATCTCACCAGCACAGGCCCCCCAGCTGGCTGGCATAATCAGATTTTGAAAGGGGCAACTTTTTCCTGAGGCCGACTTCAATGACCTCTCCTGGTCCGAATTCCACACCCCGGGGACCAATTCCCTCCAAGGCGGTGCCAAACCAAACTTCCATTTAAATTGAATTTGAAATTTTCTTTGAAATTTTTTTGCCCCTTGTGTCCAAACGGCAGCTGCAGGTAACGACCCCTTTCTAAGGTTGCTCTGCCTCTCCCTGCAGTTGTTCCAAATTTTCGATGGGGACCAGTTCTTCCGAGGCTCTATCTCCCGACTATTCCATGTCCGAATCCAGCTTGGAGCCAAAACACCTCCCCCCCCCCACCCCTGCTGGGTTTTCAATTTCGGAGCCTTTTGTACCCAATTGTTGTTTGTGGTGAGGGTCTCCTCGGTCACTTTAATCTCATCCTGGGGACATTCCATGGGCCGACTCACCTCATCGCCCAGACTCTCTTTGACTCGATCGATCCCCTTCCTGATGACACGGTCCAAGGTGCTCGGCCGCTCCGGTCAAAATTCATTCACATTATCATCCCCAATCACTTCTGGCCCCAACATGTATTCATCGATACACACCCGGTCTGGTTCTGTTACACGGACCTCCAATATCTTCACCCCCTGTTGCTCTGCACCAAAGATCTGGTGCTCCACAAGTTCCAATTCGTCTCCCTGTTGTTGCATTGTGACATCCACACCAGCCCGACAGCCTTCCAGGTCATTTCCAGTCCAACATTCCCAATTTAAATTTGAGTTTCCCCCATTTACCTCTAGACACTCCCCATTTACCTCCAAACATGCCGTCTCCTGCACCCCAAGTGTATCAGCTTGGGTTGCACCCTCTTTCATTCCCAATACAATCTCTTCCCCTGCTACTTTGTCAATGTATTCCCCCAGTTCTTGTGTTGTTCCCTCCATTTTTCTTCCATTCGTTCATTCCTTCCCTCCATTACATCAATTTTGCCTTCCAATTGTTCCCCACGCTCATTCTGAGCATTAATTTGTTCACTCAGGCTATCTTTAATGAAACATTTCCCCTCCTGTGCCACAATTGTATCAATTTTGTTTTTTCCATTCCATTGATTTGTCCCTTCAATTCATTCTCTATTTCCTCCATGAATTTGTTCGTTTGTTCTCTTCGGGCTTTTATTTCAGCAATTGTTACATCCATGATGGCTATCATTCGTTCAGTATGGGCATCCATTTTTTCATTCATTTGTTCGCTCCGAGCATCCATTCCCATTAACCATTTGCACATGGCCTGGAAATCCATCGGATCCGTTCCCATTGTCGCCGGCTCCCTCATAGGAAAGGGGGGTGGACTCGTGCTCGGGACGTGCACACAAAGAAAGAACAATTCAGTATCTTTTACTTTTTATTCCGATAACATAATCATCAAAATATGTCTCCAACTCGTCAATATTTTCCACAATGCTACTTCCTCGATTTCAAAACATGTTTATTTTTATGCTCCAGATTAATTTGTTTCACCTTTTGATAAAAAAAAATGCACCAACCCAACTAGTATTTACCCTCCAAATTGTTTCCTGAGCCTGGACCTCCATTGTGCAGCTAAATAGCACCAGGCAGACTGAATCCGCCCATAATCCTTCAAGGTTTACAAAATGCGCAGCAAGTTACAAGAATAGGGGCACTGCATCGGCGGCACCACCACGTTCCAACATCGCAATTTCCCACATCTTTTACACTATATGTCCATGATTAAACACCCCCGTTCATTGTTTTAGCCAAATTTCTTAGCCTACCCCCTACACAGCGTGTGTGTGTGTGTGTGTGTGTGTGTGTGTGTGTGTGTGTGTGTGTGTGTGTGTGTGTGTGTGTGTGTGTGTGTGTGTGTGTGTGTGTGTGTGTCTCTTCATAAGGCTAGGTTTTATAGGCTTCGTGTAGTGCTTTCGGTGGGATTTAAGTGGGGGGTTGGGGGGGGGGTTAAGGGGCAATTACTGTGTGTCCGCCTGTTAGAAGACCCAATGACCCAGAAGACCCCAAGGACCCTGAAGACCCAAACAACCCCAAGTACCCAAATGACAAAAAGGACCCAAAAGACCCCAAGAACTCAGAAGAACCCCAAGTACTCTGAAGATCCAAAATACCCCAAATACCAAAAAGACCCAATGAACCCCAAACACCCAAAAGACCCAATAGAATGAAAAGACCCTGAAAGAAAGAAATGGACCCCAAAGACGCAAAATTTTGGTAAGACCCAAAAATCCCTAAGACCTAAAAGACCTCAAGGACCCAGAAGACCCAACAGACCCAAAATACCTGAAGACCCAAAATGCTCTGTCGAATGTTAAAGACACAAAAGATAATGAAGACCTAGAAGACCCCAAGGTATTTGAAGACCCAAAATACCCCAAAGGACCCCAAAGACTGAAAAGACCCAATGTACCCCAAAGGCCCAAAAGACCCCGAGGATCCAAAAGACCCAAACAACCCCAAGGATCCAAATTACAAAAAGAACCCTAATGACTCAGAAGACCCCAAGGACTCTGAAGACCCAAAATAACCCAAAGCCCAAAAAGACCCAAAGGACCCCCAAAATACCCCAAATACTGCAAAAACCTTAAAGACCCAAAAGACAACAAAAACCCAAAAGGCCCTGAAGACCCAAAACTTCCCAAAGACCCAAAACACTGAATAGACCCCAAGACCGTTAAAACCCCATGAAGACCCAAAATACTGAAAAGACCCCAAGACCCCAAGACCCTCAAATACCCAAAACACAACCAAGACCCAACATACCCCAAAGACCCACAAAGACAAAAATACCTCAAAGACCCAAAATACCTTGAAGATCCAAAGACTCCAAAGACCCTTAAATACCCAGAAGACCGAAAAACCCCAAAGACAAAAAAGACCCAAAAAACTGTTCCAACCCATCATTTTTGATGGCCTTTATGCTCGTGTTTAATATGTCACAAGATTCAATTTATCATGTATGTAACAGGACCCCAATAAACCCACCACCGAGAAGACTTTGCCCAAACATCATGCTGAAATGTCAAAGCACAATAACATACATGTACTCAATCAGTTCCCTTCATTCATATGACATAATTACAAAATAGAAGATAACATCAAATGGTTTATCATTGCCTTGGTTCCTAAGGAACCATGACAAGAGGTTGTACAACATTGCCTCTGTTGGAGTTACACTTTTCCCTATCCTGAGAAATGAATTTAAACAAAGAAATTCAGTTGGGATGCCGGCGATGATTTATCTACTCTTCACGAAAAGCACATGATTTGTTTTTACAATCAGAAAACATTATCTATCTATAATTTCAGTAATCTCTGTGTGTTTGTTTGTTTGTACGTTTGTACGTTTGTTTGTTTGTACGTTTGTTTGTCTGTGACCGCTGTTTCTCGACAACCACGGGTCCGATATACTTGAAACTTGCCAGGTATATTGCTGGGGACTCGAGGATGTGCCTTTTCAAGGTTTCATATTAATCGGACAATTACTTACCGAGCTATGTCCAAAAAACGATTCAACCAATCAGAGAGCAGCGAGCTATCGCGTGTGCCGAACACACTCTGCCTCGGATGGCACATTTGAGAGCGTATTCATTTATTTCACGTTTGCAAACTATGTTGGCGCTATGTTGGCGTTAAACTATGTTTTAAAACTAATAATAAAACTAATAAAAACGAATTTGCGATTCATCGTAACTGCGATATACGACCTTCCGGAGCTCCTGTGAGAGCGTGCGCCATTTCGGATCGTACGGGTACGACGTGCATGCCATATGTTGGCGTTAAACTGTTTTAAAACTAATTAAACGGACAAATTTCATGTCATGTTTCATGTAAATAGAGGGGGGGGGGGGGGGGGCGATTGTCACTGTACTCGCAAGCCGTTCGCCGTTCGCTTTGGCGTTGCGAATGGACCAAAACATTTCATGAACCAAACCATTTCATGTAAAGCGTTCGCCGTTCGCTTTGGCGTTGCGAATGGACCAAAACATTTCATGAGCCAAACCATTTCATGTAAATAGAGGGGGGGATATAATTTTAGATATAGATATAGTACGGGCATGCCCTAGTAGAATCAAATGCAATACCCTCTCCTCTGGCGAGGGTAACGAGAAGGGCACTTTGTGGAGAGCATACCTCCGCCTGGTTGACCATATCACTCAATGGTGAAGAATCACTAAGAAAATTATTCTAGCTGGATCCAGATCCGGATCTTCACCATTATTGAATTGATTCTTCTTTGTCACACACACAACCTGTCCAATAAGTTTCGTCCAAATCCATCCATAACTTATTAAGATATCCTGCAAAGTATTGTTTTTCGCCCAATCTCCCAATGGTGAAGAATCACTTTTAAAATTTTAGTTGCCAGATCCGAATCCGGATCTTCACCAAAATGTAATAATTTCGATCCGAATCCGGATCTTCACCAAAATGTAATAATTTCGTTCTGATCACATATGCTACATCTCTACCAAATTTTGTCCGAATCCATCCACAACATTTTGAGATATTTTATTCATAAACGGACAGACAGACAAACAGACAAACAAACAGGCACAGATAGACAGGGGTGAAAACGTAACCTCCATCCACCTTTGATGACGGATGTAATCATTATTCTGCTACTAATTTCTCCCACAATGTCACAATGCTTTGACACGTCACTATTCCCTTTGGGAAAGTTTTTATTTTCTCTGTTCAAGTAAGACCTCAAAAGGTCTGGTGTTGGCTTAGCGGTCAGGGTACCAGTTTGGGATCCGAGGATCCTGGGTTCGAATCCCGGTCGATCGCTGAATTAACGCCAGGGGGGTTGACTCAGCCTGTCATCCTTCCGAGGTCGGCAAATTGAGTACCAGTTCACTGGTAATTCCCTGTTTGTCGTAAAAGGCGACAAAAAGGGTTGGCGTCAGGAAGGGCATCCGGCCGTACAACATTGCTTCAAAAAGGGGACCAAAAAACAACAACCACGGTGCCCGAAAAAGGCCAACCCCCGCTTTGCGGGGAAAAATGGCCTCTAAAGGTGGGGTTAAGACCTCAAATTAATGATTTTAATGCAATATTTATATTTATTTAGCTATTTTAAGAGTCTGGAACCAGCTATGCATGCAACGCAACACTGCCTGCATTTAATAAAAGTTACTTTTCCAGATTTATTTGTGAAAGTGGAAGTGAAAACTGAACACGACATTGATGTTCACCTGGATCGACCCGAACCCAAATATGCTGAAGCTTCTTTCTTCAAGAACCATCCCCAAGAAGGTTTCTGTCAATGTCTATACATTTTGAGTTGAACAGTTTGATGATGAACTCTGGTGTTAAGAAAGATAGGGCCAATACTCATAGTATAGTACCTGGTAGAATAATACCTGGTAGAATAAACAGTATACTGCACCGACTTAGGGTATTTTAAACCAATTTCAATGGTTGCTAGAAGACAGGGCAGCATGTACAATCATACTAACAAAATCATGTCAGAATCAAACTTTAAACAAACAAAGAAAAAAATACGTATTTTTGGGGGCAACTCCCCCTCCCTGAACCCCATATACGTCCGAAGACCACAATTTTTCTTATGCCTCTAACAAACATTAGTACATCAATGGTGATTAAGGTTTGGTGAGGTTTCATCGAAATTGCAAGTGTAGTTTTTGAGAAGAAAGCAAATACCTATTTTGGGGGTAACCCCCCCCCCCCACCCTCCATAGATTCCCAAAGGGGCAGATTTTTTTAATGCAGTGAATATACTTTGGTACATCATGGGTTGTGAAGGTTGAGGTGAAGTTTCATCGAAATAGTGTGTGTAGTTTTTGAGAAAAAAGCAAATACCTATTTTGGGGGGAACCCTCCCCGTGGCCCCCAAAGGGGCATTTTCTTTTCATGCCGTGAACAAACTTTGGTACATCATGGGTAGTGAAGGTTGTGGTGAAGTTTTATCGAAATTGTGTGTGTCGTGTCTGAGAAGAAAGGAAATACCTATTTTGGGGGGAAATCCCCCGTTAGTTTCCCAAGGGGGCAGATTTTTTTAAATGATGTGAACAAACTTCGGTACATCACGGGTGGTGAAGGTTGTGGTCAACTGTCATCAAAATTGTGTGTCTAGTTTCAGAGAAGAAAGCGAATACCTATTTTAGGGGGGGTCAAACCTGGACCCTCGTAGACGCCTTTAGACTTTGATTTTCTTCGTGCTGTGAACAAACATCGGTACATCACGGGTGATGAAGGTTGTGGTCAGGTTTCATCGAAATAGTGTATGTAGATTCAGAGGAAAAAAGCAAATTCCTATTTTTGGGGGGGTCAAACCTGGATACACTCTGACCCCGGTAAACCCCCTTAAACCCCGATTTTTTCAGTGCCGTGAACAAACTTTAGTCACAACACAAGAAATATCATTTGTGCCAAATTTGGACGCAATCCCATCAGCGGTTTCAGAGAAGAAGTTTCAAGTGTTTACGGACAGACGGATGGACAGACTGACAGATGGACAACGCACCATCTGATAAGCTCCCCCGTTCCAGTTGAGCTAAAAAGCTAGAGCAATGCGACTCTGCGCCAATATGCATCCGCATGTCATGGGTAGATGTCGTGGTTCGCTGTCCTAAAAAGAAACAAGTGTTTTTTTGTTTTTGTTTTGTATACAAGATTGAGGCTCGTGAAAGAGCGAACATTAATCACACAGAAAGACAAACTGACACATAAAACATATAACATCGGGAGCGGTAGACAAGATGGGGAGAGAGGGGGAACGACACAAACACAACAGTTGAGAGCAGGGACCGAGAGACATGGAGACATCGAGAGATCTGTGGGAGGGAGAGGGCTTTGGCGGGGGGAGGCATGGGAACGGGGGGTGGGAGAGGTATAAAACATATGGACACTGCCAGGACTTCCAGGAAAGAAGTTGAATTTCAAACAAGGTGGATCTGGGGTGAATTAGTGGGGGTAGAAAAGATCAAGGTTTTGGATGGGGGAAGATAAGAGATGGTGGTGAACAGCTGTTTTAAATACCTGGTGATTTAAATCCTTTCAGCTGTTTTCAAATATCCCATTTTCACCAGACAGGACAGGTTTCACATCAATCGGTGAAGCGGTTTCGGAGAAGGGATTTTGTTTCAATATCGGCTTTCAATATCAGCACCTGTACCGGGGTGTGTACCCCGGTTTAAAATAGGTACACCGTATCCCTGTGTGTCGTAAGAGGCGACTAAAAGGGTTGGTGTCAGGAAGGGCATCCGGACATAAAATATTGCCTCAAAAAGGGAACCATGACAATTACAACTACATATGGGCAGGGTACAGCTCGAAGTACCCCGTGAGGGACCTCACTCCCTCTCTTCAAAAATCGAGGTGGGGAACCCAATCGAAGCAAGGGTAGAAATCACTCCATTTCTGATGACGAAACGTCTGATGCCCCACGTGGATATCGGTTTCTGAGGTTTGGGACATGGAATGTAGGGACAATGACAGGGAGATCAGGAGAAGTGGTGGAAGTATTGGTCAGAAGAAGAGTGGACATATGTTGTGTGCAGGAGACGAGATGGAAGGGAAATGTGTGAGAATGGTGAAGGGTAGGCAGGGACAGAAATACAAGTTTGTGTGGCAAGGGTGCCTGGAGGGCGTGAATGGTGTTAGTGTCCTGTTTTCTGAGGGGTTTGTAGACAGTGTGGTGAGTGTGACTAGAGTGAGTGAAAGGTTGATGTGGTGAAAATGATGATTGGAAATCTCTTGGTTAACGTCATCTCGGGGTATGCTCCGCAGGTCGGTCGGAGCGATGAAGAGAAGGACAAGTTATGGTGTGCAATAGAGAAGCTGATGGAAAACGTGAAAGATGAGGAAGTTGTTGTGGTAGGCGGAGACCTAAATGGACATGTGGGAAGGAGTCTAGATGGTTTTGAGGGAGTTCATGGGGGTTACGGATATGGTGTGAGGAATGGAGAAGGTGAAAGGATTTTGGAGTTTGCTGATGGAGCTGGTTTGTTGATTTGTAATACTTAGTTCCAGAAAGAGGATAATAAGCTTGTTACATACACGTCAGGTGGGTCGACGACAACCGTTGACTGCCTAATGGTGCGTTGGTGAGATAGGGGGCACCTCCGGGACACAAAGGTGATCCCCGGGGAGGAGGCTGTTTCGCAGCACCACTTGGTTGTATGCGATTTAAGGGTGAAAGGTGCGAGGAGAGCTCGACGGGTGAAGTACCAACGAGATTAAAGGTGTGGAGGTTGAAAGAGGTGACGGTGAGGGAGGCATTAAAAGAGAGGCTGAGTGTGGTAGAGGTTGATGTGGTTGAGCTTGAAAGTGGTTGGATGTCAATGAAAGATAGTCTGTTGGGAGCCGTTGGTGAGGTATGTGGATGGACAAAAGGACCACCGAGGCACTCGGAAACATGGTGGTGTGATGATGAAGTTGGAAAGAGGATTGACGAGAAGAGGAAGAAGTTCAAGGAGTGGCAGAAGGCGAAGGGTACGGGGGCAGAAAAGGCAGAGCATGAAAGTTATAAGGCAGCCAAGAAGGCTGCAAAGAAAGAGGTAGCAAAGGCGCAGGAGGTATGCAGGAAAATGTTCGGAGAACGCTTGGATTCGGAAGAGGGTCAGAGAGCGGTATTCAGGATTGCCTAAGCAGATAGTGAAAGAGAGGTGTAATGTGATGGAGGTGAGTAGCTTGAAGGACGAAGTGGGACAAATCGTTGTGGACCCAGATGGAATTAAAGGAAGATGGCAGAGATACATGGAAATGCTGTTGAATGCAGAGAATAAATGGGACGGCAACAAAGAGAGTAACCCAGTTTTAGGACCGACAGAGAAGATAACTGAGAAGGAAGTTGAGGAAGCGATTAAAGCAATGAAGAGCAGAAAAGCGGGAGGGCCGACGGGAGTTGTGGGAGATATGTTGAAGGCAGCAGGAAGTTGGGGTGTGAAGAGAATGACAGAGATCTGCAATCTGGTGGTGAAAGAAGTAAAGGCCGCATTCCAGTGAATTGGGAACTGAGTACCCTCGTCCCTCTATACAAGGGGAAAAGTGACCCTCTGGACTGCGGCTCGTATCGAGCGATAAAGTTATTGGAGCATGGAATGAAGGTATTGGAAAGGGTTGTTGGAGAGGAGGATAAGGAAGAAAGTGAAGATTGACGAAATGCAGTTTGGATTTATGCAAGGAAGAGGAAGGACAGACACACATTTTATTGCAAGGCAGTTGCTGAAGTACATGGTGAAGAGGAAGAAGTTGTTTCTTGGGTTTGTTGATCTGGAGAAAGCATTTGATAGGATTCCACACGAAGTGGTGACATGGGCATTGAGGAAGTTAAGAGTGGAGGAATGGTTGATCAGAGTCGTGATGGCAATGTACGAAAGAGCGCGCAGAGCTGTAAGGACGAAGGACGGGAACAGTGGTGAGTTTGACGTGAAGGTGGGAGTGCATGAGGGGTCAGTACTAAGTCCACTACTATTTGTAGCTGTGATAGAGGTGCTGGCTCGGAATGTAAAGGAGGGTTTACCATGGGAGTTGTTGTATGCAGATGGTCTGGTGTTGATTTTTTTTTTTTTTTTTTTTTTTTTTTTTGTATACAAGATCGAGGCTCGTGAAAGAGCTAACATTAATCACACAAAAAGGCAAACCAACACATAAAACACAAAATAAGAGGAGCGGTAGACAAGATGGGGAGAGAGGGGGAAGGACACAAACAACATTTGAGAGCAGGGACATCGAGAGAACTGTGGGAGGCAGAGGGCTTGGGGGGAGGTGGGAGAGGTATAAAACATATGGACACTGAAAGAGTAAGAGTGGGTGGGGGAGGGAGATAGAGCAAGAGTGGTGGGGGGGGGGGGGAGATAGAGCAAGAGTGGATAGGGGAGGGAGATAGAGCAAGAGTGGGCGGGGGAGGGAGATAGAGCAAGAGTGGGTGGGGGAGGGAGATAGAGCAATATTGGAGGGGGGAGATAGAGCAAGAGTGGAGGGGGGAGATAGAGCAATATTGGAGGGGGGAGATAGAGCAAGAGTGGAGGGGGGAGATAGAGCAAATAGGGGGGGGGGGGATAGAGCAAGAGCGGGGGGGGGGAGGGGGAGACAGAGCAAGATTGGAGGGGGGGGGGAGACAGAGCAAGATTGGAGGGGGGAGATAGAGCAAGAGTGGAGGGGGGAGATAGAGCAAGAGCGGGGGGGGGGGGGAGACAGAGCAAGATTGGAGGGGGGGGGGGAGACACAGCAAGATTGGCACAGACACAGCAAGATTCTAATCATATTCTTCAATGTCTGGTGAAACCTTTCCAAGGTCCCTTGGCTCTCGGGATGGTAAGTACTTGATCTTACTTGCTCCACTCCCAACAGGTGTACCACTTGCTGAAAAAGCGTTGACATGAAATTGGAACCCTGATCAGGCTGGATGGCCTTAGGTAGGCCAACCAAAGTGAAAAATTTAATCAAGGCCTTCGTAATAACTGCCGCAGTAATTTTCCTAAGAGGCACCGCTTCTGGGAACCTCGTGGAAGCGCACATGATGGTCAGCAAATACTGATGTCCAGCCTTAGTTTTAGGTAAAGGGCCTACACAGTCAATAATGACTCGGCTGAATGGCTCTTCAAAAGCTGGAATTGGTTTTAAAGGTGCGGATGGGACTTTCTGATTAGGTTTTCCCACCAGCTGGCAAGAATGGCAAGATTTACAGAACTCCGCCACATCACGTCGCAATCCTGGCCAGAAAAAATGCACCAATATTCTGTCACACGTCTTGTTCACTCCAAGGTGCCCGGCCAAAGGTGTTTCATGTGCCAAACTCAATATCTCCTTCCGGTACGGCTGTGGCACCACAATTTGGTTATGAACTTTCCACTCATCATTTGCTGGCACCTCCGGTGGTCTCCATTTTCTCATGAGTATTTCCCCTTTCATGAAGTAACCAACAGGTATTGCGGAAAGTATGGATGGACTGAAGGAGAAGATGAACAAGTGAAAGGAATGTATGGAGACAAAAAGTCTGAAGGTGATTATCGCAAAAATGAAGGTGATGGCAAATGGTAAAGCAAGTGGTGAGGTGGAAAGAACTGGGAAATGGCCGTGTGCGGTGTGCAGGGAGGGTGTCGGAGTGAACTCCATTCAATGTACAATGTGCCAGAGTGGGTTCATCAAAAATGTAGTGGTCTGAGAGGGCCACTAACCAGTGTGGCAGCTACATTCAAGTGCAAGGTGTGCACAGAGGGAGTTGCAGATGGAGGAAATGTTGAGTTGGATCTTGGCGACGGCGTGAAGCTGGAAGGTGTGAAAACATTTTGTTACCAAGGAGACGTGTTGAATGGAGAAGGTGGATCAGACTCGGCAACGGCTGCTCGAGTGAGATGTGCATGGAAGAAGTTTCGGGAACTGAGTGGCGTGCTGACGAGGAGGGGAGTGTCGTTGAAGCTGAAGGGAAAGGTGTATGCTGCATGTGTGAGAAGTGTTATGATTTATGGGAGCGAGACATGTGTAATGAACGTAGAGCAACAACGAAGGCTGGAAAGGGTGGAAATGCGAATGGTTCGGTGCATGTCTGGAGTATCGTTGAGAGAGAGGAAGACAAATGATTAATTGTGAAAGATGATGGGAATAGAGCCTGTGATGGATGCTGTGAAGAGAAACAGGTTGGGATGGTTTGGTCATGTGTTGAGGAAGGATGAAAGTGACTGGTTGAGAAGAATGATGGAAATGAATGTGGAAGGAAGTGGAGGACGGGGAAGACCGAGTAAGACTTGGCTAAAGGTGGTGGAAGAAGAAATGCGGGCAAGGGGGTTAACAAGGGGAGATGCAGAAAATAGGGCAAAATGGAGAAGACTGTCAGGGGGCCCGCAAGGCTAACCCCCGCTCTTGCAGGGAAAATGGCCTTAAAATGCCTGTTGTTGTTGTTGTTGTTGTGTATCGGCTTTCAATCTAGTATTGCTGCCATACCACGTAACATGACCTCAAAAAATGTACACTCTGCATATGTATAGGTGGCGTATCATGCTTCTGTGAATTTTCGTGTTTATCGGATAAGGTTTGTTTTTCTATCCATGATGGCTGCCAAACCACATCACTGACGATGTCATCATTTTCAAATTAAATGCAACAATGGTGTTCGATGATATTTGTTAAATTTTGCATCAATAGTGCAAGCTGTTTCAAAGATATAATTGTTTAATCCTTTCCTTCAATCCAATATTGCTGCCACACCATGTGACCAATGTTGTTTTCATGATAAACTTTCAATCACCATGCCGAGTCAATGAATCACGTAAAGCTTTGAATCAATCGATTTGGTGCTTTGGGCGAAGATGTTTTTTTCAAGTTTTAGGTTAAATCAAATATGGCTGCCAAACCATGTGACCGATGATGTCATAAATTTAATATTCCAACACAAATTGGTCATAGATCATGTGCATACTCAAAACTCTGATAACTAAAGTATGATTATCATGGAAACCCAAACTTTTGCACATTACTGTATATACTCAACAATATATATATTTTTAGTTTTCTGCAGTGGAACAAATACGATGTACATGTTTCGGCACATTTGTCTGGTCATGTGAATCTTATTTTTTTACAGATCATGTGATGTTGTATTTACAGGTGAAGCCACTGAATCTACACGGGAGACTGCACCAACTGCAACATCACCAGATGAAACAAACAAGAGGAATTCTTACAAGCAAGACAAAATGAATGTGGAGATGTTTGCACAGAATAATTTTCACAACGCTCACCAAAGAAAGAAATCTGAACATCAATACAAATGCACAAATTGTGGAAAATCTTTCCGTCGCCCAGACAAATTGAAAATACACATGAGAGTTCACAGTGGGGAATGCCCGTCCACATGCACAAGTTGTGGAAAATCTTTTAAACGGCCATCCGGCCTTAAACAACACATGACAATTCACAGTAGTGAACGCCCATACAAATGCACAAGTTGTGGAAAATCTTTTAATCTGTCAACCAAACTTAAATCACACATGACAATTCACAGTGGTGAACGCCTATACAGTTGCTCAAGTTGTGGAAAGTCTTTTAAGCAATCATCCCACCTTAAAAGGCACATGATAATTCACAGTGGTGAATGCCCATACAAATGTACAAGTTGTGGAAAATCTTTTAATCAATCATCCAACCTTAAACAACACATGAGAATTCACAATGATGAACGTCTATACAAATGTACAAGTTGTGGAAAATCTTTTAATCAATCATCCACCCTTAAACAACACATGAGAATTCACAATGATGAACGTCTATACAAATGTACAAGTTGTGGAAAATCTTTTAATCAATCATCCAACCTTAAACAACACATGAGAATTCACAATGATGAACGTCTATACAAATGTACAAGTTGTGGAAAATCTTTTAATCAATCATCCACCCTTAAACAACACATGGAAATTCACAATGATGAACGCCCATACAAATGCACAAGTTGTGGAAAATCTTTTAATCTGTCAACCAAACTTAAATCACACATGACAATTCACAGTGGTGAACGCCCATACAGTTGTTCAAGTTGTGGGAAGTCTTTTAATCAGTCATCCACCCTTAAACAACACATGAGAATTCACAGTGGTGAACGCCCATACAAATGCACAAGTTGTGGAAAATCTTTTAATCTGTCAACCAACCTTAAAAAACACATGAGAATTCACAATGGCGAATGCCCATACAGTTGCTCAAGTTGTGTAAAGTCTTTTAATCAATCATCCACCCTTAAAAAACACATGAGAATTCACAATGGTGAACGCCCATACAGTTGCTCAAGTTGTGGAAAATCTTTTAATCATTCATCCACCCTTAAAACACACATGGAAATTCACAATGGAGAACGCCCATTCAAATGCACAATTTGTGGAAATTCTTTTAATAAGTCATCTCACCTTAAAAGGCACATGATGATTCACAATGGACGTTCCTGAATAACGATCCTTTACCGAAAAAGGAGGGGGACATTTTGAGTTCTGAGATAACTTCCTCACCTTCTAAAACCCGCAAATGGAGATGACAACGAACGGGAGAACACCTGTATGCATGTATGTATGTGCACAATTACTGGAAAAAATTTTTTAACGAGTCTCCTCACCTTAAATATAATGCACATGACAATTGAAAATGGAGAACGCCTGGAGAAACGCACAATTTGTGGAAAGTCTCTCATTCATCTATCCAACCTTAAAATGCACATGGGAATACACAATGAAAGATTGGGGCACATGAGCATTAGCCGCAGGGTGCAGCACGAGTCTAGAAAAGGGGGATAAGCCTAAAAAGTGGGGATGGGGTTGGTATATATATATATATATATATATATATATATTTCACATATTAGATACACAAATACCACATAAGCACACAAACACAATGGAGGTGCATACTTTGAGAACTGTTTGGTTTCTGTTCCATCTCTTGAAGCCCACCAACGTGTGGAGATAGCAACCGAACAACAACTACTTACACACAAACATACATGCATATACAGGCACACACACGTACACACACACACATACACACACACACACACACACACACACACACACACACACACACACACACACACACACACACACACATGTATGCACACACACACGTGGAGGTGGACACTTTCAGACCTGGGAAGGCTCTGTTCTCCCTTCTCAAACCCAAATTATGGAGATAATAACCAACAAGTACATTCATACAAATGCACAGTTTGAGCAAATCATTCACTTATTTGTGCGACATCGAAAGAGATTTAAAAATTCACAATGGAAAACACCCGTGGAAATGTACATTGTGTGAAATGCTTTTTATTGGGTTCCACTCTCAGGAATACGCAGAAAATTACATCTGTCCAACCTCAAGAATGAACTTCAAACTTGTCTCCCTTCTTGAAAACCTGATGGTGCCTTGTTAGTCTTTCTCAGGAGTGTGGTCCTCCGCTATCGTTCTCTTCAAATGACACCACAGCCGCTTCCACTCTTCAGAGGTCATGGAATCCATCATAACAGTTGATATGAAATCTCCTTTCAACTTAGGAAATGTGAAATCTTAACTCAGGAAATGTGCAATTCTAACTTAGGAAATGAGTTTCGTCTACGTATATACACATATGTACCTCCATACATGAAACATCGGCCATATCCCCATTATAGTTTGATGATGATGATTGACACAACTCCACTGAGTGATATCAGTAACCCCTATCAAGAAACCAGCATCCCATGGGGTAAGCCACGTGATTGGCTGCAACCAAAGATTTCCCAATAACGGTGAACCCTCTTTTGTGGATGACATACTTATGAACGCAGACTTACCAAGAAGTGCAAAAAGGGACATAGATCCCTTCAATTGAGAAATATTTTCATCAAGATATTGAATTGTCATGAAAATACCTGTTTGAATAAAGTGACGACTTGCAGCCATGTCCACACTGGTTTATTTAAATAAGAGTAAAATGTGTACAAGAGTCGCAGGATATGTTAGTTGGTGTCGTGTTCACGATTCATCACCAGTCTTTGGTTTGATTACTGAAGGAACAAATCTGATAACACGTGTAACTCTGATGTACTGTGTCAGCAAGGAGAGGTGTATTTCAGAGTAAACTGCCACATTTTAATTTCGGTTATGGTTGTTGAATATCCCGTGATACCTTTATTTAAAAAGTTGGCCTTTCATTCATGTGTTGGTAATTGTGCGTACCTGGGATGAGCAATGATCCCAAGAATGGTAAGGAAATTGATGTTTGGGAAAGGATGGAATTGCTATAGTTTCTCCAAGGTCATATTTCATTGGTCCAAGGCCAATGGCTTGATCTCTGATCATCAATTTGGTTTGAGACCTGGTCACTCTACTCTGGACATGCTGCTTCTGCTTTCTCAACAATGGATGGACGTCCTCAATGCCAAAAGGAAATTAGAGCTGTCTCCCTTGACATATCACGTGCCTTCGATACGGTCTGGCACCCCGCTCTGCTCACCAAACTCTCCTCTTTTGGTATCCATGGAAATCTCCACGCATGGCTGGCAGACTTCCTCTCGAGTCGTAGTCAACGTGTGGCCCTGAATGGGTTTCTCTCATCTCCCCTTCCTGTTAGGCTGGAGTTCCCCAAGGCAGTGTTCTGTGCCCTGTTCTTTTTCTGGTCTTCATCAATGATCTCTCTGACTCTCTTGAAAATCCTCTCTATCTCTTTGCTGATGACTCTACTCTCTGTCGCTCCATTCTTCATCCCTCAGATCGGCAGTCTGCAGCCTCCTCACTCTCGGCAGACCTGGACAAAATCAGACTGGGCAAACAAGTGGAACATGTCTTTCAATCCTGACAAATCTCACACTCTTACGATGTCTCTCCGAAAAGACAGACTGGACAACCCTCCCATCCACTTTCTGAATAATCCTCTCGAAGAAGTTCTGTCACTCAAGCTTTTGGGTCTCATGATCTGCCATGATCTTTCCTGGGAAAGCCACATTTCAAATCTGGCCTGCAAAGCCAGTCGCCGACTGGGCATCCTCCGTCGTGCGAAGTCCTTCCTTGGCACACCTGAGCTCCTCACCACAAACAAGGCTTTCATCCGCAGCTCAATGGAATACTGCTCTCCCCTCTGGGCTGGTGCTCCTGCCTCACACCTACCTCGTCTTCACGCTGTTGAAACCAAAGCATTCAGAATCATTGGAATCGACCGCGATGAAGCTAACTCCAAGGGCCTCTCACTCACTCACCGCAGGCAGGTTGGTGGTCTTTCCGTCTTCTACCGACTCCTCTCTGGCCTTGCCCCCCCCCAGCTCTCTCTGGGCTCTGTCCCGCAAATATTCCTACAGGTCGCACAAGATCTGCCTGCAACCCTCTTATGGTTAAACTCCCAAAACCAAGACTCTCTGCTCACCTTCACTCCTTCACTCCTCTTTTCTCCCGCCTCTGGAACAAACTCCCTCACCCTCTTCAATCCCACTCCACCCTCCAGGTCTTTAAAACAGCTGTTTACCACCATCTCTTATCCTCTCCCATCCAAAACCTTGATCTTTTCTATCCCTGCTAATTTCACCCCAATTCCACTTTTTTGAAATACCAACTTCTGTCTTGGAAGTCCTTGGTGTCCTTGTGTTTTATACTTCTCCCACCCCCACCCCTTTCCCACGCCTCCTCCCCCCAAGCCTTCCCCCTCCCACACATCTCCCTGCTCTCAAGTGTTTGTGTGCTTCCCCTTCTCTCCCCATCTTGTCTTCCGCTCCCTCTTTTTATATATTTTGTTTGTCTGGTTGATTTGTTTGTGAAGTAAACGTCAGCTCTTTCACGAGCCTCGATTCAGTATACAAAAAAAAAAAAAAGGTCTGTGTCTGAACACGAGGCCACATTATTTTCTGTCTCACTGTTCTCCGGGTATGCAATCATCATTTTCCTCCAATCACCATCCATTTGGGCTGCTGGGACACCCTGGATGTGTGCACACGGCTCTGTGCTATCTCACCTTTGTTTCAATCTCAGCCCAGCTACAAACTGCCATCCTGGTTTTTCACATGCAGGAAATACATCAATATGTGCACCATTTCTCGTATGGAGGTTAAGCTGGGGGTCCTGTCTCTTAGCGTTAGTGAATGTTAAACATGCCATGGTGTCTTTCACGAAGTATGAGTGAGTTATTACGGACACCATAGACAACTTGCAAATACCTGCTCACTCTATCTCGTAACCTGAGGGTGTTGACCCACCCAGGATTGTAATCCCCGACACTCTGTGTGGAGATAGAGAATGGTACCTGGTGATGAGTGTCCTTTCATCTCCAATCCCCTATAAAGTTTGAGTTCTCCACAGCCAAGAAATTCTCACATTGTCATCTTCCCTCTTCAAAAGGATTCTATCCTGGAAATGTCACGTGTTCATCCTGAACTTGTGGTTCTGGTTTTGTTTGTGTTCTGATTTCCTTTTTGCTCCAAAATAAAAACTTTCAATGCTGAGGCAGCCATTTTGTATTTGTCTCGTCCAACTGTTATCAATTATTACTTGCAGCGATGTTTTCTCAAATGGTACCCATGTCTTCTTGTGTTTATATTTCATTATTTTGTCGTTATTTAATGTGTGGAGCTCTACTGTCTCGTCACGTGTTTGTTGGACTCCACGACTCTCTCACTCCAACTCTGCCAATCCCGATCTCGTTCCTTTCTTTCCCGCTCTTTTTCCCTTCACAATCTTCCTTTCTATCTCTTTTTCACCCACCCGATAACCTTCTGTAAAACTCTTCCTGTCCCCACATGTCCACCGTGCCTTGTGGGACTTTAAGTTTCTCCAGGAGAGGTGGCTTCAGTTACCAAGAGGTGGCTTCAGTTACCAAGAGGTGGCTTCAGTTACCAAGAGGTGGCTTCAGTGACCAAGAGGTGGGTTCAGTTACCAAGAGGTGGCTTCAGTTACCAAGAGGTGGGTTCAGTTACCAAGAGGTGGCTTCAGTGACCAAGAGGTGGGTTCAGCTACCAAGAGGTGGGTTCAGTTACCAAGAGGTGACTTCAGTTACCAAGAGGTGGCTTCAGTTACCAAGAGGTGGGTTCACTTACCAAGTTTCTTCGAGAATGTTCACCAAGTGGCTAAACCACTCCATTTGATACCGTTGATAAGGAACGTCTGGCTTGGCAAGCGATAGCTCGCCGCTTGGTAACTGAACACACCCCTGGAATGCGGAACAGTTGAAAGGTTTCTGGTCCTCGAACAAACGGGCACCACAAATAAACAACAACAACCTTTCATTGACGTCGCACTCTGAAAACACCAACGAAACAGACATTAACGTGAGAAATCCCCTTCCCGCGACCAATGACGACGGACGGAATCGAAAGTCAATCCGCTGCCATCCACCGTTATCAGTTTGGATTGGAAGTGGGAACCGATGATCACACCCAGAGCTGCGCACAATGCTCCTTTTCCCGCCTCCGCCATGTTAAAAGTTCAAGGAGGCAGAAATGACCATGTGAGTTTATTCAAACAACACAGTGACCGAACACGCAAACCTTCCGCTATTCGGATTTCGGCATCATCGAGCAACTGACTCCGCCTACCCGGAAACGGAAACAGGTTACATAATACGACATGTGTAATACCCACTGAACTATAACAGTTCAGTGGTAATACCAAAGGGTTTTTGCATTATCCAACAGGGGTGTATATTCCAGCGTGGCTTGTCGAACCTTCTTTTTCCTCTTTTTCTTTCAACAATGGATATTTTTGTGTGAAATACATTTTAACAACATTAAATACTGGAAACAATGATCTCGTAATAGAAGCTGTTGGGGGTGAGATAATGATAGAGCGGGATTCGACGGAAGTATCATTTATTACGATAAAGAAGAAGAAGAGACGAGTGGATGCGGTTCCCAAGAAACGAACAGCGAAAGAAACATTTTATCCAAAGCGAGTTGTGAGGTGAGGAAATGTTGTGGAGATTTGGTGTTTTAAACACATTCGTGAGTTGTGCTAAAGATACCGTTCTGATAGATTTTAACTTGTTTCTTCACTCGATATCAGCGATCGCGAAGGTTAAGCTCGTGACTTGGTCCGCGATGACGATGTTTTCGAACCACCTCACCACGTGACTATTGGCGGTCCATTTCATTTAGAGGTCGCGTGTACCATTGGTACCTCAGTTGGGGCTTTTAATGGGGCAGTTACAACCAAGTACAAGGATACAGAAGAATTATTATTTTAATTACATTTTGGGATAAAAAGATGACATTTTTCACAAAGTAACCTGGGACCATAATCTTCACTGTGAGATCGGTCGGTATCCTGGATCCTACGACGTGTGAGGGCTGTTTTGGGGTTCTGTGGTCTAGCAATAGGATCTTGCTTCACAACCGGCTTCATACGGCTCCAAGCAGAAAAAGAAGCACATCCACCCCCATGAAAGTCATATCAAGGGTTAACATGGTAACATCAGACATTTCATAACACCAGCCCATGGCCCAACAACAGATCTGAGGTCTGAGACTTCCGCAGCAACGGGAGACCGAACGGAGGAGTAATAAAAGTACCTTTTTACCTCAACCTGAAGAAGTGACATTTCAACTTGAATCCTGTTATTTTACCGAATTGCATAAATCACTTTCCACTCAAACTCGTGTCTGGAGGGGAGGATGGCGTCGCCCACAAGGGATTATGGTGTATATTTCCTTTTTTGATGATGTCAAAGTGTTGTTTTAGTTTATTATATTTGCAATCATCAGATCTTTTTGAGATCATAATTAAATCAAAGGAAGCACAAACCTCCCCTGCCTTTATATGGGATCGTCTCTCTGTATGCATCTTCGACATGGGGACTGGAAATTCGTTTCTCGGCTTCTACTGGTTGAAATTGGCTGCAAATTTCAGAAGTAAATGCTTTGTTCGTTAAGGTGATATGTTCCAAATTTCAGAAGTAAATGCTTTGTTCGTTGAGGTAATATGTTCCAAATTTCAGAAGTAAATGCTTTGTTCGTTGAGGTAATATGTTCCAAATTTCAGAAGTAAATGCTTTGTTCGTTGAGGTAATATCTATCTATAATTCCAGTAATCTCTGTGTGTGTGTGTGTGTGTCTGTCTGTGTGTGTGTTTGTTTGTCTGTGACCGCTGTTTCTCGACAACCACGGGTCCGATATACTTGAAACTTGCCAGGTATATTGCTGGGGACCCGAGGATGTGCCTTTTCAAGGTTTCATATTAATCGGACAATTACTTACCGAGATATGTCCAAAAAACGCTTCAACCAATCAGAGAGCAGCGAACTAGCGCGTGTGCCGAACGTGGCGGACACACTCTGCCTCGGATGGCACATTTGAGAGCGTATTCATTTATTTCACGTTTGCAAACTATGTTGGCGCTATGTTGGCGTTAAACGATGTTTTAAAACTAATAAAAACGAATTTGCGATTCATTCGCTTTCCTGCGCGTTTGTGTACGCGATGGCGATTTCTTTACCAAACTCCGGAAGCCGTTCGCTTTGGACCGAACCATTTCATGTAAATAGAGGGGGGGGTTCTGTGGTCGTTGCGAATGGACCAAACCATTCATGTAAATAGAGGGGGGGGATTGTCACTGTACTCGCAAGCCGTTCGCCGTTCGCTTTGGCGTTGCGAATGGACCAAACCATTTCATGTAAATAGAGGGGGGGGATATAATTTTAGATAGATATATAGTACGGGCATATATATAGTACGGGCATGCCCTAGTCTATCTATAATTCCAGTAATCTCTGTGTGTTTGTTTGTTTGTTTGTCTGTGACCGCTGTTTCTCGACAACCACGGGTCCGATATACTTTAAACTTGCCAGGTATATTGCTGGGGACCCGAGGATGTGCCTTTTCAAGGTTTCATATTAATCGGACAATTACTTACCGAGCTATGTCCAAAAAACGATTCAACCAATCAGAGAGCAGCGAGCTATCGCGTGTGCCGAACGTGGCGAACACACTCTGCCTCGGATGGCACATTTGAGAGCGTATTCATTTATTTCACGTTTGCAAACTATGTTGGCGCTATGTTGGCGTTAAACTATGTTTTAAAACTAATAAAAACGAATTTGCAATTCATCGTAACTGCGATATACGACCTTCCGGAGCTCCCGTGAGAGCGTGCGCCATTACGGATAGTAATTCAATTAAAAACATAAAAACATTGTCCCAATTCAGTCAGAGCGAAGGGCGTTGTTTTAAGCGAAGAGCGTTTTATTTTTCCCCTTAAATTCAGTCGCCGGACGGTGAAAGCTTTTTTTTGGGGGCAGCTACTGGCAGCCACGTACGGCCAATCACAGGACACGTTGTTGTGTCGACGTGCCGTGTTGTTTTCCCTCGCAGTTTGGAATGTTTTTCCTTTTCATTTTTTTTCTCTTCTCTTTCTACTTGATGATGGTAGCAGTTCTGTACTCGCAAGCCGTTCGCCGTTCGCTTTGGCGTTGCGAATGGACCAAAACATTTCATGGACCAAACCATTTCATGTAAATAGAGGGGGGGGATATAATTTTAGATATATATATAGTACGGGCATGCCCTAGTGTTCCAAATTTCAGAAATAAATGCTTTGTTCGTTGAGGTAATATGTTCCAAATTTCAGAAGTAAATGCTTTGTTCGTTGAGGTAATATGTTCCAAATTTCAGAAGTAAATGCTTTGTTCGTTGAGGTAATATGTTCCAAATTTCAGAAGTAAATGCTTTGTTCGTTGAGGTAATATGTTCCAAATTTCAGAAGTAAATGCTTTGTTCGTTGAGGTAATATGTTCCAAATTTCAGAAGTAAATGCTTTGTTCGTTGAGGTAATATGTTCCAAATTTCAGAAGTAAATGCTTTGTTCGTTGAGGTAATATCTATCTATAATTCCAGTAATCTCTGTGTGTGTGTGTGTATGTATGTATGTATGTATGTATGTATGTATGTATGTCTGTTTGTCTGTGACTGCTGTTTCTCGACAACTACCGGTCCGATATACTTTAAACTTGCCAGGTATATTGCTGGGGACCCGAGGATGTGCCTTTTCAAGGTTTCATATTAATCGGAGAAGTAGTTACCGAGCTATGTCCAAAAAACGATTCAACCAATCAGAGAGCAGCGAGCTATCACGTGTGCTGAACGTGGCGAACAGACTCTGCCTCGGACGGCACATTTGAGAGCGTATTCATTTATTTCACGTTGGCAAGCTATGTTGGCGTTCAACTATGTTTTAAAACTAATTAAAACTAATTTGCGATTCATCGTAACTGCGATATGCGACCTTCCGGACAGTGAAGACTGCACTTCCGGCAGCCAATCACAGAACGCGTTGTTGCGTAGGCGTGGCCGATGTGAGAGCGAGCCGAGCCGAGCGCGTGCGCCATTACGGTTCGTAATTCGATTTCTTCCGGAGAAAATAATAATTTCTCGATTTCTTATGCGCATTATTTCTCCCAATTCAGTCAGAGCGAAGGGCGGAAGCGAAGAGCGTTGTTTTTTTTGTTTACGGGCGTACGGGCGGGGTAGAGCGTACGGGTAGCGTTTTTTTTTTTTTTTGGCAAGGAACGGGCACCCACGTACGGGCATGCCCTAGTGTTCCAAATTTCACCAATGTCTGTTTCTGCATTCTTGAGTTTTATTAAGAAAACCCTCAAAATCACGTTGGTGTCTGTCCGTCTGTCCGCCAAAAATGTGTTAGCGCTCATATCTCAAGGGCTATAAATTGAAACGAGCTGAAACTTGGAATATACATCGGCCAATAGGTCTAGTTAATGGCTTTCAAAACAAATTCCAACGAAGTGTTATCGTTTTTCCTTTAAAATTAAATATATATATATAAATAGACATAAATGCTGCCAGCCCATAATCACGATGTTGGAAATATATTTCGCACAATATAAACCCTGCTCATGTCTCTGTGCTGTTATTCTTTCTGTACCTCCCATCAAAATGATTTCAATATATTGAATCAATGTGGGGTTAATACAGCAGAGGGATGATGGGCAAAGGCAGTAAGTTGTCTCCTGTGTCAAAATTTGTTGTGGAATTTATCCTTTACATTTACAGTTGTGGCCAAAAATATTTGCACCCTTGCACTTTTTTCAAATCATACACCATTTGTTCCAGAAAATAGTTGAAATTAAAAAATATTTTGGTGTCCACATATGTATTTCTTTGGTTTGCAGTGGAACAAAATAAAAAAGGCTGAAAAAATTACGAAATCTTAGCTTATTCCACACAGAAATCCTAAAATGGGCCGGTCAATATTATTGGAACCTTTTTGGAACTTATATAAAATATATATAACCACCTTTAGAGGCCATTTTTCCCCGCAAAGCGGGGGTTGGCCTTTTTCGGGAACTGTGGTTGTTGTTTTTCGGTCCCCTATTTGAGACATAATTTGGAAGTTGTGAGACATAATTAGAATTAAAGCAGGTGATTCTCCTTAACTTTGTAATTTAACTGACCCAAGATGAGTTGCGGGTGCCTGCAATATAAAAATCACTCATTCAACCAGTTTGAAAAGAGAAAAGGAGTCATTCTGCTGTTTTGTGTCACTGTGTGTACCGCAATGAGTAGGGAGAAAATAAATAAAACGAGAGAATTGTCTGAAGAGATCAGATACAAGATTGTAGCCAAGCATGGACAATCTCAAGGCTACAAGTCCATCTCCAGAGACCTTGATGTTCCTGTGTCCACCGTACGCGATGTTATCAGGAAGTTTAAGGCCCATGGCACTGTAGCCAGCCTCCCTGGACGTGGCCGCAAGAGAAAACTTGATTGAAGATTGCAGCGGAGGATTGTTTGACTGATGGAGAAACTACCTCGATCAACTGCCAAACAGATTCAATCTGACCTTCAGACACAAGGTACGACAGTTTCAACTCGCACCATCCATCACCAACTCAATGAAAAGAGGTTCTATGGTAGGAGATGCAAGAGGACCCCACTGCTGAGAGAGAGAGACATAAGAAGGCCTGACTGGAGGTTTCCAAAACACACCTGAACAAGCCAAAATCCTTCTGGCAGAATGTCCTGTGGATAGATGAGACCAAATTACAGCTTTTTGGTAAAGCACATTACCTCCATGTTTACAGAAAGCAAAATGAAGCCTTCAAGGAAAAGAAAACCTTCCCTACAGTTAAATGTGGAGGAGGTTCAATGATGTTTTGGGGTTGCTGTGCTGCCTCTGGCACGGGGTGCCTTGAATGTGTGCATGCCATCATTAAATCAGGAGATTACCAAGGCATTTTGGAGCGCAATTTTCAACCCAGTGTCAGAAAGCTGTGTCTCCGTTGAAGGTCATGGGTCTTGCCGCAGGACAATGTCCCCAAACACTTCAAAAGGCACCCAGGAGTGGTTCAAGACAAAATGCTGGACTGTTCTGAAGTGGCCAGAAATGAGTCCAGATCTAAACCCATTGAACACCTGTGGGGAGATCTGAAAACAGCAGTTGGGAGAAGACACCCTTAAAATCGAGGAGAACTGGAGCAAATTGCACAAGAAGAGTGAGCCAAACTGCCAGTAGGGAGGTGTAGGAAGCTCATTTGTGGCAATAGGAAGCGCTTGACTGCAGTTATTTTGTCTTCTACACTTGGTTATGACAAACTTCCCTGCAAATGTCTGCTGCTCTTCTGCTCCAATCGGTTCATCTGACCATATGCTTGTTAAAGTGGACATCTCTCTGGCCATTCTCAGAGAGCCTCCTCAGCATCGACGAGTCTGGCATTTCACTCAGGCCAACTGGCTCGGTACACAAGCAACCATAAATCATCTGGACTTGTCTCCCATCTCTACTGCCTCTGACATCAATTCTTCCTGGAAATTCTTCCAAATCAAACTGCTCTCTCTCATGCACAGATTTATCCCATCTCGTCTTCAGTTGTCATACCCCTCCTCCCGTCCATGGTACACGGAATATTTGGGGTGAGGCAATTGCCCTGAAACAACTTGCCTCTGCCTTCTGGAAGGCAAAGCCAACGGAAGGCAATCTCATTTCCTTTCACAAAGCCCGGAACAAGTGTGTGTCACCCTCAGGAGAGCCAGGAAACAATATCTCTCCACTCTCAAGAGTGAATTCTCAAACCTGTCTCCCTCTTCGAAATCCTGGTGGTATCTGGTCAAATTTGTTTCTGGTGTTTGCTCCGCTGCCATCCCGTCCCTTTCTTAAAACGGCTACACAGCTGACACTGCACGTGACAAAGCTGAATGCCTCAACTCTGTGTGTGTTTCCTTCAAAATCTTGTGTCCCAAACCCATCTGTCTCTCTGCCCACTGTAACCAGTCGTACCCAGCTGCTCCTGGACTCTATGTCCTTCTCTCCTGACAAGATGGAGAAGTTTCTGTCAATCCTCGACTCTGATTCTGCAACTGGACTAGATGGCATCAGCCCACGGGTCCTAAAATCCTGCTCTGCCGCTCTTTCACACCCTTTCTCTGTTCTCTTCACCCTCTCTTTTGCGCAAGGTCATCTGCCATCAGCTTGGACATCAGCCAACATCACAGCTTTACACAAAAAATGGGCAAAAACAGATCCTTGCATCTACAGACCAATCAGCCTGCTTCCAATTATCAGCAAGGTCATGGGATCCATCATCGCTTCTGACATCAAATCCTTCCTCTTCTCCAATGGCTTGATCTCTGATCATCAATTTGGATTCAGACCAGGTCATTCTACTTTGGACATGCTGCTTCTGTTGTCTCAACAATGGATGGAGGTCCTCAATATCAAACAGGAAATCAGAGCTGTCTCCCTTGACATATCACGTGCCTTCGATACGGTCTGGCACCCCGCTCTGCTCACCAAACTCTCCTCCTATGGTATCCATGGAAATCTCCACGCATGGCTTGCGGACTTCCTCTCTGATCTTAGTCAACATGTGCCCCTGAATGGATTTCTCTCATCTCCCCCTTCCTGTTCAGGCTGGAGTTCCCCAAAGCAGTGTTCTGGGCCCAGTGCTTTTTCTGGTCTTCATCAATGATCTGTCCGACTCTCTGGAAAATCCTCTCTTTCTCTCTGTTGATGACTCCACTCTGCCGCTCCATACCTCATCCCTCAGATTGGCAGTCTGCAGCCTCCGCACTCTTTGCAGACCTGGACAAAATCACAGACTGGTCAAACAAGTGGAACATGTCTTTCATTCCCGACAAATCTCACACTCTCACGATGTCTTTCCGAAAAGACCGTATGGACAACCCTCCCATCTACTTTCTCAACAATCCTCTCCAAGAAGTTCTGTCACTCAAGCTCTTGGGTCTCACTATCTGTCATGATCTTTCCTGGGAAAACCACATTTCCAAGCTGGCCTCCAAAGCTGGCTCATTGTAAAGAACTCTCCATGGGGAATAAAATATGTTCATGATGATGACATCGATCACGTGGTTCGGCCGCCATCTTGGAAAAACGGATAATGTTTGCACCTCCATATCTCCGAAAGTGCTGAATAGAAAAAATTGAGACATGGGTCATTGTAAAGAACTCTCCATGGGGAATAAAATATGTCAATGATGACGTCATCGGTCACGTGGTTCGGCCGCCATATTTGTCCTAAATGGCCAATAAAAAAGTAAATGTCTGGCAAGTCCTCGGTCTCTGACCGATTTTTCATCCTGTCTGTTTGTTTGTCAGGTTGGTCTGTTTGTTTGTATGTCATTCGCCTACAGATAGCAATTCTAAACTCAATCGCCATGAAACATAAGCAAGTTGTAAAGGTCGTCACAACTGAGAAGCCTATTGATTTTGAGGTTGAAGGTCATCTCGAGGTCAAATTTAATGAAATTGTCATTCTTTATCTGATTGCAATGAAAGTTGAACAGCATTTGCATATTGAGTCACTGAACTGGGAAATTAACTTTTTTTTGAGGTCAAAAGGTTGAAGGACAACTCAAGGACAACTCAAAACTTCAAAATCATAAATTTTCATCTGAAAATCAATTTTCATCTGATTGATCCGAGCTCTGATTAAGATTGTCAATTTAAATCTTCATGAAATTGATAATTTGATGTCTCCATGAGAACTTTCTTTGGGGACATTGGGGGTGGATTATGCACGACGTTTTTGTCCCCCGTCGCACCGCTGAGCGAAAGGGTGACTATGGTTTTCCCCTCCGTCCGTCCGTGCGTGCGTAAGCGAAAGACCGAATTCGTCGCTACGTCTTCTCTCCCATATCCCCTTCTCTGCCAAATTCGTCATCCAATCCCTCCCAAGAAGGAAGAGATGGAATCACACACAATGTCACTTTACGTCGTGATGTATCTCACATTTACTCAAATCGTTCACATGGTTCTGGTGTGGAGTTTTGTCACCTTGGTGAGTGGATGTGGATGGTGCAAAGAGACTTCTCAATTCCTAACTATCCTATAATGACTTTAACTCTTTTACACTACCCGGGGTCTTGCCCTGCCAATCCAATTGGCCATCTTTACTCTATGTGGTTCTAAAAACCAATTCCCATTGACCATCCTGTGATGCCATCCAAATTTGGGTCTCACTCCCCAATTTTTCTTACTGTGCCCTCGCACAATTTCGGGGCTGGGTCGTGTGGCTCCACCAGCAGGTCTACCTACCTGCGCACCTCCGCCACTGAGGTCGCCACCCGAGCTTACCTTGCTCCTTGCGACTACCTAACTGGGGAAGGCCCCTCCTGGCTCTCTCACCCCTCTGATGCCCTCTCTGGCATTGGGCTACCCTGGTCCTTCTCCTGGATCCTCCGGCCCCACTGAACACTACTCTGACTGGCTCCCAGAGCCTAACTGCGGCCTCACCTGGCCGACAGACTACCAGTGGCAGAGTGCCCCAATAACCATACGCACCAACAGGCCCATACGCCCAGCCATTTCCACAGACTCATGCACCCATCGAAGCACTTCTTTGCTACTACCTGCACCACAGGTGTCAATATCCAAAAATTTACCTAAACCTTCTACCTGACTTTAAACTACCCATCCCGGGTATTCGTGAATGGGTCCATCTCCCCCATTCACTCCTTCGCACCATGCATTCCACACCTTTGACTTCACACCAAGCATTCCGCACCACTCATTCCACACCATTTATTTCACACACCAATTATTCCCAGCACACCTCTTGTGCTCTCATCCTTTTTCCACTTGCACACCATGCAAGTCAATACACTTCCACACAACTCCATTCACCTCAATACACCACCTCTGGTTATCCCCAACCAATTGCTCATTTGCTCAACATGCAGATTCTCACACATACAGCATCATCTAGCTGGAGCTGCTTTTCCCCCTAATACTTGTGCTTCCCCGTTTTCCCTTACACTAAGCACATCCCTCGTCATTATCATCCTTCTAATCTCTCGACGTCCCCTCTACCTGTACCAAAGTCACTACTTAAATCTTGTCATCTACTGTCATCTCTAAATCCCTAACAATTACCCTTGCCCACCCTGGCTAGTTTTCACTGCCACCCCATAATCTAGCGCTCCTTTGCCCCAAGTGAGGGATGGCAAAGCTACCATCCCTCTACACCGGGTACCATTCGCCAACACCATTGCTATCCGTCCATGACACTGGAGCCTCTTGGTGCGGAAATACATTTTCGTCACAGCTCGGCTTCGAAAAGCCGAGCGATGCATGCGGGTGGTTGGTCTCCTGTTGGTTGGGTCCGTCCAGCATTTTCGATTCAGGGGAGGAGGCATGCTCGGGCCAAGGTTCAAGGCGCCATCTCTACGTGGAGCCTTCCGGTCCCACGCACGATGGCCCAACCGGCCCTGGTCGGAGCATCGCAGCCGCAAGGGGGTGCGGTTCCGAACTCTCCTACCTCCCCTTGAACCGTGCCGATCGCCTTTTCCGCCAAGGCGCGGCACCGACCATACAGGGCGGGGCCCGGCACGAATCGTGCACGGCGGTTCTTGTGAAACCGCCGCGGCGTCGATCCCCGCCGGCCCCCGCAGCACACAAAGCACACCACGCACCGAGGACTTGCGTCGGCTATACGTCGCGCGAGACGCTACTCCCCCGGTCTGCGTCGATGCCCGAGTCGCATTCTAGCACCTCGCGACCCGTTCCTCACTCACACAACGCGGCGCTCCAGCGCCTCTCATACACCCCCTGCATGCCGTTACTGCACTTTCTCTCCGTGCATTCTGTCCTCTTGCACACTCAGGTTCACACCACTCAGGCACACTCACGCCGTTCGCACACTCCATTATCACACTCCCTCGCGCACATCCTGGCGCACTCATACCACTCACACCACTCCGTTACACACTTTTCCTTCACACACCTGTACTGCACACCCTCGCATACACTCTTCTGGTACACACCCAATCAGCGCACACTTACCCATGGGTGTGCACTCCTCTGGTACACACCCAATCATGCGCTCTGGTGTGCATCCTCTCTCACTCTCCTTGGCCATCGCACACTCGGTAACACACTCGTCTTCGACACACTCTTCCCACACACATTCCGGTGTGCATTCTTCCTCACTCTCCGTAACGCACTCTGAAACACAATCTCGCTGCGGTGCACACTTTTTTCGCACACGCGCGCCATTCACCCTCGTACACCTCACAAAGGACCTTCCACGAGCGCCCGGGCTTCGTCGGGATCCCAAGCGCGCCAAAAATCTTTTCGCGCCAAACATTTTCGCGCCATACACGCTCATACTCACCTTCGGGATCCTCTTCTCCTGCCCCACCACCTGCAAACTTTCATTGGGGTTAGGCAGCCCGACATCACGATGCAAATGCAGACTTTGAGTACATTCCATCTTTTTTTCTGGCGATTCAATTTCTAACTCTGCCGTCTCTTCGACCCCAATTTCAACTATAACCACCTCTTTTTCTTTTTCCTCGACAACTGCCGGCGCACATGAAATTTGCTTTTCCAATTTGACGGCCGTCGGCTTTTCTACACCCCGTGTCGCGATTTCCATTCCCTCGGTCAATTTAGCTGCGCCCTGCTCTACCTCGCTCCACACGCGTTCCCCACACCGTGTTACCTCGTCGTGTCCCAATGCGACTTCTTCGCTCAACTTGCGCCTTATGTCCTTCCCTGCTTCTTTTGTTTCTTTCTTAGACGCTATGCTCATTTTTACCAATTCGTTCTTTTGGGTGTCCATTTTGCTCTCCAACCCGTTTTTCACCTCTTCCAATTGGTCACCCATTTTTCTTCCCAATTCATTTTTTGCCTCCTCCAATTCTCGGATTGATTTGTCCCCCATTTCTTTCAATTGGCCGCCCATTTTGCTTTCCAATCGCTCACCCTGAGCTTTCAGCTCGTCCTTTTGGGTGTCCAATTAATCTTTCAGTTTCTCAAAGCTTGCCGCGAGTTGAATCATAAAAAGACCCCAGTCCCCTGGCGCCACGGGCTCGGCTCTCGCCGCCACGTGCGAGGTGCCGCCATTTTCTTCCCCTGTTACCTCTACTGCTGTACCCTCATTAATGTCCTCCTCCACTTCTAGCTGTCCTTCTCGGTCCTGGGTTGTTGATTCTAACTCATCAGATACCTCCTCTTCTACCCCCACCGGCATTCGACCGTCTTGGCTATCCATGGTACGAATACAATTTTGTTTTAATACTAAATTTTGGTCGCTCTTAATTTTGGCCAAATTTGTCCAAATCCCACTCCCCGACACCAATTGTTGTGGCCAATATGTACAATTGGTGTCCAAAATTTTGTCTAACAAATTTGGTCCCAGGTTCCAAATCCCACTCCTGACACCAAATGTTGCGGATCTGTCGCCGGCCTTCTCCCCATACCAAGGGGGGGGTTAATCCCCTTGTCGTTGACTGACCAGGCGCGATCCGAGACCTATCACGTCCTTTCCGGACAGCGCTAAATAGGGTTGCAGGACCAAATTCGCTGTTACCTAAGTACTAGAGCTGCCCTGAAACGAGGAGATAAGCCTCACCCGAACCACGTGTGTTGGTGGATGCGCTGAGCGGTAGCATACACGTGATCCGAGCCGTTTAGTTGCTGGTGGAACCCGATTCAAGTGGTCTTATTCGTACCACGCTTAGTCAATGGAGAAATCACAGGTACGATCGAATCAGGAACGACAGGAAGAACAAATGGTTTATTTACACTATACAATGAAGAGGAGCAGGGACACAGAGCAATCCTTAAGAACAGTCTTAACTTAATACCCAAGGACATGGGCCCGTCTGACACACACACTCACACGGGGATTGCAGGTGCAGGATGATGGTCCGTGGCTCGTCCAGGGATGGCTCCCGTGCAGCTTCCTCTGGTCCCCGGCACGTCCCGCAAAGATGGATGGAACAGAAGACAGGCAGGAGCTCGTAATGTGCCATTTGGACGCAAAGGTTATGACGGGCGCACAGTGGGGGGGGCGGACTTTGGCGCGGCTGACGGTAACTCACTGGCGGCTATTGCCGCGTTTGCTCGCGTGGCTGGAATAGGCGCTATTAGCCACCGGCGTGTTTGGCTGTGGCCGCATACTCGTACCGCTAACGCTTCTTCTTCTTCCCCTCTGGCGCGTATGTAATATGGTGAGCTTCCAGTTCAAAGCCTCAAAGCGCTATTGCCACGAAGTGCTCTCCACGAGTCCTTTTGATGCACTCCATATAAGTGCTCACTATTCCAGGAAGTCCTTCACAACGCGCTTATTCTCTCCCAGTCCTTCGTAACGTGCCACTGGTGCCAGTCCTCCCGCGCTAGTCCTTTCGAAGGCTTTGTGGGTGGGCTTGTATAGCCCCGCCTTGCGAACCTTCTCTAAATCACCAGCCATTCTCTGCCACGCCCTGTCACGCCATGCCGCTCGAGCCCTGATTGGTTGGTGACCCTTACCGTCCCCCACTGCACCTTACCGATTGCGCCTGTTGGGGGAGGGTGGACGGTGGACGTCAAATGAATGGGACCTAATCTCATGTCTTTACACAACGCAGATATTAATAGGGGAAATGGCCTATACTTACACATACTAAGAAATAACTATACTACAAGGGGGCCTACGTGTTGCTCGTGGAACAAACTATGGGGGGCAACCTTTAACCTTTAATGAGTCCAATGTGCAAATCGCAAAACCGTAGCAATATTTAAGGCATGATATCTCAAAAAGTTTTGGACAGATTCGGACGAAACTTGGTTTATGAGTTGGGTAAGTGATAAGAACAAGCGATTCGATTTTGGTTCAAGTCAAATCCAGACCAACCTATCGGTGTCTGACCAAATTCCCTTTTTAAAATTCCCTTTTTTAAGGCCATTTACTCTGCGGGATCAGGGATTAGCCTTGCAGGCCCCATGACAATCATCATGGTTCCCTTTTTGAGGCAATGTTTATGATGGCCAGATGCCCTTCCTGACGCCAACCCTTTAGTCCCCTCTTACAGGAAGGGATACGGTGTACCTATTCTAAACCGGGGCACACACCGGCAAAGATTTGCAAAAAATCAAACAAGACACAAACAGTTCACCTGGTGGAGGTATGATCTCCACCGAGTGTAGACCTCGTTGAGCTCTGTTTTGCTTTTCAACATCGCTGGGGTAGTTTTGTTTCATCCTTGGGACAGGTACTTTGATTTTAAAAAGTGCAATGTCCCACTTCCGTCACTCACACTTACTTACTTACACTCGCATGTTATTCCATTTACTCATGAGAGTTGTTTTATGATCGTACAATATTTACTTGACGTAAATACTTCAAGAACTTTAAGAAATAGATGATTTTTATTGTGATTATTGTTGAATTTGTTCACATTAAATGAGTTGTTATTTCACTTAACATGATTTTTCTACGAATACAAAACTCACGTCATAATTTTCTAATTGTCCTGTCTCGTTAAACATCAGGGGAAACTTTGTTATTCCCATTGATTCATCACGTGACAGTGCTTTCTTTCTTTGGGATGGAGCATTCCCTTTACGCTGTGCTTATCACCACTCACAAGGTGATATGTTTGTCAGCAAAGTGAGACCCACGCTCGATCTCATATCGAAAGATTGTGGACCACGATCGCTCTCTCGTGATCTCGGGTTGCATTGGTTGCATGACCTCATTGAATTTGGGAGCCCTGGGCACTTGCCCTGTGTGCCCATGCGTTAATCCACCATTGAGTACAGAGGCTAAATGGAGCAAGAACTGGATTGGGGAAAGGAAGAAAAGGGTGGTTGGTCGTGGGACAATGTCAGACTGGAAAGTTATAAGTAATGGAGTTCCTCACAGATCAGTAGGGCCATTATTGTTTATAATTTATAGCAGTGACACGAGCAGAATAAATGTACTTGGATGCAAGATAGGTGTCTGAGGGATGTTTTGCTTTGTTTCAAGAAGGGATCCGAAGGTTTCTGGGTCAATAAGTGTTTCAAGAAAGTTTTGGTGTCTGAGGGGTATTTGGGTGATAGAAATGTTAAATTGAATGTTAAAATCTCACAATCCTGCCCATTTGTCTGTTACTGAACATTTAGAATTTTGGCTTTTGATAATTCTTCTTGCTTGACAATGATTTGAATGACAGTGGAGTGGTGCAGTGGATCAGCCTGAGTTTCATCTTTGTGCATCTGGACTCGGCTCAGTGCTCATAACAGTGGAGTGGTGCAGCAGATCAGACTGAATTTCATCTTTGTGCTTGTGGACTCATCTCAGCTCCCAGAGCAGTGGAGTGGTTCGCTGGACCGGGCTGAGTTTCATCTTTTTCCTTGAGGACTCGGCTTGGTCTTTTTATTTTTATTTTAGCCTGGTGTTGGCTCAGCGGTTAGGGTGCTGGCTTGGGATCCTTGGGATCCAGCCAATCCCGGTCGATCGCTGAATTAACGCCAGGGGGGTTGACTCAGCCCGTCATCCTTCCGAGGTCGGCAAATTGAGTACCAGCTTGCTGGGATGAATGATCTCGGTGTGTACCTCGATTTAGAATAGGTACACCGTATCCCTGCGCATCATCAGAGGCGACTGAGGGTTGGTGTCAAGAAGGGCATCCAGCCATAAAAACATTGCCTCAAACAGGGAACCATGAGGTCATGGGGCCCACAAGGCTAACTCCCGCTCTGCTGGTGAAAATGGCCTTTAAACGATCATCCATTCATTTTTTGTTTGTTTACAACATTCAATTCATTTCTGTGCTTGTGGGCTTGGCTCTATACAAGGTGCAGTAGAGTGGTTCGGGGTGGGTGGGATGCGTTTCGGCTTTGAGCCTGTGGATTCAGCTTGACTGGCGGTGATGTGAAGTGTGTGTTGGGGCAGGTTGAGTTTCACCCTTGGGCCTGTGGACTTATGTTCAGTTTTCCTTTGTGGGTTGGCCCTGCACGGTTCGGAATTGTGGACCGAGAGTGTGAGGTTTGGCAGAGACTCTGAACAAGGACTGTGTGAGGAAAAGGAGGATGGTTGCGTGAGGGAGGTTAGGAGGATTGCGCAATGGAATCGAGGGTTGAACTGAGTGGCGGGGAAAAGCATTTACTGTGTTTACTTTGAAAATTTTGCCATAGGAGAAGTGAGTCGAGTGAAGAAGGAGAGAGTCAGACGAGGGAGAAGTGAGTCTGGTGAGGAAGGAGAGAGTCAGGTGAGGGAGAAGTGGGTGTGGTGAGGGAGGAGTGGAGCACATCGAGTGGAGGGTGAAAATTACAACAATGAGGTGGGGGGGGGGAGGGAAGGGGTTGGGTGAGTGGTATAGGAAGTGGGTGTGAGTGTGTGCACGCATGATGGGGACAGTAGATCGGCCAGGTCAGGGCTGCTGATTGATGACCTGAACGCCCCTAAATTATTTAAGATGGCTCTATCGCTGTCAGTCAGGCAGTGGTTTTGAAGTAAGGTCGGCTTGGTAGTTTGAATGTGGGATCAATGGGGGTTGGAGAAGGGTTGAGGTGGTGGACATGATGGAGAAGATGCAGAGAAGGAGGTTGAAAGTGTTGTGTGTGCAGGAGAGCAAATGGAAAGGAGGCCGGGGGAGGAGGTTGGGAGGAGGGTGCAAGTTTTTGAATGCGGGTTACGATGGCAGGTGGAATTGCCTTGGAATAATAGTAACGGAAGAGATTAACAAGGATGTGGTCAGAGTGGAAAGATAGGAGAGACGGATAGTTATGGCATGGGTGGTGATACAGAGGCAAATGGTGTGTGTTATATCACTGTGTGGGTCACAAACATGAAGGAATTGGGCAGAGAAGGTGGAATTCAGGGACGCATTGTAGAGGATGATGGGAATGGTTGACCTGCAGTCGATGCTGTGCATTGCAAGAGACTGTAACGTGCACGTGGAAGTTGTGGAGCTGGGTAAAGAGGAATGTGTGGGAAGTTTGGTTGGGAAATGAGGAATAAAGAGGTTCAAGAGCTGGTAGAGCTGGAATCGAGGAATAGGTTGGCCAAAGCAGGGTCATTCTTTCAAAAGCGGGAGAGCCACAAGATTACCTGTATGAGTGGACAGCGAGAGAGATGGTGATAGCGATGGTGAGATGGATGGGAGTGTCGGAAGCAGAAGTTAGGTTGGTGAAAGGATGTACATGGGAACGAAAGGAAGAGTTTTGGATAAGTCATGGAATGTCGGAAGAATTCAGTGTGAACATCGGTTTGAGGCAGAGATGCTCTCTCACCCCACTCATGTTTATCATGGTGATGGAGCTGGTAAGCAGGAAGGTAAACATGACAGGTATTATTGGGAGGATGTTGAATGTGGACGATCTCGTGAGGATGTAAGGTGGGAGATGCAGGTAGTCCTGGGGGATTGGAAGGTATTTGAGAAACATGAGCTGAAGATGAGTATGGGGAGGACTGAGGTCACGTGGGTAGAACAGCAGAGAAAAGAAATGAATATCAGGTTAGAGGGGAAGGAGATCAGACGGGGAAATATGTTTGATTACCTGGGGAACAGTGACCAGGACATGGTGGTGGTGGTTCATGTGCAGCCTTCGGCTGCTTGGCTGCATCATTTTCTGGGGTGTGGCTGTGCCGCTGATACAATGCCCCCGTTACCATTCAGCTGGTACTCATTTTGCTGACGTCGGAAGGATGACAGGCTGAGTCAACCCACCTGGTGTTAATTCAACGGCTGACAGGGGCTTGTATTCACGACCCTAAGATCTCAAGCCAGCCACTTTAACCATTAAGGCAACACCAGGCTTACCAGTGATGGTGGGTTGGAAGCATAGGTGCACAGGAGGACCCAGGTGGGTGTGAATGTGTTTATGAGGGTAGAGGGAGTAATGACAGACAGAAAGATGTCAATGAGTTTGAAAGGGAAAGTTCTGATGCCGTGTGTCATGCCAGCCTACCTTCATGTTCTGGAAACGGTGGCACTGGCAGAGGGACAACAACAGAGGCTGCTGGTTTGTAAGTACAACTCGGTGAGGAGGATTGCGGGAGTGAAGAGGGTGGATAGAAAGAGGATGGATGAACTGAGGGAGGAGATTGGTGTGCAGATGAGTTTGACGGGGAGATTGGTGAAATGCCGGCAGAGTTGGGCTGGACACGTGGTGTTGATGGGGGAAGAGAGACTCGCAAAGATAGCGGATAGGTTGACTGGGCAAGGTAAGAGGAAAAGAGATAGGTTACCGTTGAGATGGGAGGATTGTGTGAAGCGGTATATCAATAAGGTGTGTGAGCCTGGTGTTGGCTTTCAGTTAAGGTGGTTGGCTTGATGGTCTTTATGGTCCCGAGTTCAAGCATCTGTCATGGCATTGGATTATCACCATGCGGGCCTGTCATCTATCTATAATTCCAGTAATCTCTGTCTGTACGTTTGTTTGTCTGTGACCGCTGTTTCTCGACAACCACGGGTCCGATATACTTTTAACTTGCCAGGTATATTGCTGGGGACCCGAGGATGTGCCTTTTCAAGGTTTCATATTAATCGGACAATTACTTACCGAGCTATGTCCAAAAAACGATTCAACCAATCAGAGAGCAGCGAACGATCGCGTGTGCCGGCGTTGCGAATGGACCAAACCATTCCATGTAAATAGAGGGGGGGGTTCTGTGGTCGTTGCGAATGGACGAAACCATTTCATGTAAATAGAGGGGGGGGATTGTCACTGTACTCGCAAGCCGTTCGCCGTTCGCTTTGGCGTTGCGAATGGACCAAACCATTTCATGTAAATAGAGGGGGGGGATATAATTTTAGATAGATATATAGTACGGGCATATATATAGTACGGGCATGCCCTAGTCCTTCTAAAGTTCACAAAATGAGTACCAGCCTACTGGTAATGGGGGGTGTTGCATCAGTGGTACAAACGCACCCACAGAAAGTGATGTGCAGCTCAGCAACCACAGACTGCATATGAACCACCCCCACCCGTAACGTGGGAGTTGCTGGGGAGTGGAGAGAGGTGGCGTAGAACATAACAGAGTGAAGTGGAGGTGTATCGTGGTCAAGGTAGGGCAGAAGCTTGGAGCCATTGGACCTCCCCCCTTACAACGGGAAGAGGACGAGGAGAAGAATTATTCTTCCTATTTCCTGAGAAAATATACTGCATTCAATAATAATAAAAAATTATGCATTTTTCCACATTGCATTTCCAAAAAACGTAACTTTCCCACAGCGTTCAAAATATCGAACTTTACAAATGCTCTTCCGAAAAATCTTTAATACAGGTGAGTCAGTCCTACTTCCCAGTGTGATGATCTTGAACTGAATTCCCATGGACATGTCCCAGAGGAATGTTGTTGTTCCATCCGATTTTATTATTTATCTTATTTCTATTATTTTATTATTTATTTCATCCTATTATGTTTTCGGGTTGTCCGTCCGTGCGATCTAAACCTCGTTTTTCTCAGCAACCACATGTCCGATTGAGACGAAACTTTCAGGGTAGGAGTGACACCCATGCACAATATTTTTGTGATAATTGTGATGTCATAGGTCATGTGGTATGGCAGCCATCTTGGATTCAAAGCAAATAATTAAAAAATTATTTACCGCAGAATGGAAAAATTTGAAACTTCACACATTGTCAGGTCCTCCCAAAGGGAAACAAAAGTGTGATAATGATGACATCATTGGTGAAGTGGTATACCAGCCAAAAATATTTTATTCGAATTCCTTATCCGAAAAATCTGAGATTGCATGCACATGATCTGTGACCCATTTGTATTGAAATATTAAATTTATGACATCATAGGTCACATGGTTTGGCAGCCTTATTGGATTGAACCTAAAACCTGAACAAAACATCTTCTCCCAAACCACCAGATCGATTGACACAAGGCTTTTTGTGTGTCATTGACTGGTCATGGCGATTAAAAGATGATCACGAAAACATCATTGGTCAAATGGTGTGGCAGCCATATTGGATTGAAGGAAAATATAAAAGAATTACATCTCTGAAACTGCTTACCCCATTGATGTGAAATTTAACAGATATTATCTAACACCATTGTCGCACATAGTTTGAAAATGATGTCGTAGGTCACGTGGTTTGGCAGCCATCTTGGATAGAAAAACGCACCTTATCCGTTCAATATGAAACTTCACAAACGTTATCCCCGACCCACACATATGCAGAGTGTACAATTTTTTTAAGGTCATATGTCACGTGGTATGGCAGCCATCTTAGGCTTAAAGCCAATATTTAAAAAATTCCCTTCTCTGAAAGTGCTTCACCAATCGATGTGAAACTTGTCATGGCTGGTGAAAATGTGATATGTGAAAACAGCTGAAGGGATTTCAATCAAACTTGTTTATTTTTACGACAGTGAACGAGGGCATATACACGCTGTGGGACAATGCGGAGGCATATTGGTGACACAATCGCATTGTTCTCATTTTACATAGTTTTATATTTGGCTAAATCAACATTCACATCAACATGTAATACAATCAGAGTGTTGTCTTAAGAATCTGCACCATGTACACTTTCTTTTTGGGGGTGTCACATGGTGTGTGTTTGTGTTTCATGAAAGTTTAAAGGGCCACAGACACAGAAAATCATGCTTGGTTTAATTAATAGATATTGCTTCACTTAACACTTAATCGTCCTTTTTTTTGAATAAATATCACTCGATTGGCCCCCGCCACCCAAAAAACGGCGATTTGATTGCTCATGTGACTGGCTACGTCATCGAGGGAATTTTTGTTGCTGCTGGTAGTTTTTAGCTGGTAGTGGAGTCCCGCCCCTAAAATCGTGATGTTCATTCATGATGTCACCTGTGTGATGTAATCGAGGGAAAGGTTTCTCAGCACGCAATGATAACTGCCTGACCAAGAATCTTCTGATAGTCAAAATCATTATTAAAAACTACCAGCAGCAACAAAAATTCCCTCGATGACGTAGCCAGTCACATGAGCAATCAAATCGCCGTTTTTTGGGTGGCGGGGGCCAATCGAGTGATATTTATTCAAAAAAAAGGACGATTAAGTGTTAAGTGAAGCAATATCTATTAATTAAACCAAGCATGATTTTCTGTGTCTGTGGCCCTTTAAGTGCTTGCTGTAACTGATGTTGGGAGAGGATAATGTCTCAAGTACAGAGGTACTTCACATGTAGGTACTTTATCAGATCAAAGTACTCAGAGTGGAGCAAACATCAGGAAGAGTGGTATGTTTCTTGCCCCTCTCAAGGTTCACCGACCATGTATGCTCAAGTTGGCTGTTGGAAGGATTCCTATCGTGTGCAGCTGAAATCGGAACAGCCGGCTGTGCTTGCGTGTGGAATGAAGGTTGAGAATCTGGAAGGATTTCCTGAGATTGTGCAGATAAAAATAGAGGATGTGAACTCCTTTGGCGTGGAAGAGGAGCAAAGCGACCAGCCGAATGGTGAGTTGTGTGATCGACATGACTTCTGACGGGATCTGTGTTTGGTTATTGTCAAGTTTTTTATGTACATGATGGAGGCTCGTGGAAGAAATGGAACAGAATGGAAGGGAATGATATGGAGAAGAGAAAACAACAATTTGCAGAGTCAACACAACAAACACAACAACATGCATTTTAAGGCCATTTTCCCTGCTAGAGCTGGGGTTAGCCTTGCGGTCCACATGACAATCTTCTCCATTTTGCCCTATTTTCTGCCTCTCTCCTTGTTAACCCCCTTGCCCGCATTTCTTCTTCCACCATCTTTCTCGGTCTTTCCGGTCCTCTACTTCCTTCTACATTCATTTCCATCACTCTTCTCAACCAGTCACTTTCATCCTTCCTCAACACATGACCAAACCATCTCAACCTGTTCCTCTTCACAGCATCAATCACAGGCTCTATTCCCATCATCTTTCGCAATTCATCATTTGTCTTCCTCTCTCTCAACGATACTCCGCACATCCACCGAACCATTCGCATTTCCACCCTTTCCAGCCTTCGTTGCTGCTCTACATTCATGACCCATGTCTCGCTCCCATAAATCATAACACTTTCTCACACATACAGCATACACCTTTCCCTTCAACTTCAATGACACTCCCCTCCTCATCAGCACGCCACTCAGTTCCCGAAACTTCTTCCGTGCATATCTCACTCGAGCAACCGTTGCCGTGTCTGATCCACCTTCTCCATTCAGCATGTCTCCGAGGTAGCAAAATGTTTTCACACCTTCCAGCTTCACGCCGTCTCCCAGATCCAACTCAACATTTCCTCCATCTGCAGCTCCCTCTGTGCACACCTTGCATTTGAATGTAGCTGCCACACTGGTTAATGACCCTCTCAGACCACTACATTTTTGATGAACCCACTCAGCGCACATTGTACATTGAATGGAGTTCACTCCGACACCCTTCCTGCACACAGCACATGGCCACTTCCCAGTTCTTTCCACCTCACCACATGCTTTACCACTTGCCATCACCTTCGTCTTTCCTATATTCACCTTCAGACCTTTTGTCTCCATACATTCCTTCGACTTGTTCATCTTTTCCTTCAGTCCATCCATACTTTCCGCAATCAACACCAGATCATCTGCATACAACAACTCCCACGGTAAACCCTCCTTTACGTTCTGAGCCAGCACCTCCATCACAGCTACAAATGGTAGTGGACTTGGTTCCGACCCCTGATGCACTCCCACCTTCACCTCAAACTCACCGCTGTTCCCGTCCTTTGTCCTTTCAGCTGTGCGTGCTCTTTTGTACATTGCCATCACTACTTTGATCAACCATTCCTCCACTTCTAACTTCCTCAATGCCCATGTCAATACTTCGTGTGGAACCCTATCGAATGCTTTCTCCAGATGAACAAACCCAAGAAACAACTTCTTCCTCTTCTCCATGTACTTCTCCTGCAACTGCCTCACAATGAAAAGCGCATCTGTCGTTCCTCTTCCTGGCATGAATCCAAACTGCATTTCGTCGATCTTCACCTTCTTCCTTATCCTCCTCTCCAACACCCTTTCCAATACCTTCATTCCATGCTCCAATAACTTTATCGCTCGGTACGAGCCACACTCCCGAGGGTCACCTTTCCCCTTGTATAGAGGGACGAGGGTACTCAGTTCCCAATCCACTGGAACGCGGCCTTCTTTCACCACCAGATTACAGATCTCTGTCATTCTCTTCACACCCCAACTTCCTGCTGCCTTCAACATATCTCCCACAACTCCCGTCGGCCCTCCCGCTTTTCTACTCTTCATTGCTTTTATCGCTTCCTCAACTTCCTTCTTGGTTATCTTCTCTGCCGGTCCTAAAACTGGGTTACTCTCTATGTTGCCATCCCATTCATTCTGTGTATTCAACAGCATTTCCATATATCTTTTCCATCTTCCTTTAATTCCATCTGGGTCCACAACGATTTGTCCCACTTCATCCTTCAAGCAACTCACCCCCATCACATCACACCTCTCTTTCGCTATCTGCTTTGCATTCCTGAATACCGCTCTCTGACCGTCTTCCGAATCCAAGCGTTCTTCGAACATTTTCCTACATGCCTCCTGCGCCTTTGCTACCTCTTTTTTTGCAGCCTTCTTGGCTGCCTTATAACTTTCAGGCTCTGCTTTTTCTGCTCCCGTACCCTTCGCCTTCTGCCACTCCTTGAACTTCTTCCTCTTCTGGTCAATCCTCTTTCCAACTTCGTCATCCCACCACCATGTTTCCGAGTGCCTCGGTGGTCCTTTTGTCCATCCACATACCTCACCAACGGCTCCCAAAAGACTATCTTTCATTGACATCCAACCACATTCAAGCTCAACCACATCATCCTCTACCCTACTCAGGCTCTCTTTTAATGCCTCCCTTACTGTCACCTCTTTCAACCTCCACACCTTCATTCTCGGTTGGTACTTCACCCGCCGAGCTCTCCTCGCACCTTTCTCCCTCATGTCGCAGACAACCAAGTGGTGCTGTGAAACAGCCTCCTCCCCCGGGATCACCTTTGTGTCCCGCAGGTGCCCCCTATCTCGCCTACGCACCATCACGTAGTCAACGGTTGTCGTCGACCCACCTGACGTGTATGTAACAAGCTTATTATCCCCTTTCTGGAACTGAGTGTTACAAATCAACAAATCAGCAACGTTATCAAACTCCAAAATCTTTTCACCTTCTCCATTTCTCACACCATATCCGTAACCCCCATGAACTCCCTCAAAACCGTCCATACTCCTTCCCACATGTCCATTTAGGTCTCCTCCTACCACAACAACTTCGTCATCTTTCACGTTTTCCATCAGCTTCTTTATCGCACACCAGAACTTGTCCTTCTCTTCATCGCTCCTCCCACCCTGCGGAGCATATCCCGAGATGACGTTCACCAAGACCTTTCCAATCATCATTTTCACCATCATCAACCTATCACTCACTGTAGTCACACTCACCACAATGTCTACAAACTCCTCAGAAAACAGGACACCAACACCATTCACGCCCTCCGGGCACCCTTGCCACGCAAACTTGTATTTCTGTCCCTGCCTACCCTTCACCATTCTCACAACACTTCCCTTCCATCTCGTCTCTTGCACACAACATATGTCCACTCTTCTTCTGACCAATACTTCCGCCACTTCTCCTGATCTCGCTGTCATTGTCCCTCCATTCCATGTCCCAAACCTCAGAAACCGATCTCCACTTCGGGCTGTACCCTGCCCATATGTAGTTGTAATTGTCCCGGTAATTGTAATTTGCAGAGTCAATGTGAGAGTGAAATGAAGGGAAGGGGAAGGAAGAAAGGAGAAGCACACATGCAGGTGAACAAGCTGCAAACAATTTGAATGAAACACAAGAAGGAGAAGGAGAAGGGGAAGGCGGAGATGAAACAGAAAAGTAACAAACCAAACAACAACCAATGAACAAATGAAAAGAGATGAGGGAGAGGGGGGAAATGACAATGACCTGGAAAAAGGGAGTGCTTTGGAATGGAGTAATTTGTGGTGGAAAAGATAATGGTTGGATTGGGGATTATGTGAGATGGTGACAAGCAGGTGTCTTGAAGACCTGGAGGGAAGAATGACATTGAAGAGAATGTGGAACATGTTTCCACAGGTGGTAAAACAGAGGAATGGATAAGTGGAGGTGAGCAGTGATTCTAGATTTTGAGAATTTCACCAGAAGGTGTTTGCTGGTGAACGTGTTACCGCAGAAACCTGGAAGGGTGGGACAAAGCATGAAAAGGGGAGACCAGAAAGAAGGCAGAATAAGAGACACCACCAACCTGTCTGTGGTGTGAACGTCATGGGCCCGCAGACTCAGCTTCATCGAGGGAGATTCCAATTGTCTTGAGGCCTTGATTTCCATGGAATGAAGCTGAGAAAGATGAGGCAAAAGAGCCAGGCAAGAGGGGGGAGCAGTTTTAATGTTGATGAAGCTGTTGATGAAGTCCTTGTTCTTGGATAACAGATCAAGTGTGTTGAGGAAGGACTTTGCGCAATGGAGGATGCTCACTCTTGCTTTGAAGGCCAACTGAGAAATGTTGTTTCCCCAATAAAGATCATCGCTGATGATGAGACCCAAAAGTTGGAGTTACTGAACTTCTTCATGAGGATTGAAAAGAAAGGAGGTTGGAGGGTTTGCCAGATGATCCTTTTCACAGAGAGAGAGTGAGAGGGTGAGGTTTGTAAGAATTGATGACATATTCCAAGTGTTTGAGCTACTTGTAATTCTATAAATGTCTGAAGAGAGGGAAGAGGCTGCTGCTTCTCTGAAGAATGAGGCATGTCATGGCAAAAGGAAAGCCTGGTGTTTGCTTCATAGCCACGACCCCCTGTCGTTCCATTGAAATAACACCAGGTGGGTTGACTCAGCCTGTCATCCTTCCGACTTCGGCATCTAAATGGTAAATGATCATAAATGAGTGCACTAAACAGCAACAACAGCAGACGTTGGGGCATCAGCAAAGAGATGGAGGATTTTCCCAAAAGTCAGAGAGATGGTTGATGGAAAAAAGGACTTGACCTACCACACTGCCTGAGGACAATACAACCTCGACAGGGAGAGAAGATGAGAGGATTCCATTGAGATTTAAGCTTAACACATGTCTGGGGAGAAAACCCTGATCTCATGTGTGACATTGAAGGCCTCCATCCATTTTTGAGAGAGCAGAAGAATAACGTTCATGGTAGAGTCACTGGAAAGGGTGGAAATGTGAATGGTTTGGTGGGTGTGCGGAGTATCGTTGAGAGAGAGGAAGACAAATGATGAATTGCAAAAGATGATGGGAATAGAGCCTGTGATGGATGCTGTGAAGAGAAACAGGTTGAGATGGTTTGGTCATGTGTTGAGGAAGGACGAAAGTGACTGGTTGAGAAGACTGATGGAAATGAATGTAGAAGGCAGTAGAGGATGGGGAAGACTGAGAAAGACGTGGCTAAAGATGGTCGAAGAAGAAATGCGGGCAAGGGGGTTAACAAGGGGAGATGCAGAAAATAGGGTAAAATGAATAACATTGTCATGGGGCCCGCAAGGCTAACCCCGCTCCAGCAGGGAAAATGGCCTTAAAATGCCTGTTGTTGTTGTTTGTTGTGGAGTCACTGGGTGTGAATCTGAACATTTCACACATTTGCTGTGCATTTTGAGTTGTGGCTCCGTCCTCCATCATAAGAAGATTTCTCTCATTCGGTCAACTGCGCACATTGAAATGACCACGTGGTGAAATGGCAATTCATCACATGCTGTCTGTCCCAGAGTCTCAGGGAGAGGCAGCCAGGCCGCATGCCCGGGCGGTCACCACATCAGGCCCTTGTTGGCCGTCTGTGGTGCCTTCACCAAAGCGCGGGCCACAACACCTCCCGCGAGTGGTCCTCATAATACACCATCCTAGGTACCTGTGAGAAACCACTTCAGACACCCGGAGGTCTTAACCCGCACCAGGATCCGGTGACCCTGCCAGCCCGAGACAATCACTTGGACGGCGCCCCGATGAACAAGGGAAGCCACACTTCACCCTACCCCCTGTGGGGCCCAGTTCGTACCATGACACCTATGGTCAGACCCCACGTCCCAATCTCACCAGCACAGGCCCCCCAGCTGGCTGGCATAATCAGATTTTGAAAGGGGCAACTTTTCCCTGAGGCCGACTTCAACGACATCTCCTGGTCCGAATTCCGCACCCCGGGGACCAATTCCCTCCAAGGCGGTGCCAAACCAAACTTCCATTTAAATTGAATTTTAAATTTTCTTTGAAATTTTTTTGCCCCTTGTGTCCAAACGGCAGCTGCAGGTAACGACCCCTTTCTAAGGTTGCTATGCCTCTCCCTGCAGTTGTTCCAAATTTTCGATGGGGACCAGTTCTTCCGAGGCTCTATCTCCCGACTATTCCATGTCCGAATCCAGCTTGGAGCCAAAACACCTCTCCCCCGCCACTGCTGGGTTTTCAATTTCGGAGCCTTTTGTACCCAATTGTTGTTTGTGGTGAGGGTCTCCTCGGTCACTTTAATCTCATCCTGGGGACATGCCATGGGCCGACTCACCTCATCGCCCAGACTCTCTTTGACTCGATCAATCCCCTTCCTGATGACACGGTCCAAGGTGCTCGGCCGCTCCGGTCAAATTCATTGACATTATCATCCCCAATCACTTCTGGCCCCAACATGTATTCATCTATACACACCTGGTCTGGTTCTGTTACACGGACCTCCAATATCTTTACCCCCTGTTGCTCTGCACCAAAGATCTGGTGCTCCACAAGTTCCAATTCCTCTCCCTGTTGTTGCATTGTGACGTCCACACCAGCCCGACAGCCTTCCAGGTCATTTCCAGTCCAACATTCCCCATTTAAATTTGAGTTTCCCCCATTTACCTCTAGACACTCCTCATTTACCTCCAAACATGCCGTCTCCTGCGCCCCAAGTGTATCAGCTTGGGTTGCACCCTCTTTCATTCATTCTTTTATTCCCAATACAATCTCTTCCCCTGCTACTTTGTCAATGCATTCCCCGAGTTCTTGTGTTGTTCCCTCCATTTTTCTTCCTTTTGTTCATTCCTTCCCTCCATTTTTCTTCCTTTTGTTCATTCCTTCCCTCCATTACATCAATTTTGCCTTCCAATTGTTCCCCACGCTCATTCTGAGCATTAATTTGTTCACTCAGGCCATCTTTAATGAAACATTTCCCCTCCTGTGCCACAATTGTAGCAATTTTGTTTTTTCCATTCCATTGATTTGTCCCTTCAATTCATTCTCTATTTCCTCCATGAATTTGTTCGTTTGTTCTCTTCGGGCTTTTATTTCAGCTAATGTTACATCCATGATGGATATCATTCGTTCAGTATGGGCATCCATTTTTTCATTCATTTGTTCGCTCCGAGCATCCATTCCCATTAACCATTTGCACATGGCCTGGAAATCCATCGGATCCGTTCCCATTGTCGCCGGCTCCCTCATAGGAAAGGGGGGTGGACTCGTGCTCGGGACGTGCACACAAAGAAAGAACAATTCAGTATCTTTTACTTTTTATTCCGATAACATAATCATCAAAATATGTCTCCAACTCATCAATATTTTCCACAATGCTACTTCCTCGATTTCAAAACATGTTTATTTTTATGCTCCAGATTAATTTGTTTCACCTTTTGATAAAAAAAAATGCACCAACCCAACTTGTATTTACCCTCCAAATTGTTTCCTGAGCCTGGACCTCCATTGTGCAGCTAAATAGCACCAGGCAGACTGAATCCACCCATAATCCTTCAAGGTTTACAAAATGCGCAGCAAGTTACAAGAATAGGGGCACTGCATCGGCGGCACCACCACGTTCCAACATCGCAATTTCCCACATCTTTTACACTATATGTCCATGATTAAACACCCCCGTTCATTGTTTTAGCCAAATTTCTTAGCCTACCCCCTACACAGCGTGTGTGTGTGTGTGTGTGTGTGTGTGTGTGTGTGTGTGTGTGTGTGTGCGTGCGTGTGTGTGTGTGTGTGTGTGTGTGTGTGTGTGTGTGTGTGTGTGTGTGTGTGTGTGTGTGTGTGTGTGTGTGTGTCTGTCTTCATAAGGCGAGGTTTTATAGGCTTTGTGTAGTGCTTTCGGTGGGATTTGAGTGGGGCGTGGGGGGCGGGGGGGTTAAGGGGCAATTACTGTGTGTCCGCCTGTTAGAAGACCCAATGACCCAGAAGACCCCAAGGACTCTGAAGACCCAAAATACCCCAAAGACCCAAAGGACCCCAAATACCCAAAGGACCCCAAAGACTGAGCACAACCAATGGACCCTGAAGACCCAAAAGACCCAAACAACCCCAAGGACCCAAATGACAAAAAGGACCCAAAAGACCCCAAGAACTCAGAAGAACCCCAAGTACTCTGAAGATCCAAAATACCCCAAAGACCAAAAAGACCCAATGAACCCAAAATACCCCAAAGACCCAAAAGACCCAATAGAATGAAAAGACCGTGAAAGAAAGAAATGGACCCCAAAGATGCAAAATTTTGGTAAGACCCAAAAATCCCTAAGACCTAAAAGACCTCAAGGACCCAGAAGACCCAATAGACCCAAAATACCTGAAGACCCAAAATGCTCTGTCGAATGTTAAAGACACAAAAGATAATGAAGACCTAGAAGACCCCAAGGACTTTGAAGACCCAAAATACCCCAAAGACTGAAAAGACCCAATGGACCCCAAAGGCCCAAAAGACCCCAAGGATCCAAAAGACCCAAACAACCCCAAGGATCCAAATTACAAAAAGAACCCTAATGACTCAGAAGACCCCAAGGACTCTGAAGACTCAAAATAACCCAAAGACCAAAAAGACCCAAAGGACCCCAAAATACCACAAATACTGCAAAAACCTTAAAGACCCAAAAGACAACAAAAACCCAAAAGGCCCTGAAAACCCAAAACTTCCCAAAGACCCAAAACACTGAATAGACCCCAAGACCCTTAAAACCGCATGAAGACCCAAAATACTGAAAAGACCCCAAGACCCTCAAATACCCAAAACACAACCAAGACCCAACATACCCCAAAGACCCACAAAGACAAAAATACCTCAAAGACCCAAAATACCTTGAAGATCCAAAGACTCCAAAGACCCTTAAATACCCAGAAGACCGAAAAGACCCCAAAGACAAAAAAGACCCAAAAAACTGTTCCAACCCATCATTTTTGATGGCCTTTATGCTCGTGTTTAATATGTTACAAGATTCAATTTATCATGTATGTAACAGGACCCCAATAAACCCACCACCGAGAAGACTTTGCCCAAACATCATGCTGAAATGTCAAAGCACAATAACATACATGTACTCAATCAGTTCCCTTCATTCATATGACATAATTACAAAATAGAAGATAACATCAAATGGTTTATCATTGCCTTGGTTCCTAAGGAACCATGACAAGAGGTTGTACAACATTGCCTCTGTTGGAGTTACACTTTTCCCTATCCTGAGAAATGAATTTAAACAAAGAAATTCAGTTGGGATGCCGGCGATGATTTATCTACTCTTCACGAAAAGCACTTGATTTGTTTTTACAATCAGAAAACATTATAGAATAAAATGCAATACCCTCTCCTCTGGCGAGGGTAACGAGAAGGGCACTTTGTGGAGAGCATACCTCCGCCTGGTTGACCATATCACTCAATGGTGAAGAATCACGAAGAAAATTATTCTAGCTGGATCCAGATCCGGATCTTCACCATTATTGAATTGATTCTTCTTTGTCACACACACAACCTGTCCAATAAGTTTCGTCCAAATCCATCCATAACTTATTGAGATATCCTGCCATGTATAGTTTTTCGCCCAATCTCCCAATGGTGAAGAATCGCTTAAAAATTTTTAGTAGCCAGATCCGAATCCGGATCTTCACCAAAATGTAAGAATTTCGATCCGAATCCGGATCTTCACCAAAATGTAATAATTTCGTTCTGATCACATACGCTACATCTCTACCAAATTTTGTCCGAATCCGTCCACAACATTTTGAGATATTTTATTCATAAACGGACAGACAAACAGACAAATGAAAAATCGGTCAGAGACCGAGGACTTGCCGGAGTGTACTTTTTTATCGGCCATTTAGAACAAATATGGCGGCTGAACCACGTGATAGATGATGTCATCATTAACATATTTTATTCCCCATGGAGAGTTCTTTACAATGAGCCATGTCTCAATTTTTTCTGCTCAGCACTTTTGGAGATATAGAGGTGCAAAGTTTTGCCGTTTTTCCAAGATGGCGGCCGAACCACGTGACATCTGACGTCATCATTAACATATTTTATTCCCCATGGACATTTCTTTCCAATGAGCCATGTCTCAATTTTTTCTGTTCAGCACTTTCGGAGATATAGAGGTGCAAAGCTTTTCCAAGATGGCGGCCGAACCACGTGACCTATGACGTCATCATTAACATATTTTATTTCCCATGGACATTTCTTTCCAATGAGCCATGTCTCAATTTTTTCTGTTCAGCACTTTCGGAGATATAGAGGTGCAAAGCTTTTCCAAGATGGCGGCCGAACCACGTGACCGATGACGTCATCATTAACATTTTTTATTCCACATGGAGAGTTCTTTACAATGAGCCATGCCTCAATTTTTTCTATTCAGGACTTTTGGAGATGTGGAGGTGCAGAGTTTTTCGGTTTTTCCAAGATGGCGGCCGAACCACGTGACCGATGACGTCATCATTAACATATTTTATTCCCCATGGAGGATTCTTTACAATGAGCCATGTCTCAATTTTTTCTATTCAGCACTTTTGGACACATAGAGGTGCTAAGTTTTTCGGTTTTTCCAAGATGGCGGCCGAACCACGTGACCGATGATATCATCATTAACATATTTTATTCCCCATGGAGAGTTCTTTACAATGAGCCATGTCTCAATTTTTTCTATTCAGCACTTTCGGAGATATGGAGGTGCAAAGTTTTTCGGTTTTTCCAAGATGGCGGCCGAACCACGTGACTGATGACGTCATCAGTAACATATTTTATTCCCCATGGAGAGATATTTACAATGAGCCATGTCTCAATTTTTTCTGTTCAGCACTTTCGGAGATATGGAGGTGTAAAGTTTTTCGGTTTTTCCAAGATGGCGGCCGAACCACGTGACCTATGACGTCATCATTAACATATTTTATGCCCCATGGACATTTCTTTCCAATGAGCCATGTCTCAATTTTTTCTGTTCAGCACTTTCGGAGATATAGAGGTGCAAAGCTTTTCCAAGATGGCGGCCGAACCACGTGACCGATGACGTCATCATTAACATTTTTTATTCCACATGGAGAGTTCTTTACAATGAGCCATGTCTCAATTTTTTCTATTCAGTACTTTCAGAGATATGGAGGTGCAAAGTTTTGCCGTTTTTCCAAGATGGCGGCCGAACCACGTGACATATGACATCATCATTAACATATTTTATTCCCCATGGGGAGTTCTTTACAATGAGCCATGTCTCAATTTTTTCTGTTCAGCACTTTTGGAGATTTCGTGGTGCAAAGTTTTGCCGTTTTTCCAAGATGGCAGCCCACCACGTGACCGGTGACGTCATCATTAACATATTTTATTCCCCATGGAGAGTTCATTACAATGAGCCGTGTCTCAATTTTTTCTATTCAGTACTTTCAGAGATATGGAGGTGCAAAGTTTTGCCGTTTTTCCAAGATGGCGGCCGACCACGTGACATATGACGTCATCATTAACCTATTTTATTCTGCATGGAGAGTTCTTTACAATGAGCCATGTCTCAATTTTTTCTGTTCAGCACTTTTGGAGATTTCGTGGTGCAAAGTTTTGCCGTTTTTCCAAGATGGCGGCCGACCACGTAACTGATGATGTCATCATTAACATATTTTATTCCCCATGGAGAGTTCTTTACAATGAGCCATGTCTCAATTTTTTCTGTTCAGCACTTTTGGAGATATAGTGGCGCAACGTTTTGCCGTTTTTCCAAGATGGCGACCGAACCACGTGACTGATGACGTCATCATTTACTTATTTTATTCCCCATGGAGAGTTCTTTACAATGAGCCATGTAGCAATTTTTTCTGTTCAGTACTTTCGGAGATATAGAGGTGCAATTTTTTTTCGGTTTTTCCAAGATGGCCGCCGAACCACGTGACTGATGACGTCATCATTAACATATTTTATTCCCCATGGACCGTTCTTTACAATGAGCCATGTCTCAATTTTTTCTATTCAGCACTTTCGGAGATATGGAGGTGCAAATTTTTTCAAAGATGGCGGCCGAACCACGTGACCGATGACGTCATCATTTGGGCACAGTATATTAGAGGGCAAGCCAAATAAGTGTGCAAAGTTTGGCTATTCTATGTATAGAAAGATTCTACATATAGAAAGTTTTGCGGTTTTTCCAAGATGGCGGCCGAACCACGTGACCAATGACGTCATCATTAACATATTTTATTCCCCATCTAGAGTTCTTTACAATGAGCCATGTCTCAATTTTTTCTGTTCAGTACTTTCGGAGATATAGAAGTGCAAAGTTTTTCGGTTTTTCCAAGATGGCGGCCGAACCACGTCACCGATGACGTCATCAATTGGGCACAGTCTATTCCAGGGCAAGACCAATATGTGTGCAAAGTTTGGCGATTCTCCGTGCAACGGTGTAGACGCAGTGCTGCAAACAGACAGACAAACAGACAGACAAACAGACAGACAAACAGACAAACAGACAAACAGACAAACAGACAAATGAAAAATCGGTCAGAGACCGAGGACTTGCCGTAGTTTACTTTTTTATCGGCCATTTAGGACAAATATGGCGGCTGAACCACGTGACCGATGACGTCATCATTAACATATTTTATTCCCCATGGAGAGTTCTTTACAATGAGTCATGTCTCAATTTTTTCTATTCAGCACTTTCGGAGATATGGAGGTGCTAGGTTTTTCCAAGATGGCGGCTAAACCACGTGACCGATGACGTCATTATTAACATATTTTATTCCCCATGGAGAGTTCTTTACAATGAGCCATGTCTCAATTTTTTCTATTCAGCACTTTCAGAGATATGGAGGTGCTAGGTTTTTCGGTTTTTCCAAGATGGCGGCCGAACCACGTGACCTATGACGTCATTATTAACATATTTTATTCCACATGGAGAGTTCTTTACAATGAGCCATGTCTCAATTTTTTCTGTTCAGCACTTTTGGAGACATAGTGGTGCAAAGTTTTGCCGTTTTTCCAAGATGGCGGCCGACCACGTGACATATGACGTCATCATTAACATATTTTATTCCCCATGGAGAGTTCTTTACAATGAGCCATGTCTCAATTTTTTCTGTTCAGCACTTTTGGAGATATAGTGGCGCAACGTTTTGCCGTTTTTCCAAGATGGCGACCGAACCACGTGACTGATGATGTCATCATTAACATATTTTATTCCCCATGGAGAGTTCTTTACAATGAGCCATGTCTCAATTTTTTCTGTTCAGCACTTTCAGAGAAATGGAGGTGCACAGTTTTGCCGTTTTTCCAAGATGGCGGCCGACCACGCGACTGATGACGTCATCATTAACATATTTTATTCCCCATGGAGAGTTCTTTACAATGAGCCATGTCTCAATTTTTTCTGTTCAGCACTTTTGGAGATATAGTGGTGCAAAGTTTTACCGTTTTTCAAAGATGGCGGCCGACCACGTGACATATGACGTCATCGTTAACATATTTTATTCCCCATGGAGAGTTCTTTACAATGAGCCATGTCTCAATTTTTTCTGTTCAGCACTTTTGGAGATATAGTGGTGCAAATTTTTGCCGTTTTTCCAAGATGGCGGCCGACCACGTGACATATGACGTCATCATTAACATATTTTATTCCCCATGGAGAGTTCTTTACAATGAGCCATGTCTCCATTTTTTCTGTTCAGTACTTTCGGAGATATAGAGGTGCAAAGTTTTTCGGTTTTTCCAAGATGGCGGCCGAACCACGTCACCGATGACGTCATCAATTGGGCACAGTCTATTCCAGGGCAAGACCAATATGTGTGCAAAGTTTGGCGATTCTCCGTGCAACGGTGTAGACGCAGTGCTGCAAACAGACAGACAAACAGATGAAAAATCGGTCAGAGACCGAGGACTTGCCGGAATGTACTTTTTTATCGGCCATTTAGGACAAATATGGTGGCCGAAACACGTGATAGATGACGTCATCAGTAACTTATTTTATTCCCCATGGAGAGTTCTTTTCAATGAGCCATGTCTCAATTTTTTATATTCAGCACTTTCAGAGATATGGAGGTGCAATTTTTTTCCAAGATGGCGGCCGAACCACGTGACATATGACGTCATCATTAACATATTTTATTCCCCATGGAGAGTTCTTTCCAATGAGCCATGTCTCAATTTTTTCTGTTCAGCACTTTTGGAGATATAGTGGTGCAAAGTTTTGCCGTTTTTCCAAGATGGCGGCCGACCACGTGACATATGACGTCATCATTAACATATTTTATTCCCCATGGAGAGTTATTTACAATGAGCCATGTCTCAATTTTTTCTATTCAGCACTTTCGGAGATATGGAGGTGCAAAGTTTTTCGGATTTTCCAAGATGGCGGCCGAATCACGTGAACGATGACGTCATCATTAACATATTTTATTCCCCATGGTGAGTTCTTTACAATGAGCCATGTCTCAATTTTTTCTGTTCAGGACTTTCGGAGATATGGAGGTGCAAAAATTTTCGTTTTTTCCAAGATGGCGGCCGAACCACGTGACCGATGACGTCATCATTAACATATTTTATTCCCCATGGAGAGTTCTTTACAATGAGCCATGTCTCAATTTTTTCTGTTCAGCACTTTGAGATATCGAGGTGCAAAATTTTTCGGTTTTTCCAAGATGGCGGCCGAACCACGTGACCGATGACGTCATCATTTGGGCACAGTATATTAGAGGGCAAGACAAATACGTGTGCAAAGTTTGGTGATTCTACGTGCAACGGTGTAGACGTAGTGCTGCAAACAGACAAACAGACAAACAGACAAACAGACAAACAGACAAATGAAAAATCGGTCAGAGACCGAGGACTTGCCGGAATGTACTCTTTTATCGGCCATTTAAGACAAATATGGCGTCCGAACCACGTGATAGATGACGTCATCATTAACATATATTATTCCCCATGGAGAGTTCTTTACAAAGAGCCATGTCTCAACTTTTTCTATTCAGCACTTTTGGAGATATGGAGGTGCTACGTTTTTCGGTTTTTCCAAGATGGCAGCCGAACCACGTGACCTATGATGTCATCATTAACATATTTTATTCCCCATGGAGAGTTCTTTACAATGAGCCATGTCTCAATTTTTTCTATTCAGCACTTTCAGAGATATGGAGGTGCACAATTTTTCGGTTTTTCCAAGATGGCGGCCGAACCACGTGACATATGACGTCATCATTAACATATTTTATTCCCCATTGAGAGTTCTTTACAATGAGCCATGTCGCAATTTTTTCCATTCTGCACTTTTGGAGATATAGTGGTGCAAAGTTTTCCCATTTTTCCAAGATGGCGGCCGAACCACGTGACCGATGGCGTCATCATTAACATATTTTATTCCCCATGGAGAGTTCTTTACAATGAGCCATGTCTCAATTTTTTCTGTTCAGCACTTTTGGAGATTTTGTGGTGCAAAGTTTTGCCGTTTTTCCAAGATGGCGGCCGACCACGTGACTGATGACGTCATCATTAACATATTTTATTCCCCATGGAGAGTTCTTTACAATGAGCCATGTCTCAATTATTTCTGTTCAGCACTTTTGGAGATATAGTGGTGCAAAGTTTTGCCGTTTTTCCAAGATGGCGGCCGACCACGTGACATATGATGGCATCATTAACATATTTTATTCCCCATGGAGAGTTCTTTCCAATGAGCCATGTCTCAATTTTTTCTGTTCAGCACTTTTGGAGATATAGTGGCGCAACGTTTTGCCGTTTTTCCAAGATGGCGACCGAACCACGTGACTGATGACGTCATCATTTACATATTTTATTCCCCATGGAGAGGTCTTTCCAATGAGCCATGTCTCAATTTTTTCTGTTCAGCACTTTTGGAGATATAGTGGCGCAACCTTTTTGCCGTTTTTCCAAGATGGCGACCGAACCACGTGACTGATGACGTCATCATTTACATATTTTATTCCGCATGGAGAGTTCTTTCCAATGAGCCATGTCTCAATTTTTTCTGTTAAGTACTTTCGGAGATATAGAGGTGCAAATTTATTCGGTTTTTCCAAGATGGCGGCCGAACCACGTCACCGATGACGTCATCATTGAGGCACAGTATATTAGAGGGCAAGACCATTATGTGTGCAAAGTTTGGCGATTCTCCGTGCAACGGTGTAGACGCAGTGCTGCAAACAGACAAACAGACAGACAAACAGACAGACAAACAGACAGACAGACAAACAAACGAACAGATCAACATACTTGCCGGAAAAAAATTTCCGGCAAGTAACAAACGAACAGATCAACATACTTGCCGGAATCTTTTCCGGCAAGTAACAAACAGACAGACAGACAAACAGATGAAAAATCGGTCAGAGACCGAGGACTTGCCGGAATGTACTTTTTTATCGGTCATTTAGGACAAATATGGCGGCTGAACCACGTGACCGATGACGTCATAATTAACATATTTTATTCCCCATGGAGAGTTCTTTACAATGAGCCATGTCTCAATTTTTTCTGTTCAGCACTTTTGGAAATATAGTGGTGCAAAGTTTTGCCGTTTTTCCAAGATGGCGGCCGACCACGTGACATATGACATCATCATTAACATATTTTATTCCCCATGGAGAGTTCTTTACAATGAGCCACGTCTCAATTTTTTCTGTTCAGCACTTTTGGAGATATAGTGGTGCAAAGTTTTGCTGTTTTTCCAAGATGGCGGCCGACCACGTGACTGATGACGTCATCATTAACATATTTTATTCCCCATGGAGAGTTCTTTACAATGAGCCATGTCTCAATTTTTTCTGTTCAGTACTTTCGGAGATATAGAAGTGCAAAGTTTTTCGGTTTTTCCAAGATGGCGGCCGAACCACGTCACCGATGACGTCATCAATTGGGCACAGTCTATTCCAGGGCAAGACCAATATGTGTGCAAAGTTTGGCGATTCTACGTGCAACGGTGTAGACGCAGTGCTGCAAACAGACAGACAGACAAACAGACAAACAGACAAACAGACAAATGAAAAATCGGTCAGAGACCGAGGACTTGCCGGAATTTACTTTTTTATCGGCCATTTCGCAGAAATATGGCGGTCGAACCACGTGACCGATGACGTCATCATTAACATATTTTATTCCCCATGGAGAGTTCTTTACAATGAGCCATGTCTCAATTTTTTCTATTCAGCACTTTCGGAGATATGGAGGTGCAAAGTTTTTGGCTTTTTCCAAGATGGCGGCCGAACCACGTGACCGATGACGTCATCACTAACATTTTATTCCCCATGGAGAGTTCTTTACAATGAGCTCAATTTTTTCTGTTCAGCACTTTTGGAGATATAGTGGTGCAAAGTTTTGCCATTTTCCAAGATGGCGGCCGAACCACGTGACTGATGACGTCATCATTAACATATTTTATTCCCCATGGAGAGTTCTTTACAATGAGCCATGTCTCAATTTTTTCTGTTCAGCACTTTTGGAGATATAGTGGAGCAAAGTTTTTCGGTTTTTCCAAGATGGCGGCCGACCACGTGACATATGACGTCATCATTAACATATTTTATTCCCCATGGAGAGTTCTTTACAATGAGCCATGTCTCAATTTTTTCTGTTCAGCACTTTTGGAGATATAGTGGTGCAAATCTTTGCCGTTTTTCCAAGATGGCGGCCGACCACGTGACATATGACGTCATCATTAACATATTTTATTCCGCATGGAGAGTTCTTTACAATGAGCCATGTCTCAATTTTTTCTGTTCAGCACTTTTGGAGATTTTGTGGTGCAAAGTTTTGCCGTTTTTCCAAGATGGCGGCCGACCACGTGACTGATGATGTCATCATTAACATATTTTATTCCCCATGGAGAGTTCTTTACAATGAGCCATGTCTCAATTTTTTCTGTTCAGTACTTTCGGAGATATAGAAGTGCAAAGTTTTTCGGTTTTTCCAAGATGGCGGCCGAACCACGTCACCGATGACGTCATCAATTGGGCACAGTCTATTCCAGGGCAAGACCAATATGTGTGCAAAGTTTGGCGATTCTCCGTGCAACGGTGTAGACGCAGTGCTGCAAACAGACAGACAGACAGACAGACAAACAGACAGATGAAAAATCGGTCAGAGACCGAGGACTTGCCGGATTGTACTTTTTTATCGGCCATTTAGGACAAATATGGCGGCCGAACCACGTGACCGATGACGTCATCATTAACATATTTTATTCCCCATGGAGAGTTCTTTACAATGAGCCATACCTCAATTTTTTCTATACAGGACTTTTGGAGATGTGGAGGTGCAGAGTTTTTCGGTTTTTCCAAGATGGCGGCCGACCACGTGACCGATGACGTCATCATTAACATATTTTATTCCCCATGGAGAGTTCTTTACAATGAGCCATGTCTCAATTTTTTCTGTTCAGCACTTTTGGAGATATAGTGGTGCAAAGTTTTGCCGTTTTTCCAAGATGGCGGCCGACCACGTGACATATGACGTCATCATTAACATATTTTATTCCCCATGGAGAGTTCTTTACAATGAGCCATGTCTCAATTTTTTCTGTTCAGTACTTTTGGAGATATAGTGGCGCAACGTTTTGCCGTTTTTCCAAGATGGCGACCGAACCACGTGACTGATGACGTCATCATTTACATATTTTATTCCCCATGGAGAGTTCTTTACAATGAGCCATGTCTCAATTTTTTCTGTTCAGCACTTTTGGAGATATAGTGGCGCAACGTTTTGCCGTTTTTCCAAGATGGCGACCGAAGCACATGACTGATGACGTCATCATTTACATATTTTATTCCCCATGGAGAGTTCTTTACAATGAGCCATGTCTCAATTTTTTCTGTTCAGTACTTTCGGAGATATAGAGGTGCAAATTTTTCGGTTTTTCCAAGATGGCGGCCGAACCACGTCACCGATGACGTCATCAATTGGGCACAGTCTATTCCAGCGCAAGACCAATATGTGTGCAAAGTTTGGCGATTCTACGTGCAACGGTGTAGACGCAGTGCTGCAAACAGACAGACAGACAGACAGACAGACAAACAGACAGACAAACGAACAGGTCAACATACTTGCCGGAAAATTTTTCCGGCAAGTAATGAAAAATCGGTCAGAGACCGAGGACTTGCCGGAATGTACTTTTTTATTGGCCATTTAGGACAAATATGGCAGCCGAAACACGTGACCAATGACGTCATGATGAACATATTTGATTCCCCATGGAGAGTTCTTTACAATGAGCCATGTCTCAATTTTTTCTATTCAGCACTTTCGGGGATATGGAGGTGCAAAGTTTTTCGTTTTTTCCAAGATGGCGGCCGAACCACGTGACCGATGACGTCATCATTAACATATTTTATTCCCCATGGAGAGTTCTTTGCAATGAGCCATGTCTCAATTTTTTCTATTCAGCACTTTTGGAGATATAGTGGTGCAAAGTTTTGCCGTTTTTCCAAGATGGCGGCCGACCACCTGACATATGACGTCATCATTAACATATTTTATTCCCCATGGAGAGTTCTTTACAATGAGCCATGTCTCAATATTTTCTGTTCAGCACTTTTGGAGATATAGTGGTGCAAAGTTTTGTCGTTTTTCCAAGATGGCGGCCGACCACGTGACATATGACATCATCATTAACATATTTTATTCCCCATGGAGAGTTCTTTACATTGAGCCATGTCTCAATTTTTTCTGTTCAGCACTTTTGGAGATTTAGTGGTGCAAAGTTTTGCCGTTTTTCCAAGATTGCAGCCGACCACGTGACTGATGACGTCATCATTAACATATTTTATTCCCCATGGGGAGTTCTTTACAATGAGTCATGTCTCAATTTTTTCTGTTCAGCACTTTTGGAGATATGGAGGTGCTAAGTTTTTCGGTTTTTCCAAGATGGCGGCCGACCACGTGACTGATGACGTCATCATTAACATATTTTATTCCCCATGGAGAGTTCTTTACAATGAGCCATGTCTCAATTTTATCTGTACAGTACTTTTGGAGATATAGAGGTGCAAATTTTTCGGTTTTTCCAAGATGGCGGCCGAACCACGTCACCAATGACGTCATCAATTGGGCACAGTCTATTCCAGGGCAAGACGAATATGTGTGCAAAGTTTGGCGATTCTCCGTGCAACGGTGTAGACGCAGTGCTGCAAACAGACAGACAAACAGACAGACAGACAAACAAACGAACAGATCAACATACTTGCCGGAATCTTTTCCGGCAAGTAACAAACGAACAGATCAACATACTTGCCGGAAAAATTTTTCCGGCAAGTAACAAACGAACAGATCAACATACTTGCCGGAAATTTTTCCGGCAAGTAATGAAAAATCGGTCAGAGACCGAGGACTTGCCGCAATTTACTTTTTTATCGGCCATTTCGCACAAATATGGCGGTCGAACAACGTGACCGATGACGTCATCATTAACATATTTTATTCCCCATGGAGAGTTCTTTACAATGAGCCATGTCTCAATTTTTTCTATTCAGCACTTTCGGAGATATGGAGGTGCAAAGTTTTTGGGTTTTTCCAAGATGGCGGCCGAACCACGTGACCGATGGCGTCATCACTAACATTTTATTCCCCATGGAGAGTTCTTTACAATGAGCCATGTCTCAATTTTTTCTATTCAGCACTTTTGGAGATATGGAGGTGCAAATTTTTTCGGTTTTTCCAACATGGCGGTCGAACCACGTGACTGATGACGTCATCATTAACATATTTTATTCCCCATGGAGAGTTCTTTACAATGAGCCATGTCTCAATTTTTTCTGTTCAGCACTTTTGGAGATTTCGTGGCGCAACGTTTTGCGGTTTTTCCAAGATGGCGGCCGACCACGTGACTGATGACGTCATCATTAACATATTTTATTCCCCATGGAGAGTTCTTTACAATGAGCCATGTCTCAATTTTTTCTGTTCAGCACCTTTGGAGATATAGTGGTGCAAAGTTTTGCCGTTTTTCCAAGATGGCGGCCGACCACGTGACATATGACGTCATCATTAACATATTTTATTCCCCATGGAGAGTTCTTTACAATGAGCCATGTCTCAATTTTTTCTGTTCAGCACTTTTGGAGATATAGTGGCGCAACGTTTTGCCGTTTTTCCAAGATGGCGACCGAACCACGTGACTGATGACGTCATCATTTACATATTTTATTCCCCATGGAGAGTTCTTTACAATGAGCCATGTCTCAATTTTTTCTGTTCAGTACTTTCGGAGATATAGAGGTGCAAAGTTTTTCGGTTTTTCCAAGATGGCGGCCGAACCACGTCACCGATGACGTCATCAATTGGGCACAGTCTATTCCAGGGCAAGTCCAATATGTGTGCAAAGTTTGGCGATTCTACGTGCAACGGTGTAGACGCAGTGCTGCAAACAGACAGACAGACAGACAGACAAACAGACAGACAAACAGACAAACAGACAAATGAAAAATCGGTCAGAGACCGAGGACTTGCCGGAATTTACTTTTTTATCGGCCATTTAGGACAAATATGGCGGCTGAACCACCTGACCGATGACGTCATCACTAACATATTTTATTCCCCACGGAGAGTTCTTTACAATGAGCCATGTCTCAATTTTTTCTGTTCAGCACTTTTGGAGATAGAGGTGCAACGTTTTTCGGATTTTCCAAGATGGCGGCCGAACCACGTGACCGATGACCTCATCATTAACATATTTTATTCCCCATGGAGAGTTCTTTCCAATGAGCCATGTCTCAATTTTTTCTGTTCAGCACCTTCGGAGATATGGAGGTGCAAAGTTTTTCGGATTTTCCAAGATGGCGGCAGAACCACGTGACATATGACGTCATCAGTAACATATTTTATTCCCCATGGAGAGTTCTTTACAATGAGCCATGTCTCAATTTTTTCTGTACAGTACTTTCGGAGATATAGAGGTGCCAAGTTTTTCGGTTTTTCCAAGATGGCGGCCGAACCACGTCACCGATGACGTCATCAATTGGGCACAGTCTATTCCAGGGCAAGACCAATATGTGTGCAAAGTTTGGCGATTCTCCGTGCAACGGTGTAGACGCAGTGCTGCAAACAGACAAACAGACAAACAGACAAACAGATGAAAAATCGGTCAGAGACCGAGGACTTGCCGGAATTTACTTTTTTGTCGGCCATTTAGGACAAATATGGCGGCCGAACCATGTGACCGATGACATCATCATTAACATATTTTATTCCCCATGGAGAGTTCTTTACAATGAGCCATGTCTCAATTTTTTCTGTTCAGCACTACCGGAGATATATCGAGGTGCTAAGTTTTTTGGTTTTTCCAAGATGGCGGCCGAACCACGTGACCGATGACGTCATTATTAACATATTTTATTCCCCATGGAGAGTTCTTTACAATGAGCCATGTCTCAATTTTTTCTGTTCAGCACTTTTGGAGATTTCGTGGTGCAAAGTTTGCCGTTTTTCCAAGATGGCGGCCGACCACGTGACTGATGACGTCATCATTAACATATTTTATTCCCCATGGAGAGTTCTTTACAATGAGCCATGTTTCAATTTTTTCTGTTCAGCACTTTTGGAGATATAGTGGTGCAAAGTTTTGCCGTTTTTCGAAGATGGCGGCCGACCACGTGACATATGACGTCATCATTAACATATTTTATTCCCCATGGAGAGTTCTTTACAATGAGCCACGTCTCAATTTTTTCTGTTCAGCACTTTTGGAGATATAGTGGCGCAACGTTTTGCCGTTTTTCCAAGATGGCGACCGAACCACGTGACTGATAACGTCATCATTTACATATTTTATTCCCCATGGAGAGTTCTTTACAATGAGCCATGTCTAAATTTTTTCTGTTCAGTACTTTCGGAGATATAGAGGTGCAAAGTTTTTCGGTTTTTCCAAGATGGCGGCCGAACCACCTGACTGATGACGTCATCATTAACAAATTTTATTCCCCATGGAGAGTTCTTTACAATGAGCCATGTCTCAATTTTTTCTATTCAGCACTTTTGGAGATATGGAGGTGCAAAGTTTTTCGGTTTTTCCAAGATGGCGGCCGAACCACGTGACAGATGACGTCATCAACATGTTTTATTCCCCATGGAGAGTTCTTTACAATGAGCCATGTCTCAATTTTTTCTATTCAGCACTTTTGGAGATATGGAGGTGCAAAGTTTTGCCGTTTTTCCAAGATGGCGGCCGAACGACGTGACCTATGACGTCATCATTAACATATTTTATTCCCCATGGAGAGTTCTTTACAATGAGGCATGTCTCAATTTTTTCTGTTCAGCACTTTTGGAGATTTCGTGGTGCAAAGTTTTGCCGTTTTTCCAAGATGGCGGCCGACCACGTGACCGATGACGTCATCATTAACATATTTTATTCCCCATGGAGAGTTCTTTACAATGAGCCATGTCTCAATTTTTTCTGTTGAGCACTTTTGGAGATACAGTGGCGCAACGTTTTGCCGTTTTTCCAAGATGGCGACCGAACCACGTGACTGATGACGTCATCATTTACATATTTTATTCCCCATGGAGAGTTCTTTACAATGAGCGATTTCTCAATTTTTTCTGTTCAGTACTTTCGGAGATAAAGAGGTGCAAAGTTTTTTGGTTTTTCCAAGATGGCGGCCGAACCACGTCACCGATGACGTCATCAATTGGGCACAGTCTATTCCAGGGCAAGACCAATAAGTGTGCAAAGTTTGGCGATTCTACGTGCAACGGTGTAGACGCAGTGCTGCAAACAGACAGACAGACAGACAGACAGACAGACAGACAGACAGACAAACAGACAGACAAACGAACAGATCAACATACTTGCCAGAAAATTTTTCCGGCAAGTAACAAACAGACAAACGAACAGATCAACATACTTGCCGGAAAAATTTTTCCGGCAAGTAACAAACGAACAGATCAACATACTTGCCGGAAATTTTTCCGGCAAGTAATGAAAAATCGGTCAGAGACCGAGGACTTGCCGGAATGTACTTTTTTATCGGTCATTTAGGACAAATATGGCGGCTGAACCACGTGACCGGTGACGTCATAATTACCTTCGCAAAAGCGGAAGGTTATGTTTTGATCGCTGTGTATTTATTTGTATGTCTGTGTGTGTGTGTGTGTGTATGTTATTCGCATAACTCAAAAAGTATTCAACCGAATTGCATGAAATTTGGTGGGATGATTGGTTATTATACGGGACACATTTGATTAGATTTTGGGAGCAATCGGGTCAAAGGTCAAGGTCAAGGTCACGAAAAGGTCAAAATCGTATTTTTGTTGTTCTGTTCCCTACACTCCCATGCCAAGTACAGAACAGTAGCTGCGGCGAAGGTATGCGCTCTACCGAGTGCCCGTTCTAGTTAACATATTTTATTCCCCATGGAGAGTTCTTTACAATGAGCCATGTCTCAATTTTTTCTGTTCAGCACTTTTGGAAATATAGTGGTGCAAAGTTTTGCCGTTTTTCCAAGATGGCGGCCGACCACGTGACATATGACATCATCATTAACATATTTTATTCCCCATGGAGAGTTCTTTACAATGAGCCACGTCTCAATTTTTTCTGTTCAGCACTTTTGGAGATATAGTGGTGCAAAGTTTTGCTGTTTTTCCAAGATGGCGGCCGACCACGTGACTGATGACGTCATCATTAACATATTTTATTCCCCATGGAGAGTTCTTTACAATGAGCCATGTCTCAATTTTTTCTGTTCAGTACTTTTGGAGATATAGAGGTGCAAAGTTTTTCGGTTTTTCCAAGATGGCGGCCGAACCACGTCACCGATGACGTCATCAATTGGGCACAGTCTATTCCAGGGCAAGACCAATATGTGTGCAAAGTTTGGCGATTCTACGTGCAACGGTGTAGACGCAGTGCTGCAAACAGACAGACAGACAAACAGACAAACAGATAATGAAAAATCGGTCAGAGACCGAGGACTTGCCGGAATTTACTTTTTTATCGGCCATTTAGGACAAATATGGCGGCCGAACCACGTGACCGATGACGTCATCATTAACATATTTTATTCCCCATGGAGAGTTCTTTACAATGAGCCATGTCTCAATTATTTCTATTCAGCACTTTTGGAGATATGGAGGTGCTACGTTTTTCGGTTTTTCCAAGATGGCGGCCGAACCACGTGGCCTATGACGTCATCATTAACATATTTTATTCCCCATGGAGTTCTTTACAATGAGCCATGTCTCAATTTTTTCTGTTCAGTACTTTCGGAGAAATAGAGGTGAATTTTTTTTCGGTTTTTCCAAGATGGCGGCCGAACCACGTGACCGATGACGTCATCAATTGGGCACAGTCTATTCCGGTGCAAGACCAATATGTGTGCAAAGTTTGGCGATTCTACGTGCAACGATGTAGACGTAGTGCTGCAAACAGACAGACAGACAGACAGACAAACAAACGAACAGATCAACATACTTGCCGGAATCTTTTCCGGCAAGTAATGAAAAATCGGTCAGAGACCGAGGACTTGCCGGAATGTACTTTTTATCGGCCATTTAGAACAAATATGGCGGCCGAACCACGTGACCGATAATATCATCATTAACATATTTTATTCCCCATGGAGAGTTCTTTACAATGAGCCATGTCTCAATTTTTTCTGTTCAGCACTTTTGGAGATATAGTGGTGCAAATTTTTGCCGTTTTTCCAAGATGGCGGCCGACCACGTGACATATGACATCATCATTAACATATTTTATTCCCCATGGAGAGTTCTTTACAATGAGCCATGTCTCAATTTTTTCTGTTCAGCACTTTTGGAGATATAGTGGTGCAAAGTTATGCCATTTTTCCAAGATGGCGGCCGACCACGTGACATATGACATCATCATTAACATATTTTATTCCCCATGGAGAGTTCTTTACAATGAGCCATGTCTCAATTTTTTCTGTTCAGCACTTTTGGAGATTTTGTGGTGCAAAGTTTTGCCGTTTTTCCAAGATGGCGGCCGACCACGTGACTGATGACGTCATCATTAACATATTTTATTCCCCATGGAGAGTTCTTTACAATGAGCCATGTCTCAATTTTTTCTGTTCAGCACTTTTGGAGATATAGTGGTGCAAAATTTTGCCGTTTTTCCAAGATGGCGGCCGACCACGTGACATATGACGTCATCATTAACATATTTTATTCCCCATGGAGAGTTCTTTACAATGAGCCATGTCTCAATTTTTTCTGTTCAGCACTTTTGGAGATATAGTGGCGCAACGTTTTGCCGTTTTTCCAAGATGGCGACCGAACCACGTGACTGATGACGTCATCATTTACATATTTTATTCCCCATGGAGAGTTCTTTACAATGAGCCATGTCTCAATTTTTTCTGTTCAGTACTTTCGGAGATATAGAGGTGCAAAGTTTTTCGGTTTTTCCAAGATGGCGGCCGAACCACGTCACCGATGACGTCATCAATTGGGCACAGTCTATTCCAGGGCAAGACCAATATGTGTGCAAAGTTTGGCGATTCTACGTGCAACGGTGTAGACGCAGTGCTGCAAACAGACAGACAAACAGACAGACAGACAGACAGACAGACAAATGAAAAATCGGTCAGAGACCGAGGACTTGCCGGAATGTACTTTTTTATTGGCCATTGAGGACAAATATGGCGGCCGAACCACGTGACCGATGACGTCATCATAAACATATTTTATTCCCCATGGAGAGTTCTTTACAATGAGCCATGTCTCAATTTTTTCTGTTCAGCACTTTTGGAGATATAGTGGTGCAAAGTTTTGCCGTTTTTCCAAGATGGCGGCCGACCACGTGACATATGACATCATCATTAACATATTTTATTCCCCATGGAGAGTTCTTTACAATGAGCCATGTCTCAATTTTTTCTGTTCAGCACTTTTGGAGATTTCGTGGTGCAAAGTTTTGCCGTTTTTCCAAGATGGCGGCCGACCACGTGACTGATGACGTCATCATTAACATATTTTATTCCCCATGGAGAGTTCTTTACAATGAGCCATGTCTCAATTTTTTCTGTTCAGCACTTTTGGAGATATAGTGGTGCAAAGTTTTGCCGTTTTTCCAAGATGGCGGCCGACCACGTGACATATGACGTCATCATTAACATATTTAATTCCCCATGGAGAGTTCTTCACAATGAGCCATGTCTCAATTTTTTCTGTTCAGCACTTTTGGAGATATAGTGGCGCAACGTTTTGCCGTTTTTCCAAGATGGCGACCGAACCACGTGACTGATGACGTCATCAATAACATATTTTATTCCCCATGGAGAGTTCTTTACAATGAGCCATGTCTCAATTTTTTCTGTTCAGTACTTTCGGAGATATAGAGGTGCAAAGTTTTTCGGTTTTTCCAAGATGGCGGCCGAACCACGTCACCGATGACGTCATCAATTGGGCACAGTCTATTCCAGGGCAAGACCAATATGTGTGCAAAGTTTGGCGATTCTACGTGCAACAGTGTAGACGCAGTGCTGCAAACAGACAGACAGACAGACAGACAAACAGACAGACAAACAGATGAAAAATCGGTCAGAGACCGAGGACTTGCCGGAATGTACTTTTTTATCCGCCATTTAGGACAAATATGGCGGCCGAACCACGTGACCAATGACGTCATCATTAACATATTTTATTCCCCATGGAGAGTTCTTTACAATGAGCCATGCCTCAATTTTTTCTATTCAGGACTTTTGGAGATGTGGAGGTGCAGAGTTTTTTGGTTTTTCCAAGATGGCGGCCGACCACGTGACATATGACATCATTAACATATTTTATTCCCCATGGAGAGTTTTTTACAATGAGCCATGTCTCCATTTTTTCTGTTCAGCACTTTTGGAGATTTCGAAGTGCAAAGTTTTGCAGTTTTTCCAAGATGGCGGCCGACCACGTGACTGATGACGTCATCATTAACATATTTTATTCCCCATGGAGAGTTCTTTACAATGAGCCATGTCTCAATTTTTTCTGTTCAGCACTTTTGGAGATATCGTGGCGCAACGTTTTGCCGTTTTTCCAAGATGGCGACCGAACCACGTGACTGATGACGTCATCATTTACATATTTTATTCCGCATGGAGAGTTCTTTACAATGAGCCATGTCTCAATTTTTTCTGTTCAGCACTTTCGGAGATGTGGAGGTGCAGAGTTTTTCGGTTTTTCCAAGATGGCGGCCGAACCACGTGACCGATGACGTCATCAATTGGGCACAGTCGATTCCAGGGCAAGACCAATATGTGTGCAAAGTTTGGCGATTCTACGTGCAACGGTGTAGACGCAGTGCTGCAAACAGACAGACAGACAGACAGACAAACAGATGAAAAATCGGTCAGAGACCGAGGACTTGCCGGAATTTACTTTTTTATCGGCCATTTAGGACAAATATGGCGGCTGAACCACCTGACCGATGACATCATCATTAACATATTTTATTCCCCACGGAGAGTTCTTTACAATGAGCCATGTCTCAATTTTTTCTGTTCAGCACTTTTGGAGATAGAGGTGCAACGTTTTTCGGATTTTCCAAGATGGCGGCCGAACCACGTGACCGATGACGACATCATTAACATATTTTATTCCCCCTGGAGAGTTCTTTCCAATGAGCCATGTCTCAATTTTTTCTGTTCAGCACTTTTGGAGATAGAGGTGCAACGTTTTTCGGATTTTCCAAGATGGCGGCCGAACCACGTGACCGATGACGTCATCATTAACTTATTTTATTCCCCCTGGAGAGTTCTTTCCAATGAGCCATGTCTCAATTTTTTCTATTCAGCACTTTCGGAGATATGGAGGTGTATTTTTTTCCCGTTTTTCCAAGATGGCGGCCGCACCACGTGACAGATGACGTCATCATTAACATATTTTATTCCACATGGAGAGTTCTTGACAATGAGCCATGTCTCAATTTTTTCTATTCAGCACTTTCGGAGATATGGAGGTGCTAGGTTTTTCGGTTTTTCCAAGATGGCGGCCGACCACGCGACTGATGACGTCATCATTAACATATTTTATTCCCCATGGAGAGTTCTTTACAATGAGCCATGTCTCAATTTTTTCTGTTCAGCACTTTTGGAGATATAGTGGTGCAAAGTTTTGCCGTTTTCCAAGATGGCGGCCGACCACGTGACATATGACGTCATCATTAACATATTTTATTCCCCATGGAGAGTTCTTTACAATGAGCCATGTCTCAATTTTTTCTGTTCAGCACTTTTGGAGATATAGTGGCGCAACGTTTTGCCGTTTTTCCAAGATGGCGACCGAACCACGTGACTGATGACGTCATCATTTACATATTTTATTCCCCATGGAGAGTTCTTTACAATGAGCCATGTCTCAATTTTTTCTGTTCAGTACTTTCGGAGATATAGAGGTGCAAGGTTTTTCAGTTTTTCCAAGATGGCGGCCGAACCACGTCACCGATGACGTCATCAATTGGGCACAGTCTATTCCAGGGCAAGACCAATATGTGTGCAAAGTTTGGCGATTCGCCGTGCAACGGTGTAGACGCAGTGCTGCAAACAGACAGACAGACAGACAGACAGACAGACAGACAGACAAACAGACAGACAAACGAACAGATCAACATACTTGCCGGAAAGTAACAAACGAACAGATCAACATACTTGCCGGAAAATTTTTCCGGCAAGTAACAAACGAACAGATCAACATACTTGCCGGAAAATTTTTCCGGCAAGTAATGAAAAATCGGTCAGAGACCGAGGACTTGCCGGAATGTACTTTTTTATCGGTCATTTAGGACAAATATGGCGGCTGAACCACGTGACCGATGACGTCATAATTAACATATTTTATTCCCCATGGAGAGTTCTTTACAATGAGCCATCTCTCAATTTTTTCCATTCTGCACTTTTGGAGATATAGTGGTTCAAAGTTTTCCCGTTTTTCCAAGATGGCGGCCGACCACGTGACATATGACGTCATCATTAACATATTTTATTCCCCATGGAGAGTTCTTTACAATGAGCCATGTCTCAATTTTTTCTGTTCAGCACTTTGGGAGATTTCGTGGTGCAAAGTTTTGCCGTTTTTCCAAGATGGCGGCCGACCACGTGACATATGACATCATTAACATATTTTATTCCCCATGGAGAGTTCTTTACAATGAGCCATGTCTCAATTTTTTCTGTTCAGCACTTTTGGAGATATAGTGGTGCAAAGTTTTGCCGTTTTTCCAAGATGGCGGCCGAACCACGTGACCTATGACGTCATCATTAACATGTTTTATTCCCAATGGAGAGTTCTTTACAATGAGCCATGGCTCAATTTTTTCTGTTCAGCACTTTGAGATATCGAGGTGCAAAATTTTTCGGTTTTTCCAAGATGTCGGCCGAACCACGTGACTGATGACGTCATCATTTGGGCACAGTATATTAGAGGGCAAGACCAATACGTGTGCAAAGTTTGGTGATTCTACGTGCAACGGTGTAGACGTAGTGCTGCAAACAGACAAACAGACAAACAGACAAACAGACAAACAGACAAATGAAAAATCGGTCAGAGACCGAGGACTTGCCGGAATTTACTTTTTATTAGCCATTTAGGACAAATATGGCGGCCGAACCACGTGACCGATGATATCATCATTAACATATTTTATTCCCCATGGAGAGTTCTTTACAATGAGCCATGTCTCAATTTTTTCTTTTCAGCACTTTCGGAGATATGGAGGTGCAAAGTTTTGCCGTTTTTCCAAGATGGCAGCCGACCACGTGACTGGTGACGTCATCATTAACATATTTTATTCCCCATGGAGAGTTCATTACAATGAGCCATGTCTCAATTTTTCTGTTCAGCACTTTTGGAGATATAGTGGTGCAAAGTTTTGCCGTTTTTCCAAGATGGCGGCCGACCACGTGACATATGACGTCATCATTAACATATTTTATTCCCCATGGAGAGTTCTTTCCAATGAGCCATGTCTCAATTTTTTCTGTTCAGCACTTTTGGAGATATCGTGGCGCAACGTTTTGCCGTTTTTCCAAGATGGCAACCGAACCACGTGACTGCTGACATCATCATTTACATATTTTATTCCCCATGGAGAGTTCTTTACAATGAGCCATGTCTCAATTTTGTCTGTTCAGTACTTTCGGAGATATAGAGGTGCAAAGTTTTTCGTTTTTTCCAAGATGGCGGCCGAACCACGTCACCGATGACGTCACCAATTGGGCACAGTCTATTCCAGGGCAAGACCAATATGTGTGCAAAGTTTGGCGATTCTACGTGCAACGGTGTAGACGCAGTGCTGCAAACAGACAGACAGACAGACAGACAGACAGACAGACAAACAGATGAAAAATCGGTCAGAGACCGAGGACTTGCCGGAATTTACTTTTTTATCGGCCATTTAGGACAAATATGGCGGCTGAACCACCTGACCGATGACATCATCATTAACATATTTTATTCCCCACGGAGAGTTCTTTACAATGAGCCATGTCTCAATTTTTTCTGTTCAGCACTTTTGGAGATAGAGGTGCAACGTTTTTCGGATTTTCCAAGATGGCGGCCGAACCACGTGACCGATGACGACATCATTAACATATTTTATTCCCCCTGGAGAGTTCTTTCCAATGAGCCATGTCTCAATTTTTTCTGTTCAGCACTTTTGGAGATAGAGGTGCAACGTTTTTCGGATTTTCCAAGATGGCGGCCGAACCACGTGACCGATGACGTCATCATTAACTTATTTTATTCCCCCTGGAGAGTTCTTTCCAATGAGCCATGTCTCAATTTTTTCTATTCAGCACTTTCGGAGATATGGAGGTGAATTTTTTTCCCGTTTTTCCAAGATGGCGGCCGCACCACGTGACCGATGACGTCATCATTAACATATTTTATTCCACATGGAGAGTTCTTGACAATGAGCCATGTCTCAATTTTTTCTATTCAGCACTTTCGGAGATATGGAGGTGCTAGGTTTTTCGGTTTTTCCAAGATGGCGGCCGACCACGCGACTGATGACGTCATCATTAACATATTTTATTCCCCATGGAGAGTTCTTTACAATGAGCCATGTCTCAATTTTTTCTGTTCAGCACTTTTGGAGATATAGTGGTGCAAAGTTTTGCCGTTTTTCCAAGATGGCGGCCGACCACGTGACATATGACGTCATCATTAACATATTTTATTCCCCATGGAGAGTTCTTTACAATGAGCCATGTCTCAATTTTTTCTGTTCAGCACTTTTGGAGATATAGTGGCGCAACGTTTTGCCGTTTTTCCAAGATGGCGACCGAACCACGTGACTGATGACGTCATCATTTACATATTTTATTCCCCATGGAGAGTTCTTTACAATGAGCCATGTCTCAATTTTTTCTGTTCAGTACTTTCGGAGATATAGAGGTGCAAGGTTTTTCAGTTTTTCCAAGATGGCGGCCGAACCACGTCACCGATGACGTCATCAATTGGGCACAGTCTATTCCAGGGCAAGACCAATATGTGTGCAAAGTTTGGCGATTCGCCGTGCAACGGTGTAGACGCAGTGCTGCAAACAGACAGACAGACAGACAGACAGACAGACAGACAGACAGACAGACAGACAAACAGACAGATAAACGAACAGATCAACATACTTGCCGGAAAAATTTTTCCGGCAAGTAATGAAAAATCGGTCAGAGACCGAGGACTTGCCGGAATTTACTTTTATATCGGCCATTTCGGACAAATATGGCGGTCGAACCACGTGACCGATGACGTCATCATTAACATATTTTATTCCCCATGGAGAGTTCTTTACAATGAGCCATGTCTCAATTTTTTCTATTCAGCACTTTCGGAGATGTGGAGGTGCAACGCTTTTCAGTTTTTCCAAGATGGCGGCTGAACCACGTGACCGATGACGTCATCATGAACATATTTTATTCCACATGGAGAGTTCTTTACAATGAGCCATGTCTCAATTTTTTCTGTTCAGCACTTTTGGAAATATAGTGGTGCAAAGTTTTGCCGTTTTTCCAAGATGGCGGCCGACCACGTGACATATGACGTCATCATTAACATATTTTATTCCCCATGGAGAGTTCTTTACAATGAGCCATGTCTCAATTTTTTCTGTTCAGCACTTTTGGAAATATAGTGGTGCAAAGTTTTGCCGTTTTTCCAAGATGGCGGCCGACCACGTGACATATGACGTCATCATTAACATATTTTATTCCCCATGGAGAGTTCTTTACAATGAGCCATGTCTCAATTTTTTCTGTTCAGCACTTTTGGAGATATAGTGGCGCAACGTTTTGCCGTTTTTCCAAGATGGCGACCGAACCACGTGACTGATGACGTCATCATTTACATATTTTATTCCCCATGGAGAGTTCTTTACAATGAGCCATGTCTCAATTTTTTCTGTTCAGTACTTTCGGAGATATAGAGGTGCAAAGTTTTTCGGTTTTTCCAAGATGGCGGCCGAACCACGTCACCGATGACGTCATCAATTGGGCACAGTCTATTCCAGGGCAAGACCAATATGTGTGCAAAGTTTGGCGATTCTACGTGCAACGGTGTAGACGCAGTGCTGCAAACAGACAGACAGACAAACAGACAGACAGACAGACAAACAGACAGACAAACAAACGAACAGATCAACATACTTGCCGGAAAATTTTTCCGGCAAGTAACAAACAAACGAACAGATCAACATACTTGCCGGAAAATTTTTCCGGCAAGTAATGAAAAATCGGTCAGAGACCGAGGACTTGCCGGAATTTACTTTTTATCGGCCATTTAGGACAAATATGGCGGCCGAACCACGTGACTGATGACGTCATCATTAACATATTTTATTCCCCATGGAGAGTTCTTTACAATGAGCCATGTCTCAATTTTTTCTATTCAGCACTTTTGGAGATATAGTGGTGCAAAGTTTTGCCATTTTCCAAGATGGCGGCCGAACCACGTGACTGATGACGTCATCATTAACATATTGTATTCCCCATGGAGAGTTCTGTACAATGAGCCATGTCTCAATTTTTTCTATTCAGCACATTCAGAGATATGGAGGTGCAAAATTTTTCGGTTTTTCCAAGATGGCGGCCGACCACGTGACATATGACATCATCATTAACATATTTTATTCCCCATGGAGAGTTCTTTACAATGAGCCATGTCTCAATTTTTTCTGTTCAGCACTTTTGGAGATTTCGTGGTGCAAAGTTTTGCCGTTTTTCCAAGATGGCGGCCGACCACGTGACTGATGATGTCATCATTAACATATTTTATTCCCCATGGAGAGTTCTTTACAATGAGCCATGTCTCAATTTTTTCTGTTCAGTACTTTCGGAGATATAGAAGTGCAAAGTTTTTCGGTTTTTCCAAGATGGCGGCCGAACCACGTCACCGATGACGTCATCAATTGGGCACAGTCTATTCCAGGGCAAGACCAATATGTGTGCAAAGTTTGGCGATTCTACGTGCAACGGTGTAGACGCAGTGCTGCAAACAGACAGACAGACAAACAGACAAACGAACAGCTCAACATACTTGCCGGAAAATTTTTTCCGGCAAGTAACAAACGAACAGATCAACATACTTGCCGGAATCTTTTCCGGCAAGTAACAAACAGACAGACAAACAGACAGATCAGAGACCGAGGACTTGCCGGAATTTACTTTTTTATCGGCCACTTAGGACAAATATGACGGCCGAACCACGTGACCGATGACGTCATCAACATATTTCATTCCCCATGGAGAGTTCTTTCCAATGAGCCACGTCTCAATTTTTTCTATTTAGCACCTTTGGAGATATGGAGGTGCAAGGTTTTTCAGTTTTTCCAAGATGGCGGCCGAACCACGTGACCGATGACGTCATCATCAACATATTTCATTCCCCATGGAGAGTTCTTTCCAATGAGCCACGTCTCAATTTTTTCTATTTAGCACTTTTGGAGATATAGTGGTGCAAAGTTTTGCCGTTTTTCCAAGATGGCGGCCGACCACGTGACTGATGACGTCATAATTCACATATTTTATTCCCCATGGAGAGTTCTTTCCAATGAGCCATGTCTCAATTTTTTCTATTCAGTACTTTCAGAGATATGGAGGTGCAAAGTTTTGCCGTTTTTCCAAGATGGCGGCCGACCACGTGACTGATGACGTCATCATTAACACATTTTATTCCCCATGGAGAGTTCTGCACAATGAGCCATGTCTCAATTTTTTCTGTTCAGTACTTTCGGAGATATAGCGGTGCAAATTTTTTCGGTTTTTCCAAGATGGCGGCCAAACCACGTGACCGATGACATCATCATTTGGGCACAGTATATTAGAGGGCAAGCCAAATACGTGTGCAAAGTTTGGCGATTCTACGTGCAACGGTGTGGACGTAGTGCTGCAAACAGACAAACAGACAAACAGACAAACAGACAAACAGACAAATGAAAAATCGGTCAGAGACCGAGGACTTGCCGGAATTTACTTTTTTATTGGCCATTTAGGACAACTATGGTGGCGGAACCACGTGACCGATGATGTCATCATTAACATATTTTATTCCCCATGGAGAGTTCTTTACAATGAGCGATGTCTCAATTTTGTCTATTCAGCACTTTCGGAGATATTGAGGTGCAAAGTTTTTCCAAGATGGCGGCCGAACCACGTGACCGATGACGTCATCATTAACATATTTTATTCCCCATGGAGAGTTCTTTCCAATGAGCCATGTCTCAATTTTTTCTATTCAGCACTTTCGGAGATATGGAGGTGCAAAGTTTTTCGGATTTTCCAAGATGGCGGCAGAACCACGTGACAGATGACGTCATCATTAACATATTTTATTCCCCATGGAGAGTTCTTCACAATGAGCCATGTCTCAATTTTTTCTGTTCAGCACTTTCGGAGATATTGAGGTGCAAAGTTTTTCCAAGATGGCGGCCGAACCACGTGACCGATGACGTCATCATTAACATATTTTATTCCCCATGGAGAGTTCTTTCCAATGAGCCATGTCTCAATTTTTTCTATTCAGCACTTTCGGAGATATGGAGGTGCAAAGTTTTTCGGATTTTCCAAGATGGCGGCAGAACCACGTGACAGATGACGTCATCATTAACATATTTTATTCCCCATGGAGAGTTCTTTACAATGAGCCATGTCTCAATTTTTTCTGTTCAGCACTTTTGGAGATATAGTGGCGCAACGTTTTGCCGTTTTTCCAAGATGGCGACCGAACCACGTGACTGATGACGTCATCATTTACATATTTTATTCCCCATGGAGAGTTCTTTACAATGAGCCATGTCTCAATTTTTTCTGTTCAGTACTTTCGGAGATATAGAGGTGCAAAGTTTTTCGGTTTTTCCAAGATGGCGGCCGAACCACGTCACCGATGACGTCATCAATTGGGCACAGTCTATTCCAGGGCAAGAACAATATGTGTGCAAAGTTTGGCGATTCCACGTGCAACGGTGTAGACGCAGTGCTGCAAACAGACAGACAGATGAAAAATCGGTCAGAGACCGAGGACTTGCCGGAATGTACTTTTTTATTGGCCATTTAGGACAACTATGGTGGCGGAACCACGTGACCGATGATGTCATCATTAACATATTTTATTCCCCATGGAGAGTTCTTTACAATGAGCGATGTCTCAATTTTGTCTATTCAGCACTTTTGGAGATTTAGAGCTGCTAAGTTTTTCGGTTTTTCCAAGATGGCGGCCGAACCACGTGACCTATGACGTCATCATTAATATATTTTATTCCCCATGGAGAGTTCTTTACAATGAGACATGTCTCAATTTTGTCTATTCAGCACTTTTGGAGATTTAGAGCTGCTAAGTTTTTCGGTTTTTCCAAGATGGCGGCCGAACCACGTGACCTATGACGTCATCATTAATATATTTTATTCCCCATGGAGAGTTCTTTACAATGAGCCATGTCTCAATTTTTTCTATTCAGCACTTTCGGAGAAATGGAGGTGCAAAGTTTTTCGATTTTTCCAAGATGGCGGCCGAACCACGTGACCTATGACGTCATCATTAACATATTTTATTCCCCATGGAGAGTTCTTTACAATGAGCCATGTCTCAATTTTTTCTATTCAGCACTTTCGGAGAAATGGAGGTGCAAAGTTTTTCGATTTTTCCAAGATGGCGGCCGAACCACCTGACCGATGACGTCATCGTTAACATATTTTATTCCCCATGGAGAGTTCTTTACAATGAGCCATGTCTCAATTTTTTCTATTCAGCACTTTTGGAGATATCGAGGTGCAAGGTTTTTTGGTTTTTCCAAGATGGCGGCTGAACCACGTGACCGATGACGTCATCATTAACATATTTTATTCCCCATGGAGGATTCTTTACAATGAGCCATGTCTCAATTTTTTCTATTCAGCACTTTTGGACACATAGAGGTGCTAAGTTTTTCGGTTTTTCCAAGATGGCGGCCGAACCACGTGACCGATGATATCATCATTAACATATTTTATTCCCCATGGAGAGTTCTTTACAATGAGCCATGTCTCAATTTTTTCTATTCAGTACTTTCGGAGATATGGAGGTGCAAAGTTTTTCGGTTTTTCCAAGATGGCGGCCGAACCACGTGACTGGTGACGTCATCATTAACATATTTTATTCCCCATGGAGAGTTCTTTACAATGAGCCATGTCTCAATTTTTTCTGTTCAGCACTTTTGGAGATATAGTGGTGCAAAGTTTTGCCGTTTTTCCAAGATGGCGGCCGACCACGTGACCGATGGCATCATCATTAACATATTTTATTCCCCATGGAGAGTTCTTTACAATGAGCCATGTCTCAATTTTTTCTATTCAGCACATTCAGAGATATGGAGGTGCAAAATTTTTCGGTTTTTCCAAGATGGCGGCCGAACCACCTGACATATGACGTCATCATTAACAAATTTTATTCCCCATGGAGAGTTCTTTACAATGAGCCATGTCTCAATTTTTTCTGATCAGCACTTTTGGAGATTTCGTGGTGCAAAGTTTTGCCGTTTTTCCAAGATGGCGGCCGACCACGTGACTGATGATGTCATCATTAACATATTTTATTCCCCATCGAGAGTTCTTTACAATGAGCCATGTCTCAATTTTTTCTGTTCAGCACTTTTGGAGATATAGTGGCGCAACGTTTTGCCGTTTTTCCAAGATGGCGACCGAACCACGTGACTGATGACGTCATCATTTACATATTTTATTCCCCATGGAGAGTTCTTTACAATGAGCCATGTCTCAATTTTTTCTGTTCAGTACTTTCGGAGATATAGAGGTGCAAAGCTTTTCGGTTTTTCCAAGATGGCGGCCGAACCACGTCACCGATGACGTCATCAATTGGGCACAGTCTATTCCAGGGCAAGACCAATATGTGTGCAAAGTTTGGCGATTCTACGTGCAACGGTGTAGACGCAGTGCTGCAAACAGACAGACAAACAGAAAATCGGTCAGAGACCGAGGACTTGCCGGAACGTACTTTTTTATCGGCCATTTTGGACAAATATGGCGGTCAAAACACATGAACGATGACGTCATCAATAACATATTTTATTCCCCATGGAGAGTTCTTTACAATGAGCCATGTCTCAATTTTTTCTGTTCAGCACTTTTGGAGATATAGTGGTGAACAGTTTTGCCGTTTTTCCAAGATGGCGGCCGACCATGTGACTGATGACGTCATCATTAACATGTTTTATTCCCCATGGAGAGTTCTTTACAATGAGCCATGTCTCAATTTTTTCTGTTCAGCACTTTTGGAGATATCGTGGAGCAAAGTTTTTCCGTTTTTCCAAGATGGCGGCCGACCACGTGACATATGACGTCATCATTAACATATTTTATTCCCCATGGAGAGTTGTTTACAATGAGCCATGTCTCAATTTTTTCTGTTCAGCACTTTTGGAGATATAGTGGTGCAAATCTTTGCCGTTTTTCCAAGATGGCGGCCGACCACGTGACTGATGACGTCATCATTAACACATTTTATTCCCCATGGAGAGTTCTTCACAATGAGCCATGTCTCAATTTTTTCTGTTCAGTACTTTCAGAGATATAGCGGTGCAAATTTTTTCGGTTTTTCCAAGATGGCGGCCGAACCACGACACCGATGACGTCATCAATTGGGCACAGTCTATTCCAGGGCAAGACCAATATGTGTGCAAAGTTTGGCGATTCTCCGTGCAACGGTGTAGACGCAGTGCTGCAAACAGACAGACAGACAGACAGATGAAAAATCGGTCAGAGACCGAGGACTTGCCGGAATTTACTTTTTTTTAGCCATTTAGGACAAATATGGCGGCCGAACCACGTGACCGATGATATCATCATTAACATATTTTATTCCCCATGGAGAGTTCTTTACAATGAGCCATGTCTCAATTTTTTCTTTTCAGCACTTTCGGAGATATGGAGGTGCAAAGTTTTGCCGTTTTTCCAAGATGGCAGCCGACCACGTGACTGGTGACGTCATCATTAACATATTTTATTCCCCATGGAGAGTTCATTACAATGAGCCATGTCTCAATTTTTCTGTTCAGCACTTTTGGAGATATAGTGGTGCAAAGTTTTGCCGTTTTTCCAAGATGGCGGCCGACCACGTGACATATGACGTCATCATTAACATATTTTATTCCCCATGGAGAGTTCTTTCCAATGAGCCATGTCTCAATTTTTTCTGTTCAGCACTTTTGGAGATATCGTGGCGCAACGTTTTGCCGTTTTTCCAAGATGGCAACCGAACCACGTGACTGCTGACATCATCATTTACATATTTTATTCCCCATGGAGAGTTCTTTACAATGAGCCATGTCTCAATTTTGTCTGTTCAGTACTTTCGGAGATATAGAGGTGCAAAGTTTTTCGTTTTTTCCAAGATGGCGGCCGAACCACGTCACCGATGACGTCACCAATTGGGCACAGTCTATTCCAGGGCAAGACCAATATGTGTGCAAAGTTTGGCGATTCTACGTGCAACGGTGTAGACGCAGTGCTGCAAACAGACAGACAGACAGACAGACAGACAGATGAAAAATCGGTCAGAGACCGAGGACTTGCCGGAATGTACTTTTTTATTGGCCATTTAGGACAAATATGGCGGCCGAACCACGTGACTGATGACGTCATCATTAACATATTTTATTCCCCATGGAGAGTTCTTTACATTGAGCCACGTCCCAAGTTTTTCTATTCAGGACTTTCGGAGATATGGAGGTGTAACGTTTTCCGGTTTTTCCAAGATGGCGGCCGAACCACGTGACATATGACCTCATCATTAACATATTTTATTCCCCATGGAGAGTTCTTTACAATGAGCCATGTCTCAATTTTTTCTGTTCAGCACTTTTGGAAATATAGTGGTGCAAAGTTTTGCTGTTTTTCCAAGATGGTGGCCGACCACGTGACTGATGACGTCATCATTAACATATTTTATTCCCCATGGAGAGTTCTTTACAATGAGCCATGTCTCAATTTTTTCTGTTCAGTACTTTCGGAGATATAGAGGTGCGAAGTTTTTAGGTTTTTCCAAGATGGCGGCCGAACCACGTCACCGATGACGTCATCAATTGGGCACAGTCTATTCCAGGGCAAGACCAATATGTGTGCAAAGTTTGGCGATTCTACGTGCAACGGTGTAGCCGCAGTGCTGCAAACAGACAAACAGACAAACAGACAAACAGACAAACAGACAAATGAAAAATCGGTCAGAGACCGAGGACTTGCCGGAATTTACTTTTTTATCGGCCATTTAGGACAAATATGGCGGCTGAACCACCTGACCGATGACGTCATCATCAACATATTTTATTCCCCACGGAGAGTTCTTTACAATGAGCCATGTCTCAATTTTTTCTGTTCAGCACTTTTGGAGATAGAGGTGCAACGTTTTTCGGATTTTCCAAGATGGCGGCCGAACCACGTGACCGATGACGTCATCATTAACATATTTTATTCCCCATGGAGAGTTCTTTCCAATGAGCCATGTCTCAATTTTTTCTGTTCAGCACCTTCGGAGATATGGAGGTGCAAAGTTTTTCGGATTTTCCAAGATGGCGGCAGAACCACGTGACATATGACGTCATCAGTAACACATTTTATTCCCCATGGAGAGTTCTTTACAATGAGCCATGTCTCAATTTTTTCTGTTCAGTACTTTCGGAGATATAGAGGTGCAAAGTTTTTCGGTTTTTCCAAGATGGCGGCCGAAGCACGTCACCGATGACGTCATCAATTGGGCACAGTCTATTCCAGGGCAAGACCAATATGTGTGCAAAGTTTGGCGATTCTACGTGCAACGGTGTAGACGCAGTGCTGCAAACAGACAGACAGACAGACAAACAGACAAACAGACAAACAGACAAATGAAAAATCGGTCAGAGACCGAGGACTTGCCGGAATGCACTTTTTTATCGGCCATTTAGAACAAATATGGCGGCTGAACCACGTGATAGATGACGTCATCATTAACATATTTTATTCCCCATGGAGAGTTCTTTACAATGAGCCATGTCTCAATTTTTTCTGTTCAGTACTTTCGGAGATATAGCGGTGCAAATTTTTTCGGTTTTCCAAGATGGCGGGGGAACCACGTGACTGTTGACGTCATCATTAACATATTTTATTCCCCATGGAGAGTTCTTTACAATGAGCCATGTCTCAATTTTTTCTGTTCAGCACTTTTGGCGATATAGTGGTGCAAAGTTTTGCCGTTTTTCCAAGATGGCGGCCGACCACGTGACATATGACGTCATCATTAACATATTTTATTCCCCATGGAGAGTTCTTTACAATGAGCCATGTCTCAATTTTTTCTGTTCAGCACTTTTGGAGATAAAGAGGTGCAAAGTTTTTCGGTTTTTCCAAGATGGCGGCCGAACCACGTGACCGATGGCGTCATCATTAACATATTTTATTCCCCATGGAGAGTTCTTTACGAGCCATGTCTCAATTTTTTCTGTTCAGCACTTTTGGAGATATAGTGGTGCAAAGTTTTGCCGTTTTTCCAAGATGGCGGCCGACCACGTGACATATGACATCATCATTAACATATTTTATTCCCCATGGAGAGTTCTTTACAATGAGCCATGTCTCAATTTTTTCTGTTCAGCACTTTTGGAGATTTTGTGGTGCAAAGTTTTGCCGTTTTTCCAAGATGGCGGCCGACCACGTGACTGATGACGTCATCATTAACATATTTTATTCCCCATGGAGAGTTCTTTACAATGAGCCATGTCTCAATTATTCTGTTCAGCACTTTTGGAGATATAGTGGTGCAAAGTTTTGCCGTTTTTCCAAGATGGCGGCCGACCACGTGACATATGACGTCATCATTAACATATTTTATTCCCCATGGAGAGTTCTTTCCAATGAGCCATGTCTCAATTTTTTCTGTTCAGCACTTTTGGAGATATAGTGGCGCAACGATTTGCCGTTTTTCCAAGATGGCGACCGAACCACGTGACTGATGACGTCATCATTTACATATTTTATTCCCCATGGAGAGTTCTTTACAATGAGCCATGTCTCAATTTTTTCTGTTCAGCACTTTTGGAGATATAGTGGTGCAAATTTTTGCCGTTTTTCCAAGATGGCGGCCGACCACGTGACATATGACGTCATCATTAACATATTTTATTCCCCATGGAGAGTTCTTTACAATGAGCCATGTCTCAATTTTTTCTGTTCAGTACTTTCGGAGATATAGAGGTGCAAATTTATTCGGTTTTTCCAAGATGGCGGCCGAACCACGTCACTGATGACGTCATCATTGAGGCACAGTATATTAGAGGGCAAGACCATTATGTGTGCAAAGTTTGGCGATTCTCCGTGCAACGGTGTAGACGCAGTGCTGCAAACAGACAAACAGACAGACAAACAGACAGACAAACAGACAGACAGACAAACAAACGAACAGATCAACATACTTGCCGGAAAATTTTTCCGGCAAGTAACAAACGAACAGATCAACATACTTGCCGGAAAATTTTTCCGGCAAGTAACAAACAGATGAAAAATCGGTCAGAGACCGAGGACTTGCCGGAATTTACTTTTTTATCGGCCATTTAGGACAAATATGGCGGCTGAACCACCTGACCGATGACATCATCATTAACATATTTTATTCCCCACGGAGAGTTCTTTACAATGAGCCATGTCTCAATTTTTTCTGTTCAGCACTTTTGGAGATAGAGGTGCAACGTTTTTCGGATTTTCCAAGATGGCGGCCGAACCACGTGACCGATGACGACATCATTAACATATTTTATTCCCCCTGGAGAGTTCTTTCCAATGAGCCATGTCTCAATTTTTTCTGTTCAGCACTTTTGGAGATAGAGGTGCAACGTTTTTCGGATTTTCCAAGATGGCGGCCGAACCACGTGACCGATGACGTCATCATTAACTTATTTTATTCCCCCTGGAGAGTTCTTTCCAATGAGCCATGTCTCAATTTTTTCTATTCAGCACTTTCGGAGATATGGAGGTGAATTTTTTTCCCGTTTTTCCAAGATGGCGGCCGCACCACGTGACCGATGACGTCATCATTAACATATTTTATTCCACATGGAGAGTTCTTGACAATGAGCCATGTCTGAATTTTTTCTATTCAGCACTTTCGGAGATATGGAGGTGCTAGGTTTTTCGGTTTTTCCAAGATGGCGGCCGACCACGCGACTGATGACGTCATCATTAACATATTTTATTCCCCATGGAGAGTTCTTTACAATGAGCCATGTCTCAATTTTTTCTGTTCAGCACTTTTGGAGATATAGTGGTGCAAAGTTTTGCCGTTTTTCCAAGATGGCGGCCGACCACGTGACATATGACGTCATCATTAACATATTTTATTCCCCATGGAGAGTTCTTTACAATGAGCCATGTCTCAATTTTTTCTGTTCAGCACTTTTGGAGATATAGTGGCGCAACGTTTTGCCGTTTTTCCAAGATGGCGACCGAACCACGTGACTGATGACGTCATCATTTACATATTTTATTCCCCATGGAGAGTTCTTTACAATGAGCCATGTCTCAATTTTTTCTGTTCAGTACTTTCGGAGATATAGAGGTGCAAGGTTTTTCAGTTTTTCCAAATGGCGGCCGAACCACGTCACCGATGACGTCATCAATTGGGCACAGTCTATTCCAGGGCAAGACCAATATGTGTGCAAAGTTTGGCGATTCGCCGTGCAACGGTGTAGACGCAGTGCTGCAAACAGACAGACAGACAGACAGACAGACAGACAGACAGACAAACAGACAGACAAACGAACAGATCAACATACTTGCCGGAAAAATTTTTCCGGCAAGTAACAAACAGACAAACAGACAGACAGACAGACAAACGAACAGATCAACATACTTGCCGGAAAATTTTTTCCGGCAAGTAATGAAAAATCGGTCAGAGACCGAGGACTTGCCGGAATGTACTTTTTTATCGACCATTTAGGATAAATATGGCGGCCGAACCACGTGACCGATGAGGTCATCATTAACATATTTTATTCCCCATGGAGAGTTCTTTACAATGAGCCATGTCTCAATTTTTTCTATTCAGGACTTTTGGAGATGTGGAGGTGCAAAGTTTTTCGGTTTTTCCAAGACGGCGACCGAACCACGTGACCGATGACGTCATCATTAACATATTTTATTCCCCATGGAGAGTTCTTTACAATGAGCCATGTCTCAATTTTTTCTATTCAGCACTTTCGGAGATATGGAGGTGCTAGTTTATTCGGTTTTTCCAAGATGGCGGCCGAATCACGTGACCGATGACGTCATCATTAACATATTTTATTCCCCATGGAGAGTTCTTTACAATGAGCCATGTCTCAAGTTTTTCCATTCAGCACTTTTGGAGATATCGAGGTGCAAGGTTTTTTGTTTTTTCCAAGATGGCGGCTGAACCACGTGACCGATGACGTCATCATTAACATATTTTATTCCCCATGGAGCATTCTTTACAATGAGCCATGTCTCAATTTTTTCTATTCAGCACTTTTGGACACATACAGGTGCTAGTTTTTTCGGTTTTTCCAAGATGGCGGCCGAACCACGTGACATATGACGTCATCATTAACATATTTTATTCCCCATGGAGAGTTCTTTACAATGAGCCATGTCTCAATTTTTTCTGTTCAGCACTTTCGGAGATGTTGAGGTGCAAAGTTTTCGGTTTTTCCAAGATGGCGGCCGAACCACGTGACCGATGACGTCATCATTAACATATTTTATTCCCCATGGAGAGTTCTTTCCAATGAGCCATGTCTCAATTTTTTATATTCAGCACTTCCGGAGATATGGAGGTGCAAAGTTTTTCGGTTTTTCCAAGATGGCGGCCGAACCACGTCACCGATGACGTCATCAATTGGGCACAGTCTATTCCAGGGCAAGACCAATATGTGTGCAAAGTTTGGCGATTCTCCGTGCAACGGGGTAGACGCAGTGCTGCAAACAGACAGACAAACAGACAGACAAACAGACAGACAAATGAAAAATCGGTCAGAGACCGAGGACTTGCCGGAATTTGCTTTTTTATCGGCCATTTAGGACAAATATGGCGGCCGAACCACGTGACCGATGATGTCATCATGAACATATTTTATTCCCCATGGAGAGTTCTTTACAATGAGCCATGTCTCAATTTTTTATATTGAGCATTTTTGGAGATAGGGAGGTGCAACGTTTTTCGGTTTTTCCAAGATGGCGGCCGAACCACGTTACCTATGACGTCATCATTAACATATTTTATTCCCCATGGAGAGTTCTTTACAATGAGTCACATCTCAATTTTTGCTATTCAGCACTTTGGGAGATATGGAGGTGGTAGGTTTTTCGGTTTTTCAAAGATGGCGGCCGAACTACGTAACTGATGACATCATCATTAACATATTTTATTCCCCATCAAGAGTTCTTTACAATGAGCCATGTCTCAATTTTTTCTATTCAGTACTTTCAGAGATATGGAGGTGCAAAGTTTTTAGGTTTTTCCAAGATGGCAGCCGAACCACGTGACTGATGACGTCATCATTAACATATTTTATTCCCCATGGAGAGTTCTTTACAATGAGCCATGTCTCAATTTTTTCTGTTCAGCACTTTCGGAGATATAGAGTTGCAAACTTTTTCCAAGATGGCGGCCGAACCACGTGACCAATGACGTCATCACTAACATTTTATTCCCCATGGAGAGTTCTTTACAATGAGCTCAATTTTTTCTGTTCAGCACTTTTGGAGATATAGTGGTGCAAAATTTTGCCATTTTCCAAGATGGCGGCCGAACCACGTGACTGATGACGTCATCATTAACATATTTTATTACCCATGGAGAGTTCTTTACAATGAGCCATGTCTCAATTTTTTCTGTTCAGCACTTTTGGAGATTTCGTGGTGCAAAGTTTTGCCGTTTTTCCAAGATGGCGGCCGACCACGTGACTGATGATGTCATCATTAACATATCTTATTCCCCATGGAGAGTTCTTTACAATGAGCCATGTCTCAATTTTTTCTGTTCAGTACTTTCGGAGATATAGAAGTGCAAAGTTTTTCGATTTTTCCAAGATGGCGGCCGAACCACGTGACCGATGACGTCATCATTAACATATTTTATTCTCCATGGAGTGTTCTTTACAATGAGCCATGTCTCAATTTTTTCTGTTCAGCACTTTTGGAGATATAGTGGTGCAAAGTTTTGCCGTTTTTCAAAGATGGCGGCCGACCACGTGACTGATGACGTCATCATTAAGATATTTTATTCCCCATGGAGAGTTCTTTACAATGAGCCATGTCTCAATTTTTTCTGTTCAGTACTTTTGGAGATATAGCGGTGCAATTTTTTTGCCGTTTTTCCAAGATGGCGGCCGAATCACGTGACCTATGACGTCATCATTAACATATTTCATTCCCCATGGAGTTCTTTACATTGAGCCACGTCCCAAGTTTTTCTATTCAGGACTTTCGGAGATATGGAGGTGTAACGTTTTCCGGTTTTTCCAAGATGGCGGCCGAACCACGTGACATATGACGTCATCATTAACATATTTTATTCCCCATGGAGAGTTCTTTACAATGAGCCATGTCTCAATTTTTTCTGTTCAGTACATTCAGAGATATAGTGGTGCAACGTTTTTCGGTTTTCCCAAGATGGCGGCCGAACCACGTGACTGATGACGTCATCATTAACATATTTTATTCCACATGGAGAGTTCTTCACAAAGCCATGTCTCCATTTTTTCTGTTCAGCACTTTTGGAGATATGGAGGTGCAACGTTTTTCGGTTTTCCCAAGATGGCGGCCGAACCACGTGACTGATGACGTCATCATTAACATATTTTATTCCCCATGGAGAGTTCTTTACAATGAGCCATGTCTCAATTTTTTCTGTTCAGTACTTTCGGAGATATAGAGGTGCAAATTTATTCGGTTTTTCCAAGATGGCGGCCGAACCACGTCACCGATGACGTCATCATTGAGGCACAGTATATTAGAGGGCAAGACCATTATGTGTGCAAAGTTTGGCGATTCTCCGTGCAACGGTGTAGACGCAGTGCTGCAAACAGACAAACAGACAAACAGACAAACAGACAAACAGACAAATGAAAAATCGGTCAGAGACCGAGGACTTGCCGGAATTTACTTTTTTATCGGCCATTTAGGACAAATATGGTGGCTGAACCACGTGACCGATGACGTCATCATTAACATATTTTATTCCCCGTGGAGAGTTCTTCACAATGAGCCATGTCTCAATTTTTTCTGTTCAGCACTTTCGGAGATATCGAGGTGCAAAGTTTTTCCAAGATGGCGGCCGAACCACGTGACCGATGACGTCATCATTAACATATTTTATTCCCCATGGAGAGTTCTTTACAATGAGCCATGTCTCAATTTTTTCTATTCAGGACTTTTGGAGATGTGGAGGTGCAGAATTTTTCGGTTTTTCCAAGATGGCGGCCGAACCACGTGACCGATGACATCATCATTAACATATTTTATTCCCCATGGAGAGTTCTTTACAATGAGCCATGTCTCAATTTTTTCTATTCAGCACTTTCGGAGATATGGAGGTGCTAAGTTTTTCGGTTTTTCCAAGATGGCGGCCGACCACGTGACTGATGACGTCATCATTAACATATTTTATTCCCCATGGAGAGTTCTTTACAATGAGCCATGTCTCAATTTTTTCTGTTCAGCACTTTTGGAGATATAGTGGTGCAAATTTTTGCCTTTTTTCCAAGATGGCGGCCGACCACGTGACATATGACGTCATCATTAACATATTTTATTCCCCATGGAGAGTTCTTTACAATGAGCCATGTCTCAATTTTTTCAGTACAGTACTTTCGGAGATATAGAGGTGCAAATTTTTTCGGTTTTTCCAAGATGGCGGCCGAACCACGTCACCGATGACGTCATCAATTGGGCACAGTCTATTCCAGGGCAAGACCAATATGTGTGCAAAGTTTGGCGATTCTCCGTGCAACGGTGTAGACGCAGTGCTGCAAACAGACAGACAAACAGACAGATGAAAAATCGGTCAGAGACCGAGGACTTGCCGGAATTTACTTTATTATCGGCCATTTAGGACAAATATGGCGGCCGAACCACGTGACCGATGATGTCATCATTAACATATTTTATTCCCCGTGGAGAGTTCTTTACAATGAGCCATGTCTCAATTTGTTCTATTCAGCACTTCCGGAGATATGGAGGTGCAAAATTTTTCTGTTTTTCCAAGATGGAGGCCGAACCACGTGACTGATGACATCATCATTAACATATTTTATTCCCCATGGAGAGTTCTTTACAATGAGCCATGTCTCAATTTTTTCTGTTCAGCACTTTCGGAGATATAGTGGTGCAAAGTTTTGCCGTTTTTCCAAGATGGCGGCCGACCACGTGACATATGACGTCATCATTAACATATTTTATTCCCCATGGAGAGTTCTTTACAATGAGCCATGTCTCAATTTTTTCTATTAAGTGCTTTTGGAGATATGGAGGTGCAAAAATTTTCGGTTTTTACAAGATGGCGGCCGAACCACGTGACTGATGACGTCATCATTAACATATTTTATTCCCCATGGAGAGTTCTTTACAATGAGCCATACCTCAATTTTTTCTATTCAGGACTTTTGGAGATGTGGAGGTGCAGAGTTTTTCGGTTTTTCCAAGATGGCGGCCGAACCACGTGACCGATGACATCATCATTAACATATTTTATTCCCCATGGAGAGTTCTTTACAATGAGCCATGTCTCAATTTTTTCTATTCAGCACTTTCGGAGATATGGAGGTGCTAATTTTTCGGTTTTTCCAAGATGGCGGCCGACCACGTGACTGATGACGTCATCAACATATTTTATTCCCCATGGAGAGTTCTTTACAATGAGCCATGTCTCAATTTTTCTGTTCAGCACTTTTGGAGATATAGTGGTGCAAATTTTTGCCGTTTTTCCAAGATGGCGGCCGACCACGTGACATATGACGTCATCATTAACATATTTTATTCCCCATGGAGAGTTCTTTACAATGAGCCATGTCTCAATTTTTTCTGTTCAGCACTTTTGGAGATATAGTGGCGCAACGTTTTGCCGTTTTTCCAAGATGGCGCCCGAACCACGTGACTGATGACGTCATCATTTACATATTTTATTCCCCATGGAGAGTTCTTTACAATGAGCCATGTCTCAATTTTTTCTGTTCAGTACTTTCGGAGATATAGAGGTGCAAAGTTTTTCGGTTTTTCCAAGATGGCGGCCGAACCACGTCACCGATGACGTCATCAATTGGGCACAGTCTATTCCAGGGCAAGACCAATATGTGTGCAAAGTTTGGCGATTCTCCGTGCAACGGTGTAGACGCAGTGCTGCAAACAGACAGACAGACAGACAGACAAACAGATGAAAAATCGGTCAGAGACCGAGGACTTGCCGGAATGTACTTTTTTATTGGCCATTGAGGACAAATATGGCGGCCGAACCACGTGACCGATGACGTCATCATTAACATATTTTATTCCCCATGGAGAGTTCTTTACAATGAGGCATGTCTCAATTTTTTCTATTCAGCACTTTTGGACACATAGAGGTGCTAAGTTTTTCGGTTTTTCCAAGATGGCGGCCGAACCACGTGACATATGACGTCATCATTAACAAATTTTATTCCCCATGGAGAGTTCTTTACAATGAGCCATGTCTCAATTTTTTCTGTTCAGCACTTTTGGAGATATAGTGGCGCAACGTTTTGCCGTTTTTCCAAGATGGCGACCGAACCACGTGACTGATGACGTCATCATTTACATATTTTATTCCCCATGGATAGTTCTTTACAATGAGCCATGTCTCAATTTTTTCTGTTCAGCACTTTTGGAGATATCGTGGTGCAAAGTTTTGCCGTTTTTCCAAGATGGCGGCCGACCACGTGACTGATGACGTCATCATTAACATATTTTATTCCCCATGGAGAGTTCTTTACAATGAGCCATGTCTCAATTTTTTCTGTTCAGCACTTTTGGAGATATAGTGGTGCAAATTTTTGCCGTTTTTCCAAGATGGCGGCCGACCACGTGACATATGACGTCATCATTAACATATTTTATTCCCCATGGAGAGTTCTTTACAATGAGCCATGTCTCAATTTTTTCTGTTCAGTACTTTCGGAGATATAGAGGTGCAAATTTATTCGGTTTTTCCAAGATGGCGGCCGAACCACGTCACCGATGACGTCATCATTGAGGCACAGTATATTAGAGGGCAAGACCATTATGTGTGCAAAGTTTGGCGATTCTCCGTGCAACGGTGTAGACGCAGTGCTGCAAACAGACAAACAGACAGACAAACAGACAGACAAACAGACAGACAGACAAACAAACGAACAGATCAACATACTTGCCGGAAAATTTTTCCGGCAAGTAACAAACAGACAAACAGATGAAAAATCGGTCAGAGACCGAGGACTTGCCGGAATGTACTTTTTTATCGGCCATTTAGGACAAATATGGCGGCCGAATCACGTGACCGATGACGTCATCATTAACATATTTTATTCCCCATGTAGAGTTCTTTACAATGAGCCATGTCAATTTTTTATATTCAGCACTTTCGGAGATATGGAGGTGCAAAGATTTTCGGTTTTTCCAAGATGGCGGCCGAACCACGTGACCGATGATGTCATCCTTAACATCATTTATTCCCCATGGAGAGTTCTTTACAATGAGCCATGTCTCAATTTTTTCTGTTCAGTACTTTCGGAGATATAGAAGTGCAAAGTTTTTCGGTTTTTCCAAGATGGCGGCCGAACCACGTCACCGATGACGTCATCAATTGGGCACAGTCTATTCCAGGGCAAGACCAATATGTGTGCAAAGTTTGGCGATTCTCCGTGCAACGGTGTAGACGCAGTGCTGCAAACAGACAAACAGACAGACAAACAGACAAACAGACAAACAAACGAACAGATCAACATACTTGCCGGAAAATTTTTCCGGCAAGTAATGAAAAATCGGTCAGAGACCGAGGACTTGCCGGAATTTACTTTTTTGTCGGCCATTTAGGACAAATATGGCGGCCGAACCATGTGACCGATGACATCATCATTAACATATTTTATTCCCCATGGAGAGTTCTTTACAATGAGCCACGTCTCAATTTTTTCTATTCAGCACTTCCGGAGATATATCGAGGTGCTAAGTTTTTTGGTTTTTCCAAGATGGCGGCCGAACCACGTGACCGATGACGTCATCATTAACATGTTTTATTCCCCATGGAGAGTTCTTTCCAATGAGCCATGTCTCATTTTTTCTATTCAGCACTGGAGGTGCAAAGTTTTTCGGTTTTTCCAAGATGGCGGCCGGACCACATGACCGATGACGTCATCATTAACATGTTTTATTCCGCATTGAGAGTTCTTTACAATGAGCCATGTCTCAATTTTTTCTATTCAGAGATATGGAGGTGCAAAATTTTTCGGTTTTTCCAAGATGGCGGCCGAACCACGTGACATATGATGTCATCATTAACAAATTTTATTCCCCATGGAGAGTTCTTTACAATGAGCCATGTCTCAATTTTTTCTGTTCAGCACTTTTGGAGATATAGTGGTGCAAAGTTTTGCCGTTTTTCCAAGATGGCGGCCGACCACGTGACATATGACATCATCATTAACATATTTTATTCCCCATGGAGAGTTCTTTACAATGAGCCATGTCTCAATTTTTTCTGTTCAGCACTTTTGGAGATTTCGTGGTGCAAAGTTTTGCCGTTTTTCCAAGATGGCGGCCGACCACGTGACTGCTGACGTCATCATTAACATATTTTATTCCCCATGGAGAGTTCTTTACAATGAGCCATGTCTCAATTTTTTCTGTTCAGCACTTTTGGAGATATAGTGGTGCAAAAGTTTTCGGTTTTTCCAAGATGGCGGCCGACCACGTGACATATGACGTCATCATTAACATATTTTATTGCCCATGGAGAGTTCTTTACAATGAGCCATGTCTGATTTTTTTCTGTTCAGCACTTTTGGAGATATAGTGGTGCAAAGTTTTGCAGTTTTTCCAAGATGGCGGCCGACCACGTGACATATGACATCATCATTAACATATTTTATTCCCCATGCAGAGTTCTTTACAATGAGCCATGTCTCAATTTTTTATGTTCAGCACTTTTGGAGATATAGTGGTGCAAAGTTTTGCCGTTTTTCCAAGATGGCGGCCGACCACGTGACTGATGACGTCATCATTAACATATTTTATTTCCCATGGAGAGTTCTTTACAATGAGCCATGTCTCAATTTTTTCTGTTCAGCACTTTTGGAGAAAAAGTGGTGCAAAGTTTTGCCGTTTTTCCAAGATGGCGGCCGACCACGTGACATATGACGTCATCATTAACATATTTTATTCCCCATGGAGAGTTCTTTACAATGAGCCATGTCTCAATTTTTTCTGTTCAGTACTTTTGGAGATATAGCGGTGCAATTTTTTTGCCGTTTTTCCAAGATGGCGGCCGAATCACGTGACCTATGACGTCATCATTAACATATTTCATTCCCCATGGAGTTCTTTACATTGAGCCACGTCCCAAGTTTTTCTATTCAGGACTTTCGGAGATATGGAGGTGTAACGTTTTCCGGTTTTTCCAAGATGGCGGCCGAACCACGTGACATATGACGTCATCATTAACATATTTTATTCCCCATGGAGAGTTCTTTACAATGAGCCATGTCTCAATTTTTTCTGTTCAGTACATTCAGAGATATAGTGGTGCAACGTTTTTCGGTTTTCCCAAGATGGCGGCCGAACCACGTGACTGATGACGTCATCATTAACATATTTTATTCCACATGGAGAGTTCTTCACAAAGCCATGTCTCCATTTTTTCTGTTCAGCACTTTTGGAGATATGGAGGTGCAACGTTTTTCGGTTTTCCCAAGATGGCGGCCGAACCACGTGACTGATGACGTCATCATTAACATATTTTATTCCCCATGGAGAGTTCTTTACAATGAGCCATGTCTCAATTTTTTCTGTTCAGTACTTTCGGAGATATAGAGGTGCAAATTTATTCGGTTTTTCCAAGATGGCGGCCGAACCACGTCACCGATGACGTCATCATTGAGGCACAGTATATTAGAGGGCAAGACCATTATGTGTGCAAAGTTTGGCGATTCTCCGTGCAACGGTGTAGACGCAGTGCTGCAAACAGACAAACAGACAAACAGACAAACAGACAAACAGACAAATGAAAAATCGGTCAGAGACCGAGGACTTGCCGGAATTTACTTTTTTGTCGGCCATTTAGGACAAATATGGCGGCCGAACCATGTGACCGATGACATCATCATTAACATATTTTATTCCCCATGGAGAGTTCTTTACAATGAGCCACGTCTCAATTTTTTCTATTCAGCACTTCCGGAGATATATCGAGGTGCTAAGTTTTTTGGTTTTTCCAAGATGGCGGCCGAACCACGTGACCGATGACGTCATCATTAACATGTTTTATTCCCCATGGAGAGTTCTTTCCAATGAGCCATGTCTCATTTTTTCTATTCAGCACTGGAGGTGCAAAGTTTTTCGGTTTTTCCAAGATGGCGGCCGGACCACATGACCGATGACGTCATCATTAACATGTTTTATTCCGCATTGAGAGTTCTTTACAATGAGCCATGTCTCAATTTTTTCTATTCAGAGATATGGAGGTGCAAAATTTTTCGGTTTTTCCAAGATGGCGGCCGAACCACGTGACATATGATGTCATCATTAACAAATTTTATTCCCCATGGAGAGTTCTTTACAATGAGCCATGTCTCAATTTTTTCTGTTCAGCACTTTTGGAGATATAGTGGTGCAAAGTTTTGCCGTTTTTCCAAGATGGCGGCCGACCACGTGACATATGACATCATCATTAACATATTTTATTCCCCATGGAGAGTTCTTTACAATGAGCCATGTCTCAATTTTTTCTGTTCAGCACTTTTGGAGATTTCGTGGTGCAAAGTTTTGCCGTTTTTCCAAGATGGCGGCCGACCACGTGACTGCTGACGTCATCATTAACATATTTTATTCCCCATGGAGAGTTCTTTACAATGAGCCATGTCTCAATTTTTTCTGTTCAGCACTTTTGGAGATATAGTGGTGCAAAAGTTTTCGGTTTTTCCAAGATGGCGGCCGACCACGTGACATATGACGTCATCATTAACATATTTTATTGCCCATGGAGAGTTCTTTACAATGAGCCATGTCTGATTTTTTTCTGTTCAGCACTTTTGGAGATATAGTGGTGCAAAGTTTTGCAGTTTTTCCAAGATGGCGGCCGACCACGTGACATATGACATCATCATTAACATATTTTATTCCCCATGCAGAGTTCTTTACAATGAGCCATGTCTCAATTTTTTATGTTCAGCACTTTTGGAGATATAGTGGTGCAAAGTTTTGCCGTTTTTCCAAGATGGCGGCCGACCACGTGACTGATGACGTCATCATTAACATATTTTATTTCCCATGGAGAGTTCTTTACAATGAGCCATGTCTCAATTTTTTCTGTTCAGCACTTTTGGAGAAAAAGTGGTGCAAAGTTTTGCCGTTTTTCCAAGATGGCGGCCGACCACGTGACATATGACGTCATCATTAACATATTTTATTCCCCATGGAGAGTTCTTTACAATGAGCCATGTCTCAATTTTTTCTGTTCAGCACTTTTGGAGATATAGTGGTGCAAAGTTTTGCCGTTTTTCCAAGATGGCGGCCGACCACGTGACATATGACGTCATCATTAACATATTTTATTCCCCATGGAGAGTTCTTTACAATGAGCCATGTCTCAATTTTTTCTGTTCAGTACTTTCGGAGATATAGAGGTGCAAGGTTTTTCGGTTTTTTTCCAAAATGGCGGCCGAACCACGTCACCGATGACGTCATCAATTGGGCACAGTCTATTCCAGGGCAAGACGAATATGTGTGCAAAGTTTGGCGATTCTCCGTGCAACGGTGTAGACGCAGTGCTGCAAACAGACAGACAGACAGACAGACAGACAGACAGACAGACAGACAGACAAACAGACAGACAAACGAACAGGTCAACATACTTGCCGGAAAAATTTTTCCGGCAAGTAACAAACGAACAGATCAACATACTTGCCGGAAAATTTTTCCGGCAAGTAACGAACAGATCAACATACTTGCCGGAATCTTTTCCGGCAAGTAACAAACAAACGAACAGATCAACATACTTGCCGGAATCTTTTCCGGCAAGTAACAAACAGACAGACAGACAAACGAACAGATCAACATACTTGCCGGAAAAATTTTTCCGGCAAGTAATGAAAAATCGGTCAGAGACCGAGGACTTGCCGGAATGTACTTTTTTATCGGCCATTTAGGACAAATATGGCGGCCGAACCACGTGACCAATGACGTCATCATTAACATATTTTATTCCCCATGGAGAGTTCTTTACAATGAGCCATACCTCAATTTTTTCTGTTCAGGACTTTTGGAGATGTGAAGGTGCAGAGTTTTTCGGTTTTTCCAAGATGGCGGCCGACCACGTGACTGATGACGTCATCATTAACATATTTTATTCCCCATGGAGAGTTCTTTACAATGAGCCATGTCTCAATTTTTTCTGTTCAGCACTTTTGGAGATATAGTGGTGCAAAGTTTTGCTGTTTTTCCAAGATGGTGGCCGACCACGTGACTGATGACGTCATCATTAACATATTTTATTCCCCATGGAGAGTTCTTTACAATGAGCCATGTCTCAATTTTTTCTGTTCAGTACTTTCGGAGATATAGAGGTGCAAAGTTTTTCGGTTTTTCCAAGATGGCGGCCGAACCACGTCACCGATGACGTCATCAATTGGGCACAGTCTATTCCAGGGCAAGACCAATATGTGTGCAAAGTTTGGCGATTCTACGTGCAACGGTGTAGACGCAGTGCTGCAAACAGACAGACAGACAAACAGACAAACAGACAGACAGACAGACAAACGAACAGATCAACATACTTGCCGGAAAATTTTTTCCGGCAAGTAACAAACGAACAGATCAACATACTTGCCGGAAAAATTTTTCCGGCAAGTAACAAACGAACAGATCAACATACTTGCCGGAATCTTTTCCGGCAAGTAATGAAAAATCGGTCAGAGACCGAGGACTTGCCGGAATGTACTTTTTTATCGGCCATTTCGAACAAATATGGCGGCCGAACTACGTGATACATGACGTCATCATTAACATATTTTATTCCCCATGGAGAGTTCTTTACAATGAGCCATCTCTCAATTTTTTCCATTCTGCACTTTTGGAGATATAGTGGTGCAAAGTTTTGCCGTTTTTCCAAGATGGCGGCCGAACCACGTGACCAATGGCATCATCATTAACATATTTTATTCCCCATGGAGAGTTCTTTACAATGAGCCATGTCTCAATTTTTTCTATTCAGCACTTTTGGAGATATAGTGGTGCAAAGTTTTTCGGTTTTTCCAAGATGGCGACCGAACCACGTGACTGATGACGTCATCATTAACATATTTTATTCCCCATGGAGAGTTCTTTACAATGAGCCATGTCTCAATTTTTTCCATTCTGCACTTTTGGAGATATAGTGGTGCAAAGTTTTCCCGTTTTTCCAAGATGGCGGCCGAACCACGTGACCGATGGCATCATCATTAACATATTTTATTGCCCATGGAGAGTTCTTCACAATGAGCCATGTCTCAATTGTTTCTATTCAGCACTTTCAGAGAAATGGAGGTGCAAAATTTTTCGGTTTTTCCAAGATGGCGGCCGAACCACGTGACATATGACGTCATCATTATCATATTTTATTCCCCATGGAGAGTTCTTTACAATGAGCAATGTCTCAATTTTTTCTGTTCAGCACTTTTGGAGATATAGTGGTGCAAAGTTTTGCCGTTTTTCCAAGATGGCGGCCGACCACGTGACATATGACGTCATCATTAACATATTTTATTCCCCATGGAGCGTTCTTTACAATGAGCCATGTCTCAATTTTTTCTGTTCAGCACTTTTGGAGATATCGTGGTGCAAAGTTTTGCCGTTTTTCCAAGATGGCGGCCGACCACGTGACTGATGACGTCATCATTAACATATTTTATTCCCCATGGAGAGTTCTTTACAATGAGCCATGTCTCAATTTTTTCTGTTCAGGACTTTTGGAGATATGGAGGTGCAAAATTTTTCGGTTTTTCCAAGATGGCGGCCGAACCATGTGACCGATGACGTCATCATTTGGGCACAGTATATTAGAGGGCAAGACAAATACGTGTGCAAAGTTTGGTGATTCTACGTGCAACGGTGTAGACGTAGTGCTGCAAACAGACAAACAGACAAACAGACAAACAGATGAAAAATCGGTCAGAGACCGAGGACTTGCCGGAATGTACTCTTTTATCGGCCATTTAAGACAAATATGGCGTCCGAACCACGTGATAGATGACGTCATCATTAACATATATTATTCCCCATGGAGAGTTCTTCACAAAGAGCCATGTCTCAATTTTTTCTATTCAGCACTTTTGGAGATATGGAGGTGCTACGTTTTTCGGTTTTTCCAAGATGGCAGCCGAACCACGTGACCTATGATGTCATCATTAACATATTTTATTCCCCATGGAGAGTTCTTTACAATGAGCCATGTCTCAATTTTTTCTATTCAGCACTTTCAGAGATATGCGGTGCACAATTTTTCGGTTTTTCCAAGATGGCGGCCGAACCACGTGACATATGACGTCATCATTAACATATTTTATTCCCCATTGAGAGTTCTTTACAATGAGCCATGTCTCAATTTTTTCCATTCTGCACTTTTGGAGATATAGTGGTGCAAAGTTTTCCCATTTTTCCAAGATGGCGGCCGAACCACGTGACCGATGGCGTCATCATTAACATATTTTATTCCCCATGGAGTTCTTTACAATGAGCCATGTCTCAATTTTTTCTGTTCAGCACTTTTGGAGATTTTGTGGTGCAAAGTTTTGCCGTTTTTCCAAGATGGCGGCCGACCACGTGACTGATGACGTCATCATTAACATATTTTATTCCCCATGGAGAGTTCTTTACAATGAGCCATGTCTCAATTATTTCTGTTCAGCACTTTTGGAGATATAGTGGTGCAAAGTTTTGCCGTTTTTCCAAGATGGCGGCCGACCACGTGACATATGACGTCATCATTAACATATTTTATTCCCCATGGAGAGTTCTTTCCAATGAGCCATGTCTCAATTTTTTCTGTTCAGCACTTTTGGAGATATAGTGGCGCAACGATTTGCCGTTTTTCCAAGATGGCGACCGAACCACGTGACTGATGACGTCATCATTTACATATTTTATTCCCCATGGAGAGTTCTTTACAATGAGCCATGTCTCAATTTTTTCTGTTCAGTACTTTCGGAGATATAGAGGTGCAAATTTATTCGGTTTTTCCAAGATGGCGGCCGAACCACGTGACCAATGACATCATCATTAACATATTGTATTCCACATGGAGATTTCTTTACAATGAGCCATGTCTCAATTTTTTCTATTCAGCACTTTCGGAGATATGGAGGTGCTAGGTTTTTCGGTTTTTCCAAGATGGCGGCCGACCACGTGACTGATGACGTCATCATTAACATATTTTATTCCCCATCGAGAGTTCTTTACAATGAGCCATGTCTCAATTTTTTCTGTTCAGCACTTTTGGAGATTTCGTGGTGCAAAGTTTTGCCGTTTTTCCAAGATGGCGGCCGACCACGTGACTGATGATGTCATCATTAACATATTTTATTCCCCATGGAGAGTTCTTTACAATGAGCCATGTCTCAATTTTTTCTGTTCAGTACTTTCGGAGATATAGAAGTGCAAAGTTTTTCGGTTTTTCCAAGATGGCGGCCGAACCACGTCACCGATGACGTCATCAATTGGGCACAGTCTATTCCAGGGCAAGACGAATATGTGTGCAAAGTTTGGCGATTCTCCGTGCAACGGTGTAGACGCAGTGCTGCAAACAGACAGACAAACAGACAAACAGACAGACAGACAAACAGATGAAAAATCGGTCAGAGACCGAGGACTTGCCGGAATGTACTTTTTTATCGGCCATTTAGGACAAATAGGGCGGCCGAACCACGTGACCGATGACGTCATAATTAACATATTTTATTCCCCATGGAGAGTTCTTTACAATGAGCCATACCTCAATTTTTTCTATTCAGGACTTTTGGAGATGTGGAGGTGCAGAGTTTTTCGGTTTTTCCAAGATGGCGGCCGAACCACGTGACCGATGACATCATCATTAACATATTTTGTTCCCCATGGAGAGTTCTTTACAATGAGCCATGTCTCAATTTTTTCTATTCAGCACTTTCGGAGATATGGAGGTGCTAAGTTTTTCGGTTTTTCCAAGATGGCGGCCGACCACGTGACTGATGACGTCATCATTAACATATTTTATTCCCCATGGAGAGTTCTTTACAATGAGCCATGTCTCAATTTTTTCTGTTCAGCACTTTTGGAGATATAGTGGTGCAAATTTTTGCCGTTTTTCCAAGATGGCGGCCGACCACGTGACATATGACGTCATCATTAACATATTTTATTCCCCATGGAGAGTTCTTTACAATGAGCCATGTCTCAATTTTTTCTGTTCAGTACTTTCGGAGATATAGAGGTGCAAATTTATTCGGTTTTTCCAAGATGGCGGCCGAACCACGTCACCGATGACGTCATCATTGAGGCACAGTATATTAGAGGGCAAGACCATTATGTGTGCAAAGTTTGGCGATTCTCCGTGCAACGGTGTAGACGCAGTGCTGCAAACAGACAAACAGACAGACAAACAGACAGACAAACAGACAGACAAACAGACAGACAGACAAAAAAAATCGGTCAGAGACCGAGGACTTGCCGGAATGTACTTTTTTATCCGCCATTTAGGACAAATATGGCGGCCGAACCACGTGACCGATGACGTCATCATTAACATATTTTATTCCCCATGGAGAGTTCTTTACAATGAGGCATGTCTCAATTTTTTCTATTCAGCACTTTTGGACACATAGAGGTGCTAAGTTTTTCGGTTTTTCCAAGATGGCGGCCGAACCACGTGACATATGACGTCATCATTAACAAATTTTATTCCCCATGGAGAGTTCTTTACAATGAGCCATGTCTCAATTTTTTCTGTTCAGCACTTTTGGAGATATAGTGGTGCAAAGTTTTGCCATTTTTCCAAGATGGCGGCCGACCACGTGACATATGACATCATCATTAACATATTTTATTCCCCATGGAGAGTTCTTTACAATGAGCCATGTCTCAATTTTTTCTGTTCAGCACTTTTGGAGATTTCGTGGTGCAAAGTTTTGCCGTTTTTCCAAGATGGCGGCCGACCACGTGACTGATGACGTCATCATTAACATATTTTATTCCCCATGGAGAGTTCTTTACAATGAGCCATGTCTCAATTTTTTCTGTTCAGCACTTTTGGAGATATAGTGGTGCAAAGTTTTGCCGTTTTTCCAAGATGGCGGCCGACCACGTGACATATGACGTCATCATTAACGTATTTTATTCCCCATGGAGAGTTCTTTACAATGAGCCATGTCTCAATTTTTTCTGTTCAGCACTTTTGGAGATATAGTGGTGCAAATTTTTGCCGTTTTTCCAAGATGGCGGCCGACCACGTGACATATGACGTCATCATTAACATATTTTATTCCCCATGGAGAGTTCTTTACAATGAGCCATGTCTCAATTTTTTCTGTTCAGTACTTTCGGAGATATAGAGGTGCAAATTTATTCGGTTTATCCAAGATGGCGGCCGAACCACGTCACTGATGACGTCATCATTGAGGCACAGTATATTAGAGGGCAAGACCATTATGTGTGCAAAGTTTGGCGATTCTCCGTGCAACGGTGTAGACGCAGTGCTGCAAACAGACAAACAGACAGACAAACAGACAGACAAACAGACAGACAGACAAACAAACGAACAGATCAACATACTTGCTGGAAAATTTTTCCGGCAAGTAACAAACGAACAGATCAACATACTTGTCGGAAAATTTTTCCGGCAAGTAATGAAAAATCGGTCAGAGACCGAGGACTTGCCGGAATGTACTTTTTTATTGGCCATTTAGGACAACTATGGTGGCGGAACCACGTGACCGATGATGTCATCATTAACATATTTTATTCCCCATGGAGAGTTCTTTACAATGAGCGATGTCTCAATTTTGTCTATTCAGCACTTTTGGAGATTTAGAGCTGCTAAGTTTTTCGGTTTTTCCAAGATGGCGGCCGAACCACGTGACCTATGACGTCATCATTAATATATTTTATTCCCCATGGAGAGTTCTTTACAATGAGACATGTCTCAATTTTGTCTATTCAGCACTTTTGGAGATTTAGAGCTGCTAAGTTTTTCGGTTTTTCCAAGATGGCGGCCGAACCACGTGACCTATGACGTCATCATTAATATATTTTATTCCCCATGGAGAGTTCTTTACAATGAGCCATGTCTCAATTTTTTCTATTCAGCACTTTCGGAGAAATGGAGGTGCAAAGTTTTTCGATTTTTCCAAGATGGCGGCCGAACCACGTGACCTATGACGTCATCATTAACATATTTTATTCCCCATGGAGAGTTCTTTACAATGAGCCATGTCTCAATTTTTTCTATTCAGCACTTTCGGAGAAATGGAGGTGCAAAGTTTTTCGATTTTTCCAAGATGGCGGCCGAACCACCTGACCGATGACGTCATCGTTAACATATTTTATTCCCCATGGAGAGTTCTTTACAATGAGCCATGTCTCAATTTTTTCTATTCAGCACTTTTGGAGATATCGAGGTGCAAGGTTTTTTGGTTTTTCCAAGATGGCGGCTGAACCACGTGACCGATGACGTCATCATTAACATATTTTATTCCCCATGGAGGATTCTTTACAATGAGCCATGTCTCAATTTTTTCTATTCAGCACTTTTGGACACATAGAGGTGCTAAGTTTTTCGGTTTTTCCAAGATGGCGGCCGAACCACGTGACCGATGATATCATCATTAACATATTTTATTCCCCATGGAGAGTTCTTTACAATGAGCCATGTCTCAATTTTTTCTATTCAGTACTTTCGGAGATATGGAGGTGCAAAGTTTTTCGGTTTTTCCAAGATGGCGGCCGAACCACGTGACTGGTGACGTCATCATTAACATATTTTATTCCCCATGGAGAGTTCTTTACAATGAGCCATGTCTCAATTTTTTCTGTTCAGCACTTTTGGAGATATAGTGGTGCAAAGTTTTGCCGTTTTTCCAAGATGGCGGCCGACCACGTGACCGATGGCATCATCATTAACATATTTTATTCCCCATGGAGAGTTCTTTACAATGAGCCATGTCTCAATTTTTTCTATTCAGCACATTCAGAGATATGGAGGTGCAAAATTTTTCGGTTTTTCCAAGATGGCGGCCGAACCACCTGACATATGACGTCATCATTAACAAATTTTATTCCCCATGGAGAGTTCTTTACAATGAGCCATGTCTCAATTTTTTCTGATCAGCACTTTTGGAGATTTCGTGGTGCAAAGTTTTGCCGTTTTTCCAAGATGGCGGCCGACCACGTGACTGATGATGTCATCATTAACATATTTTATTCCCCATCGAGAGTTCTTTACAATGAGCCATGTCTCAATTTTTTCTGTTCAGCACTTTTGGAGATATAGTGGCGCAACGTTTTGCCGTTTTTCCAAGATGGCGACCGAACCACGTGACTGATGACGTCATCATTTACATATTTTATTCCCCATGGAGAGTTCTTTACAATGAGCCATGTCTCAATTTTTTCTGTTCAGTACTTTCGGAGATATAGAGGTGCAAAGCTTTTCGGTTTTTCCAAGATGGCGGCCGAACCACGTCACCGATGACGTCATCAATTGGGCACAGTCTATTCCAGGGCAAGACCAATATGTGTGCAAAGTTTGGCGATTCTACGTGCAACGGTGTAGACGCAGTGCTGCAAACAGACAGACAAACAGAAAATCGGTCAGAGACCGAGGACTTGCCGGAACGTACTTTTTTATCGGCCATTTTGGACAAATATGGCGGTCAAAACACATGAACGATGACGTCATCAATAACATATTTTATTCCCCATGGAGAGTTCTTTACAATGAGCCATGTCTCAATTTTTTCTATTCAGCACTTTTGGAGAAATGGTGGTGCAACGTTTTGCCGTTTTTCCAAGATGGCGGCCGAAACACGTGAACGATGACGTCATCATTAACATATTTTATTCTCCATGGAGAGTTCTTTCCAATGAGCCATGTCTCAATTTTTTCTATTCAGCACTTTTGGAGATATGGTGGTGCAACGTTTTGCCGTTTTTCCAAAATGGCGGCCGAAGCACGTGACTGATGACGTCATCATTAACATATTTTATTCCCCATGGAGAGTTCTTTCCAATGAGCCATGTCTCAATTTTTTCTATTCAGCACTTCCGGAGATATGGAGGTGCAACCTTTTTTCGGTTTTTCCAAGATGGCGGCCGAAACACGTGACCGATGACGTCATCATTGACATATTTTATTCCCCATGGAGAGTTCTTTCCAATGAGCCATGTCTCAATTTTTTCTATTCAGCACTTCCGGAGATATCGAGGTGCAAAGTTTTTCCAAGATGGCGGCCGAACCACGTGACCGATGACGTCATCATTAACATATTTTATTCCCCATGGAGAGTTCTTTACAATGAGCCATGTCTCAATTTTTTCTGTTCAGCACTTTTGGAGATATAGTGGTGCAAATTTTTGCCGTTTTTCCAAGATGGCGGCCGACCACGTGATATATGACGTCATCATTAACATATTTTATTCCCCATGGATAGTTCTTTACAATGAGCCATGTCTCAATTTTTTCTGTTCAGCACTTTTGGAGATATAGTGGTGAACAGTTTTGCCGTTTTTCCAAGATGGCGGCCGACCATGTGACTGATGACGTCATCATTAACATGTTTTATTCCCCATGGAGAGTTCTTTACAATGAGCCATGTCTCAATTTTTTCTGTTCAGCACTTTTGGAGATATCGTGGAGCAAAGTTTTTCCGTTTTTCCAAGATGGCGGCCGACCACGTGACATATGACGTCATCATTAACATATTTTATTCCCCATGGAGAGTTGTTTACAATGAGCCATGTCTCAATTTTTTCTGTTCAGCACTTTTGGAGATATAGTGGTGCAAATCTTTGCCGTTTTTCCAAGATGGCGGCCGACCACGTGACTGATGACGTCATCATTAACACATTTTATTCCCCATGGAGAGTTCTTCACAATGAGCCATGTCTCAATTTTTTCTGTTCAGTACTTTCAGAGATATAGCGGTGCAAATTTTTTCGGTTTTTCCAAGATGGCGGCCGAACCACGACACCGATGACGTCATCAATTGGGCACAGTCTATTCCAGGGCAAGACCAATATGTGTGCAAAGTTTGGCGATTCTCCGTGCAACGGTGTAGACGCAGTGCTGCAAACAGACAGACAGACAGACAGATGAAAAATCGGTCAGAGACCGAGGACTTGCCGGAATTTACTTTTTATTAGCCATTTAGGACAAATATGGCGGCCGAACCACGTGACCGATGATATCATCATTAACATATTTTATTCCCCATGGAGAGTTCTTTACAATGAGCCATGTCTCAATTTTTTCTTTTCAGCACTTTCGGAGATATGGAGGTGCAAAGTTTTGCCGTTTTTCCAAGATGGCAGCCGACCACGTGACTGGTGACGTCATCATTAACATATTTTATTCCCCATGGAGAGTTCATTACAATGAGCCATGTCTCAATTTTTCTGTTCAGCACTTTTGGAGATATAGTGGTGCAAAGTTTTGCCGTTTTTCCAAGATGGCGGCCGACCACGTGACATATGACGTCATCATTAACATATTTTATTCCCCATGGAGAGTTCTTTCCAATGAGCCATGTCTCAATTTTTTCTGTTCAGCACTTTTGGAGATATCGTGGCGCAACGTTTTGCCGTTTTTCCAAGATGGCAACCGAACCACGTGACTGCTGACATCATCATTTACATATTTTATTCCCCATGGAGAGTTCTTTACAATGAGCCATGTCTCAATTTTGTCTGTTCAGTACTTTCGGAGATATAGAGGTGCAAAGTTTTTCGTTTTTTCCAAGATGGCGGCCGAACCACGTCACCGATGACGTCACCAATTGGGCACAGTCTATTCCAGGGCAAGACCAATATGTGTGCAAAGTTTGGCGATTCTACGTGCAACGGTGTAGACGCAGTGCTGCAAACAGACAGACAGACAGACAGACAGACAAACAGATGAAAAATCGGTCAGAGACCGAGGACTTGCCGGAATTTACTTTTTTATCGGCCATTTAGGACAAATATGGCGGCTGAACCACCTGACCGATGACATCATCATTAACATATTTTATTCCCCACGGAGAGTTCTTTACAATGAGCCATGTCTCAATTTTTTCTGTTCAGCACTTTTGGAGATAGAGGTGCAACGTTTTTCGGATTTTCCAAGATGGCGGCCGAACCACGTGACCGATGACGACATCATTAACATATTTTATTCCCCCTGGAGAGTTCTTTCCAATGAGCCATGTCTCAATTTTTTCTGTTCAGCACTTTTGGAGATAGAGGTGCAACGTTTTTCGGATTTTCCAAGATGGCGGCCGAACCACGTGACCGATGACGTCATCATTAACTTATTTTATTCCCCCTGGAGAGTTCTTTCCAATGAGCCATGTCTCAATTTTTTCTATTCAGCACTTTCGGAGATATGGAGGTGAATTTTTTTCCCGTTTTTCCAAGATGGCGGCCGCACCACGTGACCGATGACGTCATCATTAACATATTTTATTCCACATGGAGAGTTCTTGACAATGAGCCATGTCTCAATTTTTTCTATTCAGCACTTTCGGAGATATGGAGGTGCTAGGTTTTTCGGTTTTTCCAAGATGGCGGCCGACCACGCGACTGATGACGTCATCATTAACATATTTTATTCCCCATGGAGAGTTCTTTACAATGAGCCATGTCTCAATTTTTTCTGTTCAGCACTTTTGGAGATATAGTGGTGCAAAGTTTTGCCGTTTTTCCAAGATGGCGGCCGACCACGTGACATATGACGTCATCATTAACATATTTTATTCCCCATGGAGAGTTCTTTACAATGAGCCATGTCTCAATTTTTTCTGTTCAGCACTTTTGGAGATATAGTGGCGCAACGTTTTGCCGTTTTTCCAAGATGGCGACCGAACCACGTGACTGATGACGTCATCATTTACATATTTTATTCCCCATGGAGAGTTCTTTACAATGAGCCATGTCTCAATTTTTTCTGTTCAGTACTTTCGGAGATATAGAGGTGCAAGGTTTTTCAGTTTTTCCAAGATGGCGGCCGAACCACGTCACCGATGACGTCATCAATTGGGCACAGTCTATTCCAGGGCAAGACCAATATGTGTGCAAAGTTTGGCGATTCGCCGTGCAACGGTGTAGACGCAGTGCTGCAAACAGACAGACAGACAGACAGACAGACAGACAGACAGACAAACAGACAGACAAACGAACAGATCAACATACTTGCCGGAAAAATTTTTCCGGCAAGTAACAAACAGACAAATGAAAAATCGGTCAGAGACCGAGGACTTGCCGGAATTTACTTTTTATCGGCTATTTAGGACAAATATGGCGGCCGAACTACGTGAACGATGACGTCATCATTAACATATTTTATTCCCCATGGAGAGTTCTTTACAATAAGCTATGTCTCAATTTTTTCTATTCAGCACTTTCGGAGATATGGAGGTGCAAAGTTTTTCGGTTTTTCCAAGATGGCGGTCGAACCACGTGACCGATGACGTCATCATTAACATTTTTTATTCCGCATTGAGAGTTCTTTACAAAGAACCATGTCTCAATTTTTTCTATTTCGCACTTTTGGAGATATGGAGGTGCTAAGTTTTTCGGTTTTTCCAAGATGGCGGCCGAACCACGTGACCGATGACGTCATCATTAACATGTTTTATTCCCCATGGAGAGTTCTTTACAATGAGCCATGTCTCAATTTTTTCTGTTCAGTACTTTCGGAGATATGGTGGTGCAAAGTTTGCCCGTTTTTCCAAGATGGCGGCAGAACCACGTGACCGATGACGTCATCATTAACATGTTTTATTCCCCATGGAGAGTTCTTTACAATGAGCCATGTCTCAATTTTTCCTGTTCAGCACTTTCGGAGATATCGAGGTGCAAAGTTTTTCCAAGATGGCGGCCGAACCACGTGACCGATGACGTCATCATTAACATATTTTATTCCCCATGGAGAGTTCTTTACAATGAGCCATGTCTCAATTTTTTCTATTCAGTACTTTTGGAGATATGGTGGTGCAAAGTTTTGCCGTTTTTCCAAGATGGCGGCCGACCACGTGACATATGACGTCATCATTAACATATTTTATTCCCCATGGAGAGTTCTTTACAATGAGCCATGTCTCAATTTTTTCTGTTCAGCACTTTTGGAGATATAGTGGTGCAAAGTTTTGCCGTTTTTCCAAGATGGCGGCCGACCACGTGACTGATGACGTCATCATTAACATATTTTATTCCCCATGGAGAGTTCTTTACAATGAGCCATGTCTCAATTTTTTCTGTTCAGCACTTTCGGAGATATCGAGGTGCAAAGTTTTTCCAAGATGGCGGCCGAACCACGTGACCGATGACGTCATCGTTAATATATTTTATTCCCCATGGAGAGTTCTTCACAATGAGCCATGTCTCAATTTTTTCTATTCAGCACTTTTGGAGATATGGAGGTGCAAAATTTTTCGGTTTTTCCAAGATGGCGGCCGAACCACGTGACCTATGACGTCAACATTAACATATTTTATTCCCCATGGAGAGTTCTTTACAACGAGCCATGTCTCAATTTTTTCTGTTCAGTACTTTCGGAGATATAGAGGTGCAAAGTTTTTCGGTTTTTCCAAGATGGCGGCCGAACCACGTCACCGATGACGTCATCAATTGGGCACAGTCTATTCCAGGGCAAGTCCAATATGTGTGCAAAGTTTGGCGATTCTACGTGCAACGGTGTAGACGCAGTGCTGCAAACAGACAGACAAACAGACAAACAGACAAACAGACAAATGAAAAATCGGTCAGAGACCGAGGACTTGCCGGAATGTACTTTTTTATCCGCCATTTAGGACAAATATGGCGGCCGAACCACGTGACCGATGACGTCATCATTAACATATTTTATTCCCCATGGAGAGTTCTTTACAATGAGCCATGTCTCAATTTTTTCTATTCAGTACTTTCAGAGATATGGAGGTGCAAAGTTTTGCCGTTTTTCCAAGATGGCGGCCGACCACGTGACTGATGACGTCATCATTAACATATTTTATTCCCCATGGAGAGTTCTTCACAATGAGCCATGTCTCAATTTTTTCTGTTCAGTACTTTCGGAGATATAGCGGTGCAAATTATTTCGGTTTTTCCAAGATGGCCGCCGAAACACGTGACCGATGACGTCATAAATTGGGCACAGTCTATTCCAGGGCAAGACGAATATGTGTGCAAAGTTTGGCGATTTTCCGTGCAACGGTGTAGACGCAGTGCTGCAAACAGACAAACAGACAAACAGACAGACAGACAGACAGACAGACAAACGAACAGATCAACATACTTGCCGGAAAATTTTTTCCGGCAAGTAACAAACGAACAGATCAACATACTTGCCGGAAATTTTTCCGGCAAGTAATGAAAAATCGGTCAGAGACCGAGGACTTGCCGGAATGTACTTTTTTATCGGCCATTTAGGACAAATATGGCGGCCAAACCACGTGACCGATGAAGTCATCATTACTTGTTTTCTAAACTAATTTATTCCTTGATGATGCTCAAGAAATTTCATCTTGATCGGATGAAGTTTTGTACTTGGCGAATTATGACGTCATAATGGAGGAACCTATGACATCATCATTAACATATTTTATTCCCCATGGAGAGTTCTTTACAATGAGTCATGTCTCAATTTTTTCTATTCAGGACGTTTGGAGATGTGGAGGTGCAGAGTTTTTCGGTTTTTCCAAGATGGCGGCCGAACCACGTGACTGATGACGTCATCATTAACATATTTTATTCCCCATGGAGAGTTCTTTACAATGAGCCATGTCTCAATTTTTTCTGTTCAGGACTTTTGGAGATTTCGTGGTGCAAAGTTTTGCCGTTTTTCCAAGATGGCGGCCGACCACGTGACTGATGACGTCATCATTAACATATTTTATTCCCCATGGAGAGTTCTTTACAATGAGCCATGTCTCAATTTTTTCTGTTCAGCACTTTTGGAGATATAGTGGTGCAAAGTTTTGCCGTTTTTCCAAGATGGCGGCCAACCACGTGACATATGACGTCATCATTAACATATTTTATTCCCCATGGAGAGTTCTTTACAATGAGCCATGTCTCAATTTTTTCTGTTCAGCACGTTTGGAGATATAGTGGCGCAACGTTTTGCCGTTTTTCCAAGATGGCGACCGAACCACGTGACTGATGACGTCATCATTTACATATTTTATTCCCCATGGAGAGTTCTTTACAATGAGCCATGTCTCAATTTTTTCTGTTCAGTACTTTCGGAGATATAGAGGTGCAAAGTTTTTCGGTTTTTCCAAGATGGCGGCCGAACCACGTCACCGATGACGTCATCAATTGGGCACAGTCTATTCCAGGGCAAGACCAATATGTGTGCAAAGTTTGGCGATTCTACGTGCAACGGTGTAGACGCAGTGCTGCAAACAGACAGACAAACAGACAGACAGACAGACAGACAGACAAATGAAAAATCGGTCAGAGACCGAGAACTTGCCGGAATTTACTTTATCGGCCATTTAGGACAAATATGGCGGCCGAACCACGTCACCGATGACGTCATCATTAACATATTTTATTTCCCATAGAGTTCTTTACAATGAGCCATGTCACAATTTTTTCTATTCAGCACTTTCGGAGATATGGAGGTGCTAGGTTTTTCGGTTTTTCCAAGATGGCGGCCGACCACGTGACTGATGACGTCATCATTAACATATTTTATTCCCCATGGAGAGTTCTTTACAATGAGCCATGTCTCAATTTTTTCTGTTCAGCACTTTTGGAAATATAGTGGTGCAAAGTTTTGCCGTTTTTCCAAGATGGCGGCCGACCACGTGACATATGACATCATCATTAACATATTTTATTCCCCATGGAGAGTTCTTTACAATGAGCCACGTCTCAATTTTTTCTGTTCAGCACTTTTGGAGATATAGTGGTGCAAAGTTTTGCTGTTTTTCCAAGATGGCGGCCGACCACGTGAATGATGACGTCATCATTAACATATTTTATTCCCCATGGAGAGTTCTTTACAATGAGCCATGTCTCAATTTTTTCTCTACAGTACTTTCGGAGATATAGAGGTGCAAAATTTTTCGGTTTTTCCAAGATGGCGGCCGAACCACGTCACCGATGACGTCATCAATTGGGCACAGTCTATTCCAGGGCAAGACCAATATGTGTGCAAAGTTTGGCGATTCTACGTGCAACGGTGTAGACGCAGTGCTGCAAACAGACAGACAGACAGACAAACAGACAAACAGACAAACAGATGAAAAATCGGTCAGAGACCGAGGACTTGCCGGAATTTACTTTTTTATCGGCCATTTAGGACAAATATGGTGGCTGAACCACGTGACCGATGACGTCATCATTAACATATTTTATTCCCCGTGGAGAGTTCTTCACAATGAGCCATGTCTCAATTTTTTCTGTTCAGCACTTTCGGAGATATCGAGGTGCAAAGTTTTTCCAAGATGGCGGCCGAACCACGTGACCGATGACGTCATCATTAACATATTTTATTCCCCATGGAGAGTTCTTTACAATGAGCCATGTCTCAATTTTTTCTATTCAGGACTTTTGGAGATGTGGAGGTGCAGAATTTTTCGGTTTTTCCAAGATGGCGGCCGAACCACGTGACCGATGACATCATCATTAACATATTTTATTCCCCATGGAGAGTTCTTTACAATGAGCCATGTCTCAATTTTTTCTATTCAGCACTTTCGGAGATATGGAGGTGCTAAGTTTTTCGGTTTTTCCAAGATGGCGGCCGACCACGTGACTGATGACGTCATCATTAACATATTTTATTCCCCATGGAGAGTTCTTTACAATGAGCCATGTCTCAATTTTTTCTGTTCAGCACTTTTGGAGATATAGTGGTGCAAATTTTTGCCTTTTTTCCAAGATGGCGGCCGACCACGTGACATATGACGTCATCATTAACATATTTTATTCCCCATGGAGAGTTCTTTACAATGAGCCATGTCTCAATTTTTTCAGTACAGTACTTTCGGAGATATAGAGGTGCAAATTTTTTCGGTTTTTCCAAGATGGCGGCCGAACCACGTCACCGATGACGTCATCAATTGGGCACAGTCTATTCCAGGGCAAGACCAATATGTGTGCAAAGTTTGGCGATTCTCCGTGCAACGGTGTAGACGCAGTGCTGCAAACAGACAGACAAACAGACAGACAAACAGACAAACAGATGAAAAATCGGTCAGAGACCGAGGACTTGCCGGAATGTACTTTTTTATCGGCCATTTAGGACAAATATGGCGGCCGAATCACGTGACCGATGACGTCATCATTAACATATTTTATTCCCCATGTAGAGTTCTTTACAATGAGCCATGTCAATTTTTTATATTCAGCACTTTCGGAGATATGGAGGTGCAAAGATTTTCGGTTTTTCCAAGATGGCGGCCGAACCACGTGACCGATGATGTCATCCTTAACATCATTTATTCCCCATGGAGAGTTCTTTACAATGAGCCATGTCTCAATTTTTTCTGTTCAGTACTTTCGGAGATATAGAAGTGCAAAGTTTTTCGGTTTTTCCAAGATGGCGGCCGAACCACGTCACCGATGACGTCATCAATTGGGCACAGTCTATTCCAGGGCAAGACCAATATGTGTGCAAAGTTTGGCGATTCTCCGTGCAACGGTGTAGACGCAGTGCTGCAAACAGACAAACAGACAGACAAACAGACAAACAGACAAACAAACGAACAGATCAACATACTTGCCGGAAAATTTTTCCGGCAAGTAACAAACAGACAAACAAACGAACAGATCAACATACTTGCCGGAATCTTTTCCGGCAAGTAACGAACAGATCAACATACTTGCCGGAATCTTTTCCGGCAAGTAACAAACCAACCGATCAACATACTTGCCGGAATCTTTTCCGGCAAGTAACAAACCAACCGATCAACATACTTGCCGGAATCTTTTCCGGCAAGTAACAAACAGACAAACAAATGAAAAATCGGTCAGAGACCGAGGACTTGCCGGAATGTACTCTTTTATCGGCCATTTAAGACAAATATGGCGTCCGAACCACGTGATAGATGACGTCATCATTAACATATATTATTCCCCATGGAGAGTTCTTTACAAAGAGCCATGTCTCAACTTTTTCTATTCAGCACTTTTGGAGATATGGAGGTGCTACGTTTTTCGGTTTTTCCAAGATGGCAGCCGAACCACGTGACCTATGATGTCATCATTAACATATTTCATTCCCCATGGAGAGTTCTTTACAATGAGCCATGTCTCAATTTTTTCTATTCAGCACTTTCAGAGATATGGAGGTGCACAATTTTTCGGTTTTTCCAAGATGGCGGCCGAACCACGTGACATATGACGTCATCATTAACATATTTTATTCCCCATTGAGAGTTCTTTACAATGAGCCATGTCGCAATTTTTTCCATTCTGCACTTTTGGAGATATAGTGGTGCAAAGTTTTCCCATTTTTCCAAGATGGCGGCCGAACCACGTGACCGATGGCGTCATCATTAACATATTTTATTCCCCATGGAGAGTTCTTTACAATGAGCCATGTCTCAATTTTTTCTGTTCAGCACTTTTGGAGATTTTGTGGTGCAAAGTTTTGCCGTTTTTCCAAGATGGCGGCCGACCACGTGACTGATGACGTCATCATTAACATATTTTATTCCCCATGGAGAGTTCTTTACAATGAGCCATGTCTCAATTATTTCTGTTCAGCACTTTTGGAGATATAGTGGTGCAAAGTTTTGCCGTTTTTCCAAGATGGCGGCCGACCACGTGACATATGATGGCATCATTAACATATTTTATTCCCCATGGAGAGTTCTTTCCAATGAGCCATGTCTCAATTTTTTCTGTTCAGCACTTTTGGAGATATAGTGGCGCAACGTTTTGCCGTTTTTCCAAGATGGCGACCGAACCACGTGACTGATGACGTCATCATTTACATATTTTATTCCCCATGGAGAGTTCTTTCCAATGAGCCATGTCTCAATTTTTTCTGTTCAGCACTTTTGGAGATATAGTGGCGCAACCTTTTTGCCGTTTTTCCAAGATGGCGACCGAACCACGTGACTGATGACGTCATCATTTACATATTTTATTCCGCATGGAGAGTTCTTTCCAATGAGCCATGTCTCAATTTTTTCTGTTCAGTACTTTCGGAGATATAGAGGTGCAAATTTATTCGGTTTTTCCAAGATGGCGGCCGAACCACGTCACCGATGACGTCATCATTGAGGCACAGTATATTAGAGGGCAAGACCATTATGTGTGCAAAGTTTGGCGATTCTCCGTGCAACGGTGTAGACGCAGTGCTGCAAACAGACAAACAGACAGACAAACAGACAGACAGACAAACAAACGAACAGATCAACATACTTGCCGGAAAAAAATTTCCGGCAAGTAATGAAAAATCGGTCAGAGACCGAGGACTTGCCGGAATGTACTTTTTTATCGGCCATTTAGGACAAATATGGCGGCCGAACCATGTGATAGATGACGTGATCATTAACATATATTATTCCCCATGGAGAGTTCTTTACAAAGAGCCATGTCTCAACTTTTTCTATTCAGCACTTTTGGAGATATGGAGGTGCTACGTTTTTCGGTTTTTCCAAAATGGCGGCCGAACCACGTGACCTATGATGTCATCATTAACATATTTTATTCCCCATGGAGAGTTCTTTACAATGAGCCATGTCTCAATTTTTTCTATTCAGCACTTTCAGAGATATGGAGGTGCAAAATTTTTCGGTTTTTCCAAGATGGCGGCCGAACCACGTGACATATGACGTCCTAATTAACATATTTTATTCCCCATTGAGAGTTCTTTACAATGAGCCATGTCCCAATTTTTTCTGTTCAGCACATTTGGAGATATAGTGGTGCACAGTTTTGCCGTTTTTCCAAGATGGCGGCCGAACACGTGACTGATGACGTCATCATTAACATATTTTATTCCCCATGGAGAGTTCTTTACAATGAGCCATGTCTCAATTTTTTCTGTTCAGCACTTTTGGAGATATAGTGGTGCAAAGTTTTGCCGTTTTTCCAAGATGGCGGCCGACCACGTGACATATGACGTCATCATTAACATATTTTATTCCCCATGGAGAGTTCTTTACAATGAGCCATGTCTCAATTTTTTCTGTTCAGCACTTTTGGAGATATAGTGGCGCAACGTTTTGCCGTTTTTCCAAGATGGCGACCGAACCACGTGACTGATGACGTCATCATTTACATATTTTATTCCCCATGGAGAGTTCTTTACAATGAGCCATGTCTCAATTTTTTCTGTTCAGTACTTTCGGAGATATAGAGGTGCAAAGTTTTTCAGTTTTTCCAAGATGGCGGCCGAACCACGTCACCGATGACGTCATCAATTGGGCACAGTCTATTCCAGGGCAAGACCAATAAGTGTGCAAAGTTTGGCGATTCTACGTGCAACGGTGTAGACGCAGTGCTGCAAACAGACAAACAGACAGACAAACAGATCAACATACTTGCCGGAAAATATTTCCGGCAAGTAACAAACAGACAAACAGATGAAAAATCGGTCAGAGACCGAGGACTTGCCGGAATGTACTCTTTTATCGGCCATTTAAGACAAATATGGCGTCCGAACCACGTGATAGATGACGTCATCATTAACATATATTATTCCCCATGGAGAGTTCTTTACAAAGAGCCATGTCTCAACTTTTTCTATTCAGCACTTTTGGAGATATGGAGGTGCTACGTTTTTCGGTTTTTCCAAGATGGCAGCCGAACCACGTGACCTATGATGTCATCATTAACATATTTTATTCCCCATGGAGAGTTCTTTACAATGAGCCATGTCTCAATTTTTTCTATTCAGCACTTTCAGAGATATGGAGGTGCACAATTTTTCGGTTTTTCCAAGATGGCGGCCGAACCACGTGACATATGACGTCATCATTAACATATTTTATTCCCCATTGAGAGTTCTTTACAATGAGCCATGTCGCAATTTTTTCCATTCTGCACTTTTGGAGATATAGTGGTGCAAAGTTTTCCCATTTTTCCAAGATGGCGGCCGAACCACGTGACCGATGGCGTCATCATTAACATATTTTATTCCCCATGGAGAGTTCTTTACAATGAGCCATGTCTCAATTTTTTCTGTTCAGCACTTTTGGAGATTTTGTGGTGCAAAGTTTTGCCGTTTTTCCAAGATGGCGGCCGACCACGTGACTGATGACGTCATCATTAACATATTTTATTCCCCATGGAGAGTTCTTTACAATGAGCCATGTCTCAATTATTTCTGTTCAGCACTTTTGGAGATATAGTGGTGCAAAGTTTTGCCGTTTTTCCAAGATGGCGGCCGACCACGTGACATATGATGGCATCATTAACATATTTTATTCCCCATGGAGAGTTCTTTCCAATGAGCCATGTCTCAATTTTTTCTGTTCAGCACTTTTGGAGATATAGTGGCGCAACGTTTTGCCGTTTTTCCAAGATGGCGACCGAACCACGTGACTGATGACGTCATCATTTACATATTTTATTCCCCATGGAGAGTTCTTTCCAATGAGCCATGTCTCAATTTTTTCTGTTCAGCACTTTTGGAGATATAGTGGCGCAACCTTTTTGCCGTTTTTCCAAGATGGCGACCGAACCACGTGACTGATGACGTCATCATTTACATATTTTATTCCGCATGGAGAGTTCTTTCCAATGAGCCATGTCTCAATTTTTTCTGTTCAGTACTTTCGGAGATATAGAGGTGCAAATTTATTCGGTTTTTCCAAGATGGCGGCCGAACCACGTCACCGATGACGTCATCATTGAGGCACAGTATATTAGAGGGCAAGACCATTATGTGTGCAAAGTTTGGCGATTCTCCGTGCAACGGTGTAGACGCAGTGCTGCAAACAGACAAACAGACAGACAAACAGACAGACAAACAGACAGACAGACAAACAAACGAACAGATCAACATACTTGCCGGAAAAAAATTTCCGGCAAGTAACAAACGAACAGATCAACATACTTGCCGGAAAATTTTTCCGGCAAGTAACAAACGAACAGATCAACATACTTGCCGGAAAATTTTTCCGGCAAGTAACGAACAGATCAACATACTTGCCGGAATCTTTTCCGGCAAGTAATGAAAAATCGGTCAGAGACCGAGGACTTGCCGGAATTTACTTTTTTGTCGGCCATTTAGGACAAATATGGCGGCCGAACCACGTGACCGATGACGTCATCATAAACATGTTTTATTCCCCATGGAGAGTTCTTTCCAATGAGCCATGTCTCATTTTTTCTATTCAGCACTGGAGGTGCAAAGTTTTTCGGTTTTTCCAAGATGGCGGCCGGACCACATGACCGATGACATCATCATTAACATGTTGTATTCCGCATGGAGAGTTCTTTACAATGAGCCATGTCTCAATTTTTTCTGTTCAGCACTTTTGGAGAAATGGTGGTGCAAAGTTTTGCCGTTTTTCCAAGATGGCGGCTGACCACGTGACTGATGACGTCATCATTAACATATTTTATTCCCCATGGAGAGTTCTTTACAATGATCCATGTCTCAATTTTTTCTGTTCAGCACTTTTGGAGATATAGTGGTGCAAAGTTTTGCGGTTTTTCCAAGATGGCGGCCGACCACGTGACATATGACGTCATCATTAACATATTTTATTCCCCATGGAGAGTTCTTTACAATGAGCCATGTCTCAATTTTTTCTGTTCAGCACTTTTGGAGATATGGTGGTGCAAAGTTTTGCCGTTTTTCCAAGATGGCGGCTGACCACGTGACTGATGACGTCATCATTAACATATTTTATTCCCCATGGAGAGTTCTTTACAATGATCCATGTCCAAAGTTTTTCTATTCAGGACTTTCGGAGATATGGAGGTGTAACGTTTTCCGGTTTTTCCAAGATGGCGGCCGAACCACGTGACATATGACGTCATCATTAACATATTTTATTCCCCATGGAGAGTTCTTTACAATGAGCCATGTCTCAATTTTTTCTGTTCAGCACTTTTGGAGTAATAGTGGTGCAAAGTTTTGCCGTTTTTCCAAGATGGCGGCCGAACCACGTGACCTATGACGTCATCATTAACATGTTTTATTCCCAATGGAGAGTTCTTTACAATGAGCCATGGCTCAATTTTTTCTGTTCAGCACTTTGAGATATCGAGGTGCAAAATTTTTCGGTTTTTCCAAGATGGCGGCCGAACCACGTGACTGATGACGTCATCATTTGGGCACAGTATATTAGAGGGCAAGACCAATATGTGTGCCAAGTTTGGCGATTCTACATGCAACGGTGTAGACGTAGTGCTGCAAACAGACAAACAGACAAACAGATGAAAAATCGGTCAGAGACCGAGGACTTGCCGGAATGTACTTTTTTATCGGCCATTTAGGACAAATATGGCAGCCGAACCACGTGACCGATGACGTCATCATTAACATATTTTATTCCCCATGGAGAGTTCTTCACAATGAGCCATACCTCAATTTTTTCTATTCAGGACTTTTGGAGATGTGGAGGTGCAGAGTTTTTCGGTTTTTCCAAGATGGCGGCCGAACCACGTGACCGATGACATCATCATTAACATATTTTGTTCCCCATGGAGAGTTCTTTACAATGAGCCATGTCTCAATTTTTTCTATTCAGCACTTTCGGAGATATGGAGGTGCAAATTTTTGCCGTTTTTCCAAGATGGCGGCCGACCACGTGACATATGACGTCATCATTAACATATTTTATTCCCCATGGAGAGTTCTTTACAATGAGCCATGTCTCAATTTTTTCTGTTCAGTACTTTCGGAGATATAGAGGTGCAAATTTATTCGGTTTTTCCAAGATGGCGGCCGAACCACGTCACCGATGACGTCATCATTGAGGCACAGTATATTAGAGGGCAAGACCATTATGTGTGCAAAGTTTGGCGATTCTCCGTGCAACGGTGTAGACGCAGTGCTGCAAACAGACAAACAGACAGACAAACAGACAAACAGACAAACAGACAAACAGACAAACAAACGAACAGATCAACATACTTGCCGGAAAATTTTTTCCGGCAAGTAACAAACGAACAGATCAACATACTTGCCGGAAAAAAATTTCCGGCAAGTAACAAACGAACAGATCAACATACTTGCCGGAAATTTTTCCGGCAAGTAACAAACGAACAGATCAACATACTTGCCGGAAAATTTTTCCGGCAAGTAATGAAAAATCGGTCAGATTTAAGGACTTGCCGGAATGTACTTTTTGTCGGCGATTTAGGACAAATATGGCGGCCGAAACACGTGATAGATGACGTCATCATTAACTTATTTTATTCCTCATGGAGAGTTCTTTTCAATGAGCCATGTCTCAATTTTTTCTATTCAGCACTTTCAGAGATATGGAGGTGCAATTTTTTTCCAAGATGGCGGCCGAACCACGTGACATATGACGTCATCATTAACAAATTTTATTCCCCATGGAGAGTTCTTTACAATGAGCCATGTCTCAATTTTTTCTGTTCAGCACTTTTGGAGATATAGTGGTGCAAAGTTTTGCCGTTTTTCCAAGATGGCGGCCGACCACGTGACATATGACATCATCATTAACATATTTTATTCCCCATGGAGAGTTCTTTACAATGAGCCATGTCTCAATTTTTTCTGTTCAGCACTTTTGGACACATAGAGGTGCTAAGTTTTTCGGTTTTTCCAAGATGGCGGCCGAACCACGTGACATATGACATCATCATTAACAAATTTTATTCCCCATGGAGAGTTCTTTACAATGAGCCATGTCTCAATTTTTTCTGTTCAGCACTTTTGGAGATATAGTGGTGCAAAGTTTTGCCGTTTTTCCAAGATGGCGGCCGACCACGTGACATATGACATCATCATTAACATATTTTATTCCCCATGGAGAGTTCTTTACAATGAGCCATGTCTCAATTTTTTCTGTTCAGCACTTTTGGAGATATAGTGGCGCAACGTTTTGCCGTTTTTCCAAGATGGCGGCCGACCACGTGACTGATGACGTCATCATTAACATATTTTATTCCCCATGGAGAGTTCTTTACAATGAGCCATGTCTCAATTTTTTCTGTTCAGCACTTTTGGAGATATAGTGGTGCAAAGTTTTGCCGTTTTTCCAAGATGGCGGCCGACCACGTGACATATGACGTCATCATTAACATATTTTATTCCCCATGGAGAGTTCTTTACAATGAGCCATGTCTCAATTTTTTCTGTTCAGCACTTTTGGAGATATAGTGGCGCAAAGTTTTTCGGTTTTTCCAAGATGGCGGCCGAACCACGTGACTGATGACGTCATCATTAACATTTTATTCCCCATGGAGAGTTCTTTACAATGAGCCATGTCTCGATTTTTTCTGTTCAGTACTTTCGGAGATATAGAGGTGCAAAGTTTTTCGGTTTTTCCAAGATGGCGGCCGAACCACGTGACTGATGACGTCATCATTAACATTTTATTCCCCATGGAGAGTTCTTTACAATGAGCCATGTCTCAATTTTTTATATTCAGCACATTCAGAGATATGGAGGTGCAAAATTTTTCGGTTTTTCCAAGATGGCGGCCGAACCACGTGACATATGACGTCATCATTAACAAATTTTATTCCCCATGGAGAGTTCTTTACAATGAGCCATGTCTCAATTTTTTCTGTTCAGCACTTTTGGAGATATAGTGGTGCAAAGTTTTGCCGTTTTTCCAAGATGGTGGCCGACCACGTGACATATGACATCATCATTAACATATTTTATTCCCCATGGAGAGTTCTTTACAATGAGCCATGTCTCAATTTTTTCTGTTCAGCACTTTTGGAGATTTAGTGGTGCAAAGTTTTGCCGTTTTTCCAAGATGGCGGCCGACCACGTGACTGATGACGTCATCACTAACATATTTTATTCCCCATGGAGAGTTCTTTACAATGAGCCATGTCTCAATTATTTCTGTTCACCACTTTTGGAGATATAGTGGTGCAAAGTTTTGCCGTTTTTCCAAGATGGCGGCCGACCACGTGACATATGACGTCATCATCAACATATTTTATTCCCCATGGAGAGTTCTTTACAATGAGCCATGTCTCAATTTTATCTGTTCAGCACTTTTGGAGATATAGTGGCGCAATGTTTTGCCGTTTTTCCAAGATGGCGACCGAACCACGTGACTGATGACGTCATCATTTACATATTTTATTCCCCATGGAGAGTTCTTTACAATGAGCCATACCTCAATTTTTTCTATTCAGGACTGTTGGAGATGTGGAGGTGCAGAGTTTTTCGGTTTTTCCAAGATGGCGGCCGAACCACGTGACCGATGACATCATCATTAACATATTTTGTTCCCCATGGAGAGTTCTTTACAATGAGCCATGTCTCAATTTTTTCTATTCAGCACTTTCGGAGATATGGAGGTGATAAGTTTTTCGGTTTTTCCAAGATGGCGGCCGACCACGTGACTGATGAGGTCATCATTAACATATTTTATTCCCCATGGAGAGTTCTTTACAATGAGCCATGTCTCAATTTTTTCTGTTCAGCACTTTTGGAGATATAGTGGTGCAAATTTTTGCCGTTTTTCCAAGATGGCGGCCGACCACGTGACATATGACGTCATCATTAACATATTTTATTCCCCATGGAGAGTTCTTTATAATGAGCCATGTCTCAATTTTTTCTGTTCAGCACTTTTGGAGATATAGTGGCGCAACGTTTTGCCGTTTTTCCAAGATGGCGCCCGAACCACGTGACTGATGACGTCATCATTTACATATTTTATTCCCCATGGAGAGTTCTTTACAATGAGCCATGTGTCAATTTTTTCTGTACAGTACTTTCGGAGATATAGAGGTGCAAAGTTTTTCGGTTTTTCCAAGATGGCGGCCGAACCACGTCACCGATGACGTCATCATTTGGGCACAGTCTATTCCAGGGCAAGACCAATATGTGTGCAAAGTTTGGCGATTCTCCGTGCAACGGTGTAGATGCAGTGCTGCAAACAGACAGACAGACAAACAGACAGATGAAAAATCGGTCAGAGACCGAGGACTTGCCGGAATGTACTTTTTTATCGGCCATTTAGGACAAATAGGGCGGCCGAACCACGTGACCGATGACGTCATAATTAACATATTTTATTCCCCATGGAGAGTTCTTTACAATGAGCCATACCTCAATTTTTTCTATTCAGGACTTTTGGAGATGTGGAGGTGCAGAGTTTTTCGGTTTTTCCAAGATGGCGGCCGAACCACGTGACCGATGACATCATCATTAACATATTTTGTTCCCCATGGAGAGTTCTTTACAATGAGCCATGTCTCAATTTTTTCTATTCAGCACTTTCGGAGATATGGAGGTGCTAAGTTTTTCGGTTTTTCCAAGATGGCGGCCGACCACGTGACTGATGACGTCATCATTAACATATTTTATTCCCCATGGAGAGTTCTTTACAATGAGCCATGTCTCAATTTTTTCTGTTCAGCACTTTTGGAGATATAGTGGTGCAAATTTTTGCCGTTTTTCCAAGATGGCGGCCGACCACGTGACATATGACGTCATCATTAACATATTTTATTCCCCATGGAGAGTTCTTTACAATGAGCCATGTCTCAATTTTTTCTGTTCAGTACTTTCGGAGATATAGAGGTGCAAATTTATTCGGTTTTTCCAAGATGGCGGCCGAACCACGTCACCGATGACGTCATCATTGAGGCACAGTATATTAGAGGGCAAGACCATTATGTGTGCAAAGTTTGGCGATTCTCCGTGCAACGGTGTAGACGCAGTGCTGCAAACAGACAAACAGACAGACAAACAGACAGACAAACAGACAGACAGACAAACAAACGAACAGATCAACATACTTGTCGGAAAATTTTTCCGGCAAGTAACAAACGAACAGATCAACATACTTGCCGGAATCTTTTCCGGCAAGTAACAAACAAACGAACAGATCAACATACTTGCCGGAATCTTTTCCGGCAAGTAACAAACGAACAGATCAACATACTTGCCGGAAAATTTTTCCGGCAAGTAACAAACAGGCACAGATAGACAGGGGTGAAAACGTAACCTCCATCCACCTTTGATGACGGATGTAATCATTATTCTGCTACTAATTTCTCCCACAATGTCACAATGCTTTGACACGTCACTATTCCCTTGGGGAAAGTTTTTATTTTCTCTGTTCAAGTAAGACCTCAAAAGGTCTGGTGTTGGCTTAGCGGTCAGGGTACCAGCTTGGGATCCGAGGATCCTGGGTTCGAATCCCGGTCGATCGCTGAATTAACGCCAGGGGGCTTGACTCAGCCTGTCATCCTTCCGAGGTCGGCAAATTGAGTACCAGTTCACTGGTAATTCCTTGTTTGTCGTAAAAGGTGAAAAAAAGGGTTGGCGTCAGGAAGGGCATCCGGCCGTACAACATTGCTTCAAAAAGGGGACCAAAAAACAACAACCACGGTGCCCGAAAAAGGCTAACCCCTGCTTTGCGGGGAAAAATGGCCTCTAAAGGTGGGGTTAAGACCTCAAATCAATGATTTTAATGCAATATTTATATTTATTTAGCTATTTTAAGAGTCTGGAACCAGCTATGCATGTAACGCAACACTGCCTGCATTTAATAAAAGTTACTTTTCCAGATTTATTTGTGAAAGTGGAAGCGAAAACTGAACACGACATTGATGTTCACCTGGATCGACCCGAACCCAAATATGCTGAAGCTTCTTTCTTCAAGAACCATCCCCATGAAGGTTTCTGTCAATGTCTATACATTTTGAGTTGAACAGTTTGATGATGAACTCTGCTGTTAAGAAAGATAGGGCCAATACTCCTGGTATAGTACCTGGTAGAATAATACCTGGTAGAATAAACAGTATACTGCACTGACTAAGGGTATTTTAAACCAATTTCAATGGTTGCTAGAAGACAGGGCAGCATGTACAATCACACTAACATAATCATAAGTCAGAATCAAACTTTAAACAAACAAAGAAAAAAATACCTATTTTGGGGGGCAACTCCCCCTCCCCGAACCCCAAAAACGTCCGAAGACCACAATTTTTCTTATGCCTCTAACAAACATTAGTACATCAATGGTGATTAAGGTTTGGTGAGGTTTCATCGAAATTGCAAGTGTAGTTTTTGAGAAGAAAGCAAATACATATTTTGGGGGTAACCCCCCCCCCCCTCCCCCACCCTCCATAGATCCCCAAAGGGGCAGATTTTTTTTAATGCAGTGAATATACTTTGGTACATCATGGGTTGTGAAGGTTGAGGTGAAGTTTCATCGAAATAGTGTTTGTAGTTTCTGAGAAAAAAGCAAATACCTATTTTGGGGGGAACCCTCCCCGTGGCCCCCAAAGGGGCATTTTCTTTTCATGCCGTGAACAGACTTTTGTACATCATGGGTAGTGAAGGTTGTGGTGAAGTTTTATCAAAATTGTGTGTGTCGTGTCTGAGAAGAAAGCAAATACCTATTTTGGGGGGAAATCCCCCGTTAGTTTCCCAAGGGGGCAGATTTTTTTTAATGCCGTGAACAAACTTCGGTACATCACGGGTGGTGAAGGTTGTGGTCAACTGTCATCAAAATTGTGTGTCTAGTTTCAGAGAAGAAAGCGAATACCTATTTTAGGGGGGGGTCAAACCTGGACCCCCGTAGACGCCCTTAGACTTTGATTTTCTTCGTGCTGTGAACAAACATCGGTACATCACGGGTGATGAAGGTTGTGGTCAGGTTTCATCGAAATAGTGTATGACTGTATGTAGATTCAGAGGAAAAAAGCAAAAAGCCTATTTTGGGGGGGTCAAACTTGGATACACTCTGACCCCGGTGAACCCCCTTAAACCCCGATTTTTTCAGTGCCGTGAACAAACTTTAGTCACAACACAAGAACTATCATTTGTGCCAAATTTGGGCGCAATCCATCAGCAGTTTTCAGAGAAGAAGTTTCAAGTGTTTACGGACAGACGGTACGGACAGACTGACAGACGGACAACGCACCATCTGATAAGCTCCCCGTTCCAGTTGAGCTAAAAAGCTAGAGCAATGCGACTCTGCGCCAATATGCATCCGCATGTCAGGGTAGATGCCGTAGTTCGCTGTCCTAAAAAGAAACAAGTGTTTTTTTGTTTTTGTTTTGTATACAAGATCGAGGCTCGTGAAAGAGCGAACATTAATCACACAGAAAGACAAACTGACACATAAAACATATAACATCGGGAGGGGTAGACAAGATGGGGAGAGAGGGGGAACGACACAAACACAACAGTTGAGAGCAGGGACCGAGAGACATGGAGACATCGAGAGATCTATGGGAGGGAGAGGGCTTTGGCGGGGGGGGGGGGGGGGGGGGGGAGAGGTATAAAACATATGGACACTGCCAGGACTTCCAGGAAAGAAGTTGAATTTCAAACAAGGTGGATCTGGGGTGAATTAGTGGGGGTAGAAAAGATCAAGGTTTTGGATGGGGGAAGATAAGAGATGGTGGTGAACAGCTGTTTTAAATACCTGGTGATTTAACAGCTGGTGATTTAAATCCTTTCAGCTGTTTTCAAATATCCCATTTTCACCAGACAGGACAGGTTTCACATCAATCGGTGAAGCGGTTTCGGAGAAGGGATTTTGTTTCAATATCGGCTTTCAATATCAGCACCTGTCCCGGAGTACCGGGGTGTGTACCCTGGTTTAAAATAGGTACACCGTATCCCTGTGTGTCGTAAGAGGCGACTAAAAGTATGTAGAACGGTGGATCCCCTATGGGCTGGTGCTCCTGCCTCACACCTGGCTCGGCTTCACGCTGTTGAATCCAAAGCTTTCAGAATCATTGGAATCTCCCGCGATGAAGCTATCTCTGAGGGCCTTTCACTCACTCACCACAGGCAGGTAGGTGGTCTTTCTGTCTTCTACCGACTCCTCTCCGGCCTTGCTCCCCCAGCTCTCTCTGTGCTCTGTCCCCCAAATATTCCTACAGGTCGCATAAGATCTGCCAGCCACCCTCTGATGGTTAAACTGCCGAAATCTCGGCTCTCTGCTCACCTTCACTCTTTCATTCCTCTTTTCTCCCGCCTCTGGAACAAACTCCCACACTCACTTCAATCACACTCCTCCCTCCAGGTCTTCAAAACAGCTGTTCACCACCATCTCTTATCTTCCCCCATCCAAAACCTTGATCTTTTCTACCCCCACTAATTCACCCCAGATCCACCTTGTTTGAAATTCCAACTTCTTTCCTGGAAGTCTTGGCATTGTCCATATGTTTTATACCTATCCCCCCCCCCCCCCTTCCCATGCCTCCCCCCCAAAGCTCTCTCCCTCCCACAGTTCTCTCGATGTCTCCATGTCTCTCGGTCCCTGCTCTCAAATGTTGTGTTTGTGTCCTTCCCCCTCTCTCCCCATCTTGTCTACCGCTCCCGATGTTATTTGTTTTGTGTGTCTGTTTGTCTTTCTGTGTGATTAATGTTCGCTCTTTCACGAGCCTCGATCTTGTATACAAAAAAAAAAAAAAAAAAAAAATTGGTGTCAGGAAGGGCATCCGGACATAAAATATTGCCTCCAAAAGGGAACCATGACAATTACAACTACATATGGGCAGGGTACAGCTCGAAGTACCCCGTGAGGGACCTCACTCCCTCTCGTCAAAAATCGAGGTGGGGAACCCGATCGAAGCAAGGGTAGAAATCACTCCATTTATGATGACGAAACGTCTGATGCCCCACGTGGATATCGGTTTCTGAGGTTTGGGACATGGAATGTAGGGACAATGGCAGGGAGATCAGGAGAAGTGGTGGAAGTATTGGTCAGAAGAAGAGTGGACATATGTTGTGTGCAGGAGACGAGATGGAAGGGAAATGGTGTGAGAATGGTGAAGGGTAGGCAGGGACCGAAATACAAGTTTGTGTGGCAAGGGTGCCTGGAGGGCGTGAATGGTGTTGGTGTCCTGTTTTCTGAGGGGTTTGTAGACAGTGTGGTGAGTGTGACTAGAGTGAGTGAAAGGTTGATGATGGTGAAAATGATGATAGGAAAGCTCTTGGTTAACGTCATCTCGGGGTATGCTCCGCAGGTCGGTCGGAGCGATGAATAGAAGGACAAGTTCTGGTGTGCAATAGAGAAGCTGATGGAAAACGTGAAAGATGAGGAAGTTGTTGTGGTAGGCGGAGACCAAAATGGACATGTGGGAAGGAGTCTAGATGGTTTTGAGGGAGTTCATGGGGGTTATGGATATGGTGTGAGGAATGGAGAAGGTGAAAGGATTTTGGATTTTGCTGATGGAGCTGGTTTGTTGATTTGTAATACTCAGTTCCAGAAAGAGGATAATAAGCTTGTTACATACACGTCAGGTGGGTCGACGACAACCGTTGACTGCCTAATGGTGCGTTGGCGAGATAGGGGGCACCTCCGGGACACAAAGGTGATCCCGGGGGAGGAGGCTGTTTCGCAGCACCACTTGGTTGTATGCGATTTAAGGGTGAAAGGTGTGAGGAGAGCTCGGCGGGTGAAGTACCAACCGAGAATAAAGGTGTGGAGGTTGAAAGAGGTGACGGTGAGGGAAGCATTAAAAGAGAGGTTGATGTGGTTGAGCTTGAAAGTGGTTGGATGTCAATGAAAGATAGTCTGTTGGGAGCCGTTGGTGAGGTATGTGGATGGACAAAAGGACCACCGAGGCACTCGGAAACATGGTGGTGTGATGATGAAGTTGGAAAGAGGATTGACGAGAAGAGGAAGAAGTTCAAGGAGTGGCAGAAGACGAAGGGTACGGGGGCAGAAAAAGCAGAGCATGAAAGTTATAAGGCAGCCAAGAAGGCTGCAAAGAAAGAGGTAGCAAAGGCGCAGGAGGTATGCAGGAAAATGTTCGGAGAACGCTTGGATTCGGAAGAGGGTCAGAGAGCGGTATTCAGGATTGCAAAGCAGATAGCGAAAGAGAGGTGTGATGTGATGGAGGTGAGTAGCTTGAAGGATGAAGTGGGACAAATCGTTGTGGACCCAGATGGAATTAAAGGAAGATGGCAGAGATACATGGAAATGCTGTTGAATGCAGAGAATAAATGGGACGGCAACATAGAGAGTAACCCAGTTTTAGGACCGACAGAGAAGATAACTGAGAAGGAAGTTGAGGAAGCGATTAAAGCAATGAAGAGCAGAAAAGCGGGAGGGCCGACGGGAGTTGTGGGAGATATGTTGAAGGCAGCAGGAAGTTGGGGTGTGAAGAGAATGACAGAGATCTGCAATCTGGTGGTGAAAGAAGTAAAGGCCGCATTCCAGTGAATTGGGAACTGAGTACCCTCGTCCCTCTATACAAGGGGAAAGGTGACCCTCTGGACTGTCGCTCGTCTCGAGCGATAAAGTTATTGGAGCATGGAATGAAGGTATTGGAAAGGGTTGTTGGAGAGGAGGATAAGGAAGAAAGTGAAGATTGACGAAATGCAGTTTGGATTTATGCAAGGAAGAGGAAGGACACAAGAAGACACACTTTTTATTGCAAGGCAGTTGCTGAAGTACATGCTGAAGAGGAAGAAGTGGTTTCTTGGGTTTGTTGATCTGGAGAAAGCATTTGATAGGATTCCACACGAAGTGGTGACATGGGCATTGAGGAAGTTAAGAGTGGAGGAATGGTTGATCAGAGTAGTGATGGCAATGTACGAAAGAGCGCGCAGAGCTGTAAGGACGAAGGACGGGAACAGTGGTGAGTTTGAGGTGAAGGTGGGAGTGCATAAGGGGTCAGTACTAAGTCCACTACTATTTGTAGCTGTGATGGAGGTGCTGGCTCGGAATGTAAAGGAGGGTTTACCATGGGAGTTGTTGTATGCAGATGGTCTGGTGTTGATTGCGGAAAGTATGGATGGACTGAAGGAGAAGATGAACAAGTGGAAGGAATGTATGGAGACAAAAGGTCTGAAGGTGATTATCGGAAAAATGAAGGTGATGGGGGTGATGGGAAATGGTAAAGCAAGTGGTGAGGTGGAAAGAACTGGGAAATGGCCATGTGCGGTGTGCAGGGAGGGTGTCGGAGTGAACTCCATTCAATGTACAATGTGCGCAGAGTGGGTTCATCAAAAATGTAGTGGTCTGAGAGGGTCATTAACCAGTGTGGCAGCTACATTCAAGTGTAAGGTGTGCACAGAGGGAGTTGCAGATGGAGGAAATGTTGAGTTGGATCTTGGCGACGGCGTGAAGCTGGAAGGTGTGAAAACATTTTGTTACCAAGGAGACGTGTTGAATGGAGAAGGTGGATCAGACTCGGCAACGGCTGCTCGAGTGAGATGTGCATGGAAGAAGTTTCGGGAACTGAGTGGCGTGCTGACGAGGAGGGGAGTGTCGTTGAAGCTGAAGGGAAAGGTGTATGCTGCATGTGTGAGAAGTGTTATGATTTATGGGAGCGAGACATGTGTAATGAACGTAGAGCAACAACGAAGGCTGGAAAGGGTGGAAATGCGAATGGTTCGGTGCATGTCTGGAGTATCGTTGAGAGAGAGGAAGACATCTATCTATAATTCCAGTAATCTCTGTCTGTCTGTCTGTACGTCTGTACGTTTGTCTGTGACCGCTGTTTCTCGACAACCACGGGTCCGATATACTTTTAACTTGCCAGGTATATTGCTGGGGACCCGAGGATGTGCCTTTTCAAGGTTTCATATTAATCGGACAATTACTTACCGAGCTATGTCCAAAAAACGATTCAACCAATCAGAGAGCAGCGAACGATCGCGTGTGCCGAACGTGGCGGGCACACTCTGCCTCGGATGGCACATTTGAGAGCGTATTCATTTATTTCACGTTTGCAAACTATGTTGGCGTTAAACTATGTTTTACAACTAATAAAAACGAATTTGCGATTCATTCGCTTTCCTGCGCGTTTGTGCACGCGATGGCGATTTCTTTACCAAACTCCGGAAGCCGTTCGCTTTGGACCAAACCATTGCATGTAAATAGAGGGGGGGGATTGTCACCACTCGCAAGCCGTTCGCTTTGGACCAAACCATTTCATGTAAATAGAGGGGGGGGATATAATTTTAGATATAGATATAGTACGGGCATGCCCTAGTATGATTAATTGTGAAAGATGATTGGAATAGAGCCTGTGATGGATGCTGTGAAGAGAAACAGGTTGAGATGGTTTGGTCATGTGTTGAGCAAGGATGAAAGTGACTGGTTGAGAAGAATGATGGAAATGAATGTGGAAGGAAGTGGAGGACGGGGAAGACCGAGTAAGACTTGGCTAAAGGTGGTGGAAGAAGAAATGCGGGCAAGGGGGTTAACAAGGGGAGATGCAGAAAATAGGGCAAAATGGAGAAGACTGTCAGGGGGCCCGCAAGGCTAACCCCCGCTCTTGCAGGGAAAATGGCCTTAAAATGCCTGTTGTTGTTGTTGTTGTTGTTGTTGTTGTTGTTGTTGTGTATCGGCTTTCAATCTAGTATTGCTGCCATACCACGTAACATGACCTCAAAAAATGTACACTCTGCATATGTATAGGTGGCGTATCATGCTTTTGTGAATTTTCATGTTTATCGGATAAGGTTTGTTTTTCTATCCAAGATGGCTGCCAAACCACATCACTGACGATGTCATCATTTTCAAATTAAATGCAACAATGGTGTTCGATGATATTTGTAAAATTTTGCATCAATAGTGCAAGCTGTTTCAAAGATATTGTAACGAATTTGAGAAGTGTAACGGTTTTGAGAAGTGTAACAATTTTGGAGGAAGTGTAACGAATGTGAAAAGTATGGTTTTGTTGTGTGTAACACCCTCGTAATGTAAATAATGGTCGCAGCCGTCCCAGTTAATTCCATGAAACTTACACACAGGCCACGATATATCTTTTTAAATAGTTTATTTCCTTATTCTATGTCGGCTAAATATGTGTTTCCCACTAGATTGACTCTGCATTGCATCAAACGAAATAAAGCGTAGACCCCTCCGATGATCCATGGCAGCTCAAGTGCCAGGGATTCCCCCACTTGAGCTTTCACAGCAAACGTTTATTGCAGTACTGAACTGCTGTGCAACGTGACGGCGCAGTACCTGCAGCTGCTGACCGGTTTTCGCCATTTGCGGCCATTACGAAAAAGGGGAGTGGCTAGAGAAGACAGGTCGCCCCCCTCGTCATAGGGGGGAGGAGTAAGGCGGCCCCGCTCATCCAACCCAGAACAAGGGGTTTGGCTAAGAGAGGGCGGAGCGGGAACCCCCGAGAAAGTGCGCGAAGGTTCGGTGAGGAAACCAATATAAGTCGCCGCGGGACGCACTCCACCCTCTTGCTCCTCTTGCTCTTGCTCTGCCCCCGTGCTCTTGCTCTGACCCCGTCCTCTTGCTTGCTGTCGCTCGTTGTTGCTGGGGAGAAGGAAGACGCCTGAACGAGCAGGTGTGTGCGAGCCATCGTGCGACCAGCTGCGCTGCAGCTAAGGGGGCAGCTAAGGGGCCGCAGGCCACGAAAAGGACGCGCCAGGCAGCAATCCACGCTGAACCCTCCATTGCCTCCCAAAACAACCATCCATCCCTATCCATACCTGCCTGCAATATCCCCCGTGTAAGTGTGAACGTCGTCTGTCCTAATTGTTGTCCTGGGGTTAAGTAAATTGACTAGTACTAGGGCATGCCCGTACTATATATATATCTAAAATTATATCCCCCCCCTCTATTTACATGAAATGGTTTGGTCCATTCGCAAAGCCAAAGCGAACGGCTTGCGAGTACGGTGACAATCCCCCCCCTCTATTTACATGAAATGGTTTGGTCCAAAGCGAACGGCTTGCGAGTACGGTGACAATCCCCCCCCTCTATTTACATGAAATGGTTTGGTCCAAAGCGAACGGCTTGCGAGTACGGTGACAATCCCCCCCCCTCTATTTACATGAAATGGTTTGGTCCAAAGCGAACGGCTTGCGGAGTTTGGTAAAGAAATCGCCATAGCGTGCACAAACGCACAGGAAAGCGAAAGAATCGCAAATTAGTTTTAATTAGTTTTAAAACATAGTTTAACGCCAACATAGCGGCAACATAGTTTGCCAACGTGAAATAAATGAATACGCTCTCAAATGTGCCGTCCGAGGCAGAGTCTGTTCGCCACGTTCGGCACACATGATAGCTCTCTGATTGGTTGAATCGTTTTTTGGACATAGCTCGGTAACTACTTCTCCGATTAATATGAAACCTTGAAAAGGCACATCCTCGGGTCCCCAGCAATATACCTGGCAAGTTTCAAGTATATCGGACCCGTGGTTGTCGAGAAACAGCGGTCACAGACAAACAAACAAACACACAGACACACAGACACACAGAGATTACTGGAATTATAGATAGATAAGCTAACGATTCACTGTGTGACTGCTTCTTCCATCCATTGCTTGTAAATAACTTTGATCGCTCCTTCTTTTTGCTTGTGTGTATAATAAATCCTGTTATTCCTCCGTACTCTGTCTTCTTCTCTCTTCCTTCTCTTTCGGTCGCTTTAGAGGTTTCCAAATTGAATATCTGTGGTGCGATCTGGTCAACGTTGGGGGAGTCGGGCCAATCGGGGATCCTGTAACGGTCGCGGTGGACCATCCGCTCGGCCCAAAGTAACATCTAAACCGCGTCCGTAACAATTGGTGTCGAGGAGTGGGATTCGAGGCCCGAACCAAATTTTTAAAACGTGTAGGAAAAAAAATTTTGGTCAAAATTACGTGCTGCCGAAATTTTGTTTTATAAAACCCGAATTTTGAGATCGCGCCATGGACAATCAAGGCGATCGGATGTCGGTGGGGGAGATAGACGGGTTTGGGGTAACCCAGGACCTCGGGGAAATGTATATGGAGGATGTGGTTGAGGGGGTATCAGACGCACAAAATGGCGCACTCGCGCACGAGGTTTCGGGCGCACAAGATGGCGTCCTCGCGCACATGGTTGTTGCGGCACCAAATTTAGCCACGCCCATGGTCGCGGTAGCCGAACCCGAGATGCCAATGAATTGGAACCTGTTTATGAAACAGATTATGGCCTTTATGGTAAAAACAGACGATAATTTCAAAGGGATGGAAAACAGAATGGGGAACCGGATGGATGCTCAGGGTGAGCAATTGTGGGTAATGAGGGACGAAGCGAGGGGTACCGGTGAGGGGTTAGACAAGAAATTTGGGAAGTTAGACAATAATTTTGAGGGGTTAGACAACGGGATAAAAGAGGTGAAAAATGGGTTAATGGGGTTAGAAAATAGGATGGAGGACAAATTGCGGGAAATAGGGGAACAATCTGCCAGGGAAATCAAACGAATGGGGAACCAGATAGAGGAGGTGAAAATCGGGTTAGAAAGTAAACTGGATGCTCAGAGGGATGAATTGGGACAGATGAGGGTGGCATCTACAAAAGAGATGGAGGAGATGAAAGAGGGGATACGACGAGGTGTAAGTGAGGAGGTTTCGGGGCTACGCGAGGAGGTAAAGCGAGGTGAGAAGCGTATGGAGAAAGAGGTGAGAAATAATACGGCGAGGTTACAAGGGGGAATAGAAGATCTGACGGAGGAGGTGGAACAGCTGACAGAGGGACAAGCGGAGTTAGTGGAGCAGGTTCAAAGGAACACTGCAGTACTAGGAGGGTTAAAGGCGACACAAAAAGAAATTAAAAATGACTTAATAGCGACACAGAGGCAATGTCAGATGGTACGTGAGGGACTGACAATGAGGTTGGACGAGGTGACAGAGGTAATGGAGAAAAAGGACCGGCAGGTGAGGATGCACATAGAGACGGTCACGGTAGCCTTAGAGGACGAACTTGAGGAGACGCACCGGGAAATAAAAGAGGTGAAGCAAAAATTAGAGGAAGTGGAAGAAGAGGTGAGTGAAATTAAGAAGGGACGGACAGAAACTAAGAGGGAGATAAAGGGGGAAGTAATGGAATATGTACAAGGTCTGTGTTCAAATCATGATGAGGTGCTCACCAACCAAATAAAAAGTTTGCAGGTGGCAGAGGAGGTGCAACGACGAGGTACGGAGGTGAGTGGCAATGTATATGATGTGAGGGGAGATTCAGTCGGCTTGGGGATTGGGTTGAATCCGGGTGTTCGTGAAAGGCCGTTGGTGAAGTGTGCGACAGGTCAGGTGTGCGAAAAAAGAGGTGTGCGAGAATGTCCGACCATGGGGTGTGTGAGGAAAAAGTGCGCGCCGACCAGTGAGTGTGCTGTCGAGAGTGAGTCGGCCGTAGCGCGTGTGCGAGGGGTACATGGAAGCGCGGTGTGGTAAGTGTTACGGAGGAAGTAATGAAAGAGTGTGCGCAAGAGGATGCGCGAGAAAGGGGTGTAACGGACAGGTGCATGGGGAAAGAGTGCGCTGTCAAGAGTAAGGGGGAATGCACGCCTGTGGTGAGTGTTACAGAGGGTGTAATGGGAGAGTGTGCGCAAGAGTGTGCGCGAGAAAGGTGTGTAACAGACAGGTGCATGAGGAAAGAGTGCGCTGTCGAGAGTAAGGGTGAGTGCGCGACCGAGAGTGGAGGTGAAAGTAGTGAGAGTGACACGGAGCGTGAGTTGGTTGTGACAGGTGAGCGAGGATGTACACCTGGCATGGAAGGATGCACACCTGGAATTGTAGAGCGTGTGTGGGGATGCACACTTGAGTTGGTCGTGAGGCACGTGGTTGGGTGTGCGAGTGAGAGCACACCTGTAATTGTCACAGAGGAGGTGACCGAGGAAGGGGCGCGAAGAGGTGTGTTGGTGAGGTGTGCGAGCGACGAATGTGTGCCAATGTGTTCGGTGGTCAGGTGTGTGACCAAGTCTGTGAGCGGAATGAGTGTACCGAGGTGTGTAAGGAAAGGTACGAGGAGCATGGGAACAGCTGGAGGTATGAGCAAGAAAGGGGTAGCGTATGCGTGTAAGCATGCAGGTGAGGCATCGACGGTAACCGGGTTAGCGGTTAGAGCGACTTTTAGCCGAATCGGGCCCTCGGTGCGTGCCGGGCTTCGCGTGCCGCGAGAACCAGCGGGGATCCGAGCCACGGCGGGTTCGAAAGGACCGCCGTACGCGATCCACGCTGGGCCTCGCTTGGAACAGCCGCGTCCGTGCTCCACTAGGCGGAGCGGGCAGCTCGATAGGAAGGGTCGTCATGGCGACCACTTTTTATTGAGACGTTCCGGCAGGTCGAGATTGGGCAATTGGATGGCTCCGCGCCGAGGTGGTGCGTGGGATCTCGGCACGGGTAAGCCCCCGTCCCTGCACCGAGTGCCGGACGCATCCAGCCGCCGGCACCAAAGAACCCGCGTTCATTGCTCGGCTGTACGAAGCCGGGCTGTGGAAGTGAATTGGCGCACCGAGAGGATCTAATAAGTAGACGGGTGATGAGGATAGTGTTTTGGCCCCGAAATTAGAAAAAAAAAAGCAAAATTTGATGATGGTACAGTGAGTGATTGGCAGATGATTGGCAAAATTTTTGATTGGCTGAAATTTGGTGTGCCAAATTGATAGTAGGACCTCCCCGACGTGGTGGGATGGCAACTCTGTCATCCCTCACAGACGGGGGGGGGGGGGGGGGCAAAGGAGCACTAGTTTATGGGGTTGATGGCAGTGAAAACTAGCCCGGGTGGGTTAGGATATTGTGTGTAGGGCCCTAGAAGATGACATTAGGTAACGTTAAGATTAGTTAGTGACAATGATACCTGGAGTGGGGACGCAGGTAGATTAGAGTGGATGATAATGACGTGGTATGTGCTTAGTTTAAAGGGAAGACGGGGAGCACTAGGTTAGCAGGGCAACAGGTAGTTTAGATGATGCCGTGTGAGGATTGAACAGGTGTGATTGAACAGGTGTGATTGCACAGGTGTGCAACTGGACAGGTGGATGGAGCAGTGTATGAGTGAGTGATGGTGATGTGTATTGTGATGACCAAATGGTCCAGGAAGAAAGGAGGGTGCAGGTGGCACCAGGTATGATTGCACAGGTGTGCAACGACAGGTGAATGGAGAACAGGTGAATGGAATAAATGGTATGGAGTATTGGAATGGATGGTCTTGGAGTGAGTATGGTGGAAATTGTGGAGTGGAGTGGATGGTGCGAAGGTGTGAAGGGGGGAAGAGTGGACCCCCATCACGGATACCCGGGGCAGGTAGAGTAAGTGTTAGGTAGAGGGTATAGGTAAATTGTGGTTGGATATTGGCATCTGTGGTGCGGGTGGAAGAATGGTGATTGGATGGGTGCATTAGTGTTGTGGAAATGGCTGGGCGTGTAGCCTGTTAGTGTGTGTAGTTGGTTTGGGCACTCCACCACTGTGAGGATGTCGGCCAGGTGAGGCCGCAGGTGGGCTCTGGGAGCCGGTAGTAGTTGTTGTGGATGGGGCCCGAGGATCCGGAGGACGGACCCGGGTAGCCCAGTGCCAGAGGGCACCGAGTGGGGTGACAGAGCCAGGAGGGGTCTTCCCCAGTTAGTTAGGTTAGGGTGAGGAGCTAGGTAAGCTCGGGTGGCAACTACAGTGGTGGAGGTGTGCAGGTGGGTAGACCTGCTGGGAGAGCTACACGTCACAGCCCAGAAATTGTGCAAGGGCACCGGGAGATGAATCGGGGGAGTGAGACCTCAAATTGAGAAGCACCACAGTTTGGTCAATGGGAATTGGTTGTTAGAACCCATAGTGTAAGTGGCCAATGGATTGGCAGGGAAAGACCCCGGGTAGTGTAAAGAGTGTTAAGGTCATTTAGAGGATAGTTAGGATTGGAGTCTCCTCGCATCATCTGCATCCACTCACCTGAGATGAGGTACTCCACACCATGCCATGTTTTATTATTTTTCATTAATGCAAATGTTTTGGATTGTGAGACGCATCATGACGTGGGTGTGACATTGTGCGTAATTCCATCTCTCCCTCCTTATGAGGATTGATGATGAATTGGTGATGGCAAATTTTGAAGTAGAGGGATTGGAGACGAATTTGGTGTAGAAGGGAAAGATGGGGAAGACAAGACGTAGTGACGAATTTGTAAAGGTGTAAATTCTTGTAAATATGGGGTAAGGGCAAGGGTAGTGTAGGTGACAGGGGGGGTGACGTACGGTAGGGACGAGTTTTTCTCACTTCGCTCTCCGTACGCACTTGACCCTGCATTGCCTTTATTGACGTGTACCCTTGTGACCTTACCCCTCGCTCATTTGTCTTCCCCCCTTTTGTCTCCCACTTGAGGACCTGTGCGCCATTGGGTGCCGAGGGGAGCGTGCGTGAGATGGCCATTGTGCGCACGAGATTCTCAGAACCAGCATGCATTGCGTTGATGTACCACTTTATGGACCGCTGTTCTGCGGCCAAGTACCACTTGATGGACCCCAGGTTCTGGGGCAGGGCACCTCTGTTGGAGACCGGCCATAGTGGCCAGGGAATCTTGCTTGCGGACCTCGGTAAGGCGGCACCTATGCCAAACAGGTGGACCACCCTTAGTTGGCCCCTGCGGCCCTAAATAAAAATGAACACAAGTTGTGCTTTTTATTATTTCCAAGTAGGCCGCATGAAGCCAGAAGACGTCGGGAAGAACATCGGCCCAGCAGAGAAAGAGAAGACCACCACCAGTTGCTTTGTTGTGTTTATTATGAACAGTGGTGACTGTGCATCGAGTGGTGCTTTTGGTGCTTTTGTGGTGCTTTTGTGGTGATTGGTGGTGCTTTTGGGTGCTTTGGTGGTATTGGTACTGGTGCATCGATGCAATGCGTGTTGTCTCCTCCCTCCCAACAGGAATTTCTTTTTCTTGTTCCCTAAAAAGAAAAAAAAAACACAGGTCCTGGGTTGCGTTGTAAATAAGAAATAACGTCACTGTAAATAATGCTCCCCACCGTAAATGTATAGTTTGAGAACAATTCCGTAATTCGGTTAGCTGTGGGCTTGAGTCTGTTAGACAGGGTGCAATGCAATAGGGGGACATACTTATTTGTGTTTTAAGATTGTCACACTCAGGGTCAGGTTAATTGTAGAGGGAATTACACCTACATGTCACACTAAGTTAAAGTTTTGTGGGCCCGAGGACGGGCCTGAAGAAAGGAGGGTGCAGTGTAACGAATTTGAGAAGTGTAACGGTTTTGAGAAGTGTAACAATTTTGGAGGAAGTGTAACGAATGTGAAAAGTATGGTTTTGTTGTGTGTAACACCCTCGTAATGTAAATAATGGTCGCAGCCGTCCTCCTAGTTAATTCCATGAAACTTACACACAGGCCACGATATATCTTTTTAAATAGTTTATTTCCTTATTCTATGTAGGCTAAATATGTGTTTCCCACGAGATTGACTCTGCATTGCATCAAACGAAATAAAGCGTAGGCCCCTCCGATGATCCATGGCAGCTCAAGTGCCAGGGATTCCCCCACTTGAGCTTTCACAGCAAACGTTTATTGCAGTACTGAACTGCTGTGCAACGTGACGGCGCAGTACCTGCAGCTGCTGACCGGTTTTCGCCATTTGCGGCCATTACGAACAAGGGGAGTGGCTAGAGAAGACGGGTCGCCCCCCTCGTCATATGAGGGAGGAGTAAGGCGGCCCCGCTCATCCAACCCAGAACAAGGGGTTTGGCTAAGAGAGGGCGGAGCGGGAACCCCCGAGAAAGTGCGCGAAGGTTCGCTGAAGAAACCAATATAAGTCGCCGCGGGACGCACTCCACCCTCTTGCTCCTCTTGCTCTTGCTCTGCCCCCGTGCTCTTGCTCTGACCCCGTCCTCTTGCTTGCTGTCGCTCGTTGTTGCTGGGGAGAAGGAAGACGCCTGAACGAGCAGGTGTGTGCGAGCCATCGTGCGACCAGCTGCGCTGCAGCTAAGGGGGCAGCTAAGGGGCCGCAGGCCACGAAAAGGACGCGCCAGACAGCAATCCACGCTGGACCCTCCATTGCCTCCCAAAACAACCATCCATCCTCAAGCCATACCTGCCTGCAATATCCCCCGTGTAAGTGTGAACGTCGTCTGTCCTAATCGTTGTCCTGGGGTTAAGTAAATTGACTAGTATAAGCTAACGATTCACTGTGTGACTGCTTCTTCCATCCATTGCTTGTAAATAACTTTGATCGCTCCTTCTTTTTGCTTGTATGTATAATAAATCCTGTTATTCCTCCGTACTCTGTCTTCTTCTCTCTTCCTTCTCTTTCGGTCGCTTTAGAGGTTTCCAAATTGAATAACTGTGGTGCGATCTGGTCAACGTTGGGGGAGTCGGGCCAATCGGGGATCCTGTAACGGTCGCGGTGGACCATCCGCTCGGCCCAAAGTAACATCTATACCGCGTCCGTAACAATATAATTGTTTAATCTTTTCCTTCAATCCAATATGGCTGCCACACCATGTGACCAATGTTGTTTTCATGATAAACTTTCAATCACCATGCCGAGTCAATGAATCACGTAAAGCTTTGAGTCAATCGATTTGGTGCTTTGGGCGAAGATGTTTTTTTCAAGTTTTAGGTTAAATCAAATATGGCTGCCAAACCATGTGACCGATGATGTCATAAGTTTAATATTTCAACACAAATTGGTCATAGATCATGTGCATACTCAAAACTCTGATACCTAAAGTATGATTTATCATGGAAACCCAAACTTTTGCACATTACTGTATATACACAACAATATATATATTTTTAGTTTTCTGCAGTGGAACAAATACGATGTACATGTTTCGGCACATTTGTCTGGTCATGTGAATCTTATTTTTTTTACAGATCATGTGATGTTGTATTTACAGGTGAATCCACTGAATCTACACGGGAGACTGCACCAACTGCAACATCACCAGATGCAACAAACAAGAGGAATTTTTACAAGCAAGACAAAATGAATGTGGAGATGTTTGCACAGAATAATTTTCACAACGCTCACCAAAGAAAGAAATCTGAACATCAATACAAATGCACAAATTGTGGAAAATCTTTCCGTCGCCCAGACAAATTGAAAATACACATGAGAGTTCACAGTGGTGAATGCCCGTCCACATGCACAAGTTGTGGAAAATCTTTTAAACGGCCACCCGGCCTTAAACAACACATGACAATTCACAGTAGTGAACGCCCATACAAATGCACAAGTTGTGGAAAATCTTTTAAACGGCCATCCGGCCTTAAATCACACTTGACAATTCACAGTGGTGAACGCCCATACAAATGTACAAGTTGTGGAAAATCTTTTAATCTGTCAACCACCCTTAAATCACACATGACAATTCACAGTGGTGAACGCCCATACAAATGTACAAGTTGTGGAAAATCTTTTATACGGCCATCCACCCTTAAATCACACATGACAATTCACAGTGGTGAACGCCCATACCAATGCACAAGTTGTGGAAAATCTTTTATACGGCCATCCACCCTTAAATCACACATGACAATTCACAGTGGTGAACGCCCATACAAATGCACAAGTTGTGGAAATTCTTTTAATCAATCATCCACCCTTAAACAACACATGATGATTCACAATGATGAACGCCCATACAGTTGCTCAAGTTGTGGAAAGTCTTTTAATCGATCATCCACCCTTAAAAAACACATGAGAATTCACAATGGTGAACGCCAATTCAAATGCACAATTTGTGGAAATTCTTTTAATCAGTCATCTCACCTTAAAAGGCACATGATGATTCACAATGGACGTTCCTGAATAACGATCCTTTACCGAAAAAGGAGGGGGACATTTTGAGTTCTGAGAGAACTTCCTCACCTTCTAAAACCCGCAAATGGAGATGACAACGAACGGGAGAACACCTGTATGCATGTATGTATGTGCACAATTACTGGAAAAAATTTTTTAACGAGTCTCCTCCCCTTAAATATAATGCACATGACAATTGAAAATGGAGAACGCCTGGAGAAACGCACAATTTGTGGAAAGTCTCTCATTCATCTATCCACCCTTAAAATGCACATGGGAATACACAATGAGAGATTGGGGCACATGAGCATTAGCCGCAGGGTGCAGCACGAGTCTAGAAAAGGGGGATAAGCCTAAAAAGTGGGGATGGGGTTGGTATATATATATATATATATTGTTACAGACGCGGTTAAAGATGTTATTTTACCGAGCGGTTGGTATTACCGCGTCCGAACAGTTACTCCCCGATTAGAACCCGATTCCACCCGACGTTGACCAGATCGCACCGCAGATATTCAATCGGGAAACCTCTAAAGCGACCGAAAGAGAAGGAAAAGAGAAGAAGACAGAGTACGGAGGAAGAACAGATTTATTATACACACACAAGCAAAAAGAAAGAACGACCAAAATTATTTACAAGCAATGGATGGAAAAAGCAGTCACACAGTGCATCGTTAGCTTATACTATTCATTTTACTTAACCCCAAGACAACGAGTAGGACAGACGACGTTCACACTTACTCGGGGGATATTGCAGGCAGGTAGGGCTTGAGGTGGATTGCTGGAGGGGGGAGGCAGGGTCGGAGGCAGCAGCTCTCAATTCCTCGCGCTTTTGGCGGGAAAACCCTCCGTCGCGTATCCGCTGCTGTAGACATCACGCGCTGGCTCGGCACACCTGCTCCTCTCCTTCTGGTGGAGCCGTCTCCCTCCTTTCAGCGCGTCTCTCCAAAGCTGGTTTCCTCTCCGAGTACCTCTCCTCTTTGGCTTGGAGCGTCTCGCATCTCACCGCTCACCGCTCCTTTCGGTGTCGCCTCTTCGCTCATCTCCCAGGTCATCTGTTGAAGCAGTCCCTTCCCGTCCGGGCGGAATCACTCCGGGCGGAATCAAGCCGCCGGCTGCGAGGGCACGCCTACCGGGTCGCTAACCGCGGTGCTGGTTGGCCAAGTGGGGTTGGCTCACTCCTCCCCTCTATGACGAGGTGGAGACACGCCTTTCTTCTCCGAGGTTAGCACATGGGCAATGGCGGCTTGCGGGATTGAACACCACTCGCACCCCTTTTTAAAAGGAACGTTGGAGAGCGGAGATGTTTGGGGAAATTGCAAGGGCCTACGCCTATTTTGTTTGATACAATGCAAAGTCAATCTAGTGGGAAACACATATTTAGCCTACATAGAATAAGGAAATACACTATTTAAAAAGATATATCGTGGCCTGCGTGTAAGTTTCATGGAATTAACTAGGAGGACGGCTGCGACCATTATTTACATTACGAGGGTGTTACACATAACAAAACCATACTTTTTACATTCGTTACACTTCCTCCAAAATTGTTACACCTCTCAAAAACCGTTACACTTCTCAAATTCGTTATCCACTTCTCAAAACCGTTACAATATTTTACATATTAGACACACAAATACCACATAAGCACACAAACACAATGGAGGTGCATACTTTGAGAACTGTTTGGTTTCTGCTCCATCTCTTGAAGCCCACCAACATGTGGAGATAGCAACAACCAACAACTACTTACATACAAACATACATGTATATACAGGCACACACATGTACACACACACACACACACACACACACACACACACACACACACACACACACACACACACACACACACACACACACACGTATGCACACACACACGTGGAGGTGGACACTTTGAGACCTGGGAAGGCTCTGTTCTCCCTTCTCAAACCCAAATTATGGAGATAATAACCAACAAGAACATTCATACAAATGCACAGTTTGAGCAAATCATCCACTTATTTGTGCGACATCGAAATAGATTTAAAAATTCACAATGGAAAACACCCGTGGAAATGTACATTGTGTGAAATGCTTTTTATTGGGTTCCACTCTCAGGAATACGCAGAAAATTACATCTGTCCAACCTCAAGAATGAACTTTCAAACTTGTCTCCCTTCTTGAAAACCTGATGGTGCCTTGTTAGTCTTTCTCAGGAGTGTGGTCCTCCGCTATCGTTCTCTTCAAATGACACCACAGCCGCTTCCACTCTTCAGAGGTCATGGAATCCATCATAACAGTTGATATGAAATCTCCTTTCAACTTAGGAAATGTGAAATCTTAACTCAGGAAATGTGCAATTCTAACTTAGGAAATGAGTTTCGTCTACGTATATACACATATGTACCTCTATACATGAAACATCGGCCATATCCCCATTATAGTTTGATGATGATTGACACAACTCCACTGAGTGATATCATTAACCCCTATCAAGAAACCAGCATCCCATGGGGTAAGCCACGTGATTGGCTGCAACCAAAGATTTCCCAATTATGGTGAACCCTCTTTTGTGGAGGACATACTTATGAACGCAGACTTACCAAGAAGTGCAAAAAGGGACATAGATCCCTTCAATTGAGAAATATTTTCATCAAGATATTGAATTGTCATGAAAATACCTGTTTGAATAAAGTGACGGCTTGCAGCCATGTCCACACTGGTTTATTTAAATAAGAGTAAAATGTGTACAAGAGTCGCAGGATATGTTAGTTGGTGTCGTGTTCACGATTCATCACCAGTCTTTGGTTTGATTACTGAAGGAACAAATCTGATAACACGTGTAACTCTGATGTACTGTGTCAGCAAGGAGAGGTGCATTTCAGAGTTTCCTGCCACATTTTAATTTCGGTTATGGTTGTTGAATATCCCGTGATACCTTTATTTAAAAAGTTGGCCTTTCATTCATGTGTTGGTGGTTTGGTAATTGTGCGTACCTGGGATGAGCAATGATCCCAAGAATGGTAAGGAAATTGATGTTTGGGAAAGGATGGAATTGCTATAGTTTCTCCAAGGTCATATTTCATTGGTCCAAGGCCAATGGCTTGATCTCTGATCATCAATTTGGTTTCAGACCGGGTCACTCTACTCTGGACATGCTGCTTCTGCTTTCTCAACAATGGATGGAGGTCCTCAATGCCAAACAGGAAATTAGAGCTGTCTCCCTTGATATATCACGTGCCTTCGATACGGTCTGGCACCCCGCTCTGCTCACCAAACTCTCCTCTTTTGGTATCCATGGAAATCTCCATGCATGGCTGGCGGACTTCCTCTCTAGTCGTAGTCAACGTGTGGCCCTGAATGGGTTTCTCTCATCTCCCCTTCCTGTTAGGCTGGAGTTCCCCAAGGCAGTGTTCTGGGCCCTGTTCTTTTTCTGGTCTTCATCAATGATCTCTCTGACTCTCTTGAAAATCCTCTCTATCTCTTTGCTGATGACTCTACTCTCTGTCGCTCCATTCTTCATCCCTCAGATCGGCAGTCTGCAGCCTCCTCACTCTCGGCAGACCTGGACAAAATCACAGACTGGGCAAACAAGTGGAACATGTCTTTCAATCCTGACAAATCTCACACTCTTACGATGTCTCTCCGAAAAGACAGACTGGACAACCCTCCCATCCACTTTCTGAATAATCCTCTCCAAGAAGTTCTGTCACTCAAGGTTTTGGGTCTCACGATCTGCCATGATCTTTCCTGGGAAAACCACATTTCAAATCTGGCCTCCAAAGCCAGTCGCCGACTGGGCATCCTCCGTCGTGCGAAGTCCTTCCTTGGAACACCTGAGCTCCTCACCACATACAAGGCTTTCATCTGCAGCTCAATGGAATACTGCTCTCCCCTCTGGGCTGGTGCTCCTGCCTCACACCTAGCTCGTCTTCACGCTGTTGAAACCAAAGCATTCAGAATCATTGGAATCTCCCGCGATGAAGCTAACTCCAAGGGCCTCTCACTCACTCACCGCAGGCAGGTTGGTGGTCTTTCCGTCTTCTACCGACTACTCTCTGGCCTTGCCCCCCTCCCCCCCCCAGCTCTCTCTGGGCTCTGTCCCGCAAATATTCCCACAGGTCGCAGAAGATCTGCCTGCAACCCTCTTATGGTTAAACTCCCAAAATCAAGACTCTCTGCTCACCTTCACTCCTTCATTCCTCTTTTCTCCCGCCTCTGGAACAAACTCCCTCACCCTCTTCAATCCCACTCCACCCTCCAGGTCTTTAAAACAGCTGTTCACCACCATCTCTTATCTTCCCCCATCCAAAACCTTGATCTTTTCTATCCCTGCTAATTTCACCCCAATTCCACTTTTTTGAAATACCAACTTCTGTCTTGGAATCCTTGTGTTTTATACTTCTCCTACCCCCACCCCTTTCCCACGCCTCCTCCCCCCAAGCCCTCTCCCTCCCACACATCTCCCTGCTCTCAAGTGTTTGTGTGCTTCCCCTTCTCTCCCCATCTTGTCTTCCGCTCCCTCTTTTTATATATTTTGTTTGTCTGGTTGATTTGTTTGTGAAGTAAATGTTAGCTCTTTCACGAGCCTCGATTCAGCATACAAAAAAAAAAAAAAGGGTCTGTGTCTGAACACGAAGCCACATTATTTTCTGTCTCACTGATGTTCTCCGGGTATGCAATCATCATTTTCCTCCAATCACCATCCTTTTGGGCTGCTGGGACACCCTGGATGTGTGCACACGGCTCTGAGCTATCTCACCTTTGTTTCAATCTCAGCCCAGCTACAAACTGCCATCCTGGTTTTTTACATACAGGAAATACATCAATATGTGCACCATTTCTCGTATGGAGGTTACGCTGGGGGTCCTGTCTCTTAGCATTAGTTAGTGAATGTTAAACATGCCATGGTGTCTTTCACGAAGTATGAGTGAGTTATTACGGACACCATGGACAACTTGCAAATACCTGCTCATTCTATCTCGTAACCTGATGGTGTTGACATACCCAGGATTGTAATCCCCGACACTCTGTGTGGAGATAGAGAATGGTACTTGGTGATGAGTGTCCTTTCATCTCCAATCCCCTATAAAGTTTGAGTTCTCCACAGCCAAGAAATTCTCACATTGTCATCTTCCCACTTCAAAAGGATTCTATCCTGGAAATGTCGCGTGCTCATCCTGAACTTGTGGTTCTGGTTTTGTTTGTGTTCTGATTTCCTTTTTGCTCCAAAAGAAAAACTTTCAATGCTAAGGCAGCCATTTTGTATTTGTCTCATCCAACTGTTATCAATTATTACTTGCAGCGATGTTTTCTCAAATGGTACCCATGTCTTATGTTTATATTTTATTATTTTGTCGTTATTTAATGTGTGGATCTCTACTGTCTCGTCACGTGTTTGTCGGACTCCACGACTCTCTCACTCCAACTCTGCCAATCCCGATCTCGTTCCTTTCTTTCCCGCTCTTTTCCCTTCACAATCTTCCTTTCTATCTCTTTTTCACCCACCCGATAACCTTCTGTAAAACTCTTCCTGTCCCCAAATGTCCACCGTGCCTTGTGGGACTTTAAGTTTCTCCAGGATAGGTGGCTTCAGTTACCAAGAGGTGGCTTCAGTTACCAAGAGGTGGCTTCAGTTACCAAGAGGTGGCTTCAGTTACCAAGAAGTGGCTTCAGTTACCAAGAGGTGGCTTCAGTTACCAAGAGGTGGCTTCAGTTACCAAGAGGTGGGTTCAGTTACCAAGTTTCTTCGAGAATGTTCACCAAGTGGCTAAACCACACCATTTGATACCGTTGATAAGGAACGTCTGGTTTGGCAAGCGATAGTTAGCGGCTTGGTAACAACACACCCCTGGAATGCGGAACAGTTGAAAGGTTTCTGGTCCTCGAACAAACGGGCACCACAAATAAACAACAACAACCTTTCAGTGACGTCGCACTCTGAAAACACCAACGAAACAGACATTAACGTGAGAAATCCCCTTCCCGTGACCGATGACGACGGACGGAATCGAAAGTCAATCCGCTGCCATCCACCGTTATCAGCGTGGATTGGAAGTGGGAACCGATGATCACACCCAGAGCTGCGCACAATGCTCCTTTTCCCGACTCCGCCATGTTAAAAGTTCAAGGAAGCAGAAATGAACATGTGAGTTTATTCAAACAACACAGTGACCGAACACGCAAACCTTCCGCTATTCGGCATCATCGAGCAACTGACTCCGCCTACCCGGAAACGGAAACAGGTTACATAATACGTCATGTGTAACACCAAAGGGTTTTTGCATTATCCAACAGGGGTGTATATTCCAGCGTGGCTTGTCGAACCTTCTTTTTCCTCTTTTTCTTTCAACAATGGATATTTTTGTGTGAAATACATTTTAACAACATTAAATACTGGAAACAATGATCTCATAATAGACGCTGTTGGGGGTGAGATAATGATAGAACGGGATTCGAAGGAAGTATCATACTGTGGCGGACACAAAAGCCCACTGGCGTGGTGACATCATTCCGCGCACCAAGTGGGCGGTGGCCACGCCCGAGGGGTAGGCGTGGCCTCATGATATACACCGGGCGCACAGCCCGGAGCGCGCCAGTGTTACAGTGAGCTCCTGAAATAAAGACGCTTATAAGTTACCGCTTGGCCGCTTCCTCCTTGCTCGCAAGCAGCGCGCGTAATGCCGCGCTTTACTGGTGACCCCCTTGACGTTGGATCTGCCGGAGCGATCCTTTCACACGCGACGCCATTGCCATGGCCAACTTCATCAAACTTCCCGAATTTTGGGAGGCTCAGGCCGAAGTCTGGTTCGTCCAGGCCGAAGCCCAATTTCAGCTTCGGCGCCTCACCGGCGATGACACGCGCTATTGCCACGTCGTCGCCTCCCTCGGGCCCGGCACGGCCGCTCGAGTTGTATCCGTCCTTCGCCACCCACCGGACGGCCACAAGTACGAGGCACTCAAGCAGCTACTCCTAGCCACGTTCGGCCTCACGGACGACGCACGGGCCGACCGCCTCCTGGATCTCCCCGAGCTCGGTGACACGCGCCCGTCGGTCCGAATGGACCATATGCTGTCACTGTTGGGCGACGAAGCCCCCGGTTCTCTATTCCGGGCGCTTTTCCGTCGCCAACTTCCAGTGCAGGTTCGCCTCGCGTTGGCCGGGACCGGGCTAACGGAACCCCGAGCATTGGCAGCCGAGGCGGACAAGTACTTCGCCGCTTCGGACACGTGGGCGAGAGTCGGCGTGGCCGTCACGGCCCTCGTGGCTGATGCTGCTGATGCTGCTGCTGATGCTGCTGATCCACAGCATCAGCTTATACAGCATACGCAGCATGCTGATACGCACCTCGTGACCGCCGCCACGCCCCGCCCACCGCCGCGGCGAAAACCGCCACCGCGGGGAAACCCGCCAACTCCACCGGCCTGGCGGAGCCAGCCGCGCTCCTCCAGCTCCACCACCTGGTGCTGGTTCCACGCCAAGTTCGGCCGCGAAGCTCGGCAGTGTCATCCGCCATGCTCCTTCAACAGGTCGGGAAACGCCTGGGCCGGTGCTCAATAGTGGCGATGAGCGCCGGCCGTTCGAGCAGCCTGCTGTTCATAATGGACACCTTCTCCGGGCGCTGTTACCTGTGCGACACGGGAGCGCAGGTGAGTGTCGTTCCCGCCGGCACGTCAGACAAGCACGCCGCGGGTGGGGGCCCCGTGCTGCTTGCCGCGAACGGGACGCCCATCCGTACGTACGGAAAACGCTGCCTCTCTCTGCGGTTCGGAGGGCAGGTTTTCCGATGGACGTTCGTCACCGCCGACGTGCCCATGGCACTGCTTGGCACGGACGTCCTGTGCGCTAATGGGCTCCTGGTCGACGTCAAGCGCAGACGTCTTGTCCAGGCCGAGACGTTCAGCTCGCTCGCTTGTGCGTTGCCCAGCTCAACGAGCGGCTTGCCAAGCGGTTTGCCGAACGGTTCGGTTCCGGCCACGTTGGTCTGTACGCTTCCGGCAGCGGACGCATTCACCCGCCTCCTCGCCGGCTTCCTGGCCCTCACGCGGCCCACCTTCTCGGTGGGGGCCGTCAAACACGGGGTGGCCCATCACATCCCCACCGTCGGGCCACCGGTCTATGCCCGGGCACGCCGCCTCGAGCCAACGAAGCTGGCGGTGGCAAAAGCGGTGTTCGCTACCCTGGAGCGACTCGGCATCGTTCGGCGCTCAGAGAGCGCTTGGGCGTCGCCGCTGCACATCGTGCCGAAGCCCGGCGGGGGATGGCGACCGTGCGGGGACTATCGCCGTCTCAATGACGCCACGACTCCCGACCGCTACCCCGTCCCCCACATTCAGGACTTTTCCGCCCGTTTGGCGGGCATGTCCTTCTTCTCGAAGGTGGACCTCATACGCGGCTACCATCAGGTCCCCGTCAGGCCAGAGGACGTCCCAAAGACGGCGGTCATCACGCCATTCGGACTCTTCGAGTTCCTGCGCATGCCCTTCGGTCTGAACTCTGAAGAATGCGGCTCAGGCATTCCAGCGACTGATGGACAGCGACCTTCGTGACTTGGATTTTGTCTACGTCTACCTGGACGATATCCTCGTCGCCAGCGCGTCCCGCGAAGAGCACCTACGCCACCTCCGCACGCTCTTCGAACGCCTGGGCCAGCATGGCCTGATTGTGAACCCCGCAAAGTGCCGGTTCGGCGCCACCATAATCGATTTTCTGGGGCACCGTGTCACCAGGCACGGAGCCGTCCCCCTGCCGGCCAAGGTGGAGGCGGTGAAGGGGTTTCCGCGCCCCCGCACGATCAGAGGGCTGCAGGAGTTCCTGGGCATGGTGAACTTTTACCATCGGTTCCTGCCCCGTATCACCCAGCTCCTGCGCCCCCTGCACGAAGCTCTCCGAGGTAAGCCGGGCAAAGGCGACGTTACCTGGACCGAGCAGATGGACACGGCGTTCACGGGCGCGAAGCTCGCCTTGGCTAACGCCACCATGCTTGCGCACCCGGCGCCCGATGCACCGATCGCCCTCACCACCGATGCCTCGGACTACGCGGTGGGCGCGGTGCACGAGCAATGGTTGGGTGGAGCTTGGCAACCAATGGCATTCTTTAGCCGGCAGCTTCGCCCGCCTGAATGCCGTTACAGTACCTTCGACCGCGAGTTGCTCGGGCTTCACTTGGCGGTCAGGCACTTCCGCCATCTGCTCGAGGGCCGTGCGTTCACTGCCTTCGTCGACCACAAGCCGCTGATCTTCGCGATGGGCAAGGTCACCGAGCCGTGGTCGGCCCGGCAGTAGCGTCACCTCTCGGCCATGTCCGAGTACACGACGGACATCCAGCACGTCGCGGGGAAGGACAACCCGGTGGCGGATTGCCTTTCCCGGGCCGTCGCCCACGCAGTCCACCTCGGCATCGACTATGCCCGGATGGCAGCGGACCAGGCCGCTGACCCCGACGTCCAGGCCTTGCGGACCGCCGTCACGGGCCTCCGCGTCACCGAGGTGGAGTTCGACGGCGCGGGCGCGGCCCTCTTGTGCGACGTCTCCCTCGGGCGTCCTCGCCCCATCGTGCCCGCGGGCTGGCAGCGCCAGGTGTTTGACGCCATCCACGGCCTGTCCCACCCGGGCGCGAGGGCCTCCCAAAGGCTGATCGCCGACAAGTTCGTCTGGCATGGCCTCCGGAAGGCCGTCCGCGGCTGGGCCAGGACGTGCCTCGCATGCCAGCGCACCAAGGTGCACCGGCACACCCAGGCCCCGTTGGCCCCGTTCACGGTGCCAGAACGCCGGTTTGACCACGTCCACGTGGACCTGGTGGGACCTCTGCCCCCCTCGCGGGGTTTCACCTGCGTCCTCACCATGGTGGACCGCACCACCCGGTGGCCGGAGGCCGTGCCCTAGGCGTCGACAACGGCGGCCGATGTCGCGCAGGCTTTCATCGCCACCTGGGTCGCCCGGTTCGGCGCCCCCTCAGACATCTCGTCCGACCGCGGCCCCCAGTTCACCTCGGAGCTCTGGGGGGCGGTCGCGCAGGGGCTCGGGGTCCGGCTGCACCGAACCACGGCCTACCACCCCCAGGCTAACGGCCTGTGTGAGCGATTTCACCGCTCATTGAAGGCCGCGCTCCGGGCCACCCTCCGCGACGGCGGCTGGGTCGACAGGCTCCCTGGGTCCTGCTGGGCCTCCGGACGGCGCCCAAGGAGGACCTGCGCGCATCCGCGGCGGAGTTGGTCTTCGGGCAACCGCTGCGGGTGTCGGGCGAGTTCCTCCCCGACTCCACGGCACCATGGTCCGCGGCACAGCAGTGCTCCGCTCTGCAAGAGACCTCCCAGAGGTTCGCCCCGGTGCCAACGGCATGCCACGGGCACCCACCGACGCACGTCGCCCCGGAGCTTCGCACGGCGGAGTACGTCTTCGTCCGCCACGATGCCCACCGGACACCACTGCGGCCCCCGTACGACGGGCCTTTCCGCGTGCTGGAGACCGGGGCGAAGCACTTCACCCTGGACATCGGCGGTACTCCTGACCGCGTTTCGGTAGACCGCCTCAAGCCGGCCCACCTCGACGTGGACCATCCACCGCCAGTGGCCCGACCCCCACGTCGGGGCCGCCCCCCTGCGGGCAGACCCCCGGCACCGCCCAGCCACGCCGCCCCCCGGGTCCTGCACCCATCCCAGGGGCAGCCAGGGGCATCCCACCTGGCATCCCTGCACCCCGGACGCCGCCGATCGCCACGGGGCGCTTCGGCCGGGTCATTCGTCTGCCCCGCAAACTGGCCCTCCAGGTGCTCGGGAATTCTGGGGGGGCGCGTGTGGCGGACACAAAAGCCCACTGGCGTGGTGACATCATTCCGCGCACCAAGTGGGCGGTGGCCACGCCCGAGGGGTAGGCGTGGCCTCATGATATACACCGGGCGCGCAGCCCGGAGCGCGCCAGTGTTACAGTGAGCTCCTGAAATAAAGACGCTTATAAGTTACCGCTTGTCCGCTTCCTCCTTGCTCGCAAGCAGCGCGCGTAACGCTGCGCTTTAATACTATCATTTATTACGATAAAGAAGAAGAAGATCCGTGCATTGATGCAGTTCCCAAGAAACGAGCAGCGAAAGAAACATTTTATCCAAAGCGAGTTGTGAGGTGAGGAAATGTTGTGGAGATTTGGTGTTTTAAACACATTCGTGAGTTGCGCTAAAGATACCGTTCTGATAGATTTTAACTTGTTTCTTCACTCGATATCAGCGATCGCGAAGGTTGAGCTCGTGACTTGGTCCGCGATGACGATGTTTTCGAACCACCTCACCACGTGACTATTGGCGGTCTATTTCATTTAGAGGTCGCGTGTACCATTGGTAGCTCAGTGGGGGCTTTTAATGGGGCAGTTAAAACCAAGTACAAGGATACAGAAGAATTGTACACCGCTCCTTTCCTATGCCATCTCCAGGCATTGCAAATCGTCATTGCTGGGCACCGAAGGGGGCTCGGCAGTGACGCACGCTGAAAGAGAGTACTCAGTTTTCACTCTGGTTTCTTGTTTCTTGTTTGTCCGGGCGATATCTCAGCCATCCTTTGAGCTAGGAAGCTGAAATTTTGGCACAGTAGTGAGCAAGTCCTTTGTCAAAAACTGTAGTTTTTTTTTTTGATTAATCAATAAATTGAGGAGTTATTTAATTATTAGCGATTAATTAAGTACTTATTTAATTAATCAAATTTCCTTTCTCTTCTGACCATCAACTCAGGCACCTTTTGAGTTAGGAAGCTGATATTTGGACATGCCAATGACCAGGTGATTTGGCTGCAAAGGATATTTTTGATTTATTAATTAATCAATTAATCGATTAATTATTTAATTATTCGATTAATTACAAAAAATGTTTGTTTTTTTAAGTTACAGATTCTGATGAAATAGTGGTAGTTTATGTGTTCTCTGACCAAATTGATTAATAATTTAATTTTTTTTATGATTATTATTTATTTATTTTCATTATTAATCATTTATTTATTTTCTTTCTCATTTGGCCAATATCTCAGGCACCTTTTGAGCTGGGAAGCTAATATTTGGACATGAGTGACCAAGTGATGTGGCTATCAAGGATACTTTTGATTTATTGATTAATCATTTCATCTATTAATTATTTATTGATTAATCGATTAATTATTTATTGAGTAATCAATTAATTATTTAATTTTTTATAAATGACTTATTTAATTAAATTTCTAAAAGATACATCTTCGGATGAAGCACTAGTGGTTTAGTTATGCGATTAGCCAATTGATTATGAAAATATTTTGTGATAATCTTTTATTGATTTTAATTATACAATTAATCAATCAATTAGTGTACACCTCTCCCTCCCAATGCAGCCTCAATGAGCTGCACTGCGGTATTGCCGGGCGCCTGAGGCGCCCCGGCAATGCCGCGCTGCAGCATATTTAATTATTTTGCATGGGGCGGTGTACTTTGAATGTATCTGTACTTGTTATTATTTTAATTACATTTTGGGATAAAAAGATGACATTTTTCACAAAGTAACCTGGGACCATAATCTTCACTGTGAGATCGGTCGGTATCCTGGATCCTACTACGTGTGAGGGCTGTTTTAGGGTTCTGTTGTCGAGCAACAGGATCTTGCTTCGCAACCGGCTTCATATCGCTCCAAGGAGAAAAAGAAGCACATCCACCCCCATGAAAGTCATATCAAGGGTTAACATGGTAACATCAGACATTTCATAACACCAGCCCATGGCCCAACAACAGATCTGAGGTCTGAGACTTCCACAGCAACGGGAGACCGAACGGAGGAGTAATAAAAGTACCTTTTTACCTCAACCTGAAGAAGTGACATTTCAACTTGAATCCTGTTATTTTGCCGAATTGCATAAATCACTTTCCACTCAAACTCGTGTCTGTAGGGGAGGATGGCGTCGCCCACAAGGGATTATGGTGTATATTTCCTTTTTTGATGACGTCAAAGAGTGTTGTTTTAGTTTATTATTTTTGCAATCATCAGATCTTTTTGAGATCATAATGAAATCAAAGGAAGCACAAACCTCCCCTGCCTTTATATGGGATCGTTTCTCTGTATGCATCTTTAACATGGGGACTGGAAATTCGTTTCTTGGCTTCGACTGGTCGAAATTGGCTGCAAATTTCAGAAGTAAATGCTTTGTTCGTTGAGGTGATATCTTCCAAATTTCAGAAGTAAATGCTTCGTTCGTTGAGGTAATATGTTCCAAATTTCAGAAGTAAATGCTTTGTTCGTTGAGGTAATATGTTCCAAATTTCAGAAGTAAATGCTTTGTTCGTTGAGGTAATATGTTCCAAATACCTTTTTACCAAAGGTGCAAAAACAGATCCCAGCAACTACAGACCAATCAGCCTTCTCCCAATTATCAGCAAAGTCATGGAATCCATCATTGCTTCAGATATGAAATCTTTCCTCTTCTCCAATGGCTTGATCTCTGATCATCAATTTGGTTTCAGACCTGGTCACTCTACTCTGGACATGTTGCTTCTGCTTTCTCAACAATGGATGGAGGTCCTCAACGCCAAACAGGAAATTAGAGCTGTCTCCCATGACATTTCACGTGCCTTCGATACGGTCTGGCACCCTGCTCTGCTCACCAAACTCTCCTCCTTTGGTATCCATGGAAATCTCCACGCATGGCTGGCGGACTTCCTCTCTGGTCGTAGTCAACGTGTGGCCCTGAATGGGTTTCTCTCATCTCCTCTTCCTGTTCAGGCTGGAGTTCCCTAAGGTAGTGTTCTGGGCCCTGTGCTTTTTCTGGTCTTCATCAATGATCTCTCTGACTCTCTTGAAAATCCTCTCTATCTCTTTGCTGATCACTCTACTCTCTGTCGCTCCATTCCTCATCCCTCAGATCGGCAGTCTGCAGCCTCCTCACTCTCTGCAGACCTGGACAAAATCACAGACTGGGCAAACAAATGGAACATGTCTTTCAATCCTGATAAATCTCACACTCTTACGATGTCTCGCCGAAAAGACAGACTGGAAAACCCTCCCATCCACTTTCTGAATAATCCTCTCCAAGAAGTTCTGTCACTCAAGCTTTTGGGTCTCACTATTTGCCATGATCTTTCCTGGGAAAACCACATTTCAAATCTGGCCTCCAAAGCCAGTCGCCGACTGGGCATCCTCCGTCGTGCGAAGTCCTTCCTTGGCACAACTGAGCTCCTCACCACATACAAGGCTTTCATCCGCAGGTCTATGGAATACTGCTCTCCCCTCTGGTCTGGTGCTCCTGCCTCACACCTAGCCCGTTTTCACGCTGTTGAAACCAAAGCGTTCAGAATCATTGGAATCTCCCGCGATGAAGCTAACTCCAAGGGCCTTTCACTCACTCACCGCAGGCAGGTTGGTGATCTTTCCGTCTTCTACCGACTCCTCTCTGGCCTTGCCCCCCCCCAGCCGTCTCTCGGCTCTGTCCCCCAAATATTCCTACAGGTCGCACAAGATCTGCCTGCAACCCTCTTATGGTTAAACTGCCAAAATCAAGACTTTCTGCTCACCTTCACTCCTTCATTCCTCTTTTCTCCCAACTCTGGAACAAACTCCCTCACCCTCTTCAATCCCACTCCACCCTCCAGGTCTTTAAAACAGCTGTTCACCACCATCTCTTATCCTCCCCCATCCAAAACCTTGATATTTTCTACCCCTGCTAATTTCGGTCCCCTTGTGTTTTATACCTCTCCCCGCCCCCCTCCCCTTCCCACGCCTCCTGCCCCCAAGCCCTCTCCCTCCCACACTTCTCCCTGCTCTCAAATGTTGTGGTTGTGTGCTTCCCCTTCTCTCCCCATCTTGTCTTCCGCTCCCTCTTTTTGTATATTTTGTTTGTCTGGTTGATTTGTTTGTGAAATAAATGTTAGCTCTTTCACGAGCCTCGATTCAGCATACAAAAAAAAAAAAAAAATTCAGAAGTAAATGCTTTGTTCGTTGAGGTAATATGTTCCAAATTTCACCAATGTCTGTTTCTGCATTCTTGAGTTTTATTAAGAAAACCCTCAAAATCACGTTGGTGTCTGTCCGTCTGTCTGCCAAAAATGTGTTGGCGCTCATATCTCAAGGGCTATAAATTGAAACTAGCTGAAACTTGGAATATACATCGGCCAATAGGTCTAGTTAATGGCTTTCAAAACAAATTCCAACGAAGTGTTATAGTTTTTCCTTTAAAATTAAATATATATATATAAATAGACATAAATGCTGCCAGCCCATAATCACGATGTCGGAAATATATTTCGCACAATATAAACCCTGCTCATGTCTCTGTGCTGTTATTCTTTCTGTATCTCCCATCAAAATGATTTCAGTATATTCAATCAATGTGGGGTTAATACAGCAGAGGCATGATGGGCAAAGGCAGTAAGTTGTCTCCTGTGTCAAAATTTATTGTGGAACTTATCCTTTACATTTACAGTTGTGGCCAAAAATATTTGCACCCTTGCACTTTTTTCAAATCATACACCATTTGTTCCGGAAAATAGTTGAAATTAAAAAATATTTTGGTGTCCACATATGTATTTCTTTGGTTTGCAGTGGAACAAAATTAAAAAGGCTGAAAAAATTACGAAATCTTAGCTTATTCCACACAGAAATCCTAAAATGGGCCGGTCAATATTATTGGAACCTTTTGGAAGTTGTGATAAATAATTAGAATTAAAGCAGGTGATTCTCCTTAACTTTGTAATTTAACTGACCCAAGGTGAGTTGCGGGTGCCTGCAATATAAAAATCACTCATTCAACCAGTTTGAAAAGAGAAAAGGAGTCATTCTGCTGTTTTGTGTCACTGCGTGCACCGCATTGAGTCGGGAGAAAAGAAATAAAACGAGAGAATTGTCTGAAGAGGTCAGACACAAGATTGTAGCCAAGCATGGACAATCTCAAGGCTACAAGTCCATCTCCAGAGACCTTGATGTTCCTGTGTCCACCGTACGCGATGTTATCAGGAGTTTTAAGGCCCATGGCACTGTAGCCAGCCTCCCTGGACGTGGCCGCAAGAGAAAACTTGATTGAAGATTGCAGCGGAGGATTGTTTGACTGATGGAGAAAGCACCTCGATCAACTGCCAAACAGATTCAATCTGACCTTCAGACACAGGGTATGACAGTTTCAACTCGCACCATCCATCACCAACTCAATGAAAAGAGGTTCTTTGGTAGGAGATGCAAGAGGACCCCACTGCTGAGAGAGAGACATAAGAAAGCCTGACTGGAGGTTTCCAAAACACACCTGAACAAGCCAAAATCCTTCTGGGAGAATGTCCTGTGGATAGATGAGACCAAATTACAGCTTTTTGGTAAAGCACACCACCTCCATGTTTACAGAAAGCAAAATGAAGCCTTCAAGGAAAAAAAAACCTTCCCTACAGTTAAATGTGGAGGAGGTTCAATGATGTTTTGGGGTTGCTGTGCTGCCTCTGGCATGGGGTGCCTTGAATGTGTGCGTGCCATCATTAAATCAGGAGATTACCAAGGCATTTTGGAGCGCAATTTTCAACCCAGTGTCAGAAAGCTGTGTCTCCGTTGAAGGTCATGGGTCTTGCAGCAGGACAATGTCCCCAAACACTTCAAAAAGCACCCAGGAGTGGTTCAAGACAAAATGCTGGACTGTTCTGAAGTGGCCAGAAATGAGTCCAGATCTAAACCCATTGAACACCTGTGGGGAGATCTGAAAACAGCAGTTGGGAGAAGACACCCTTAAAATCGAGGAGAACTAGAGCAAATTGCCCAAGAAGAGTGAGCCAAACTGCCAGTAGGGAGGTGTAGGAAGCTCATTTGTGGCAATAGGAAGCGCTTGACTGCAGTTATTTTGTCTTCTACACTTGGTTATGACAAACTTCCCTGCAAATGTCTGCTGCTCTTCTGCTCCAATCGGTTCATCTGACCATATGCTTGTTAAAGTGGACATCTCTCTGGCCATTCTCAGAGAGCCTCCTCAGCATCGACGAGTCTGGCATTTCACTCAAGACAACTGGCTCGGGACTCAAGCAACCATAAATCATCTGGACTTGTCTCCCATCTCTACTGCCTCTGACATCAATTCTTCCTGGAAATTCTTCCAAATCAAACTGCTCTCTCTCATGCACAGATTTATCCCATCTCATCTTCAGTTGTCACACCCCTCCTCCCGTCCATGGTACACGGAATATTTGGGGTGAGGCAATTGCCCTGAAACAACTTGCCTTTGCCTCCTGGAAGGCAAAGCCAACGGAAGGCAATCTAATTTCCTTTCACAAAGCCCGGAACAAGTGTGTGTCACCCTCAGGAGAACCAGGAAACAATATCTCTCCACTCTCAAGAGTGAATTCTCAAACCTCTCTCCCTCTTCGAAATCCTGGTGGTATCTGGTCAAATTTGTTTCTGGTGTTTGCTCCGCCGCCATCCCGTCCCTTTCTTAAAATGGCTACACAGCTGACACTGCACGTGACAAAGCTGAATGCCTCAACTCTGTGTGTGTTTCCTTCAAAATCTTGTGTCCCAAACCCGTCTGTCTCTCTGCCCACCGTAACAAGTCGTACCCAGCTGCTCCTGGACTCTATGTCCTTCTCTCCTGACAAGATGGAGAAGTTTCTGTCAATCCTCGACTCTGATTCTGCAACTGGACGAGAAGGCATCAGCCCACGGGTCCTAAAATCCTGCTCTGCCGCTCTTTCACACCCTTTCTCTGTTCTCTTCACCCTCGCTTTTGCGCAAGGTCATCTGCCATCAGCTTGGACATCAGCCAACATCACAGCTTTACACAAAAAAGGGGCAAAAACAGATCCTTGCATCTACAGACCAATCAGCCGGCTCCCAATTATCAGCAAGGTCATGGGATCCATCATCGCTTCTGACATCAAATCCTTCCTCTTCTCCAATGGCTTGATCTCTGATCATCAATTTGGATTCAGACCACGTCATTCTACTCTGGACATGCTGCTTCTGTTGTCTCAACAATGGATGGAGGTCCTCAATATCAAACAGGAAATCAGAGCTGTCTCCCTTGACATATCACGTGCCTTCGATACGGTCTGGCACCCCGCTCTGCTCACCAAACTCTCCTCCTATGATATCCATGGAAATCTCCACGCATGGCTTGCGGACTTCCTCTCTGATCCTAGTTAACATGTGCCCCTGAATGGATTTCTCTCATCTCCCCCTTCCTGTTCAGGCTGGAGTTCCCCAAAGCAGTGTTCTGGGCCCAGTGCTTTTTCTGGTCTTCATCAATGATCTGTCCGACTCTCTGGAAAATCCTCTCTTTCTCTCTGTTGATGACTCCACTCTGCCACTCCATACCTCGTCCCTCAGATTGGCAGTCTGCAGCCTCCGCACTCTTTGCAGACCTGGACAAAATCACAGACTGGTCAAACAAGTGGAACATGTCTTTCAATCCCGACAAATCTCACACTCTCACGATGTCTCTCCGAAAAGACCATATGGACAACCCTCCCATCTACTTTCTCAACAATCCTCTCCAAGAAGTTCTGTCACTCAAGCTCTTGGGTCTCACTATCTGTCATGATCTTTCCTGGGAAAACCACATTTCCAAGCTGGCCTCCAAAGCTGGCTCATTGTAAAGAACTCTCCATGGGGAATGAAATATGTTCATGATGACGACATCGATCACGTGGTTCGGCCGCCATCTCGGAAAAACGGATAAACTTTGCACCTCCATATCTCCGAAAGTGCTGAATAGAAAAAATTGAGACATGGGTCATTGAAAAGAACTCCATGGGGAATAAAATTTGTCAATGATAACGTCATCGGTCACGTGGTTCGGCCGCCATATTTGTCCTAAATGTCCAATAAAAAAGTAAAAGTCTGGCAAGTCCTCGGTGTCTGACTGATTTTTCATCCTGTCTGTTTGTTTGTCAGGTTGGTCTGTTTGTTTGTATGTCATTCGTCTACAGATAGCAATTCTAAACTCAATCGCCATGAAACATAAGCAAGTTGTAAAGGTCGTCACAACTGAGAAGCCCATTGATTTTGAGGTTGAAGGTCATCTTGAGGTCAAATTTAATGAAATTGTCATTCTTTATCTGATTGCGATGAAAGTTGAACAGCATTTGCATATTGAGTCACTGAACTGGGAAATCAACTTTTTTTGAGGTCAAAAGGTTGAAGGACAACTCAAAACTTCAAAATCATAAATTTTCATCTGAAAATCAATTTTCATCTGATTGATGCGAGCTCTGATTAAGATTGTCAATTTAAATCTTCATGAAATTGATAATTTGATGTCTCCATGGCAACTTTCTTTGGGGGCATTGGGGGTGGATTATGCACGACGTTTTTGTCCCCCGTCGCACCGCTGAGCGAAAGGGTGACTATGGTTTTCCCCTCTGTCTGTGTGTGCGTCCGTCCGTCCGTGCGTGCGGACGTGCGTGCATAAGCGAAAGACCGAATTCGTCGCTACGTCTTGTCTCCCATATCCCCCTCTCTGCCAAATTCGTCATCCAATCCCTCCCAAGAAGGAAGAGATGGAATCACACACAATGTCACTTTACGTCGTGATGCATCTCACATTTACTCAAATCGTTCACATGGTTCTGGTGTGGAGTTTTGTCACCTTGGTGAGTGGATGTGGATGGTGCGAAGAGACTTCTCAATTCCAAACTATCCTATAATGACTTTAACTCTTTTACACTACCCGGGGTCTTGCCCTGCCAATCCAATTGGCCATCTTTACTCTATGTGGTTCTAAAAACCAATTCCCATTGACCATCCTGTGATGCCATCCAAATTTGGGTCTCACTCCCCAATTTCTCTTTCTGTGCCTTCGCACAATTTCGGGGCTGGGTCCTGTGGCTCCACCAGCAGGTCTACCTACCTGCGCACCTCCACCACTGAGGTCGCCACCCGAGCTTACCTTGCTCCTTGCGACTACCGAACTGGGGAAGGCCCCTCCTGGCTCTCTCACCCCTCTGATGCCCTCTCTGGCATTGGGCTACCCTGGTCCTTCTCCTGGATCCTCAGGCCCCACTGAATACTTCTCTGACTGGCTCCCAGAGCCTAACTGCGGCCTCACCTGGCCGACAGACTACCAGTGGCGGAGTGCCCCAATAACCATACGCACCAACAGGCCCACACGCCCAGCCATTTCCACAGACTCATGCACCCATCCAAGCACTTCTTTGCTACTACCTGCACCACAGGTGTCAATATCCAAAAATTTACCTGAACCCTCTACCTGACTTTAAACTACCCACCCCGGGTATTCGTGAATGGGTCCATCTCCCCCATTCACTCCTTCGCACCATGCATTCCACACCTTTGACTTCACACCAAGCATTCCGCACCACTCATTCCACACCATTTATTTCACACACCAATTATTCCCGGCACACCTCTTGTGCTCTCATTCCTTTTTCCACTTGCACACCATGCAAGTCAATACACTTCCACACAATTCCATTCACATCAATACACCACCTCTGGTTATCCCCAACCAATTGCTCATTTGCTCACCGTCTCCGACACCCTCCCACCGTCTCCGACATGCAGATTCTCACACATACAGACAGCATCATCTAGCTTGAGCTGCTTTCCCCCCTAATACTTGTGCTTCCCCGTTTTCCCTTACACTAAGCACATCCCTCGTCATTATCATCCTTCTAATCTCTCGACGTCCCCTTTACCTGCACCAAAGTCACTACTTAAATCTTGTCATCTACTGTCATCTCTAAATCCCTAACAATTACCCTAGCCCACCCTGGCTAGTTTTCACTGCCACCCCATAATCTAGCGCTCCTTTGCCCCAAGTGAGGGATGGCGAAGCTACCATCCCTCTACACCGGGTACCATTCGCCAACGCCATTGCTATCCGTCCACGACATTGGAGCCTCTTGGTGCGGAAATACATTTTCGTCACAGCTCGGCTTCGAAAAGCCGAGCGATGCATGCGGGTGGTTGGTCTCCTGTTGGTTGGATCCGTCCAGCATTTTCGATTCAGTGGAGGAGGCATGCTCGGGCCAAGGTTCAAGGCGCCATCTCGATGTGGAGCCTTCCGGTCCCACGCACGATGGCCCAACCAGCCCCGGTCGGAGCATCACAGCCGCAAGGGGGCGCGGTTCCGAACTCTCCTACCTCCCCTTGAACCGTGCCGATCGCCTTTTCCACCAAGGCGCGGCACTGACCATACAGGGCGGGGCCCGGCACGAATCGTGCACGGCTGTTCTTGTGAAACCGCCGCGGCAGCGATCCCCGCCGGCCCCCGCAGCACACAAAGCACACCATGCACCGAGGACTTGCGTCGGCTATACGTCGCGCTAGACACTACTCCCCCGGTCTGCGTCGATGCCCGAGTCGCATTCTCGCACCTCGCGACCCGTTCCTCACTCACACAACGCGGCGCTCCAGCGCCTCTCATACACTCCCTGCATTCCGTTACTGCACTTTCTCTCCGTGCATTCTGTCCTCTTGCACACTCAGGTTCACACCACTCAGGCGCACTCACGCCGTTCGCACACTCCATTATCAGACTCCCTCGCGCACATCCTGGCACACTCATACCACTCACACACTCCGTTACACACTTTTCCTTCACACACTCCTGTACCGCACACCCTCGCGTACACTCTTCTGGTACACACCCAATCAGCGCACACTTACCCATGGGTGTGCACTCCTCTGGTACACACCCAATCACGCGCTCTGGTGTGCATCCTCTCTCACTCTCCTTGGCCATCGCACACTCGGTAACACACTCGTCTTCGACACACTCTTCCCACACACATTCCGGTGTGCATTCTTCCTCACTCTCCGTAACGCACTCTGAAACACAATCTCGCTGCGGTGCACACTTTTTTCGCACACACGCGTCATTCACCCTCGTACACCTCACAAAGGACCTTCCACGAGCGCCCGGGCTTCGTCGGGATCCCAAGCACGCCAAAAATCTTTTCGTGCCAAACATTTTCGCGCCATACACGGTCCTACTCACCTTCGGGATCCTCTTCTCCTGCACCACCACCTGCAAACTTTCATTGGGGTTAGGCAGCCCGACATCACGATGCAAATGCAGACTTTGAGTACATTCCATCTCTTTTTCTGGCGATTCAATTTCTAACTCTGCCGTCTCTTCGACCCCAATTTCAACTATAACCACCTCTTTTTCTTTTTCCTCGACAACCGCCGGCGCACATGAAATTTGCTTTTCCAATTCGACGGCCGTCGGCTTTTCTACACCCCGTGTCGCGATTTCCATTCCCTCGGTCAATTTAGCTGTGCCCTGCTCTACCTCGCTCCACACGCGTTCCCCACACCGCGTTACCTCGTCGTGTCCCAATGCGACGTCTTCGCTCAACTTGCGCCTTATGTCCTTCCCTGCTTCTTTTATTTCTTTCTTAGACGCCATTCTCATTTTTACCAATTCGTTCTTTTGGGTGTCCATTTTGCTCTCCAACCCGTTTTTCACCTCTTCCAATATTGGTCACCCATTTTTCTTCCCAATTCATTTTTTGCCTCCTCTAATTCCCGGATTGATTTGTCCCCCATTTCTTTCAATTGGCCGCCCATTTTGCTTTCCAATCGCTCACCCTGAGCTTTCATCTCGTCCTTTTGGGTGTCCAATTTATCATTCAGTTTCTCGAAGCTTGCCGCGAATTGAATCATAAAAAGACCCCAGTCCCCTGGCACCACGGGCTCGGCTCTCGCCGCCACGTGCGAGGCGCCGCCATTTTCTTCCCCTGTTACCTCTACTGCTGTACCCTCATTAATGTCCTCCTCCACTTCTAGCTGTCCTTCTCGGTCCTGGGTTGTTGATTCTAACTCATCAGATACCTCCTCTTCTACCCCCACCGGCATTCAACCGTCTTGGCTATCCATGGTACGAATACAATTTTGTTTTAATACTAAATTTTGGTCGCTCTTAATTTTGGCCAAATTTGTCCAAAAAAAATTTGGTTGGGTTCCAAATCCCACTCCCCAACACCAATTGTTGCGGCCAATATGTACAATTGGTGTCCAAAATTTTGTCTAACAAATTTGGTCCCAGGTTCCAAATCCCTCTCCTGACACCAAATGTTGCGGATCTGTCACCGGCCTTCTCCCCATACCAAGGGGGGGTTAGTCCCCTTGTCTTTGACTGACCAGGCGCGATCCGAGACCTATCACGTCATTTCCGGACAGCGCTAAATAGGGTTGCAGGACCAAATTCGCTGTTACCTAAGTACTAGAGCTGCCCTGAAACGAGGAGATAAGCTTCACCCGAACCACGTGTGTTGGTGGATGCGCCGAGCGGTAGCATACACGTGATCCGAGCCGTTTAGTTGCTGGTGGAACCCGATTCAAGTGGTCTTATTCGTACCACGCTTAGTCAATGGAGAAATCACAGGTACGATCGAATCAGGAAAGACAGGAAGAACAAATGGTTTATTTACACGATACAATGAAGAGGAGCAGGGACACAGAGCAATCCTTAAGAACAGTCTTAACTTAATACCCAAGGACACGGGCCCGTCTGACACACACACTCACACGGGGATTGCAGGTGCAGGATGATGGTCGGTGGCTCGTCCAGGGATGGCTCCCGTGCAGCTTCCTCTGGTCCCCGGCACGTCCCGCAAAGATGGATGGAACAGAAGACAGGCAGGAGCTCGTAATGTGCCATTTGGACGCAAAGGTTATGACGGGCGCACGGTGGGGGGGGGGGGGGGGGCGGACTTTGGCGCGGCTGACGGTAACTCACTGGCGGCTATTGCCGCGTTTACTCGCGTGGCTGGAATAGGCGCTATTAGCCACCGGCGTGTTTGGCTGTGGCCGCATACTCGTACCGCTAACGCTTCTTCTTCTTCCCCTCTGGCGCGTATGTAATATGGCGAGTTTACAGTTCAAAGCCTCAAAGCGCTATTGCCACGAAGTGCTCTCCACGAGTCCTTTCGATGCCCTCCATATAAGTGCTCACTATTCCAGCAAGTCCTTCACAACGCGCTTATTCTCTCCCAGTCCTTCGTAACGTGCCACTGGTGCCAGTCCTCCCGCGCTAGTCCTTTCGAAGGCTTTGTGGGTGGGCTTGTATAGCCCCGCCTTGCGAACCTTCTCTAACTCACCAGCCGTTCTCTGCCACGCCCTGTCACGCCATGCCGCTCGAGCCCTGATTGGTTGGTGACCCTTACCGTCCCCCACTGCACCTTACCGATTGCGCCTGTTGGGGGAGGGTGGACAGTGGACGTCAAATGAATGGGACCTAATCTCATGTCTTTACACAACGCAGATATTAATAGGGGAAATGGCCTATACTTACACATACTAAGAAATAACTATACTACAAGGGGGCCTACGTGTTGCTCGTGGAACTAACTATGGGGGGCAACCTTTAACCTTTAATGAGTCCAATGTGCAAATCTCAAAACCGTAGCAATATTTAAGGCATGATATCTCAAAAAGTTTTGGACAGATTCGGACGAAACTTGGTTTATGAGTTGGGTAAGTGATTAGAACAAGCGATTCGATTTTGGTTCAAGTCAAATCCAGACCAACCTATCAGTGTCTCACCAAATTCCCTTTTTAAAATTCCCTTTTTTAAGGCCATTTACTCTGTGGGATCGGGGATTAGCCTTGCACGCCCCATGACAATCATCATGGTTCCCTTTTTGAGGCAATGTTTATGATGGCCAGATGCCCTTCCTGACGCCAACCCTTTAGTCCCCTCTTACACGAAGGGATACGGTGTACCTATTCGAAACCGGGGCACACACCGGCAAAGATTTGCAAAAACCAAACAAGACACAAACAGTTCACCTGGTGGAGGTATGATCTCCACCGAGTGTAGTCCTCGTTGAGCTCTGTTTTGCTTTTCCACATCGTTGGGGTAGTTTTGTTTCATCCTTGGGACAGGTGCTTTGATTTTAAAAAGCGCAATGGTCCACTTACGTCACTCACACTTACTTACTTACACTCACATGTTATTCCATTTACTAATGAGAGTTGTTTTATGATCGTACAATATTTACTTGACGTAAATACTTCAAGAACTTTAAGAAATAGATGATTTTTATTGTGATTATTGTTGAATTTGTTCACATTAAATGAGTTGTTATTTCACTTAACATGATTTTTCTACGAAAACAAAACTCACGTCATAATTTTCTAATTGTCCTGTCTCGTTAAACATCAGGGGAAACTTTGTTATTCCCATTGATTCATCATGTGACAGTGCTTTCTTTCTTTGGGACTAGGGCATGCCCGTACTATATCTATATCTAAAATTATATCCCCCCCCCTCTATTTACATGAAATGGTTTGGTCCAAAGCGAACGGCTTGCGAGTGGTGACAATCCCCCCCCTCTATTTACATGCAATGGTTTGGTCCAAAGCGAACGGCTTCCGGAGTTTGGTAAAGAAATCGCCATCGCGTGCACAAACGCGCAGGAAAGCGAATGAATCGCAAATTCGTTTTTATTAGTTGTAAAACATAGTTTAACGCCAACATAGTTTGCAAACGTGAAATAAATGAATACGCTCTCAAATGTGCCATCCGAGGCAGAGTGTGCCCGCCACGTTCGGCACACGCGATCGTTCGCTGCTCTCTGATTGGTTGAATCGTTTTTTGGACATAGCTCGGTAAGTAATTGTCCGATTAATATGAAACCTTGAAAAGGCACATCCTCGGGTCCCCAGCAATATACCTGGCAAGTTAAAAGTATATCGGACCCGTGGTTGTCGAGAAACAGCGGTCACAGACAAACAAACGTACAGACAGACAGCTCTCTCATTATCTCTCAGCTCTCGTGATCTCGGGTTGCATTGGTTGCATGACCTCATTGAATTTGGGAGCCCTGGGCACTTGCCCTGTGTGCCCATGCGTTAATCCACCATTGAGTACAGAGGCTAAATGGAGCAAGAACTGGATTGGGGAAAGGAAGAAAAGGGTTGTTGGTCGTGGGACAATGTCAGACTGGAAAGTTATAAGTAATGGAGTTCCTCACAGATCAGTAGGGCCGTTGTTGTTTATAATTTATAGCAGTGACACGAGCAGACTAAAATGTACTTGGATGCAAGATAGGTGTCTGAGGGATGTTTTGCTTTGTTTCAAGAAGGGACCCGAAGGTTTCTGGGTCATTAAGTGTTTCAAGAAAGTTTTGGTGTCTGAGGGGTATTTTTGGGTGATAGAAATGTTAAAATGAATGTTAAAATCTCACAATCCTGCCCATTTGTCTGTTACTGAACATTTAGAATTTTGGGTTTTGATAATTCTTCTTTCTTGACAATGATTTGAATGACAGTGGAGTGGTGCAGTGGATCAGGCTGAGTTTCATCTTTGTGCATCTGGACTCGGCCCAGCGCTCATAACAGTGGAGTGGTGCAGCAGATCAGACTGAATTTCATCTTTGTGCTTGTGGACTCATCTGAGCTCCCAGAGCAGTGGAGTGGTTCGCTGGACCGGGCTGAGTTTCATCTTTTTCCTTGAGGACTCGGCTTGGTCTTTTTAATTTTTTTTAGCCTGGTGTTGGCTCAGCGGTTAGGGTGCTGGCTTGGGATCCTTGGGATCCATCCAATCCCGGTCGATCGCTGAAATAACGCCAGGGGGGTTGACTCAGCCCGCCATCCTTCCGAGGTCGGCAAATTGAGTACCAGCTTGCTGGGATGAATGATCCCGGTGTGTACCTCGATTTAGAATAGGTACACCGTATCCCTGCGCATCGTAAGAGGCGACTGAGGGTTGGTGTCAAGAAGGGCATCCAGCCATAAAAACATTGCCTCAAACAGGGAACCATGAGGTCATGGGGCCCGCAAGGCTAACTCCCGCTCTGCTTGTGAAAATGGCCTTAAAACGATCATTCATTCATTTTTTGTTTGTTTACAACATTCAATTCATTTTTGTGCTTGTGGGCTTGGCTCTATACAAAAACAGTAGGTGCAGTAGAGTGGTTCGGGGTGGGTGGGATGCGTTTCGGCTTTGAGCCTGTGGATTCAGCTTGACTGGCGGTGATGTGAAGTGTGTGTTGGGGCAGGTTGAGTTTCACCCTTGGGCCTGTGGACTTATGTTCAGTTTTCCTTTGTGGGTTGGCCCTGCACGGTTCGGAATTGTGGACCGAGAGTGTGAGGTTTGGCAGAGACTCTGAACAAGGACTGTGTGAGGAAAAGGAGGATGGTTGCGTGAGGGAGGTTAGGAGGATTGCGCGATGGAATCAAGGGTTGAACTGAGTGGCGGGGAAAAGCATTTACTGTGTTTACTTTGAAAATTTTGCCATAGAAGAAGTGAGTCGAGTGAAGAAGGAGAGAGTCAGACGAGGGAGAAGTGAGTCTGGTGAGGAAGGAGAGAGTCAGGTGAGGGAGAAGTGGGTGTGGTGAGGGAGGAGTGGAGCACATCGAGTGGAGGGTGAAAATGACAACAATGAGGTGGGGGGGGGGGGGAGGGAAGGGGTTGGGTGAGTGGTATAGGAAGTGGGTGTGAGTGTGTGCACGCATGATGGGGACAGTAGATCGGCCAGGTCAGGGCTGCTGATTGATGACCTGAATGCCCCCAAATTATTTAAGATGGCACTATCGCTGTCAGTCAGGCAGTGGTTTTGAAGTGAGGTCGGCTTGGTAGTTTGAATGTGGGATCAATGGGGGTTGGAGAAGAGTTGAGGTGGTGGACATGATGGAGAAGATGCAGAGAAGGAGGTTGAAAGTGTTGTGTGTGCAGGAGAGCAAATGGAAAGGAGGCAAGGGGAGGAGCAGGGTGGAGCTTATTTTTGAACTTTTGAAATATGATCTTCTTACCCTCTCAATGTGTTCCTATATATGAAATAAGAATTCAGGCAAAGTATGAGCACAAATGAACAATATTTAGGGGTAGCTCAATGATGGTAAAGTTTCTGATACCCCAAAGCTGCGGCCGCCCTTTTATTTTGCATACTACTGATAATAGATTAATTCTGTTGATAAATTAAGAACCCAAATTTAACTACTAAGTAAATTGACACTCTCTCCTATCATCATACACACAACATGCAATCATTGTGGTAAAATTAATTACTGGGAACACAGATAAAACCTTTAAGTTATAAAACTCTGTGCTCCATTAAATAAATAATTACAGTAGTAATATGTACATTGTACATACACAATATCTGTTATAATAAAAGAGTAAAATGTTTGTTGAGCTAGAGTCTGCTAGACAATAAATGCTAAAATGAGATGTAGCGCTGACCTGGGAACGCTTATCACCATAGTATCTAAAAGTAAACACTGTACATAGGTGTATCACAGAACACTATTTGAAAATAAAAACGAAGTTATCACAGGCTTTGCAGAGAATCACAGACACAATGGGTGTATAAACATGGTATAATATTATCACAGATTATAGAAGCATAATCATTGTGGTTCAACTGGTTCATATCTATTATCCAACCAATCATCCGAATCCCATTGTTTTTCTGATAAATTGATAATGCAAATTTTCCATGAATTTATATTCCAGACATGTTCAGACTTGTTTACTGTTTGGACTCAATGGACTGACTATGCTGACTAAGCAACAGCTGCAACACTGTTGCAGCAGTATGTTTGTGTAATTGCTTGAGGCATTGTGCTCACTGCTCAGTTATTAATAGAACTGTTTGAATTTTCTTGATTCTTAATTTCTTAATGCTATGTTCTATTTCTTTCAGATTCATATCTGATTGAAAATGTCATCTGTGGAAAAAGCAACAAGATCTCAAACCAAGTTGTATCTCCTTGGCGACTCTGTGACTGAATTAAGTGGCAGCAAGTTGCCATCATTGCGTATGGCTCTTGGATTCTTCCTACATCACCATCTCGATCTGAAGGAGACCGTAAGACAATCGTCAGATGTTACCATCACGGAAATAGCTAACTTTTGGAAGAAAGCTAGAATCCCGATGAGAGCTCATCAAAACTGCCAAACCAAGCTTGAGCAGACATTTGAAGAATGGCGTCTTCTGAAAAAGAACAAAGCGCGAACGTCACCAACTCAACTCGCGAGAGAGTCGGCTTTTGTTTCCAGGCTTGAAGACCTTTTTGATGTTGCTCACGCTGATGCTCTGACCAATACGTCAATATTACAAGAAGACAAGGATTTCTTGTTAGCCCAGCGAGAAAAGGGAAGAAGGGGGTCGCTGGCTGGAGTAGATGTAAAGCTTGCTGCGAAGGAGAAAACGGCGTCCAAAAGAGAGGAGGAAATGCTTGCCAGGCGACAGCGAATGGAGCAAATGAAACAGTTAGCAGCTTCTACAGCTGAACTGATTTCATCTGGTTCTGAATCTGAAAACAGCTCAGCAGAAGATAGTGAAAAGATGGAAACTGGGGACAATGCAAGTGAGGGAGCTGCTGGAGGCATCACATTTCAGACACGAAAAAGAAAGAGGGGGCGAAAAACTGTCGTTACTGAAGAACTCGCAGCCGCTCTAGATCGCACAAAAGTGTCAGACCGCAAAGCCGTTTTTGTTATAGCAGAAACTGCCAAAAGCTTGGGACAGAACATTGATGAACTTGCTCTAAACAGAGACTCAATTCGCCGACAAAGAGTACAACACCGAGTCCAGAGATCTGCAAATATAAAGGCGGAGTTTCAGGGAAACGTTCCCCTTGTTGTTCACTGGGACGGCAAACTGATCCTTGATCTAATTGGAAAAGAGAAGGTTGATCGCCTGCCAGTATTGGTTTCAGGGAAAGGAGTTTCTCAGCTACTCACAGTTGCCAAGCTTCCATCTGGAACAGGCGAGGCTCAGGCTGCTGCTGTCTTTGGAGCCATTGAAGACTGGGGCGTAGCCGACAGCATCCGAGCTATGTGTTTTGACACGACCAGCTCAAACACTGGTTGGATCGCTAGTGCCTGTGTCCTCCTAGAGCAGAAGCTTGAGAAGGAGCTCTTGTCACTAGCTTGCAGGCATCACATTATGGCATTGATAATTGGTGCAGTGTTCCAAGTGTGTATGGGATTGGGAGCCAAATCTTCTCCCGAGGTTCCACTCTTCAAACGCTTCCAGGAATACTGGGGATTCATAGACACGGTCAAGTATGAACCAGGGATTGCAGCTGATGACGTGGCAAGTCTAGTGGAAGACATAAAGCAAGGCACTATCGATTATGCCAACAAGCATCTTGAACAGAGTCAGCCGAGAGATGATTATAAAGAATTCTTGGAACTTGTGATTGTCTTTCTCGGTGCTGCTCCTGCCAGAGGAGTGTGATTCATGTCACCCGGAGCAATGCACCACGCCCGCTGGATGTCCAAAGTAATATACTGTCTCAAGATCTGGATGTTCAAGGCTCAATTCAAACTGACTCCTGCAGAAAAGAGAGGATTACGTGATGTGTGTGTATTCACAGTACGTGTCTACCTGACAGCCTGGATCTCTGCACCTCAAGCATTAGGTGCTCCTTGCAGTGACCTGCTGCTGCTGAGGTCACTGCTTGAATACTCATCAATCCATCCAGCCATCTCAAAGTCAACATCACGCAAGTTTTCCAATCACGTGTGGTACTTGTCACAGGAACTTGTTAGCTTGGCTTTCTTCGACAGTCGGGTCAGTTCGGCAACCAAGAGACTGATGGTGAGTGCCATGAAGAATGAAGAAGACCAAGATCAGGATCATTCCAAGCGAATCACTTTTGCTCTTGATTCATTCAAGGACAAGAACTTGGAAGATTTCATCACAGCAAGGTCAATGAAACTTCTGCGAATGATGGAACTTCCAGATGGATTTCTCGCGGTTGATCCGGACTTGTGGGATGACAGAGACGACTACAAGCAGGCTGCAGAAACAGTCAACTCTCTAAAAGTTGTCAATGACTACGCTGAACGTGGAGTGGCACTCATTCAGGAGTACAGTGGGTTGATAACCCGCGATGAAACTCAGCTGCAATTCCTGCTGCAAGTTGTCGAGGACCATCGCAGAATGTACCCTGATAGCAGAAAACATACACTGTCCGGGATGCCATGAAAATAATAAATTTGGGGTTTGCTGGACATTGTCAGACTGATACTATGAACTCTGTCAGAAACTGAACAAAGAATTCACTATTAATGTGTTCAAAAATAAATACTGTGTTCAAGTGTGTTGTTTAAAAGAAATTAAGATATAGTCTGATATACTCGTAATTCGTTGAATTTTTATAATTTTCATAATCTTTGCGGCCCTTGAGGTACCCCTAAACATAATAATGTAGTGCTCAAACTTTTTATACAGTGTTTCTATATTATATGGAACAGATTAAGGGGGTAAGACTTTCGAAAATAAAACTTTAGTTTTTCTTAATTTTTTAAGCTCCACCGGAGGGAGGAGGTTGGGAGGAGGGTGCAAGTTCTTGAATGCGGGTTACGATGGCAGGTGGAATTGCCTTGGAATAATAGTAACGGAAGAGATTAACAAGGATGTGGTCAGAGTGGAAAGATAGGAGAGACAGATAGTTATGGCATGGGTGGTGATACAGAGGCAAATGGTGTGTGTTATATCACTGTGTGGGTCACAAACATGAAGGACTGGGGCAGAGAAGGTGCAATTAAGGGACGCATTGCAGAGGATGATGGGAATGGTTGACCTGCAGTCGATGCTGTGCATTGCAAGAGACTGTAACGTGCACGTGGAAGTTGTGGAGCTGGGTAAAGAGGAATGTGTGGGAAGTTTGGTTGGGAAATGAGAAATAAAGAGGTTCAAGAGCTGGTAGAGCTGGAATCGAGGAATAGGTTGGCCAAAGCAGGGTCATTCTTTCAAAAGCGGGAGAGCCACAAGATTACCTGTATGAGTGGACAGCGAGAGAGATGGTGAGATGGATGGGAGTGTCGGAAGCAGAAGTTAGGTTGGTGAAAGGATGTACATGGGAACGAAAGGAAGAGTTTTGATTAGTCATGGAATGTCGGAAGAATTCAGTGTGAACATCGGTTTGAGGCAGAGATGCTCTCTCACCCCACTCATGTTTATCATGGTGATGGAGCTGGTAAGCAGGAAGGGAAACATGACAGGTATTATTGGAAGGATGTTGTATGTGGACGATCTCGTGAGGATGTAAGGCGGGAGATGCAGGTAGTCCTGGGGGATTGGAAGGTATTTGAGAAACATGAGCTGAAGATGAGTATGGAGAGGACTGAGGTCACGTGGGTAGAACAGCAGAGAAAAGAAATGAATATCAGGTTAGAGGGGAAGGAAATCAGACGGGGAAATATGTTTGATTACCTGGGGAACAGTGACCAGGACATGGTGGTGGTGGTGCCTCCGGCTGCTTGGCTGCATCATTTTCTGGGGTGTGGCTGTACCGCTGATACAATGCCCCCGTTACCATTCAGCTGGTACTCATTTTGCCGACGTCGGAAGGATGACAGGCTGAGTCAACCCACTTGGTGTTAATTCAACGGCTGACAGGGGCTTGTATTCACGACCCTAAGATCTCAAGCCAGCCACTTTAACCATTAAGGCAACACCAGGCTTACCAGTGATGGTGGGTTGGAAGCATAGGTGCACAGGAGGACCCAGGTGGGTGTGAATGTGTTTATGAGGGTAGAGGGAGTAATGACAGACAGAAAGATGTCAATGAGTTTGAAAGGGAAAGTTCTGATGCCGTGTGTCATGCCAGCCTACCTTCATGTTCTGGAAACGGTGGCACTGGCAGAGGGACAACAACAGAGGCTGCAGGTTTGTAAGAACAACTCGGTGAGGAGGATTGCGGGAGTGAAGAGGGTGGATAGAAAGAGGATGGATGAACTGAGGGAGGAGATTGGTGTGCAGATGAGTTTGACGGGGAGATTGGTGAAATGCCGGCAGAGTTGGGCTGGACACGTGGTGTTGATGGGGGAAGAGAGACTCGCAAAGATAGCGGATAGGTTGACTGGGCAAGGTAAGAGGAAAAGAGATAGACTTCGGTTGAGATGGGAGGATTGTGTGAAGCGGTATATCAATAAGGTGTGTGAGCCTGGTGTTGGCTTTCAGTTAAGGTGGTTGGCTTGATGGTCTTTATGGTCCCGAGTTCAAGCATCTGTCATGGCATTGGATTATCACCATGCGGGCCTGTCATCCTTCTAAAGTTCACAAAATGAGTACCAGCCTACTGGTAATGGGGGGTGTTGCATCAGTGGTACAAACGCACCCACAGAAAGTGATGTGCAGCTCAGCAACCACAGACTGCATATGAACCACCACCACCCGTAACGTGGGAGTTGCTGGGGAGTGGAGAGAGTTGGCGTAGAACATAACAGAGTGAAGTGGAGGTGTATCGTGGTCAAGGTAGGGCAGAAGCTTGGAGCCATTGGACCTCCCCCCTTACAACGGGAAGAGGACGAGGAGAAGAATTATTCTTCCTATTTCCTGAGAAAATATACTGCATTTAATAATAATAATAAATTATGCATTTTTCCACATTGCATTTCCAAAAAACTTAACTTTCCCACAGCGTTCAAAATATCGAACTTCACAAATGCTCTTCCTAAAAATCTTTAATACAGGTGAGTCAGTCCTACTTCCCAGTGTGATGATCTTGAACTGAATTCCCATGGACATGTCCCAGAGGAATGTTTTTGTTCCATCCGATTTTATTATTTATCTTATTTCTATTATTTTATTATTTATTTCATCCTATTATGTTTTCGGGTTGTCCGTCCGTGTGGTCTAAACCTCGTTTTTCTCAGCAACCACATGTCCGATTGAGACGAAACTTTCAGGGTAGGAGTGACACCCATGCAGAATATTTTTGTGATAATTGTGATGTCATAGGTCATGTGGTATGGCAGCCATCTTGGATTCAAAGCAAATAATTAAAAAATTATTTACCGCAGAATGGAAAAATTTGAAACTTCACACATTGTCAGGTCCTCCCAAAGGGAAACAAAAGTGTGATAATGATGACATCATTGGTGAAGTGGTATACCAGCCAAAAATATTTTATTCGAATTCCTTATCCGAAAAATCTGAAATTGCATGCACATGATCTGTGAGCCATTTGTATTGAAATATTAAATTTATGACATCATAGGTCACATGGTTTGGCAGCTTTATTGGATTGAACCTAAAACCTGAACAAAACATCTTCTCCCAAACCACCAGATCGATTGACACAAGGCTTTTTGTGTGTCATTGACTGGGCATGGCGATTAAAAGATGATCACGAAAACATCATTGGTCAAATGGTGTGGCAGCCATATTGGATTGAAGGAAAATATAAAAGAATTACATCTCTGAAACTGCTTACCCCATTGATGTGAAATTTAACAGATATCATCTAACACCATTGTCGCACATAGTTTGAAAATGATGTCGTAGGTCACGTGATTTGGCAGCCATCTTGGATAGAAAAACGCACCTTATCCGTTCAATATGAAACTTCACAAACGTTATCCCCGACCCACACATATGCAGAGTGTACAATTTAAGGTCATATGTCACGTGGTATGGCAGCCATCTTAGGCTTAAAGCCAATATTTAAAAAATTCCCTTCTCTGAAAGTGCTTCACCAATCGATGTGAAACTTGTCATGGCTGGTGAAAATGTGATATGTGAAAACAGCTGAAGGGATTTCAATCAAATTTGTTTATTTTTACGACAGTGAACGAGGGCATATACACGCTGTGGGACAATGCGGAGGCATATTGGTGACACAATCGCATTGTTCTCATTTTACATCGTTTTATATTTGGCTAAATCAACATTCACATCAACATGTAATACAATCAGAGTGTTGTCTTAAGAATCTGCACCATGTACACTTTCTTTTTGGGGGTGTCACATGGTGTGTGTTTGTGTTTCATGAAAGTTTAAAGGGCCACAGACACAGAAAATCATGTTTGGTTTCATTAATAGATATTGCTTCACTTAACACTTAATCGTCCTTTTTTGTGAATAAATATCACTTGATTGGCCCCCGCCACCCAAAAAACGGCGATTTGATTGCTCATGTGACTGGCTACGTCATCGAGGGAATTTTTGTTGCTGCTGTTGCTGCTGGTAAACAAGAATGTATCAATTGAATGCAGGTTTATTAGCAACAACGATGAACAATCAATCTGCAAGACAAAGAAAGCGATGGTAGATATTAGAATAAGATAATAGATACAGAATATGCAAATAACAATGCGCAGTATTACACAAGATGAGAACGCAATAGAGAACAGCACCATACAAGAGTTGTCTATCTCCCTTTCCCAAAAACGTTCAATTGTGACACAGAATAGAACGAAACTGGAGACCGAGAAAAAGGATCACATGAGTTTATAATTGATATTCTACTGAATTGAATCGGGCTGGTGGTTTGATAATTCGCTTCGGGCGGCCCGTCACCACCCGATCAATCGTCGGAGTCCTCTGAGGGCAGTTCGTAATTTCCTGGTCCATTGTGGGAGTCTCCGGTGGGTGGTTCACTATCGCCCTGTCCGACGCCGGAGTCCCCTCCAGCTGGTCCATCATCACCCGAACCGTCAAGGGGGCAGAAATAGGCAGTGACCGTGGAGGTGTGGCGGTGGTCTGCACATGTGGTTGGTTAGCGACTCTCGCGGGTGGTGTCATCGCGGTGGTGGAGCGGAGTGTCTGTGATGGTAAGCCCGGCGCAATGACATGTTGGGGTTCACCCTTCTGGGGAGTGGTAACAGGATTGAGACAGACTCTTGGAGCGGCGATGGGTTGGGTACCAGACATTAAGTATTTCGGTACGATTGGCATAACACTTGGCATAACGGTTGGCAGCATGCCACTTTTGCCAGTCGTAGTGGGAGTTGTCATGCTGAAAGGCGTAAAACGTCGCAGGAACTTACGATTCCGGAGAGTGATTCTTCCGGAGCCATCCACCTTGACAACGTATTGATCGAATTGTTTTACCTCAATCACGGTTCCGGTCCGGTCCCATTTTCGTGGTTCCAGGCCGGTCTGGTTCTGGATCCGGACATGGTCCCCGACGGCCAGTGGAGGTAGTTTTGTCGTGTGTTCAGAGAGTCTTTCGATCTCCCTGGCATGCCGAATGCGCAAAGCTTCCTCACGATTGTTGCGTGTTTCCCGCCAGGTGTCCGATGGCAAGTATCTGCCTGGGATGATGGGTATGAAGTCCTTGACTGGCCTCTTGAAGATGATCATGGCTGGAGACAACCTAGTGTCCTGATCCGGTGCATTCCGGTACTGGAGTATTGCACGTTGGAACCGATCAGTGTCTAGTTCACCATTGGAACCAGTGTTATCGGTGATCATTCTTTTCGATGTTTTGACTGCGATCTCGGCACGACAGTTGCTGTGTGGGAAGGCAGTGGATGACAACCGATGGTTAACGCCCCACCGACGCAAGAAGTCTTGGGTGTCATGTGCCGTGAATTCTGGCCCACAGTCAGATGCCAATTCGTCGGGGATACCATAAGTGGCGAAGTTCGACCGCAGACATTTCACTAGGCCTTGTGCCCCGCCAGTAGTTAGCTGAATGATTGGCCAATTAGAGTAACGATCAACGGTGACCAAATAACTCCGACCCTTGTGATGAAAGTAATCTGAACAAACGTACTGGAAAGGGTAGGCAGGTTCAGCTGAGGCTGTAGGTGGAGCACTTGGGTGCGATGGGGCCATCCGATTGCAGTGTGAGCAGCGATTGCGCATCTCATGAATCTGGGGAGTGATTCCAGGCCAAAAGATCGAGCTGCTGGCCCGGGTGGTCATAGCCGTGACTCCTTGGTGAGCAGCATGAAGATTCTCAAGGACAAGCTTCCGTAGCTTCGGTGGGATGATAATCCTCCCCTTGTAGACCACTATGCCATCAATAGTGTAGAGGTGTTCACGGAAGGGAAAGTATTCCAAAATGGACACAGGGAAATCGTCCCGACTGGCAGGTAGACCCTGCTCAATAGAATTGAGTAACTGCAGCATCTGAGTGTCACTTGCTGTTTCGTCCCGAACATCGTCCCAAGTGACGGACCGCACAGAATCGAGTGTCTTGATGGCTGCCATAGAAATAGCCATTTCCATGCCAGAGTCGTCATCTGTGGTCCACAGCCCAGTCAAGGTGTGCTGTCTTAGTGTAGTCGATGTGGCCACATCCATAATGGAGGAAATGTCATCCACCAGTGGCAGTCGTTCCGATGGTCTGGCACCCGACGGATGTCGTGAAATCGCATCTGGTACGCAGTGTCGTTTTCCCGGGATGTGGATAATTCGGAAACGATATGCTAGGGTCCTTTCTTTCAAGTTGGCAAGCCGCGTGTTATGGATGTCCTCTAATCGTCTGTCACCAAGAAGCTTGATTAAGGGCTTGTGATCGACGGCAATAATCAGGTTCTTGCATCCCAACACAAAATACTTTACTTTTTCCAGGCTGTCCGCCACTGCTAGAGCTTCACCCTCTATCGGAGCATAGCGCGACTCCGCTGCATGGGTGAAGCGGCCTCCAGCAAGGGTGATTTTCCAGCCATCGGGGCAGCACTGTGGGGTTTCACCAGGGCATCTGCAGTGTTTTTGGAGGAGCCAGAAGCCAATCCCATCCTTCGACCAGTCAGTTGCGAGACATGTTGTCCGTTCCTTGTCAAAGATCCGGACCCCATTTGCGACTTCAGATATGATGAGTCGTTTTGATTCTTCGAATAGGGATTGTAGTGTTGCATCCCAGTAGAAGGGGGTGCATGGTTTTAGGAGGTCCCGAAAAGGTCGCATCCTCTCGGTCATGCTGAAGCAGTATGTTACCTGATTGACTAGACCAAACCAGGAGCGAATGTCAGTAATTGTTTTTGGTGTGGGGAAGTCCTGTATCGCTTGGAGATACCTTTGGCATGGTCGTACACTGTCCATGGTGATCTCGAATCCAGCGAATTCGACCGTGTCCTGACCAAAATGGAATTTCGTCGGATTTTGCGTAATCCCATTACGGCCGCACAGGTCGAGCCAGTTGCATGTCTGAAAAAAGCTCTCTTCCAATGTGTCGCTCCACATGATGGTATCATCAATACATTTGGACTTGTTTTTGAAGTCCGATACGATTTCGTCAAATCGTCTGGAGTATCCATCACCTGAAGCGATGTAACCTTGGGGAGTGGTGCAGTAACGGTATCGGCCCCATGGTGTGATGAACGTTGTCAGATGGCGGTCACATTCTCTGATTGGAACGCTGTGATAGCCATTCCAGGCGTCTGTTACCGTCTTTTTGGTGTTATGTGGCACCGCCATTGCTTGATGGAAGGGTGACTGGGTGTGGTGGGTCTCACGTGTGCAGTGCGCATTCAGTGGTTGCAGATCAACTGTCCTCCGTGGGGTCCCATCCTTCTTTGGACAGACGACCATTCTGCTGCACCATGTCACTGGTTCACCAATTGGCACCGGTTCCAGAACCCCTAACCTGATGTCACGATCGATACCAGCCTTGACTTCTGCCTGCCAGTGTAAGGGGACAGGCACTGGGGTGTGCACCGCTTTTGGTGTTGCCTCGGGGTCAACCATCAGTGTGAGCGGCGGACCTTCCATGTGGGGTAGTGGCTGGTGTTCGCAGACATTGAATGTGCTGCTTTTGTAGTACTCCAGTAGCCATTTCTCCAGCCTCTCTCGGTTCTCGTCAGTGGCCGGAAATGGGATAGATGTAGGCAGTGTAGGGGGAAGCGATCTTACCGGGCAGTTACAATTTGCATCGATAACTGCTGCCACTGCAGCACCAACTGTGTTGGATTCGCCAATGGTTGGGAAGCTACTAGACACGAGGCCTAGATCGACGCATGCTTCACGACTGAGATACATGTTCCGTGTGTCAGGTGAGATGTAGCAGATTTGTCGGGTTTCAATAATGTCGCCATTGGCTGTGCGACCAGACAGGTGTAGGAGCATGGCGCCGATAATCCGGACCCTTCCACTGTTAACAGCATTCATCTTCAGGTTGACAGGTAACAGGTCTTCATTACGCAGCCCGAGTTTGTGGAAAATATTAAGTCCTGTGAGGCAGCTTTGACAGCCAGTGTCGGCCATGGCCTGGAGCCTGGCCGATTTTGGTCGGGATGACAGTGGCTGGCCGAAATGGTCATAAGATTCCTTATCGATCCGTGCTATGAGTTTTATGTACGGCTGTGGTTGAGACTTCTTCTTGGTCCAGCCAGAGAGGTGGTCAAATATATGGTGGTCGAGGTGTAGTGGAGTTGACAAGGTGGCCATGGCCCTTTTAATTTGCGGCTTCCAAATGGCCGTTTCTCGTTCCGTGACAGAGCAGAGGAGATCGTGGACCTGGCTGCTTTCATCCACATCATGAGCATCCATTGATTTGTCCGTAGGTTTGTTGTCCGCCTTTTTCGTGCCTCCCCGGCAGACATGTGCAAAATGGCCGCGAGTGGCGCATTTACTGCATGTTTTCCCGTAGGCATTGCAGAATTGACGCCTTTGGTCGATGTTCGGCTGTTTGCCATGACCAGTTTTGCCGCAATAACTACAAATGGCCGCCTGCTTGTCGGTAGTGATCAGGGCTCTTTTGTTCTTCCAGTTTTTGTATTGGCTTGCGCCATGAGCGCCTTCACTATCGAGCAAGGCATTCTGGGAACGTTTCCCTGCTTCCTTGGCCTCGACGAAAATGAGAACTTCCTCCAAGCTCATGTTCTGATTTTGATCGCCGAGAATGTCCTGTTGTATATCTTGATCAGCGAGTCCCCGACATAGGACATCGCGAACCATGTCCTTGGTGTAGTTGACATCAGTAGGGGGATTGCATGAGCATACAACAGAAAACTTGCAGATCTCAGCTTGACCAGCCAGACGGGCTGCGTAGGTACGAATTGGTTCTTCTCGGTCCTGTCGCATGTTGTGGAGGTTTACGCGGGACACCATGGTATTCTCCTCTCGGACAGCAAGGGACCGAATGGCTTGTAGTATAGCTGCCTCGTCCTTGATTTCAATGCGTGGGTTGCTGCGGTGGAGGTCACGTCGTAGGTTATCATCACAACATTCAAGGAGTTGAACGTGAACATCATTGCTGATTATCTGGGTCGCTGCCTTGTAACCATCCCATCTTCTGGTGAAATATTGCCAATCTTCGCTGGTACCGCCGGTTTGGATACGAGGACGGCTGACTTTGTCCGGTTTGGCTGGTGCAATGGACGTGTGGGTCATGGCGTGGATGGAGAGCTGGATAGCAGCAACGGCATTGTCAGTGCTGTCAGTAACGTAGACACAGCTCGGGAAGGGGCAGACTGCAGCAGGCATCTTCAGATGAGTTGATTGTTCATAAACAAGAATGTATCAATTGAATGCAGGTTTATTAGCAACAACGATGAACAATCAATCTGCAAGACAAAGAAAGCGATGGTAGATATTAGAATAAGATAATAGATACAGAATATGCAAATAACAATGCGCAGTATTACACAAGATGAGAACGCAATAGAGAACAGCACCATACAAGAGTTGTCTAGTTTTTAGCTTGTGGTGGAGTCCCGCCCCTAAAATCGTGATGTTCATTCATGATGTCACCTGTGTGATGTGATGGAGGGAAAGGTTTCTCAGCACGCAATGATAACTGCCTGACCAAGAATCTTCTGATAGTCAAAATCATTATTAAAAACTACCAGCAGCAACAAAAATTCCCTCGATGACGTAGCCAGTCACATGAGCAATCAAATCGCCGTTTTTTGGGTGGCGGGGGCCAATCAAGTGATATTTATTCAAATAAAAAGGACAATTAAGTGTTAAGTGAAGCAATATCTATTAATTAAACCAAGCATGATTTTCTGTGTCTGTGGCCCTTTAAGTGCTTGCTGTAACTGATGTTGCGAGAGGATAATGTGTCAAGTACAGAGGTACTTCACATGTAGGTACTTTATCAGATCAAAGTACTCAGAGTGGAGCAAACATCAGGAAGAGTGGTATGTTTCTTGCCCCTCTCAAGGTTCACCGACCATGTTTGCTCAAGTTGGCTTTTGGAAGGATTCCTATCGTGTGCAGCTGAAATCGGAACAGCCGGCTGTGCTTGCGTGTGGAATGAAGGTTGAGAATCTGGAAGGATTTCCTGAGATTGTGCAGATAAAAATAGAGGATGTGAACTCCTTTGGCGTGGAAGAGGAGCAAAGCGACCAGCCGAATGGTGAGTTGTGTGATCGACATGACTTCTGACGGGATCTGTGTTTGGTTATTCTCAAGTTTTTTATGTACATGATGGAGCCTCGTGGAGGAGATGGAACAGAATGGAAGGGAATGATATGGAGAGGAGAAAACAACAATTTGCAGAGTCAACACAACAAACACAACAACATGCATTTTAAGGCCATTTTCCCTGCTAGAGCTGGGGTTAGCCTTGCGGTCCCCATGACAATCTTCTCCATTTTGCCCTATTTTCTGCCTCTCTCCTTGTTAACCTCCTTGCCCGCATTTCTTCTTCCACCATCTTTAGCCAAGTCTTTCTCGGTCTTTCCGGTCTTCTACTTCCTTCTACATTCATTTCCATCACTCTTCTCAACCAGTCACTTTCATCCTTCCTCAACACATGACCAAACCATCTCAACCTGTTCCTCTTCACAGCATCAATCATAGGCTCTATTCCCATCATCTTTCGCAATTCATCATTTGTCTTCCTCTCTATCAACGATACTCCGCCCATCCACCGAACCATTCGCATTTCCACCCTTTCCAGCCTTCGTTGCTGCTCTACATTCATGACCCATGTCTCGCTCCCATAAATCATAACACTTTCTCACACATACAGCATACACCTTTCCCTTATACTTCAACGACACTCCCCTCCTCATCAGCATGCCACTCAGTTCCCGAAACTTCTTCCGTGCATATCTCACTCTAGCAACCGTTGCCGTGTCTGATCCACCTTCTCCATTCAGCATGTCTCCGAGGTAGCAAAATGTTTTCACACCTTCCAGCTTCACGCCGTCTCCCAGATCCAACTCAACATTTCCTCCATCTGCAGCTCCCTCTGTGCACACCTTGCATTTGAATGTAGCTGCCACACTGGTTAATGACCCTCTCAGACCACTACATTTTTGATGAACCCACTCAGCGCACATTGTACATTGAATGGAGTTCACTCCGACACCCTTCCTGCACACAGCACATGGCCACTTCCCAGTTCTTTCCACCTCACCACATGCTTTACCACTTGCCATCACCTTCGTCTTTCCTATATTCACCTTCAGACCTTTTGTCTCCATACATTCCTTCCACTTGTTCATCTTTTCCTTCAGTCCATCCATACTTTCCGCAATCAACACCAGATCATATGCATACAACAACTCCCACGGTAAACCCTCCTTTACGTTCTGAGCCAGCACCTCCATCACAGCTACAAATGGTAGTGGACTTAGTACCGACCCCTGATGCACTCCCACTTCACCTCAAACTCACCGCTGTTCACGTCCTTTGTCCTTTCAGCTGTGCGCGCTCTTTTGTACATTGCCATCACTACTTTGATCATCCATTCCTCCACTTCTAACTTCCTCAGTGCCCATGTCAATACTTCGCGTGGAACCCTATCGAATGCTTTCTCCAGATGAACAAACCCAAGAAACAACTTCTTCCTCTTCTCCATGTACTTCTCCTGCAACTGCCTCACAATAAAGAGCGCGTCTGTCGTTCCTCTTCCTGGCATAAATCCAAACTGCATTTCGTCGATCTTCACCTTCTTCCTTATCCTCCTCTCCAACACCCTTTCCAATACCTTCATTCCATGCTCCAATAACTTTATCGCTCGGTACGAGCCACACTCCCGAGGGTCACCTTTCCCCTTGTATAGAGGGACGAGGGTACTCAGTTCCCAATCCACTGGAACGTGGCCTTCTTTCACCACCAGATTACAGATCTCTGTCATTCTCTTCACACCCCAACTTCCTGCTGCCTTCAACATATCTCCCACAACTTCCGTCAGCCCTCCCGCTTTTCTACTCTTCATTGCTTTTATCGCTTCCTCAACTTCCTTCTCGGTTATCTTCTCTGCCGGTCCTAAAACTGGGTTACTCTCTATGTTGCCATCCTATTCATTCTGTGTATTCAACAGCATTTCCATATATCTTTTCCATCTTCCTTTAATTCCATCTGGGTCCACAACGATTTGTCCCACTTCATCCTTCAAGCCACTCACCCCCATCACATCACACCTCTCTTTCGCTATCTGCTTTGCATTCCTGAATACTGCTCTCTGACCCTCTTCCGAATCCAAGCGTTCTTCGAACATTTTCCTACATGCCTCCTGCGCCTTTGCTACCTCTTTCTTTGCAGCCTTCTTGGCTGCCTTATAACTTTCATGCTCTGCTTTTTCTGCTCCCGTACCCTTCGCCTTCTTCCACTCCTTGAACTTCTTCCTCTTCTCGTCAATCCTCTTTCCAACTTCATCATCCCACCACCATGTTTCCGAGTGCATCGGTGGTCCTTTTGTCCATCCACATACCTCACCAACGGCTCCCAACAGACTATCTTTCATTGACATCCAACCACATTCAAGCTCAACCACATCATCCTCTACCCTACTCAGGCTCTCTTTTAATGCCTCCCTTACTGTCACCTCTTTCAACCTCCACACCTTCATTCACGGTTGGTACTTCACCCGCCGAGCTCTCCTCGCACCTTTCTCCCTCATGTCGCAGACAACCAAGTGGTGCTGTGAAACAGCCTCCTCCCCCGGGATCACCTTTGTGTCCCGGAGGTGCCCCCTATCTCGCCAACGCACCATCAGGCAGTCAACGGTTGTCGTCGACCCACCTGACGTGTATGTAACAAGCTTATTATCCCCTTTCTGGAACTGAGTGTTACAAATCAACAAATCAGCAACATTATCAAACTCCAAAATCCTTTCACCTTCTCCATTTCGCACACCATATCCGTAACCCCCATGAACTCCCTCAAAACCGTCCATACTCCTTCCCACATGTCCATTTAGGTGTCCTCCTACCACAACAACTTCCTCGTCTTTCACGTTTTCCATCAGCTTCTCTATCGCACACCAGAACTTGTCCTTCTCTTCATCGCTCCTCCCACCCTGCGGAGCATATCCCGAGATGACGTTCACCAAGAGCTTTCCAATCATCATTTTCACCATCATCAACCTATCACTCACTCTAGTCACACTCACCACACTGTCTACAAACTCCTCAGAAAACAGGACACCAACACCATTCATGCCCTCCGGGCACCCTTGCCATGCAAACTTGTATTTCTGTCCCTGCCTACCCTTCACCATTCTCACAACACTTCCCTTCCATCTCGTCTCTTGCACACAACATATGTCCACTCTTCTTCTGACCAATACTTCCACCACTTCTCCTGATCTCGCTGTCATTGTCCCTCCATTCCATGTCCCAAACCTCAGAAACCAATCTCCACTTCGGGCTGTACCCTGCCCATATGTAGTTGTAATTGTCCCGGTAATTGTAATTTGCAGAGTCAATGTGAGAGTGAAATGAAGGGAAGGGGAAGGAAGAAAGGAGAAGCACACATGCAGGTGAACAAGCTGCAAACAATTTGAATGAAACACAAGAAGGAGAAGGGGAAGGCGGAGATGAAACAGAAAAGTAACAAACCAAACAACAACCAATGAACAAATGAAAAGAGATGAGGGAGAGGGGGGAAATGACAATGACCTGGAAAAAGGGAGTGCTTTGGAATGGAGTAATTTGTGGTGGAAAAGATAATGGTTGGATTGGGGATTATGTGAGATGGTGACAAGCAGGTGTCTTGAAGACCTGGAGGGAAGAATGAGATTGAAGAGAATGTGGAACATGTTTCCGCAGGTGGTAAAACAGAGGAATGGATAAGTGGAGGTGAGCAGTGATTCTAGATTTTGAGAATTTCACCAGAAGGTGTTTGCTGGTGAACGTGTTACCGCAGAAACCTGGAGGGGTGGGACAAAGCATGAAAAGGGGAGACCAGAAAGAAGGCAGAATAAGAGACACCACCAACCTGTCTGTGGTGTGAACGTCATGGGCCCGCAGACTCAGCTTCATCGAGGGAGATTCCAATTGTCTTGAGGCCTTGATTTCCACGGAGTGAAGCTGAGAAAGATGAGGCAAAAGAGCCAGGCAAGAGGGGGGAGCAATTTTAATGTTGATGAAGCTGTTGATGAAGTCCTTGTTCGTGGATAACAGATCAAGTGTGTTGAGGAAGGACTTTGCACAATGGAGGATGCTCAATCTTGCTTTGAAGGCCAACTGAGAAATGTTGTTTCCCCAATAAAGATCATCGCTGATGATGAGACCCTAAATTTGGAGTTACTGAACTTCTTCATGAGGATTGAAAAGAAAGGAGGTTGGAGGGTTTGCCAGATGATCCTTTTCACAGAGAGAGAGTGAGAGGGTGAGATTTGTAAGAATTGATGACATATTCCAAGTGTTTGAGCTACTTGTAATTCTATAAATGTCTGAAGAGAGGGAAGAGGCTGCTGCTTTTCTGAAGAATGAGGCATGTCATGGCAAAAGGAAAGCCTGGTGTTTGCTTCATAGCCACGACCCCCTGTCGTGCCATTGAAATAACACCAGGTGGGTTGACTCAGCCTGTCATCCTTCCGACTTCGGCATCTAAATGGTAAATGATCATAAATGAGTGCACTAAACAGCAACAACAGCAGACGGTGGGGCATCAGCAAAGAGATGGAGGATTTTCCCAAAAGTCAGAGAGATGGTTGATGGAAAAAAGGACTTGACCTACCACACTGCCTGAGGACAATACAACCTCGACAGGGAGAGAAGATGAGAGGATTCCATTGAGATTTAAGCTTAACACATGTCTGGGGAGAAAACCCTGATCTCATGTGTGACATTGAAGGCCTCCATCCATTTTTGAGAGAGCAGAAGAATAACGTTCATGGTAGAGTCACTGGAAAGGGTGGAAATGTGAATGGTTTGGTGGATGTGCGGAGTATCGTTGAGAGAGAGGAAGACAAATGATGAATTGTGAAAGATGATGGGAATAGAGCCTGTGATGGATGCTGTGAAGAGAAACAGGTTGAGATGGTTTGGTCATGTGTTGAGGAAGGACGAAAGTGACTGGTTGAGAAGAGTGATGGAAATGAATGTAGAAGGAAGTAGAGGATGGGGAAGACTGAGAAAGACTTGGCTAAAGATGGTCGAAGAAGAAATGCGGGCAAGGGGGTTAACAAGGGTAGATGCAGAAAATAGGGTAAAATGGAGAACATTGTCATGGGGCCCGCAAGGCTAACCCCGCTCCAGCAGGGAAAATGGCCTTAAAATGCCTGTTGTTGTTGTTTGTTGTGGAGTCACTGGGTGTGAATCTGAACTTTTCACACATTTGCTGTGCATTTTGAGTTGTGGCTCCGTCCTCCATCATAAGAAGATTTCTCTCATTCGGTCAACTGTGCACATTGAAATGACCATGCGGTGAAATTCATAAAACCATAACATTGTGATGAATGATTCATGCATGTGCATTTGCCTCCACTTACAGTCCTGGGAGGTGATTACTCTCAGGAGGTAATATTGTCATGTCTCCTGTTTGGGAGTCTGAATCCATTACAATTTACATCCATTGAAAGTCCAATAACTTGTCTCATTTGTCATTGGAGGAAACAATCAATGGGCTCTCGCCTCATCAATCATCTCCAGCTGTGACTCAGACTAGACAGGTAGCCAACACTTGGGCCCTCTCATGAAAGAAAGCTGAATAAAGCATCTAAGAAACGCCACACAAGATAAGACCTTTGCTGTTTTAAGCTCTACCCAGGTTCTTCCACAGCTGCAGACAATTGGAAGTAGCAAAAGGATAAAAACCCCAATGCTGCAAGCTCATATCATGGACTGATTTCATCACTGATTAGCGAATCGTCAGCGATAGCTTCGACGGAACGTTGTTCGGTGGAGGAATCCAGGGCCTTCAATCTTCATATCATGTGCAACACTTGGGTCTTGATTTGTATCATTGTTTGGAATCCGGCTTTTCTGCTGATGAAGGTGATAGTGGGAAGTTAAAAAAAATTGTTCTGTGTGCCGGGATTATCTCGACTACCCTTTGTGAAAGCCAACAAGGGATCATAAATGTCCATTAACTAACGCTAGCAGACAAGACATTCAGTTTAATATTCATCCGATGGATGGCACATTGATGAATTGACTGCATGCGGAAAACCGGGATGGCAGTTTATTTGTGGGCCGAGATTTGAACTTTGACTAGATTGCTCAAAGGTATACTTGCAAGGTATTGGTGTGTGCCTGCCCTCTGGTGAACACCGCAGGGCGACACGGATGACCAAACGAGCTTTACTCCCAGGCGTTCAATCCAAATTTACGGTATTCTTTACACGCGAGGGAAAGGGGGATGACGAACTTACCTGGACGGCTTCCACCCGACTTCTTCGCACCTGGATAAATTAATCACCTCAAACGACACAGGGTTAAAATGTACAAAAAGACCGGCTTTATTAAATAAACTGCCGGTAACAAGGAAAGCACCATAAAAATAAATTCCTCATTGGAGCGCCCCGGTACAGACTCAAATACAAACAATGGGAAACATAACTGTAAAAATTAATATGTGTTTGTGTGGCACTTCGCTCAAATCGGCTCTTGAACCTCGTCAGGAATCGTCAAAACCCCTTCGCGTCCTTTGCGGCAAAACCGCAGACTGCACTGCCGTGGGCACAAAGTAGGCGTCACGCACCCTCGTCCGCCCAGCCACACTCGTCTTCATCGTCCTTGCGCGGGAAACCGCAGTTCTCGGTCCGCAGTTCCTCCTCCTCCACACGATTGCGATGAAGATGTCAGAACATGACCGTTCACCACCAAATCCAGCAAACGAGAGATACAAAATCGTGGCTGTTCCCAATGAATGTCCCTCGCTCCGGAGCACCCCATCACAAAAGAGAAAGCCACGACGAAAGCGAGAGAAGAAGAAAGAGGTAAAATGTCAGGACACAACTGTTCGTGATGAAACTCCCTTGCACAAGAGGAGAAAATGTCGGCCGAGCGTTCCTTTGGAGTCAAGGCTCTGACGTCATCTCATGACGTCTCTGTGTCCGCTCCCCTCAGCCAGTCCCATCTTAGCAGTCTTTTTGCCAATCAAATCACGGACCGATCACTGCTATTTGGGGCGTGGCTTCATGGACATTTTGTGCGTCTGTGCTCACCATGTCGATGTTATCTATGGTCGTGTTCAATGTCCTGTTTCCGGTTGGTTTTTATTTGGTGTAGTTAATGCGCGATTTCTTACTATTTGTGTGTTTTGCTGGTGTCATAAGGAACAAAGGAAAAAATAACAGAGGCCATTACATACAGGGGATTAATTTACCCATCATCCCTAGCTAATGAACAAACACCACCCCTCTCATGGGGACAAAGACACACTCTTCCACGACATACAATCTACACAAATTTCCTACTTATGATACATCAAGGTTCTTCTTCATCACGACATACGGAGCATGGTAATCTATCCACTCTCCCTGGCTCCAAGGTAATCATTGTCTACCCCCTACAAATGTAACACAGCCCCCTTAAATTCACCCTTAAATTTTGCATCGAACCCTCAGATTACCCATGCCAATTTTTCCACATTTCGCTATCTTCACCAAAGAAGGGTGCTTCTCCATACACCTGCCAGCCGAGCATGGCCCCATATGCTCGGCTCGTTCCAAATTTCCCGATACCATCCCATGGCTCTCTTCCCAAGCCGAGGGTCCACAAATCACCACAGAATATCTGTGGAAGGTCATTCTCACTATCATGTTCCACAGGTGCCACAATGGTTGTCTGGTGGGCTATACTCATCACTGTCCATGCGGACCGACCCACGTCCAAAAACCAGCACAGCATGGCAGTTCATCACATGCTGTCTGTCCCAGAGTCTCAGGGAGAGACAGCATGGCAGTTCATCACATGCTGTCTGTCCCAGAGTCTCAGGGAGAGGCAGCCAGGCCGCATGCCCGGGTGGTCACCACATCAGGCCCTTGTTGGCCGTCTGTGGTGCCTTCACCAAAGGCACCACAGACGTGGTGCCCACAACACCTCCCGCGAGTGGTCCTCATAATACACCATCCTAGGTACCTGTGAGAAACCACTTCAGACACCCGGAGGTCTTAACCCGCACCAGGATCCGGTGACCCTGCCAGCCCGAGACACTCGCTTGGACGGCGCCCCGATGAACAAGAGAAGCCACACTTCACCCTACCTCCCGTGGGGCCCAGTTCGTACCATGACACCTATGGTCAGACCCCACGTCCCAATCTCACCAGCACAGGCCCCCCAGCTGGCTGGCATAATCAGATTTTGAAAGGGGCAACTTTTTCCTGAGGCCGACTTCAATGACCTCTCCTGGTCCGAATTCCGCACCCCGGGGACCAATTCCCTCCAAGGCGGTGCCAAACCAAACTTCCATTTAAATTGAATTTTAAATTTTCTTTGAAAATTTTTTGCCCCTTGTGTCCAAACGGCAGCTGCAGGTAACGACCCCTTTCTAAGGTTGCTCTGCGTCTCCCTGCAGTTGTTCCAAATTTTCGATGGGGACCAGTTCTTCCGAGGCTCTATCTCCCGACTATTCCATGTCCGAATCCAGCTTGGAGCCAAAACACCTCCCCCCCCGCCCCTGCTGGGTTTTCAATTTCGGAGCCTTTTGTACCCAATTGTTGTTTGTGGTGAGGGTCTCCTCGGTCACTTTAATCTCATCCTGGGGACATTCCATGGGCCGACTCACCTCATCGCCCAGACTCTCTTTGACTCGATCGATCCACTTCCTGATGACACGGTCCAAGGTGCTCGGCCGCTCCGGTCAAAATTCATTCACATTATCATCCCCAATCACTTCTGGCCCCAACATGTATTCATCGATACACACCCGGTCTGGTTCTGTTACACGGACCTCCAATATCTTTACCCCCTGTTGCTCTGCACCAAAGATCTGGTGCCTCACAAGTTCCAATTCGTCTCCCTGTTGTTGCATTGTGACATCCACACCAGCCCGACAGCCTTCCAGGTCATTTCCAGTCCAACATTCCCCATTTAAATTTGAGTTTCCCCCATTTACCTCGAGACACTCCCCATTTACCTCCAAACATGCCGTCTCCTGCGCCCCTAGTGTATCAGCTTGGGTTGCACCCTCTTTCATTCATTCTTTCATTCCCAATACAATCTCTTCCCCTGCTACTTTGTCAATGCATTCCCCCAGTTCTTGTGTTGTTCCCTCCATTTTTCTTCCATTCGTTCATTCCTTCCCTCCATTACATCAATTTTGCCTTCCAATTGTTCCCCACGCTCATTCTGAGCATTAATTTGTTCACTCAGGCTATCTTTAATGAAACATTTCCCCTCCTGTGCCACAATGTATCAGTTTTGTTTTTTCCATTCCATTGATTTGTCCCTTCAATTCATTCTCTATTTCCTCCATGAATTTGTTCGTTTGTTCTCTTCGGGCTTTTATTTCAGCTAATGTTACATCCATGATGGCTATCATTCGTTCAGTATGGGCATCCATTTTTTCATTCATTTGTTCGCTCCGAGCATCCATTCCCATTAACCATTTCCACATGGCCTGGAAATCCATCGGATCCGTTCCCATTGTCGCCGGCTCCCTCATAGGAAAGGGGGGTGGACTCGTGCTCGGGACGTGCACACAAAGAAAGAACAATTCAGTATCTTTTACTTTTTATTCCGATAACATAATCATCAAAATATGTCTCCAACTCATCAATATTTTCCACAATGCTACTTCCTCGATTTCAAAACATGTTTATTTTTATGCTCCAGATTAATTTGTTTCAGCTTTTGATAAAAAAAATGCACCAACCCAACTGGTATTTACCCTCCAAATTGTTTCCTGAGCCTGGACCTCCATTGTGCAGCTAAATAGCACCAGGCAGACTGAATCCGCCCATAATCCTTCAAGGTTTACAAAATGCGCAGCAAGTTACAAGAATAGGGGCACTGCATCGGCGGCACCACCACGTTCGAACATCGCAATTTCCCACATCTTTTACACTATATGTCCATGATTTAATCACCCCCGTTCATTGTTTTAGCCAAATTTCTTAGCCTACCCCCTACACAGCGTGTGTGTGTGTGTGTGTGTGTGTGTGTGTGTGTGTGTGTGTGTGTGTGTGTGTTTTCATAAGGCTAGGTTTTATAGGCTTCGTGTAGTGCTTTCGGTGGGATTTAAGTGGGGGGTTGGGGGGGGGGTTAAGGGGCAATTACTGTGTGTCCGCCTGTTAGAAGACCCAATGACCCAGAAGACCCCAAGGACTCTGAAGACCCAAAATACCCCAAAGACTCAAAGGACCCAAAATACCCAAAGGACCCCAAAGACTGAGCACACCTAATGGACCCTGAAGACCCAAAAGACCCAAACAACCCCAAGGACCCAAATGACAAAAAGGACCCAAAAGACCCCAAGAACTCAGAAGAACCCCAAGTACTCTGAAGATCCAAAATACCCCAAAGACCAAAAAGACCCAATTAACCCCAAACACCCAAAAGACCCAATATAATGAAAAGACCCTGAAAGAAAGAAATGGACCCCAAAGACGCAAAATTTTGGTAAGACCCAAAAATCCCTAAGACCTAAAAGACCTCAAGGACCCAGAAGACCCAATAGACCCAAAATACCTGAAGACCCAAAATGCTCTGTCGAATGTTAAAGACACAAAAGATAATGAAGACCTAGAAGACCCCAAGGACTTTGAAGACCCAAAATACCCCAAAGGACCCCAAAGACTGAAAAGACCCAATGGACCCCAAAGGCCCAAAAGACCCAGAGGATCCAAAAGACCCAAACAACCCCAAGGATCCAAATTACAAAAAGAACCCTAATGACTCAGAAGACCCCAAGGACTCTGAAGACCCAAAATAACCCAAAGACCAAAAAGACCCAAAGGACCCCAAAATACCCCAAATACTGCAAAAACCTTAAAGACCCAAAAGACAACAAAAACCCAAAAGGCCCTGAAGACCCAAAACTTCCCAAAGACCCAAAACACTGAATAGACCCCAAGACCCTTAAAACCCCATGAAGACCCAAAATATTGAAAAGACCCCAAGACCCCAAGACCCTCAAATACCCAAAACACAACCAAGACCCAACATACCCCAAAGACCCACAAAGACAAAAATACCTCAAAGACCCAAAATACCCTGAAGATCCAAAGACTCCAAAGACCCTAAAATACCCAGAAGACCGAAAAGACCCCAAAGACAAAAAAGACCCAAAAAACTGTTCCAACCCATCATTTTTGATGGCCTTTATGCTCGTGTTTAATATGTTACAAGATTCAATTTATCATGTATGTAACAGGACCCCAATAAACCCACCACTGAGAAGACTTTGCCCAAACATCATGCTGAAATGTCAAAGCACAATAACATACATGTACTCAATCAGTTCCCTTCATTCATATGACATAATTACAAAATAGAAGATAACATCAAATGGTTTATCATTGCCTTGGTTCCTAAGGAACCATGACAAGAGGTTGTACAACATTGCCTCTGTTGGAGTTACACTTTTCCCTATCCTGAGAAATGAATTTAAACAAAGAAATTCAGTTGGGATGCCGGCGATGATTTATCTACTCTTCACGAAAAGCACATGATTTGTTTTTACAATCAGAAAACATTATAGAATAAAATGCAATACCCTCTCCTCTGGCGAGGGTAACGAGAAGGGCACTTTGTGGAGAGCATACCTCCGCCTGGTTGACCATATCACTCAATGGTGAAGAATCACTAAGAAAATTATTCTAGCTGGATCCAGATTCGGATCTTCACCATTATTGAATTGATTCTTCTTTGTCACACACACAACCTGTCCAATAAGTTTCGTCCAAATCCATCCATAACTTATTGAGATATCCTGCAAAGTATCGTTTTTCGCCCAATCTCCCAATGGTGAAGAATCACTTTAAAATTTTTAGTAGCCAGATCCGAATCCGGATCTTCACCAAAATGTAATAATTTCGTTCTGATCACATATGCTACATCTCTACCAAATTTTGTCCGAATCCGTCCACAACATTTTGAGATATTTTATTCATAAACGGACAGACAGACAAACAGACAAACAAACAGGCACAGATAGACAGGGGTGAAAACGTAACCTCCATCCACCTTTGATGACGGATGTAATCATTATTCTGCTACTAATTTCTCCCACAATGTCACAATGCTTTGACACGTCACTATTCCCTTGGGGAAAGTTTATATTTTCTCTGTTCAAGTAAGACTTCAAAAGGTCTGGTGTTGGCTTAGCGGTCAGGGTACCAGTTTGGGATCCGAGGATCCTGGGTTCGAATCCCGGTCGATCGCTGAATTAACGCCAGGGGGGTTGACTCAGCCTGTCATCCTTCCGAGGTCGGCAAATTGAGTACCAGTTCACTGGTAATTCCCTGTTTGTCGTAAAAGGTGAAAAAAAGGGTTGGCGTCAGGAAGGGCATCCGGCCGTACAACATTGCTTCAAAAAGGGGACCAAAAAACAACAACCACGGTGCCCGAAAAAGGCCAACCCCCGCTTTGCGGGGAAAAATGGCCTCGAAAGGTGGGGTTAAGACCTCAAATCAATGATTTTAATGCAATATTTATATTTATTTAGCTATTTTAAGAGTCTGGAACCAGCTATGCATGTAACGCAACACTGCCTGCATTTAATAAAAGTTACTTTTCCAGATTTATTTGTGAAAGTGGAAGTGAAAACTGAACACGACATTGATGTTCACCTGGATCGACCCGAACCCAAATATGCTGAAGCTTCTTTCTTCAAGAACCATCCCCATGAAGGTTTCTGTCAATGTCTATACATTTTGATTTGAACAGTTTGATGATGAACTCTGGTGTTAAGAAAGATAGGGCCAATACTCCTGGTATAGTACCTGGTAGAATAATACCTGGTAGAATAAACAGTATACTGCACCGACTTAGGGTATTTTAAACCAATTTCAATGGTTGCTAGAAGACAGGGCAGCATGTACAATCATACTAACATAATCATGTCAGAATCAAACTTTAAACAAACAAAGAAAAAAATACGTATTTTTGGGGGCAACTCCCCCTCCCTGAACCCCATATACGTCCGAAGACCACAATTTTTCTTATGCCTCTAACAAACATTAGTACATCAATGGTGATTAAGGTTTGGTGAGGTTTCATCGAAATTGCAAGTGTAGTTTTTGAGAAGAAAGCAAATACCTATTTTGGGGGTAACTCCTCCCCCCCCCCCCCCCACCCTCCATAGATCCCCAAAGGGGCAGATTTTTTTTAATGCAGTGAATATACTTTGGTACATCATGGGTTGTGAAGGTTGAGGTGAAGTTTCATCGAAATAGTGTGTGTAGTTTCTGAGAAAAAAGCAAATACCTATTTTGGGGGGAACCCTCCCCGTGGCCCCCAAAGGGGCATTTTCTTTTCATGCCGTGAACAAACTTTGGTACATCATGGGTAGTGAAGGTTGTGGTGAAGTTTTATCGAAATTGTGTGTGTCGTGTCTGAGAAGAAAGGAAATACCTATTTTGGGGGGAAATCCCCCGTTAGTTTCCCAAGGGGGCAGATTTTTTTTAATGCCGTGAACAAACTTCGGTACATCACGGGTGGTGAAGGTTGTGGTCAACTGTCATCAAAATTGTGTGTCTAGTTTCAGAGAAGAAAGCGAATACCGATTTTAGGGGGGGTCAAACCTGGACCCCCGTAGACGCCTTTAGACTTTGATTTTCTTCGTGCTGTGAACAAACATCGGTACATCACGGGTGATGAAGGTTGTGGTCAGGTTTCATCGAAATAGTGTATGTAGATTCAGAGGAAAAAAGCAAATTCCTATTTTGGGGGGGTCAAACCTGGATACACTCTGACCCCGGTAAACCCCCTTAAACCCCGATTTTTTCAGTGCCGTGAACAAACTTTAGTCACAACACAAGAAGTATCATTTGTGCCAAATTTGGGCGCAATCCCATCAGCGGTTTCAGAGAAGAAGTTTCAAGTGTTTACGGACAGACGGACGGACAGACTGACAGACGGACAACGCACCATCTGATAAGCTCCCCCGTTCCAGTTGAGCTAAAAAGCTAGAGCAATGCGACTCTGCGCCAAAATGCATCCGCATGTCATGGGTAGATGCCGTAGTTCGCTGTCCTAAAAAGAAACAAGTGTTTTTTTGTTTTTGTTTTGTATACAAGATCGAGGCTCGTGAAAGAGCGAACATTAATCACACAGAAAGACAAACTGACACATAAAACATATAACATCGGGAGCGGTAGACAAGATGGGGAGAGAGGGGGAACGACACAAACACAACAGTTGAGAGCAGGGACCGAGAGACATGGAGACATCGAGAGATCTGTGGGAGGGAGAGGGCTTTGGCGGGGGGAGGCATGGGAACGGGGGGTGGGAGAGGTATAAAACATATGGACACTGCCAGGACTTCCAGAAAAGAAGTTGAATTTCAAACAAGGTGGATCTGGGGTGAATTAGTGGGGGTAGAAAAGATCAAGGTTTTGGATGGGGGAAGATAAAAGATGGTGGTGAACAGCTGTTTTAAATACCTGGTGATTTAAATCCTTTCAGCTGTTTTCAAATATCCCATTTTCACCAGACAGGACAGGTTTCACATCAATCGGTGAAGCGGTTTCGGAGAAGGGATTTTGTTTCAATATCGGCTTTCAATATCAGCACCTGTACCGGGGTGTGTACCCCGGTTTAAAATAGGTACACCGTATCCCTGTGTGTCGTAAGAGGCGACTAAAAGGGTTGGTGTCAGGAAGGGCATCCGGACATAAAATATTGCCTCAAAAAGGGAACCATGACAATTACAACTACATATGGGCAGGGTACAGCTCGAAGTACCCCGTGAGGGACCTCACTCCCTCTCGTCAAAAATCGAGGTGGGGAACCCAATCGAAGCAAGGGTAGAAATCACTCCATTTCTGATGACGAAACGTCTGATGCCCCACGTGGATATCGGTTTCTGAGGTTTGGGACATGGAATGTAGGGACAATGACAGGGAGATCAGGAGAAGTGGTGGAAGTATTGGTCAGAAGAAGAGTGGACATATGTTGTGTGCAGGAGACGAGATGGAAGGGAAATGTGTGAGAATGGTGAAGGGTAGGCAGGGACAGAAATGCAAGTTTGTGTGGCAAGGGTGCCTGGAGGGCATGAATGGTGTTAGTGTCCTGTTTTCTGAGGGGTTTGTAGACAGTGTGGTGAGTGTGACTAGAGTGAGTGAAAGGTTGATGTGGTGAAAATGATGATTGGAAAGCTCTTGGTTAACGTCATCTCGGGGTATGCTCCGCAGGTCGGTCGGAGCGATGAAGAGAAGGACATGTTCTGGTGTGCAATAGAGAAGCTGATGGAAAACGTGAAAGATGAGGAAGTTGTTGTGGTAGGCGGAGACCTAAATGGACATGTGGGAAGGAGTCTAGATGGTTTTGAGGGAGTTCATGGGGGTTACGCATATGGTGTGAGGAATGGAGAAGGTGAAAGGATTTTGGAGTTTGCTGATGGAGCTGGTTTGTTGATTTGTAATACTCAGTTCCAGAAAGAGGATAATAAGCTTGTTACATACACGTCAGGTGGGTCGACGACAACCGTTGACTGCCTAATGGTGCGTTGGCGAGATAGGGGGCACCTCCGGGACACAAAGGTGATCCCGGGGGAGGAGGCTGTTTCACAGCACCACTTGGTTGTATGCGATTTAAGGGTGAAAGGTGCGAGGAGAGCTCGGCGGGTGAAGTACCAACCGAGATTAAAGGTGTGGAGGTTGAAAGAGGTGACGGTGAGGGAGGCATTAAAAGAGAGGCTGAGTGTGGTAGAGGTTGATGTGGTTGAGCTTGAAAGTGGTTGGATGTCAATGAAAGATATTCTGTTGGGAGCCGTTGGTGAGGTATGTGGATGGACAAACGGACCTCCGAGGCACTCGGAAACATGGTGGTGTGATGATGAAGTTGGAAAGAGGATTGACGAGAAGAGGAAGAAGTTCAAGGAGTGGCAGAAAGCGAAGGGTACGGGGGCAGAAAAGGCAGAGCATGAAAGTTATAAGGCAGCCAAGAAGGCTGCAAAGAAAGAGGTAGCAAAGGCGCAGGAGGTATGCAGGAAAATGTTCGGAGAACGCTTGGATTCAGAAGAGGGTCAGAGAGCGGTATTCAGGATTGCCTAAGCAGATAGCGAAAGAGAGGTGTGATGTGATGGAGGTGAGTAGCTTGAAGGATGAAGTGGGACAAATCGTTGTGGACCCAGATGGAATTAAAGGAAGATGGCAGAGATACATGGAAATGCTGTTGAATGCAGAGAATAAATGGGACTGCAACAAAGAGAGTAACCCAGTTTTAGGACCGACAGAGAAGATAACTGAGAAGGAAGTTGAGGAAGCGATTAAAGCAATGAAGAGCAGAAAAGCGGGAGGGCCGACGGGAGTTGTGGGAGATATGTTGAAGGCAGCAGGAAGTTGGGGTGTGAAGAGAATGACAGAGATCTGCAATCTGGTGGTGAAAGAAGTAAAGGCCGCATTCCAGTGAATTGGGAACTGAGTACCCTCGTCCCTCTATACAAGGGGAAAGGTGACCCTCTGGACTGTGGCTCGTATCGAGCGATAAAGTTATTGGAGCATGGAATGAAGGTATTGGAAAGGGTTGTTGGAGAGGAGGATAAGGAAGAAAGTGAAGATTGACGAAATGCAGTTTGGATTTATGCAAGGAAGAGGAAGGACAGACACACTTTTTATTGCAAGGCAGTTGCTGAAGTACATGGTGAAGAGGAAGAAGTTGTTTCTTGGGTTTGTTGATCTGGAGAAAGCATTTGATAGGATTCCACACGAAGTGGTGACATGGGCATTGAGGAAGTTAAGAGTGGAGGAATGGTTGATCAGAGTAGTGATGGCAATGTACGAAAGAGCGCGCAGAGCTGTAAGGACGAAGGACGGGAACAGTGGTGAGTTTGACGTGAAGGTGGGAGTGCATAAGGGGTCAGTACTAAGTCCACTACTATTTGTAGCTGTGATGGAGGTGCTGGCTCGGAATGTAAAGGAGGGTTTACCATGGGAGTTGTTGTATGCAGATGGTCTGGTGTTGATTGCGGAAAGTATGGATGGACTGAAGGAGAAGATGAACAAGTGGAAGGAATGTATGGAGACAAAAAGTCTGAAGGTGATTATCGCAAAAATGAAGGTGATGGCAAATGGTAAAGCAAGTGGTGAGGTGGAAAGAACTGGGAAATGGCCGTGTGCGGTGTGCAGGGAGGGTGTCGGAGTGAACTCCATTCAATGTACAATGTGCGCAGAGTGGGTTCATCAAAAATGTAGTGGTCTGAGAGGGTCATTAACCAGTGTGGCAGCTACATTCAAGTGTAAGGTGTGCACAGAGGGAGTTGCAGATGGAGGAAATGTTGAGTTGGATCTTGGCGACGGCGTGAAGCTGGAAGGTGTGAAAACATTTTGTTACCAAGGAGACGTGTTGAATGGAGAAGGTGGATCAGACTCGGCAACGGCTGCTCGAGTGAGATGTGCATGGAAGAAGTTTCGGGAACTGAGTGGCGTGCTGACGAGGAGGGGAGTGTCGTTGAAGCTGAAGGGAAAGGTGTATGCTGCATGTGTGAGAAGTGTTATGATTTATGGGAGCGAGACATGTGTAATGAACGTAGAGCAACAACGAAGGCTGGAAAGGGTGGAAATGCGAATGGTTCGGTGCATGTCTGGAGTATCGTTGAGAGAGAGGAAGACAAATGATTAATTGTGAAAGATGATGGGAATAGAGCCTGTGATGGATGCTGTGAAGAGAAACAGGTTGAGATGGTTTGGTTATGTGTTGAGGAAGGATGAAAGTGACTGGTTGAGAAGAATGATGGAAATGAATGTGGAAGGAAGTGGAGGATGGGGAAGACCGAGTAAGACTTGGCTAAAGGTGGTGGAAGAAGAAATGTGGGCAAGGGGGTTAACAAGGGGAGATGCAGAAAATAGGGCAAAATGGAGAAGACTGTCAGGGGGCCCGCAAGGCTAACCCCCGCTCTTGCAGGGAAAATGGCCTTAAAATGCCTGTTGTTGTTGTTGTTGTTGTGTATCGGCTTTCAATCTAGTATTGCTGCCATACCACGTAACATGACCTCAAAAAATGTACACTCTGCATATGTATAGGTGGCGTATCATGCTTTTGTGAATTTTCGTGTTTATCGGATAAGGTTTGTTTTTCTATCCATGATGGCTGCCAAACCACATCACTGACGATGTCATCATTTTCAAATTAAATGCAACAATGGTGTTCGATGATATTTGTTAAATTTTGCATCAATAGTGCAAGCTGTTTCAAAGATATAATTGTTTAATCCTTTCCTTCAATCCAATATGGCTGCCACACCATGTGACCAATGTTGTTTTCATGATAAACTTTCAATCACCATGCCGAATCAATGAATCACGTAAAGCTTTGAGTCAATCGATTTGGTGCTTTGGGCGAAGATGTTTTTTTCAAGTTTTAGGTTAAATCAAATATGGCTGCCAAACCATGTGACCGATGATGTCATAAATTTAATATTTCAACACAAATTGGTCATAAATCATGTGCATACTCAAAACTCTGATAATTAAAGTATGATTATCATGGAAACCCAAACTTTTGCACATTACTGTATACACACAACAATATATATATTTTTAGTTTTCTGCAGTGGAACAAATACGATGTACATGTTTCGGCACATTTGTCTGGTCATGTGAATCTTATTTTTTTACAGATCATGTGATGTTGTATTTACAGGTGAATCCACTGAATCTACACGGGAGACTGCACCAACTGCAACATCACCAGATGCAACAAACAAGAGGAATTTTTCCAAGCAAGACAAAATGAATGTGAGTAGTGTAATAATGTTGCTTCTGGGACACCTCCGTTTAACATGGGAAATCCCTATCTAATGTCATTTACCCCCTTGTCTTTTTCAAAAATCATAAACACCTCTATTTCTCCCACCCTCATCTTTATGAACCTTTTGTCTGTAGTACCTATCCTTAATGTTGTTCATTAGACCACTCAAACACTACAAATATTTGTTTTCTCTTATAGACCTATCATCCTTCTTCTACATATCATCTGGCAGATTAATCTTTGACCCATTCACTTCCATATTGACCCTAAACACGTATATTTCTCTCACCCTGTTCTTTACGAACCTTCTAACCTTTTGACATGTTATCCTTATTCATTAGACCACTTAAACACCTGTGATCCTTCTGACCTTATGGACCTTTTAACCTTTTACTCTTAATATCATCTGGTGAATATAACCCACTCAAACAACGACCCTACAAATATTTGTTTATGCGTGGGAAATAATTTAATTCTCCTACAACTCTCCTCACCGTCTCATCCAACTCACCGGTATTTAAATTAATTCTCTTATTTGTTTTGTGAACTTTTTTACCAGTTGCCTTTTCAATTATACTTATTTGATATTTTTTACATTCATTTTGTTTTCCATTTATATACCACTCGAACCTTTTCTAATTAATAGCTCACTGTTAGGCTCATGCACACTCGAACCACATACCTTGAGAAATGACGTTGTTTCACTTGGATAACTTCCAAGGAATTCTCTTTGTCTTGTTTCCTGTTTTTCACAAACACACGCCCTCAGTTTCCAAAAGCTGACAAGCACTTCAGTTCCCCGAAATACATTTTGTTCATTATAAAAAGAGAGGTCTCCGAATGGGACATTTAAACATTGTGAACGAAGATGAGCTTGTCTTATTCCAGTCTTTCCTCTGATGAAGAATACTCGCCAGGACATTGGTAAGTTCATTTGGTATTAAACACTGTTAATGAGAGCTTTGTATGTGATTAATTATACAACTAATAATTTATTTTTCCTATTCATTGCAGCAATTCAAATATTGTAAATATCCTGGCAGAATTTCAAGTTGTTTCTCAAGAGTTCCACAACGAACTGAATACGGGTTTGAATAACCTACCTCCGAGATGGTGGGCTCAGAATGAATTCAATGTTTCACCGTTCTTAGAAAATTCACGTGAAAGGTATGATAGAAAATAAAAAACGAGAGGTGTGTGCATGTGTGTGTGCATGTGTGTGTGTGTATGTGTATGTGTGTGCATGTGTGTCTGTGATTAAAATAGAGAGATCGAATTGTGAGGAACAGAAATGAAAAATGAGATTGTGTGTGTGTGTGTGTGTGTGTGTATGTGTGTGTGTGTGTATGTGTGTGTGTATGTGTGTGTGTATGTGTGTGTGTGTGTGTGTGTGTGTATGTATCTGTGAATGTGTGTGTGTGTGTGTGTGCGTGTGTGTGATGTTTTGTCAGGCTTACTTCAGCATATAATAGTAATTTCTCCTTATTTTGTTTGCAGTATTAACCTCGAAGACCAAAATTTTGAGTGGGATGATTTTGATTCCCCAAGGAGTGGTTATTTCCTACCAACCTGTGAACCTCTACATTTTCAACTCAACGATCTTGACGCTAAGCTGGATTTTTTCGAGGTAAGCATGTGTGTACGTGTGTGTGGTTCACTGTTTATAATAGGTACACCATATCCCTGCGCATCGTAAGAGGTGATTCAGGGTTGGTGTCAGGAAGGGCATCCGACCCTATATTAATAATAATAATAATAATACATTTATTTTGTATAGCGCTTTTCAAGACGCTTTGACATGGAACATAAATATGAAATAAATATCTCTCCCCTCTTGTCTTTAATAGAAAGAGATTCAAAACCTGAAGACATCTGCTGAACCAACCTTTGACTTGTGCTGGGAAGAAATTGATGACTTATGCTGGGGAGAAGTTGAATGTATACCTCAAGAAAAATGTTTTAATAATATAAAGATTTTAATGTTTTCAATATTTATATATATTTGTTTTGTTTACAATTATTTAATTATTAATTACAAAAAGAGAATAAAGGAGGGAACGGGGAGGTGCACCCCTGCCAAAGACCCTTCACCCCCCTCATCCCACCCCTCCCCTCCCCTTGTGTGTGTGGGGAAGGTGGGGGTGGGATGAGGGGGGTGAGGGGTCAAGGGTGGGGGTGCACGGAGGGTGGGGGATGATGGGTGTGGTCTGTGTGGGCGGGGTCTGTGTGGGCGGGGTCTGTGTGGGCGGGGTCTGTGTGGGCGTGGTCTGTGTGGGTGTGGCTTATGATTTTAATTTATTTAATTTTTTTTTATTACCACTAATTAAATTAGCTAATCTGGGTGGGGTGAATAGAAATGTTGTTTAATGAATTATTAGCTTTGTTTTTTGTAATTCTTGCGAGTAAAATGAACCCAAGATTTCTTCTCGATTTATATCATTTAATTTGTAGGTCCAAGGGACTGTATCCATTACATCAACGATTATAAATAATTCATTAGTCCATTTTTGTGTATAACCTTTCTCAAAATGACTTTTCCATTTGTATATCCTTACAATATCACCAACTTTAAACTTGGGCTTTCTCAAATTAATCTCCTTTTCATATTCTAATTTTGTAAATGTTTCCGATGGTTTTGATTTTGTTGATGAATGAACTGTATTATTGTAATTATCGACAATATCCTGAATTAAATACACCCATTTTTGAGAACCGAGTTCTGTGAATTTTTTATATAATTTCTCTTTCAAAGTACGATTAAAACGCTCAATAACAACTGCCTTTCCTTCATTAAAGGTGCTGTATAATTTAATACCCTTCCCCTTAAGAAATTTCATGAATATTTTGTTATAGAACTCTGTTCCCTCATCAGTCCATAACTTCTTTGGTTTCCTTTTATCCCGATCAAATATTAGCTTAAAGGCTAACATTAAAGTATCACCCCTTTTATTTTTTAAAGGGACAACCCAGGCAAATCTACTCCTCAAATCAATAACGGTTAAAGCATACCTGTATCCCCTGTCATTATTCAATTCAATTAAATCAGCGGACCATATGTGGTCGGTGTATTTAGAATAAACCTTCCTTCTTTTAAACTTTGTGATTATAGGTTTGTGTAATTCTTCAGCCAAAAGCTCCTCAGTCTTGATGACATCATTAGAGCCTAATAGTTTTTTGAGGAATAACCAAGACCAAGTTTCAATTTAGCATTTATCAAATTTCTCACAATAAACCTATCAACTTTCTCTCTCAACGTTGGATTTTGTATCAAAGACAAATTATACAACATTTCGCTGTCGGCTTTATGTTTTTCAGTCAACGTAGTGGTTTTCCCATAAGCAATATCATGCTTCATACACACTTCGTCAACCCTATTTGTAGGTTTAGACCAAGGTTTAGGATTGTCAGCCTCATCTAATCTTTTATCCAAGTTTGTTCCTGGACCACAGAAAGAATACCCTGGAAGGTGTAATTCCCCTGGAATTCCAGTTGTTGTAAATTTACTTCCTGACAGAAACTTTTGTATGTCTCCTCCTCTTTTAGGAGAGATGAATTGGCACTTTTTAGAGCCACATACTTGACATATTCCTTTTTGATAAACTCTATTATTTTTAGCTTTAACATAAGAGATATTTTTAGATTTAGTTTTCTTTTTACATTTGAGACAATAACTCATATTTATTTATCAGAAAAATTCCGACAGAGTATCAAAACCTTTTTGGTTTTTAACATATACATTTCTATCTTAATTTTTAAAACATAAAGAATCCTAAGGAATGCCTTCACTCTCTCCTCCATTTATTTACAAATAAAACTAACTAAAGTCAATAACACCAACATCATCAACCACATAATCTTTTCCTTCTTCTTCTTCTTCACCACTTTCTCGTTTAAAATCTCCCTGAAATTGAAGACATTGACGTTGTTAATCTTGAAAATAATATTTCCATTAGACTTTTCATTTCTTTATTTTCCTCCTCAGTGCGTTGAGTTTGATTTATTTGCTGTAATACCTTCAATCTTTTATTAATCTCACTGATTTCCATCTTTTTATATTTTTCCTCCCTCTCTCTTTGCTCCCTCTCCTCCTTCTCTCTTTTCTCCCTTTCCTCCTTCTCTCTTTTCTCCCTTTCCTCCCTCTCCTCCTCCTTTTTCTCCCTTTCCTCCTTCTCCTTTTTCTCTCTTTTCTCCCTTTCCTCCCTCTCCTCCTCCTTTTTCTCCCTTTCCTCCTTCTCCTTTTTCTCTCTTTCCTCCTTCTCTTCTTTAACTCCTTCCTCATTTATCTTAGCAATTTTTGATATCAATATTTTCACAGCATTCATTCTTTCTTTATTTTCCTCTTCGGTGAGTTGAGATTTATCTTCTTGCTGTAATACATCCACTCTTTTTTGAATCGCTCTGATTTCCATCTCCCTCTCCCCCCTCTCTCTTTGTTCCCTCTCCTCCTTCTCTCTTTTCTCTCTTTTCTCCTTCTCTTCTTCAACTCCTTCCTCATCCCTTGCTACCCTTGAGTTTAAACCCCAAAGAATATTATACATATACTCATCTGGATTTTGAGATATTCTTGTATCTATAATTATTTTTCTCATAATAGGATACCAATAAGATTTGTTGACGATTTCTAAAAGAGTTTTATATTTCATAACTTTGAGAAGTTCATTTTTATTTAATATTTTAAACAAGTCTCTATTTGTGGGTTTAACAATATCAGTATAAGGCCAGTTTTTTATGACAAAATTCCCATGTATATGCTCCAAATCATAAGGTATGTAATACCGAGCACCCTTTTCTTGTAGGTATCCTTGAATACAAAAATTATAATTCTCTTGTAGTCTTCTTCCTGCCATTTATGTATCAGAAATATATGTGAGATTAATATTATGACAGGTAATACCACCCCATCTTCCCACTACCAAATCGGTTTGTATTCCTCGGCTTTCTATCCTTATCTCATTACCTTCCTTCTTTGTCATGCGAACCATCGCTATACCTATCATATATTTTTATTTTCTTAAAATCACGTATTTGTTGTTTACTAATTGTACTTCCACATAAATCCTTATCTTCACCAAGTGGATAATATTCTTCTTTACGAGACTGATTTAAATCATGTAGGTCTTCTATGTTTATTGAAAAGACCAATTATACCCTAAATCAGGCATATCATACCCCCATTTATTAATTCGCATATTAACTAAATGTCCTTCTTTATAAAATTTAATTGTAAGCAGGTAGTTAAATTCAATGAGGAAAGGTGTATGGTCAGTATAACCAGGTGTTGTGGTTGTAAATTTTACTTGTTTCACAAAACGTGCTGTTTTCTTTAAAGATATATATTGTGATAAATCACTGAATCTAATCAAGTCATTCGCATCTGTAGGGTTTGGATAATTGATTAATTTATAAGTATTCTTCATATTAATATTTTTACTTACACTATATTTTTGTCGTTCAGCCTGTGCCTTTGTATAATAATTTGATAAATCAATATCCTGAGAGGATTTTCCAAAGATAGAACCATCTTTTCCAACATAGGTCATTTATATTAGATAAAAAATGATATCATAAAAATTTTCATTATTGTTGAGTTGAAATAATACATATAAACATAATTGGCCACAACATTTAGAATTAATTTCTTGAACTTGGAATGTTTGATAAACACCATTCTGTAAGAATTGTATTACTTCAACAGGTGGTGGCATACCATAACTATCAAAATAATATTTATCCTGACTATTATGAATACAAACCCAATGAGAACCATTCTGTGTGTCTAAATTCATAATAATATTCTTTGTATTCTTATTTATATGTATTAATTCATCTCTCATACAAATAACCACATTATCAATTTTTAGTGTTTTACAATACTTAGCTAGTTCTATATTTGACGTTGTATTCTTTCCAAATTGTTTAAACCATTTATCCATTTATTTATGAGAAAGATACAATCCATTACCCCGTTTAGTTAGTTTAACACCCGCTTGAGCGATAGAGGAAAGCATATCTCCAACCAACAATCTAGCTTTATCAGGTAGACTTTCAAGTTTTTGAGCAAAATCTACAATTACACCACTTCCACTAATTTGTTTCTCCAACTCCTTGTTATGTCTTTCCAATTCTTTTTGAGCTTTTAGTTGTGCCTTCCTTTCGTTTGCAGTTTTTACCGCTGCTGAAATACCACCAGTCAATGCTCCCGCCGCACTTAAACCAGCAAATAAAGGAATTAGAAACGGGAGAAATCCTCCTCTTGACTCATCTATTGAATATTTCTTTAACATAGGTTTCGTCATTTTAATTTTAAGTGATCCAACATCATTTAGTGTTTTTACTTGTGTGTGTGTGAGTAAAACATCAATTCTTACAGCTCCTTTTCTTTGAATTGTATTAACATTAATAATACAAGGCTTTTGATTTTGAATACAAGATGTTAATTTATTAAGATTGATTTGATTAACATATACCCCAACCATTTATTTATGAGAAAAAACCTATGTGATATTAATCATAACACCATTATCTGTATTAATCTGTAATTCTGTTTCCTCCAAAAGCAAACAATATGCATTAACCTCTTCACTCTCCCCTCTTTCAATGTATAGAGAAGTATCCACTCGATTAGACTTTATAGTTTCCTTTTGAGAACTCAGGTCAATTGCGTAGATTGTATATAAACCTTTAAATGCAACCATATCCAAAATAGGATCATTATTACCATTACTTTCACACACCTTTTGGTAGGACTTGTAGGCTTCCGCATAATCATTTTTTTCCCAATCAATTTCCAATCTATCTCGCGGATAAAATGTGCCATCAAGAGAAACCCGAAGTTGTTTCACCTTTGCATTATCACTCAGGGCATTATTCTTATTAGTACCGTCCTCTCCATCTGGTTTTTTAAAAATGAGCCAGAGGTATCGTGGCTTTCCTTGAAGAACACCTAAATTCCAAGTGTAGGTAGTGTGTTCCAGTTTAACGTGTTGACATCTTCTTTTAAGGTATGATACATTTAGCGGTTTCTTTGAGTTAAGTCTTCTATTTAACATCTCCTCCGTTTTAAGATTAGGAGTATATTCATTGATATACCAACACAAATCATTAATAACAAATTTATTATTGTCGCCAAAAGCATTTTCAGCCCCAAAAAGCAATCTATTTACATTATCATTCCTTTGTAGTTGAAATCTAATTTTAAGACCATACAAAACTTTATCATAATCACAAAATCCAAATATACCTTTAAGAGGTACTGCTACGGTAAAACTATTCTCAGCTTTTGCGTCATCATTATACATTGACTTCCTTTGACTATAACCAGGGTCTGCGTTTGTACCCGTTGACATATCAGGAATAAAACCTTCAACAGCTCCCTTACCCATTCTATCACTAAACGAATATAGTGTAAATTTCATCATTTCAGATGTAGCAGAGACATAATCAACCGCTTCAACCTCTTGTGTTCCAATATACAGGCGGACACTGTCAAACATTTTCCAGAAGAAATCATTTACGAGTGTAGCATTAGTATTATTCGCAGCCTTAGTGAATTTAAATTTACACAGCAAGAAACTATCAGCTATATTCAAGTAAGTTTGTTGATTATTTATTTCAAAACTTTTTGTTCCGTTTGAATTCCAGTCTGTTCCTGTTATAGCATTTACCTTAAAATAGTCTTCCTTTTTAGTGGAGTTTGAAATGATAATCGTATCATCCAAATCATAGATACTATCAATCGCTTCCATACTTGTATTTATATAGCATTAAAATTGTTGAAACCCTGACCCAAGTATTTTAATGATTTTTTGTCGTTCTTGTGAAGATAGTTGAGTTTTACCTTTTTTTATTTCTTTGATTGCTTGTAATTTATGAGACTCCTTTTGAGCATCTTTTATACTCTTTATAGCACCCGCAACGGAGCCCACGGCAGAAGCAGTTGAACCAATTAGGTCTTTATGTTTAACGATGGTTGAACCAATACCCATTAGAGTATCAATTATCCCATCTCCTTTATTTCGAAATTGATGACCTACACCTCGTTGTCTCTTAGGTTTATAGTATCCTCTACCCACATACCTTGTATAGTCTGGTGAAAGGAACATGCCCTCCCCTGTAATTATTTTATATTTTCCCAACTCGTGTTTTCTCACAATAACCATTATTTATTTATTGAAAAACTTCACGTAGGTGAATTCTGATGGATATAATTTCATCATTAAAGGATATCATACGATTATCTTGGTCGGTTATCCTAAAATTTACTCTGTATATGGTTTTTCCTGACACAGGTAAATAGACAAGATTTTTTGGTTCCATATTAAATTTATAACCAATCGGGGTTGAGTATGCACTGAATGAAAATATTGTATTTGTTCTTATTCCATCGTTATAAGCACCATCAATCAAATCACAATGAATTAATACTGAATTTATACCGGAGGATATTTGGATAACATTATCACTGTAAAACGTCCCGTTATTTTCAATCTTTTTTGAAGAGAAACCCAATAGCTCTCTAAACGAATTTTCAATCGTGAAATCAACTTTATAATTATTTTTAAGTTTAATAGTTGATTTTGAAGTGTGTTTTTGAATATCTATTACAATATTTTTTGGTTCATCACCTTTTTCTTTCATAAGGCGAGAGACTTCTGAAGATATTTGAGAAATCTCGTAAGCTCCAGGTGAAACAGTTATAGTTTTATATCCACTTCCTGGATTATAACTAAACTTGTTGTTTTTCTCTGTGATATTAAACAAGGTATTATAAGTTTCCATCGACAATAAAGATGCCTCATATGAGGTAAGGGGGTCAAGTTGTAGTGGGTAAGGGAATGAAGCTGTGTAATCGCTCGTTGTGAAATTAAAACTAAGAATTGTGCTTCTCATCTTATTTAATATCTAATAAAATATCTTTGTATTGACATTTATTAATTATTTTCATATTCATCAACTGATCTAAAATGGCTGAGGATTCATTAAAACAATTGTTGTTTCCAGCCTTCTTACTACCTAACAACAATAATAGCCTATTAACTAATTGTGATGGGTCATTTGGAAGAAAACTAACACCTGAACCAAGTTTACTTAAAGCATCAATAATATGTTTCTCCTTCTCATTCTTCTTACTTTTACCAGCAACAGAAACTCCATAATCAAGTGCATTTAACAACTCAATATATACCCTATCTTCCTCTCTTTCCATATCAAGTGGTTCCTCAAAATATTTTGAACCGCTGAATCCGGGGTTTGTTAGAAGAAACATTAATCTTGGAGTTAATTTAACATTTGGTTGAGTAGAACTCAAGAACATCAATTCATCATTAAATATCAATACCTTTTCTTCCACAAGATGAAACACTGCTGGTTCTTCTGTTGGAATGAGACCTGCTCTGGTTTTTGAACCCGCCGAATATTCATTGTTTTGAAGAGCTTCCACAACATAATTAGGGGGTTGATTTACCTCCTCAAGTTTCCGAAATAATCCCTCGTCATCATATTCTAATTCACCAAGTTCTTGTTTTGTTATCTGACTAAAATCTTTGAGCATTTGAAGTTTTTTCGGAGTAAATTCTACCGTGGGAACTGTAGGTGAGTGTTGAGTTTTCAAAAGTGGTTTAAAGAATTTCTCTTGTTTTCTTTCAAAGGCTTCTTCACCAGTTAGTTTCTGTCTCCGTTTCTTCTTTATCTCTTCCTGTTGTTTAACAACTTTTGAAACTAATTGTTGATGTTCCTTAAACTTTCTTTCTCTTTCTTCGGTATTCATTTTCTGTATTTATTTATTGAAAAATATCATTTAGTATCTCATCTTGTTTCACAACAATATATTTATATTTTCCAATCGTGTGTTTCATATAATTTTCAAATTCTTTTTTACTACATAACGTAGAGCAATTATCTCTCCAAAAATTATTTACATCTATTGAATTTAACTTAAATAAAATAAAAGTATTGGCATTGTTTCTTATTGAGCGTCGAGGGAGTTGAAAATATGATTGACTAAGATATATACAATTACAAGAAGAATGTCTCCCTCTTGTATAGTAGCTATCCATTACTGTTTGGTTTCTCTCATTAACACAATCATCAAAGATGACGAGGTTCTTTTTTGATTTATCTAAATCTTGAGGTGAAGGTATATCATCCGTATTATCACTGAGAATACAAGTTATGGGTTTCGATTTTGATTTCTGTGTATCACAAAATAGTTGTATTATATCTTCAATGTTATAATCATTTAGTTTGTTTTGAAGTTTAAATAAACCGATAATGTCTTCCTTTTTAAGACCTGCATTAAAACCCTGTGAGAGTAGTTGATACTCGGGTTGAAAACTTGACTTTGTAAAAATTATTAAATTATCATAATCTAAAAAATTAGGACCAAGGAGCATCTTTAAAAGTAAACAGGTTTTCCCACATCCGCTTGAACCAACTATTAGACATCTCAATGAATTTGGAATGTTTTTATGGTTATTAAACTTTATCTTATTTTCCCAAACGGGTAAAAAATCATTCATTTATATATTTGGAAAACAAGTCATCCAACTTTTTTTGAGCTATTTTAGAAACTCTATATTTTATCCTGAGTTCGGGTTTAATTTCAAAATAATTCATTATTTTATTTATGTAGTATCTTGTATTAACATTTCCATTAAAATTATTTTGAATAATAAATATCATTAAACCCTTATACATTTCCTCAATACAAGGAGTCTCTTTCCTTGTAAGAAATGGTGTATTATCACCATAATGCTTAACATTCATCTCTCTTATTAATCTTGTAAAGTAATTCATTTTTGGTTCTAATTTAAAAGAGTTATATGTTTTTTTATATTTCTTATTATCATTAATTAGAATATAATCACAGAATAAACATTGTTTATATGAATCCTCATCATTAAGCCCCACTCTATCACAAGCCGGACAATTCTCTAATTTATCATATGGAGAGTCTGGAAATTCTAAATATCCTTCAGAACTTATCATATTTATGTGGTAAATTTTTACTTAAACTAAACGCAAGTTTATTCATTAATAAATACAATGTTTCAAAGCACAAAAGACAAATTTCAATCAATCTCTACTTCGGTGGAAGATATAGAAAAATATGTCAAAGATGTTAAATTGAACAAAGATAAATATGGAAATTTTTGGGTAAAACCAGTTATGGAAAATAACATGAGCCCCTCTATTTCATTTAAAGGAAGAGCTCTAACTATACCTGGAAAGACATCCATTAAAGTAAATCTAACAAAAGTTTCTCCTCTACTCCTGGCAATTTATTCAAAGCTTGAAAAAGTGATTGACCACGATACTTTGAAAAAGAATGATAAGACCATTAATAATTCTAGAGGAGACATTTGTATTTTCTTTAATAATCCAAAGGGTGTAGATCTAAGTAAAATGAATGATGTTAATATTTCTGGTGAAATGTCATTTCGTTCTATGATAGTTAGAGATTATTTAAAGATAACTTTTGATATAAAAATTGTAGAGATTGAATCTGTTAATGAAAGAAAGTATATAGATATTGATGGGAATATTTTTCTTGCTAATTAAATATGAGTCAATACAGCAGTGAAGATTTTACTATTTCATTGAACTTGGACGATGGTGATGATAGTATTTCATTGAACACAGATGATAGTTATGATACTAATAGTTTGTGCTCAAATGATAGTTATGAGAGTAGCTTTATTGATGACTCTGAGTATGATTCTGAGTATTCATGTGATAGTTATGACTTAGATGATTCTGAGTGAAAAAGTGTTTTAGTTTAAACACAGCGATATATATAAAACGGAGCTGTAAAGCCCAAAAGTGTTTTCTTTTAAGCACAGTGATATATATAAAACACCACGTTTTCTCACGCTATAAATATGGTTTATTGTGATACTTGCGAGAAGGAAGTAAAATATTATAAACAACATATTCTCACCGCAAAACATACATACAACATTTTAAACAAACTTTCCCCTCTTCCACCTGAAACAAAACACTGTTCTACATGTAATAAAAATATCCTCAAGAAAGGCTTCAAAATACATCTTAAAACAAATCTACATTTATCAAATTTTATCACAACTAAAAACTCTGATGGAGCATTCAAAGGACATATTAAAATAAGAGTCTTTAACTTCAAACCTCCTGAACCAGAGTCTATAGTTGATGCTGTAGAAATAGTTAAACCTGCTGTTCAAACGTTGATTGAAAAAACACTAAAGGAAATGAAACCACTTAAATTTTATATGGGAGTAAAATTAGAAATGACAAAGGATGAAGGAGTTATAGATGCACCATACATGAGAACTGAGCCACACTTTATATCTTCATATCAAGATTTTAAAACATCAGGAGTCTATGATGAACTTATTAAACAAGAGCAAGATGTGGATAATTCAATCGTAGGAAGTGGATTCAATATAGGAAAAATTATTTACATAGACATTCATATTCTTAAATCAGATCCTCTAAAAGCTTCTTCTTACATTGATTTACCCAGTGTTATCAAAAATAGAAAAGCAGTTATCAATATCAAAAATAAAGACAATAAATGTTTTCTCTGGTCTATTTTAGCACACTTACATCCTCCACATTTTCATGATGAAAGAGTATCTCATTATAAAAAATATGAGAATACATTAAATACGAAAGATCTAAAGTTTCCGATGACTTTAAATGATATTCCTAAATTTGAAAAGATGAATAATTTATCAGTTAATGTTTATGGTCTAACAGAAACAAACAACATTCAGGTTTTAAAGCTTTCTGACAATTGTAAACAAACTCATATTAATCTTCTATATTTTAATTCAGACGAAAATTCACATTATACATACATCAAAGATATTGCTAAATTAATAAAACCACAAGTCTGTAAGAGAACAAATAAAATATATATTTGTTTGCGTTGTCTTAACTTCTTCAATTCACAAGAAAGATTAGATAAACATTCAAATTATTGTGGCGAACATAAATCAACGGTAATCAATATGCCTAAAGAAGGCTCAAAGATCACATTCAAAGATGAAAATAAAAAGATCAAACATCCATTTGTTATATATGCTGATTTTGAAAGTATTTTAGAAAAAATTGATACTGCTTCTCAAGATCCAAAAGAATCATACACAAATAAATATCAAAAACATACTCCTTGTGGTTTTTGTTATTATATCAAATCATCCGTTGGTGATAAATATAACAAGTTAGAGATGTATAGAGGCTCAAATACCCCAGAGGAGTTTGTGAAACGACTAGAAAAAGACTGTGTTCGATTAACCAAGATAATGAGAGAAACCAATAAACCAATGTCCTTAACAAGTAAAGAAAAAAGGGAATTTATAAAAAACAATGTCTGTCATATTTGTGAGGAGAAAATTGGTAAAGGTCTAAAGGTTAGAGACCATTGTCATCTCACTGGTAAATATAGAGGTCCGGCTCATCAAAGTTGTAATATTAATTATCAACTCCCCTCTTTCATTCCTGTCTTTCTTCATAACAACGCTCATTATGATACACATCTATTTATCAAGGAACTCTCAAAGACTTCTGGAAGTATCTCAGCAATTCCAAACACGGATCAGAAATACATTTCATTCACAAAAACAATTCACACATCTCCTATTACTCATATCAGATTTCTTGATACATTTAAATTCATGGCAAGTCCATTGGTTAACTTGGTTCAAAATCTAAAAGAGTTTCCATGTCTTTCAGAGTATTTTTTAGATAAAGATTTTCTAACACAAAAGGGAATTTACCCCTATGACTATATGGACTCATTTGAGAGATTCAATGAAACACAACTTCCTTCAAAAGAAAATTTCTATAACAAATTAAATAATAGTCATATATCTGATAAAGATTATGTACACGCACAAAATGTTTGGGAAAAATATAACATCAAGAATCTTGGCGAGTATCACGATTTGTATCTCAAAACTGATGTGCTTTTATTGGCCGATGTATTTGAAGCCTTTAGATCTGTTTGTCGCACTGGATATGGATTGGATCCTGCTCACTACTACACAGCACCTGGATTGGCCTGGAGTGCGATGTTGAAAATGACAAAACAAGATTTGGATTTGATAACCGATGTTGATATGCTTTTGATGATTGAAAAGGCAAAAAGAGGTGGAATTTCACAAGTCTGCTCGAGTAGATACGCAAAAGCAAATAACAAATATCTTCCAAATTATGATCCAACGAAAGAGAGTTCTTACTTGATGTACTATGACGCGAACAACCTGTATGGCTGGGCAATGTCTCAGGCTCTTCCTTATGGAAAACTTAGATGGGTAAAGGAAAAAGACTACAAAAACGTTTTACAAGATGTATGTATCTCTACACAAAAAGAATTGGATGAAGAAAAAGTTGGTTATTATTTTGAAATTGATTTAAAATATCCAGAGGAACTCCATAACCTACACAAAGATCTCCCATTTGCTTGTGAGAAAGCAAGTCCAAAGAAAGAATGGTTGAGTGATTATCAACGATCGTTTGATATAGGTGAATCAACAGAAAAATTACTTACTACATTATATAACAAGAAAAATTATGTTCTACACCAAAGAAATTTGCGACAATATTTATCAAAAGGTCTAAGAGTAGAGAAGATCCATAGGGTTCTAAAGTTCAATCAAAGTCATTGGTTAAAGGGGTACATTGATTTTAATACACAAAGAAGAACAGAGTCAAAAACAGATTTTGAGAAAGACTTTTATAAATTGATGAATAATGCGGTCTTTGGTAAGACTATGGAGAATGTGAGGAAAAGACAAAATATCAGACTATCAACATCTTGGGAACAAGCATCAAAATTAATTAATAGACCGAGTTTTACTCGAGCTGAGGTCTTTACTGAGAACTTTTGTGCGATCCATTTGATTAAAGAGAGTATTGAAATGAACAAACCTATTTATATTGGAACAACAATTCTTGATTTATCAAAGTCATTAATGTATGATTACTTTTATAATAACTTGAGGAAGAAATATCAAAATGATGTTAATCTACTTTATATGGATACAGATAGTTTTATTTTGAAAATTAATACCAACGATGTTTATTCAGACATGAAAAGAGACATTAATATCTATGACACGAGTAATTACAGTCCAGAGAGTGAGTTGTTCTCTTCTAAAAATAAAAAGGTGATTGGAAAGTTCAAGGATGAATTAGGAGGAAATGTTATGAGTGAATTTGTGGGATTGAGGTCAAAGGCTTATGCTTATAAATACATTGTGAATAACGTTGAAAAGACTGATAAGAAGTTAAAAGGTGTAAAGAAAAATGTTATTAAAGAAACAATAAACTTTAAGGATTATTATAACTGTTTAACAACAAAGAAAGAAGAGTTTAGAAAGATTAATGGAATAAGAAGTTATAAACATCAATTATATTCAGAAGAGATAAATAAGAAAGCATTGGGGGCTTTTGATGATAAGAGGTTTATTTTAGAAAATGGAATTGATAGTCTCCCTTATGGTTATATAAGTATATAAGTGATAAGATATATATATAAGTGATAAGATATATATAAGTGATAAGATATACATAAGTGATGAGATATATATAAGTGATAAGATATATATAAGTGATAAGTTAAAAAGGGGGGGGTTGGGGATTTTAACGGGCTACCGCCGCCTTTTTTACTATTATATAAATGATAGAACCAAGTATCAACCAGACTAAAGAGTGGAGGTGTAATCAACCTTGGTATATAAATGGAAAACATAATGAATGTGAAAAATATCAAATAGGTATAATTGAAAAGGCAACTGGTAAAAAAGTTCACAAAACAAATAAGAGAATTAATTTAAATACCGGTGAATTGGGTAAAAAAGATGGAAATATTTTTGAGTGGACGGAAAACTTTGATGGTTGTCAGGAAAATATATACTTTAATTTAAAAATGGTATGTGGCACTGGAGGCGCTCAAGCAAGAACATTGAGGGAGGTTTACCATTTTATCTTAGCTCAGTTAAAATATCTTAATAAAGAACCAAACTCAAACATATTTTTTGTTAATATATTAGATGGTGAAGAGAGTTGTAGGAGAATTAAATTATTTCCCACGCATAAACAAATATTTGTAGGGTCGTTGTTTGAGTGGGTTATATTCACCAGATGATATTAAGAGTAAAAGGTTAAAAGGTCCATAAGGTCAGAAGGATCACAGGTGTTTAAGTGGTCTAATGAATAAGGATAACATGTCAAAAGGTTAGAAGGTTCGTAAAGAACAGGGTGAGAGAAATAGAGGTCTTTAGGGTCAATATGGAAGTGAATGGGTCAAAGATTAATCTGCCAGATGATATGTAGAAGAAGGATGATAGGTCTATAAGAGAAAACAAATATTTGTAGTGTTTGAGTGGTCTAATGAACAACATTAAGGATAGGTACTACAGACAAAAGGTTCATAAAGATGAGGGTGGGAGAAATAGAGGTGTTTATGATTTTTGAAAAAGACAAGGGGGTAAATGACATTAGATAGGGATTTCCCATGTTAAACGGAGGTGTCCCAGAAGCAACATTATTACACTACTAATGTGGAGATGTTTGCACAGAATAATTTTCACAACGCTCACCAAAGAAAGAAATCTGAACATCAATACAAATGCACAAATTGTGGAAAATCTTTCCGTCGCCCAGACAAATTGAAAATACACATGAGAGTTCACAGTGGAGAATGCCCGTACACATGCACAAGTTGTGGAAAATCTTTTAAACGGCCATCCGGCCTTAAACAACACATGACAATTCACAGTAGTGAACGCCCATACAAATGCACATGAGAGTTCACAGTGGGGAATGCCCGTCCACATGCACAAGTTGTGGAAAATCTTTTAAACGGCCATCCGGCCTTAAACAACACATGACAATTCACAGTAGTGAACGCCCATACAAATGTACAAGTTGTGGAAAATCTTTTAATCTGTCAACCAAACTTAAATCACACATGACAATTCACAGTAGTGAACGCCCATACAAATGTACAAGTTGTGGAAAATCTTTTAATCTGTCAACCAAACTTAAATCACACATGACAATTCACAGTGGTGAACGCCTATACAGTTGCTCAAGTTGTGGAAAATCTTTTAATCTGTCAACCAACCTTAAACAACACATGATGATTCACAATGATGAACGCCCATACAAATGCACAAGTTGTGGAAAGTCTTTTAAGCAATCATCCACCCTTAAAACACACATGGAAATTCACAATGGAGAACGCCCATTCAAATGCACAATTTGTGGAAATTCTTTTAATCATTCATCTCACCTTAAAAGGCACATGATGATTCACAATGGACGTTCCTGAATAACGATCCTTTACCGAAAAAGGAGGGGGACATTTTGAGTTCTGATAGAACTTCCTCACCTTCTAAAACCCGCAAATGGAGATGACAACGAACGGGAGAACACCTGTATGCATGTATGTATGTGCACAATTACTGGAAAAAATTTTTTAACGAGTCTCCTCACCTTAAATATAATGCACATGACAATTGAAAATGGAGAACGCCTGGAGAAACGCACAATTTGTGGAAAGTCTCTCATTCATCTATCCAACCTTAAAATGCACATGGGAATACACAATGAGAGATTGGGGCACATGAGCATTAGCCGCAGGGTGCAGCACGAGTCTAGAAAAGGGGGATAAGACTAAAAAGTGGGGATGGGCTTGGTATATATATATACATATATATATATATATATATATATATATATATATATATATATATTTTACATATTAGATACACAAATACCACATAAGCACACAAACACAATGGAGGTGCATACTTTGAGAACTGTTTGGTTTCTGTTCCATCTCTTGAAGCCCACCAACGTGTGGAGATAGCAACCAACAACAACTACTTACACACAAACATACATGCATATACAGGCACACACATGTACACACACACACAGACACACACACACACACACACACACATGTATGCACACACACACACGTGGAGGTGGACACTTTGAGACCTGGGAAGGCTCTGTTCTCCCTTCTCAAACGCAAATTATGGAGATAATAACCAACAAGAACATTCATACAAATGCACAGTTTGAGCAAATCATCCACTTATTTGTGCGACATCGAAAGAGATTTAAAAATTCACAATGGAAAACACCCGTGGAAATGTACATTGTGTGAAATGCTTTTTATTGGGTTCCACTCTCAGGAATACGCAGAAAATTACATTTGTCCAACCTCAAGAATGAACTTTCAAACTTGTCTCCCTTCTTGAAAACCTGATGGTGCCTTGTTAGTCTTTCTCAGGAGTGTGGTCCTCCGCTATCGTTCTCTTCAAATGACACCACAGCCGCTTCCACTCTTCAGAGGTCATGGAATCCATCATAACAGTTGATATGAAATCTCCTTTCAACTTAGGAAATGTGAAATCTTAACTCAGGAAATGTGCAATTCTAACTTAGGAAATGAGTTTCGTCTACGTATATACACATATGTACCTCCATACATGAAACATCGGCCATATCCCCATTATAGTTTGATGATGATGATTGACACAACTCCACTGAGTGATATCAGCAACCCCTATCAAGAAACCAGCATCCCATGGGGTAAGCCACGTGATTGGCTGCAACCAAAGATTTCCCAATAATGGTGAACCCTCTTTTGTGGAGGACATACTTATGAACGCAGACTTACCAAGAAGTGCAAAAAGGGACACAGATCCCTTCAATTGAGAAATATTTTCATCAAGATATTGAATTGTCATGAAAATACCTGTTTGAATAAAGTGACGACTTGCAGCCATGTCCACACTGGTTTATTTAAATAAGAGTAAAATGTGTACAAGAGTCGCAGGATATGTTAGTTGGTGTCGTGTTCACGATTCATCACCAGTCTTTGGTTTGATTACTGAAGGAACAAATCTGATAACACGTGTAACTCTGATGTACTGTGTCAGCAAGGAGAGGTGCATTTCAGAGTATACTGCCACATTTTAATTTCGGTTATGGTTGTTGAATATCCCGTGATACCTTTATTTAAAAAGTTGGCCTTTCATTCATGTGTTGGTGGTTTGGTAATCGTGCGTACCTGGGTTGAGCAATGATCCCAAGAATGGTAAGGAAATTGATGTTTGGGAAAGGATGGAATTGCTATAGTTTCTCCAAGGTCATATTTCATTGGTCCAAGGCCAATGGCTTGATCTCTGATCATCAATTTGGTTTCAGACCTGGTCACTCTACTCTGGACATGCTGCTTCTGCTTTCCCAACAATGGGTGGAGGTCCTCAATGCCAAAAGGAAATTAGAGCTGTCTCCCTTGACATATCACGTGCCTTCGATACGGTCTGGCACCCCGCTCTGCTCACCAAACTCTCCTCTTTTGGTATCCATGGAAATCTCCACGCATGGCTGGCAGACTTCCTCTCGAGTCGTAGTCAACGTGTGGCCCTGAATGGGTTTCTCTCATCTCCCCTTCCTGTTAGGCTGGAGTTCCCCAAGGCAGTGTTCTGGGCCCTGTTCTTTTTCTGGTCTTCATCAATGATCTCTCTGACTCTCTTGAAAATCCTCTCTATCTCTTTGCTGACGACTCTACTCTCTGTCGCTCCATTCCTCATCCCTCAGATCGGCAGTCTGCAGCCTCCTCACTCTCGGCAGACCTGGACAAAATCACAGACTGGGCAAACAAGTGGAACATGTCTTTCAATCCTGACAAATCTCACACTCTTACGATGTCTCTCCGAAAAGACAGACTGGACAACCGTCCCATCCACTTTCTGAATAATCCTCTCCAAGAAGTTCTGTCACTCAAGCTTTTGGGTCTCATGATCTGCCATGATCTTTCCTGGGAAAGCCACATTTCAAATCTGGCCTCCAAAGCCAGTCGCCGACTGGGCATCCTCCGTCGTGCGAAGTCCTTCCTTGGCACACCTGAGCTCCTCACCACATACAAGGCTTTCATCCGCAGCTCAATGGAATACTGCTCTCCCCTCTGTGCTGGTGCTCCTGCCTCACACCTACCTCGTCTTCACGCTGTTGAAACCAAAGCATTCAGAATCATTGGAATCGACCGCGATGAAGCGAACTCCAATGGCCTCTCACTCACTCACCACAGGCAGGTTGGTGGTCTTTCCGTCTTCTACCGACTCCTCTCTGGCCTTGCCCCCCCAGCTCTCTCTGGGCTCTGTCCCGCAAATATTCCTACAGGTCGCACAAGATCTGCCTGCAACCCTCTTATGGTTAAACTCCCAAAATCGAGACTCTCTGCTCACCTTCACTCCTTCATTCCTCTTTTCTCCCGCCTCTGGAACAAACTCACTCACCCTCTTCAATCCCACTCCACCCTCCAGGTCTTTAAAACAGCTGTTTACCACCATCTCTTATCCTCCCCCATCCAAAACCTTGATCTTTTCTATCCCTGCTAATTTCACCCCAATTCCACTTTTTTGAAATACCAACTTCTGTCTTGGAAGTCCTTGGTGTCCTTGTGTTTTATACTTCTCCCACCCCCACCCCTTTCCCACGCCTCCTCCCCCCAAGCCCTCTCCCTCCCACACATCTCCCTGCTCTCAAGTGTTTGTGTGCTTCCCCTTCTCTCCCCATCTTGTCTTCCGCTCCCTCTTTTTGTATATTTTGTTTATCTGGTTGATTTGTTTGTGAAGTAAATGTGAGCTCTTTCACGAGCCTCGATTCAGTATACAAAAAAAAAAAAAAAAAAAGGTCTGTGTCTGAACACGAGGCCACATTATTTTCTGTCTCACTGATGTTCTCCGGGTATGCAATCATCATTTTCCTCCAATCACCATCCATTTGGGCTGCTGGGATACCCTGGAGGTGTGCACACGGCTCTGAGCTATCTCACCTTTGTTTCAATCTCAGCCCAGCTACAAACTGCCATCCTGGTTTTTTACATACAGGAAATACATCAATATGTGCACCATTTCTCGTATGGAGGTTAAGCTGGGGGTCCTGTCTCTTAGCATTAGTTAGTGAATGTTAAACATGCCATGGTGTCTTTCACGAAGTATGAGTGAGTTATTACGGACACCATGGACAACTTGCAAATATCTGCTCACTATCTCGTAACCTGATGGTGTTGACCCACCCAGGATTGTAATCCCCGACACTCTGTGTGGAGATAGAGAATAGTACCTGGTGATGAGTGTCCTTTCATCTCCAATCCCATACGAAGTTTGAGTGCTCCAGAGCCAAGAAAATCTTTCAATCCAAGAAATTCTCACATTGTCATCTTCCCTCTTCAAAAGGATTCTATCCTGGAAATGTCACGTGTTCATCCTGACCTTGTGGTTCTGGTTTTGTTTGTGTTCTGATTTCCTTTTTGCTCCAAAAGAAAAACTTTCAATGCTAAGGCAGCCATTTTGTATTTGTCTCATCCAACTGTTATCAATTATTACTTGCAGCGATGTTTTCTCAAATGGTACCCATGTCTTCTTGTGTTTATATTTCATTATTTTGTCGTTATTTAATGTGTGGATCTCTACTGTCTCGTCACGTGTTTGTCGGACTCCACGACTCTCTCACTCCAAATCTGCCAATCCCGATCTCGTTGCTTTCTTTCCCGCTCTTTTCCCTTCACAATCTTCCTTTCTGTCTCTTTTTCACCCACCCGATAACCTTCTGTAAAACTCTTCCTGTCCCCACATGTCCACTGTGCCTTGTGGGACTTTAAGTTTCTCCAGGAGAGGTGGATTCAGTTACCAAGAGGTGGCTTCAGTCACCAAGAGGTGGGTTCAGTCACCAAGAGGTGGGTTCAGTTACCAAGAGGTGGCTTCAGTTACCAAGAAGTGGCTTCAGTTACCAAGAGGTGGCTTCATTTACCAAGAGGTGGCTTAATTTACCAAGAGGTGGCTTCAGTTACCAAGAGGTGGCTTCAGTTACCAAGAGGTGGGTTCAGTTAAGAAGAGGTGGGTTCAGTTACCAAGTTTCTTCGAGAATGTTCACCAAGTGGCTAAACCACTCCATTTGATACCGTTGATAAGGAACGTCTGGCTTGGCAAGCGATAGCTAGCCGCTTGGTAACTGAACACACCCCTGGAATGCGGAACAGTTGAAAGGTTTCTGGTCCTCGAACAAACGGGCACCACAAATAAACAACAACAACCTTTCAGTGACGTCGCACTCTGAAAACACCAACGAACACGAACGAAACAGACATTAACATGAGAAATCCCCTTCCCGCGAACGATGACGACGGACGGAATCGAAAGTCAATCCGCTGCCATCCACCGTTATCAGCTTGGATTGGAAGTGGGAACCGATGAACACACCCAGAGCTGCGCAGAATGTTCCTTTTCCCGACTCCGCCATGTTAAAAGTTCAAGGAGGCAGAAATGAACATGTGAGTTTATTCAAACAACACAGTGACCGAACACGCAAACCTTCCGCTATTCGGCATCATCGAGCAACTGACTCCGCCTACCCGGAAACGGAAACAGGTTACATAATACGTCATGTGTAACACCAAAGGGTTTTTGCATTATCCAACAGGGGTGTATATTCCAGCGTGGCTTGTCGAACCTTCTTTTTCCTCTTTTTCTTTCAACAATGGATATTTTTGTGTGAAATACATTTTAACAACATTAAATACTGGAAACAATGATCTCGTAATAGACACTGTTGGGGGTGAGATAATGATAGAGCGGGATTCGACGGAAGTATCATTTATTACGATAAAGAAGAAGAAGAGGCGAGCGTGGAGGCGATTCCCAAGAAACGAGCAGCGAAAGAAACATTTTATCCAAAGCGAGTTGTGAGGTGAGGAAATGTTGTAGAGATTTGGTGTTTTAAACACATTCGTGAGTTGCGCTAAAGTAAAGATACCGTTGTGATAGATTTTAACATGTTTCTTCGCTCGATATCAGCGATCGCGAAGGTTGAGCTCGTGACTTGGTCCGCGATGACGATGTTTTCGAACCACCTCACCACGTGACTATTGGCGGTCTATTTCATTTGGAGGTCGCGTGTACCACTGGTAGCTCAGTGGGGGCTTTTAATGGGGCAGTTAAAACCAAGTACAAGGATACAGAAGAATTATTATTTTAATTACATTTTGGGATAAAAAGATGACATTTTTCACAAAGTAACCTGGGACCATAATCTTCACTGTGAGATCGGTCGGTATCCTGGATCCTACTACGTGTGAGGGCTGTTTTAGGGTTCTGTGGTCCAGCAACAGGATCTTGCTTCGCAACCGGCTTCATACGGCTCCAAGGAGAAAAAGAAGCACATCCACCCCCATGAAAGTCATATCAAGGGTTAACATGGTAACATCAGACATTTCATAACACTAGCCCATGGCCCAACAACAGATCTGAGGTCTGAGACTTCCACAGCCACGGGAGACCGAACGGAGGAGTAATAAAAGTACCTTTTTACCTCAACCTGAAGAAGTGACATTTCAACTTGAATCCTGTTATTTTGCCGAATTGCATAAATCACTTTCCACTCAAACTCGTGTCTGTAGGGGAGGATGGCGTCGCCCACAAGGGATTATGGTGTATATTTCCTTTTTGGATGACGTCAAAGTGTTCTTTTAGTTTATTATTTTTGCAATCATCAGATCTTTTTGAGATCATAATGAAATCAAAGGAAGCGCAAATCTCCCCTGCCTTTATATGGGATCGTTTCTCTGTATGCATCTTCGACATGGGGACTGGAAATTCGTTTCTCGGCTTCTACTGGTCGAAATTGGCTGCAAATTTCAGAAGTAAATGCTTTGTTCGTTGAGGTGATTTGTTCCAAATTTCAGAAGTAAATGCTTTGTTCGTTGAGGTAATATGTTCCAAATTTCAGAAGTAAATGCTTTGTTCGTTGAGGTAATATGTTCCAAATTTCAGAGAAGTAAATGCTTTGTTCGTTGAGGTAATATGTTCCAAATTTCAGAAGTAAATGCTTTGTTCGTTGAGGTAATATGTTCCAAATTTCAGAAGTAAATGCTTTGTTCGTTGAGGTAATATGTTCCAAATTTCAGAAGTAAATGCTTTGTTCGTTGAGGTAATGTGTTCCAAATTTCAGAAGTAAATGCTTTGTTCGTTGAGGTAATATGTTCCAAATTTCAGAAGTAAATGCTTTGTTCGTTGAGGTAATATGTTACAAGTTTCAGAAGTAAATGCTTTGTTCGTTGGGGTAATATGTTCCAAATTTCAGAAGTAAATGCTTTGTTCGTTGAGGTAATATGTTCCAAATTTCAGAAGTAAATGCTTTGTTCGTTGAGGTAATATGTTCCAAATTTCAGAATTAAATGCTTTGTTCGTTGAGGTAATATGTTCCAAATTTCAGAAGTAAATGCTTTGTTCGTTGAGGTAATATGTTCCAAATTTCAGAAGTAAATGCTTTGTTCATTGAGGTAATATGTTCCAAATTTCAGAAGTAAATGATTTAGTCCAGGACCTGACTAACATATTGTTGCGGATATGAGGACTGTATATTTTTTTTATTGTGTGCTTTATTATTGTGATTATTGTTTATTCTGTGCCTCCTGCCTCCGGAGCTGTGTAAAGACCAAAAGGGCGTCCCATAGTCCACAAGCATACACGTCAGCCAAGTAATAGAATATACCTGTTGATAGTTATCTCTTATTCTGTGTTTTAGGGTAAGGCTGTGTCTCCCATTAATTGAAGTACTCCATTGCACCAGTGAAAGAGATAGATTCCCTCCATTCCCATCACCAATTACCTCCGATCCAATTGCCGCCATTGGCCACGAGGCAGGGTTGGGGAAGAAAGGCGTGTCTCCACCTCGTCATAGAGGGGGAGGAGTGAACCAGCCCCGCTCGACCAACCATGAGCCAGGGGTTTGGCTACAGAGGGCGGAGGAAGAGCGGTCGGGGAGGTTCGCAAAGGTTGAGGGGCGGGGGCCTATATAACCCAAGGCAGGGGTGTGGCCAAAGGAGATGAGTTTTTACCGGCAGACACAAGGGAGCCCAAGCCGTGGAGAGGAGTCAGAGAGATTCGCTTTTGCCAGAGACAAGACGGTTGAGCTTTTACAGAGAAGAGAGAACCCGTCACACCAAGGCTCCACCAAGCTCCGTGTTGGCTCCACCGAGCGTTCCCCTCCACCAAGCTCCGTGTTGGCTCCACCAAGCTCCGTGTTCCCCTCCACCAAGCTCCGTGTTGGCTCCACCGAGCGTTCCCCTCCACCAAGCTCCGTGTTGGCTCCACCAAGCTCCGTGTTGGCTCCACCAAGCTCCGTGTTGGCTCCACCAAGCGTTCACCTCCAGCCATCCACCTTCTGCCATTCCTGGCATTCCCCGCGTGAGTCAGTGTTCTGTTTGTTCTGTCCTGGGTTAATTAAGACTGTTAGATAAGCTAGTATTTTCCCTGTGTCACCTGCGTCTTATGTGCTTGTAAATAAACGTGACTACTTTCTTTTTGCTTATGTGTGTAAATAGTAAATAAATTTAGTAGTATTTCCAACCTTTTTGTCTTCGTTTTCCTCTTTGCATTGCGTCGTTTTCGTCTTTTCCCTCATTGAGCAGCTGGGGTGCGATACGGCCAAAGTCTGGGTGAATCGGGTGAGTTTTGTTAGGTCGCGGTCTTACACCACCGCTCGGTCTATAACATCTGTCCGCTACCTGTAACAATATGTATGCAAATAATTTAGGAGAGGATAGCTCAACTGTTATAGGCTAATATCACCCCCAGGAACAACCTGGGATGTGTGCCAAAATCTCTATCCGGGGCGAAAAGCCCGAAAATGACCACGCCCTTTTAAAAATGACCACGCCCTTTTTCATAGGAAGTGCTATTTCCGACATAGCTCTATCTTCTATACCGTTGGAGCTACAGATTTTCTGAGGTGCTTAAAATGTTCAGAATAGCCATGTTTAGGAGGTCATATATTTCCAAATGGGTTTTCTACGAGAAAATGACTAAAAAGCCCGAAAATACAGCCATTTTTAACACGATTTCATACTAATATTAAGCATATTCATGATATACAAAAGCCACTATGAGCCTCCATACATTTTATGATTTTGAGCTCCCTGATTGGCTGATAGTTTGTCTATAATTATACCACAGTGAGGTTTGTCGGTGTGAGTCATGTAAAATGGTAAGTTTTCACATCTTATTTCAATTTTAATGAGCAAACTCTTTAGATTTGTGATGCCTAATTAGTAGTTTTAGAGGTGATCAATATAAATGAATCTAATTTCACATGGAATTTTATAAGCAGATGAGAAGCCTATGTGTTTCTAGTTTCTCTGTCTACTGATGCCTAGAGGCCTAGTATTATGAGTGGTGGTGTGCTACACTGCCCAGCCTACTACTATACGGGTTACTCTGCCTCGCTATAGGGCCTAGGCTTGGCTAGACTAGGCCAAGTAAGCTCTACTTAGCACTACTGTACGCCTAGTAGAGTGTAGTAGTATTATTAATTACTACTGCAACTAGCTAGGCCCAGCTTGAATAACCTAGGCCTAGAGGAGCTAGGCCCCATGGCTAAGTATTAGTACGGGCTAGGCGAGCCTGGGCCTATGCTAGCCCTATAGACTTTCCCTGCGTGTGTAGGGTTAGGGTTAGGGTTAGCTCTAATTTGGCTCCCAAAGCAGACATCAAAGATGAGACAATCAAAGCTCTCATGTTTATTGAGTATGGGCCTCACCAGGGGTTCACTGTTGAGGAGCTACTCCAGCATGAGATCACCAACTCTGCGTTTTTCTTGGTTGACAAAGATGGTTACTTGAGGAAGAGTGCCAAATCACAACTTGGGACTGAGCTGCTGAAGTTGTGCCCACTAATAGATTAAAAAAGGGCCAGAAACCTCCCCACAAACCCATGCCATAGTTATCGACTTCATGGCCATGGTGAGAAAAGTCCCCTTAAAGAAGCTTGATCCACCCGTCAAGACATTCCATGACTTTGCTATTGCCTTGACATCTATGGTCACCAAAGCTGGGCACAGCTGTGATGAGATCCACATCATTTTCGACGCTTACAGAGAGGACAGCATCAAGAAAGGAGAGAGGGGGAGAAGAGGAAAGTCAACAGAAATGGTGGTCCTTGATGTGATATCACCGAACCAAAATGTTCCAGTGGTATTAGAGAACTTTTGGTCGTCTTCCATCAGCAAAACTGCTTTCCAGGCATTCTATGTTGAGTGGCTCACCACCAATAATTATCAAGGCACCAAACTGCTATACCTTGGTATATCACCACAGTCATGGTTGGTGTCAGCTGGGTGTGCTTCTCCATTCCCTCGGCTCAACTGCACACACGAGGAAGCTGATGACAGGATGATGTTTCATGTGCAGGACATTTGAAGTCACCGGTCAGGACCTACATCCTTGATGCTGTCATCAGGTGACACAGATGTCTTTGTGTGCCTGTTATACCACATCACAGTCAATTGGAGAGATATTGGCCTCCAAGAGCTCTGGCTCGTCCGCAACTCAGGAGTGAAAAGATCAATATTACCACTCCATGATATCTGCACAGTGCTGGGAGACGAGCTCACAAAGTGTCTCCCAGCACTCCATGCGCTGACTGGGTGCGATACAACCAGCAAGATATCAACTAAACTTGCAGCCCTGAACGCTGTCCGCAAACTAGGAAATTCCTCTCTGATCCTGAATTTCGACTGCCCACAGCTAACAGAAAGCACAATAGAGATGGCGGAGACATTCTTGGTCAAGTGTCTCAAACCATCAACAGACCTGGAGATATTTGATGACCTGCGTGTCGCTGCATTTGATAGCAATGCCCTCAAGATGGACTTTGAGAGAACCGCTTGCACGTCAACTAATGCAAGAAAACATATCCAAAGAGGCTATTACCAACAGCAACTGTGGGTCCAAGCCCCATTTAGAGACGCCACCTTGATTATGAATCTCGAGTCTTATGGTTTTGTAAGAAGGGGCAGTTTATTAGTCCCTGAGATTGTGATCTCAAAACCCGAAGGCCTGCCAGATCCCTGTAGGTGTGGCAAGTGTGCTCGTAAGAATGGGTGTCCATGCAGGGTAGCTGATTTCAAGTGTTGCTAGTACTGCAAATGCAAAGGAGGTGATTGTTGTAAAAAACCCTATCACTGAATGAACACTGCTCATCATCCTCATAACTGGACTCTGTTGTGTTACTCTTCATGTTCCTGTTCCCGACCCTGGTTTATGTGACACATAAACAGTACTATTGTGGTGTTCAAAGTTGTATTGTTGGCTGTTGGGCAAATTCCCTGCTGATCTTTGAAACATTAAGCTCTCTTGGTACTGCTGCCTACTAAAGTAATAAGTTTTTTTTCATTTTTTTTCATTTTAAGTTAACATTCCATTGATAATAGTATGATTGAAAAAACAATTTCTTTACAATAATCAAATGCTCGCTTTCTTTACTATGATATGGCAATTCCAGTATGTAGGTAGTTGTATGGTAATAAGTTGACCTAACGCTTTTTAGTCATTTTCTCGTAGAAAACCCATTTGGAAATATATGACCTCCTAAACATGGCCATTCTGAACATTTTAAGCACCTCAGAAAATCTGTAGCTCCAACGGTATAGAAGATAGAGCTATGTCGGAAATAGCACTTCCTATGAAAAAGGGCGTGGTCATTTTTAAAAGGGCGTGGTCATTTTCGGGCTTTTCGCCCCGGATAGAGATTTTGGCACACATCCCAGGTTGTTCCTGGGGGTGATATTAGCCTATAACAGTTGAGTTATCCTCTCCTAAATTATTTGCATACATATGTTAGTCAGGTCCTGGACTAATTTGTTAGTTGAGGTAATATTGTTGCGGATCCCGGGTTCGTCGACGTACAAAGGGGGGTTTATGCCCCGTTCCCCCACAAACTCCGGTTCCACTGAGGCCGCCGACCACGACTAAACTCGTGGTTGACGGATTGCGAGGCAACTCCAGCCGCCGAGCCCGCAGCTGCGCGGGGAAGGGTTAGCGGTCACAACTCGAATACCTTCGGACACACGCAGCCGTGAGGACGGGGACTGAACCCCGCACAAGTCTCACTTATTTCTGACGCCCGAGCGGTTGTGCATCGCGTGACCCGTGCCGTTACACTAAGCATACTTCGGACCCGATTGAGCGGTTTTATTTCGGGCGATGCGAGGTCAATGGATGGAAAATGACAACGACGGCCAGGTTGGAAGTACCAAACACAGTATTTAATTAAGGGTTTGTATAGAACATAGACAAAGCAGAGAATCTTAACAGCCTTGTCTACGTTCCCAGACAAGGGCCCTCTTTCATTCGGGGAAGGGGGAAAGGGTAATGCGCAGGGAAGCGTGGACGCTCTGTGCAGCTCGCCTGAATGGGCTCGCTCGTGCAGATGGGCTCGGTCATGCAGCTCGTGCAGATGGGCTCGGTGGAAGAAAACACCAGGAATTGCTCCAATCCAAGGCGCCAACAGTCGGAGTCGATCGTTGCAGGAACGAAATGAGAGAGAGAGAGAGAGAGAGAGAGAGAGAGAGAGAGAGAGAGAGATAGAGAGATAGAGAGAGATAGAGAGAGATAGATAGAGAGAGATAGAGAGAGATAGAGAGAGAGATAGAGATATATATATATATATATATATATGGATGGAGAGAGATATGGATGGAGAGAGATGGAGATGGTTGTCTTGTCTTATGGGCCGGGCTTTTAAAACACCCGAACCCCTTCCTGAATGTTCCATGGGTCTTAATTGGCCACCATCGGTCACTCCCCCCTGCCTTCCCCTTCAGCTCCCATTGTTTGCTCGCTGCTCCTCCTCCCAGGAATGTCTCGTTCCTCCTTCAGGGAAGGTTCTATTCCTCCTTCAGGCCTGCAGGGCCTCGTCTAATCCCATGATGAGGCAATTTAGGCTTCAACGAGGCAGACAATCATCCTGCCTGACTCAACGCATTATTTGTTTTCTTTCTAAACACTGGAAAGGGCCTATGCTTTACATTTAATAAGAAATAGCTAACTATAGGAGGCTACATGTTGTGGTGTAACTAACTATAGGGGGGGGGGGGGGGTTGCCTTTATTCGCAAAACCGCAACAATATGTTCCAAATTTCAGAAGTAAATGCTTTGTTCGTTGAGGTAATATGTTCCAAATTTCAGAAGTAAATGCTTTGTTCGTTGAGGTAATATGTTCCAAATTTCACCAATGTCTGTTTCTGCATTCTTGAGTTTTATTAAGAAAACCCTCAAAATCACGTTGGTGTCTGTCCGTCTGTCCACCAAAAATGTGTTGGCGCTCATATCTCAAGGGCTATAAATTGAAACGAGCTGAAACTTGGAATATACATCGGCCAATATGTCTAGTTAATGGCTTTCAAAACAAATTCCAACGAAGTGTTATAGTTTTCCCTTTAAAATTAAATATATATTGATATATATAAATGGACATAAATGCTGCCAGCCCATAATCACGATGTCGGAAATATATTTGGCACAATATAAACCCTGCTCATGTCTCTGTGCTGTTATTCTTTCTGTATCTCCCATCAAAATGATTTCAATATATTGAATCAATGTGGGGTTAATACAGCAGAGGCATGATGGGCAAAGGCAGTAAGTTGTCTCCTGTGTCAAAATTTATTGTGGAACTTATCCTTTACAATTTACATATACAGTTGTGGCCAAAAATATTGGCACCCTTGCACTTTTTTCAAATCATACACCATTTCTTCCAGAAAATAGTTGAAATTAAAAAATATTTTGGTGTCCACATATGTATTTCTTTGGTTTGCAGTGGAACAAAATTAAAAAGGCTGAAAAAATTACGAAATCTTTGCTTATTCCACACAGAAATCCTAAAATGGGCCAGACAATATTATTGGCACCTTTTAGAAGTTGTGAGAAATAATTAGAATTAAAGCAGGTGATTCTCCTTCACTTTGTAATTTAACTGACCCAAGGTGAGTTGCAGGTGCCTGCAATATAAAAATCACTCATTCAACCAGTTTGAAAAGAGAAAAGGAGTCATTCTGCTGTTTTGTGTCACTGTGTGCACCGCATTGAGTCGGGAGAAAAGAAATAAAACGAGAGAATTGTCTGAAGTGGTCAGACACAAGATTGTAGCCAAGCATGGACAATCTCAAGGCTACAAGTCCATCTCCAGAGACCTTGATGTTCCTGTGTCCACCATACGCAATGTTATCAGGAAGTTGAAGGCCCATGGCACTGGAGCCAGCCTCCCTGGACGTGGCCGCAAGAGAAAACTTGATTGAAGATTGCAGCGGAGGATTGTTTAACTGATGGAGAAAGCACCTCGATCAACTGCCAAACAGATTCAATCTGACCTTCAGACACAAGGTACGACAGTTTCAACTCGCACCATCCATCACCAACTCAATGAAAAGAGGTTCTATGGTAGGAGATGCAGGAGGACCCCACTGCTGAGATAGAAACATAAGAAAGCCTGACTGGAGGTTTTCAAAACACACCTGAACAAGCCAAAATCCTTATGGGAGAATGTCCTGTGGACAGGTGAGACCAAATTACAGCTTTTTGGGAAAGCACACCACCTCCATGTTTACAGAAAGCAAAATGAAGCCTTCAAGGAAAAGAAAACCTTCCCTACAGTTAAATGTGGAGGAGGTTCAATGATGTTTTGGGGTTGCTGTGCTGCCTCTGGCACGGGGTGCCTTGAATGTGTGCATGCCATCATGAAATCAGGAGATTACCAAGGCATTTTGGAGCACAATTTTCAACCCAGTGTCAGAAAGCTGTGTCTCCGTCGAAGTTCATGGGTCTTGCAGCAGGACAATGTCTCCAAACACTTCAAAAAGCACCCAGGAGTGGTTCAAGACAAAATGCTGGACTGTTCTGAAGTGGCCAGAAATGAGTCCAGATCTAAATCCCATTGAACACCTGTGGGGAGATCTGAAAACAGCAGGTGGGAGAAGGCACCCTTCAAATCTAGGAGAACTGGAGCAAATTTGACAAGAAGAGTGAGCCAAACTGCCAGTAGAGAGGTGGAGGAAGCTCATTTGTGGCTATAGGAAGCGCTTGACTGCAGTTATTTTGTCTTCTACACTTGGTTATGACAAACTTCCCTGCAAATGTCTGCTGCTGTTCTTCTGCTCCAATCGGTTCGTCTGACCATATGCTTGTTAAAGTGGACATCTCTCTGGCCATTCTCAGAGAGCCTCCTCAGCATCGACCAGTCTGGCATTTCACTCAGGCCAACTGGCTCGGTACTCAAGCAACCATAAATTATCTGTTCTGGTCTCCCATCTCCACTGCCTCTGACATCAATTCTTCCTGGAAATTCTTCCAAATCAAACTGCTCTCTCTCATGCACAGATTTATCCCATCTCGTCTTCAGTTGTCATACCCCTCCTCCCATCCATGGTACACGGAATATTTTGGTGAGGCAATTGCCCTGAAACAACTTGCCTTCGCCTCCTGGAAGGCAAATCCAATGGAAGGCAATCTCATTTCCTTTCACAAAGCCCGGAACAAGTGTGTGTCACCCTCAGGAGAGCCAGGAAACAATATCTCTCCACTCTCAAGAGTGAATTCTCAAACCTGTCTCCCTCTTCCAAATCATGGTGGCATCTGGTCAAATTTGTTTCTGGTGTTTGCTCCCTGTCCATCCCCTCCCTTAGCTAAAACGGCTACACAGCTGACACTGCACGTGACAAAGCTGAATGCGTCAACTCTGTGTGTGCTTCCTTCAAAATCTTGTGTCCCAAACCCGTCTGTCTCTCTACCCACCGAACCGAGTCATACCCAGCTGCTCCTGGTGTTACGGATTCGTCACTTCCGTTGTTGTGGTTCTCATCCACTGTAAACATTTTTCGTTCCATGTACTATTATTGTTATCGTTTAAGTGAATTGGAGATAACTGTTTTCAAAAGATAAAAATAATGAATGTTTTAAAAAGAAACCGGAAACCAGATCGGGAACTGGACGAAGAAGAAGAAGAGGAAGAAGAAGAAAAAAAGAAGGCGGAGCAAGTGAATTGGAGAAGGAGCCGAGCTGCTTTGAGTTCTTGAGCAAACGCTGGTGAACGGGGTCACGAGCGAACTTTGGGCTTTCCTGGGAAAGGGATTCCTGCGACAGAGTTGTTATCGCTGTGACAGATAAACCTGCGTGTCAGGTTTTGCGGTTGATTCCGAAGAGAATCGTTGGAGTGCCGTTATGCTTCGAGTTCGGGCCCGTTGGCTATTTTGCCTCATGCCCGATTTCGCATCGCTCTAGGCTCTTCGCCTTGCTTCAACCATTTCACCGCATGCAGACGTTAATCTGGTTTGTGTGTGTAACGTGGATTTTGAGTGGGAATTTGCGGTTCACCGATTGGGAGCCGTTGAACGTCCATACCCAAAGGTGTGATTTCCCAGTCGCCTCTTGAGGGTACCTTTGCCCATCTTTGAAAGTGTGACTGTCAACCGAGCGGGATTCTGGTCTCGATACAACATTGTTCTGATGATCACTGGAGCGTGGATCGACTTTGGCTTGAAGCCGGGACAGAGACATTGGGAATGTTCTTTTCACTCACTTGGAGCACAGTGAGTTATATTGTACGAAACTGATGGTACCATCATAGGAATGATATATTGGTTGTACAAATGATTAATATTATTATTGTGCTGTTATTCTTGTGTGACCTTAATACAATACTTGTTTGTTGGTAACAATTGGTGTGGTTTCACAATTGATCTTTGACACACAGATTAACACAGCTTTCTGCCGTGACTCCTCTCGGGGCTCGGAGGTACACTGTGACCGGGGTTTGGGGAGGAGCACGTAACACTGGACTCTGTGTCCTTCTCTCCTGACAAGATGGAGAAGTTTCTGTCAATCCTCGACTGATTCTGCAACTGGACTAGACGGCATCAGCCCACGGGTCCTAAAATCCTGCTCTGCCGCTCTTTCACACCCTTTCTCTGTTCTCTTCACCCTCTCTTTTGCTCAAGGTCATCTGCCATCAGCTTGGACATCAGCCAACCTCACAGCTTTACACAAAAAATGTGCAAAAACAGATCCTTGCAACGACAGACCAATCAGCCTTCTCCCAATTATCAGCAAGGTCATGGAATCAACCATCGCTTCTGACATCAAATCCTTCCTCTTCTCCAATGGCTTGATCTCTGATCATCAATTTGGATTCAGACCAGGTCATTCTACTCTGGACATGCTGCTTCTGTTGTCTCAACAATGGATGGAGGTCCTCAATATCAAACAGGAAATCGGAGCTGTCTCCCTTGACATATCACGTGCCTTCGATACGGTATGGCACCCCGCTCTGCTCACCAAACTCTCCTCCTATGGTATCCATGGAAATCTCCACGCATGGCTTGCAGACTTCCTCTCTGATCTTAGTCAACGTGTGCCCCTGAATGGATTTCTCTCATCTCCCCTTCCTGTTCAGGCTGGAGTTCCCCAAAGCAGTGTTCTGGTCCCAGTGCTTTTTCTGGTCTTCATCAATGATCTGGCGGACTCTCTGGAAAATCCTCTCTTTCTCTCTGTTGATGACTCCACTCTGCCGCTCCATACCTCATCCCTCAGATTGGCAGTCTGCAGCCTCCCCACTCTTTGCAGACCTGGACAAAATCACAGACTGGTCAAACAAGTGGAACATGTCTTTCAATCCCGACAAATCTCACACTCTCACGATGTCTCTCCAAAAAGACCGTGTGGACAACCCTCTCATCTACTTTCTCAACAATCCTCCAAGAAGTTCTGTCACTCAAGCTCTTGGGTCTCACTCTGCCATGATCTTTCCTGGGAAAACCACATTTCCAAGCTGGCCTCCAAAGCTTGTCGCCGACTGGGCATCCTCCGTTGTGTGAAGTTCTTCCTTGGCAGACCTGAGCTCTTCACCACATACAAGGCTTTCATTCGCAGCTCAATGGAATACTGTTCTCCTTTCTGTGCTGGCGCTCCTGCCTCACACCTAGCTTGGCTTCACGCTGTTGAAACCAAAGCTTTCAGAATCATTGGAATCTCCCGCGATGAAGCTAACTCTGAGGGCCTTTCACTCACTCACCGCAGGCTGCTTGGTGGTCTTTGTCTTCTACCGACTCCTCTCTGGCCTAGACCCCCCCCCCCCCCCAGCTCTGTCATTGCTCTGTCCCCCAAATACTCATGCAGGTTGCATAAGATCTGCCAGCAACCCTCTTCTGGTGAAACTGCCAAAATCAAGACTCTCTGCTCACCTTCACTATTTCATTCCTCTTTTCTCTCGCCTCTGGAACAAACTCCCTCACTCTCTTCAATCCCACTCCTCCCTCCAGGTCTATAAAACAGCTGTTTACCACCATCTCTTATCTTCCCCCTTCCAAAACCTTGATAGTGTTGCGGTTTTGAGAACCCACACTTGTAAATAAATATAACATCATTAAAGGTTAAAGGTAGCACCCCATAGATAGGCCACAAGCAACACGTAGGTCACCATAGGACATCAGTTATTCCTTAGTATGTGTATAGATAAGGCCATTTTCCAATAGTTGAATCTGCGTTGCGTCAGTCAAATAAGAGTAGGCCCTTCCGTCCATTTTAGCAGCCTCCCTTCCAAGCGACGCCATTAAGCGCTCTCCAGTCTGTGCCCCATGGCTCCTCCCAATTTGGTACACTCCTTGGCCAGCAGCCTTCGCTGCCCTTTAGCTCGCTCAACGCCGCCATAAGCCACGAGGTGAAGCCCGGAAAGAGGGGGCGGAGTGCCAGGGAGGAGGTGTGGCCATGTCACCCAGCCGTCAGGGCGGGGCCGGTAAGCCATAGCCAGCCAACCAGGGCTGGAGTGACATCGCCTGACAGGGCATGGTTGGGGCTCGCGGAGCGATCGCTGGCTTGACTTATAAAAGCCAGTGCACAAAGTCCTTGGACAGGACTGTCGTGATTACAGAAAGACTCGAGAGTATATGCGCGTTACCAAGAGAAAAGCCCTCGTGGGGACTGTGCGGAGAGGACTCGAGTGAAAGATTGGTATTGGAAAAACTTATCGTGGTTGAAAGGACTGTACGAGGGAACTGAAGCCAAGCATTGGTAGTTCAAAGAGACGCGCTGTGGCAACCCGTTGTACTAAGGGCGAGCACGCGGCACGCATTGTCACGAACTGCAGCGTGCAGGACATTGGAGAGGGGGCGCTTGGAGCGAGTAGTGCGCATATTATGTACGCCAGTATACCAGCCTCCCCCCCCCCCCCCCCCCCGTCATTATAATTGTCCGTTCGCGTTGCACTACGTGAAGAGCTGCCTGCCGGGTTTCGTCTGCTGGACCGTAGCCGGAATGGAGCCTGGACGCGCTGGTGACCATCAACCTGTTCATCTGCAATCCCCGTGTGAGTGTCTGTATGTGAGACGGGCCCGTTTGTCCAGGGAATAGAATAAGACTGTCTAAGGCTGCCCTGTGTACTTTTCCTTCCTCTTTCTTTCTTGTACATTCTTTCCTTTCCTCTTCTTCTTTGTACATTTGTTAATAAATTGCTCTGTTCTTCCTATTTTCCTGGTTTCCTCTTATCCGATCGTCCTCGTCTTTTCTCAAATGGGTGAGATTGGCACGATTAGGAACCGCTAGAATCGGGTTTAGTCACTGGTTAACAGCTCGGGTCGCGGATTGCTAGCCGCTCGGCAATATTCCAACAATATCCCTGATTCGGGTGGGAGTTATTCCCTTGCTTTACGGTCAGTGGTAGTAATTAGGTAATAGTACTAAAAATCGACCTACAACCCTATTTACCACCGACCGGAAGGAACGTTATAACCCCCAGGGTCGCGTCGGCCAGACAAGAGGACAAGGGGATTAACCCCCTCTTGATAATGGGAGAGCCGACGTTTGAGATCCGCAACAGAATCCAGCACAAAATCCTCTTGACCTACAAAGCCCTCCATAACCTGGCCCCATCCTACCTGACTGACCTCCTCTCCAGACACACTCCCACCCGCAACCTCCGCTCTGCTGGTACCAACCTCGTGACTCCCCCCATGCGGACCAAATTCAGATCCTGGGGGGACAGGGCCTTCTCCATCGCTGCTCCCATCCTCTGGAACTCACTACCTCACACTACCACCACTCCTCCTCACTCACCACATTCAAAACATCACTCAAGACCCACCTGTTCAACACTGCATTCAACATTTAACCCACAGCATTTAACCCCTGACTATCTCTTCTCCTTCTCCTTCCTTTTGCTTTGATTATTTACCTGTTGATTTTTGTCTTTTTGCACTTGTTTTTTTGTACTCTGTCAAAGCGTCTTTGGGCTTCTTGAAAAGCGCTATATAAAATAAATGTATTATTATTATTATTATTATTATTAATATTTTCTACTCCCGTTGATTCACCCCAGATCCACTTTTTGGACCCCCCCCCCCCCCATTCCCATGCCTCCTCCCCCCAAGCCCTCTCCCTCCTACAGATCTCCCGATGTCCCTGCTCTCAAATGTTGTACTTTTGTGCTTCCCTCTGTCTCCCATCTTGTCTCCTGCTCCCTTTATTGCATGATTTTTGTGTCCGTTTGTTTTTTTGGGATTAATGTTAGCTCTTACACGAGCCTCGATTTGTATGCAAAAAAAACAATATATATATTGTTATGTCTGGGGGTAAAGCAATATCTAGAGCTAGGTAGATCTGTATAGGTAGGTATTCGACTGTCGCGATAGGGAATCTACCTGTAATAAGTTCTTCATGTGTAGGCGTTTGTCGGTTAAGGTGTATAATTGTGAATCTACCAGGAGATTTGTGTGTCAGTTAGTGTAGGGGTTAATCAGTAGAGCCCTTGTATGTCTCACCTAGTAGTCAAACCTTTGTCCATTATGGCACTGCAGACCACATAAACATTAGTTAGGACCTTTAGTACAACACTAAATGACGCCCTCCCCCCTGACATGACCGGAAGAAATCAGGCTGTAACACCCCCACAATTGGCCGCCACCATTTGCACCTCCGAGAGGCCTACCCACCTCGCATAGCACGTGCTGTGACCACGGAGTCGGGGACAGGAGTGAGAGTGGCGCAGTGGGCGTGCCCCTGGATGAGCCGGTGAGCCGTGGGAGGCTCTGATTGGCAGAGCAGTGCGCCAATGTGATGTCATCGGCCGGAGATATTACCGAGGGCAGGACGACATTTTCGGCAGTTGAGATGAGACGGCAGTTCGGTTGAGATCCTGAGTTCAGCACGAGGAGAGAGATCCCAAGTTACGTTGGCAGTTCGCAGTGCGCAGTTTGCAGAGTTGGCAGTTGAGCCATAGGGAGTTGTTTGGAGCAGCCCGGTCGAGTCGTTCAGAGATCCCGACCCGAGTTGGGCTGAGGTGTAGCCCGAGTGGAGCTCGCTGTCCTGCTGTCGACCTCGTGGTGATCGGTGCGTGGTGCTCGGTGCTGAGAGGCCTTGTGGGACTTGGAGCGAGGGACCTCGTGGTGTGCGATCGGGCCGGACGGAGCGGTGTTGGACGGCAGCCACCAAGACGATAAAGACAAGATAAGGCCGCATCTGCATACATTTTGACACAAAAGACGTGTTTCTTTGTTAATTCATATTCCCCCGTTTTGTATTTGAGGTCTGGTGTGCAGGATCCCGATTAGGATATTTATTACCGGCGTGTGCTTTTTCCTGTCTTTGCCCTTTTCCTGAATTAATCCTTATATTATTTTTGTACATATATCTGAACGCAGTTTACCGGGTGTTTCATTTTAATAGATAAGGCTGCGGGGACTTGCGCTGTTTCCCTCCATTCCGCGCGCTTAGATTAGATTTTGGAATCCGCTATTGAGCTTCCGCCTCGGGAGTTAAAGCCTTCGTAATCGGCATCCGCAACTCTGGTGTTAATCGGAGTTGCGTGACAATATATATATATATATATATATATATATATATATATATATATATATATATATATATATATATATATATATATATATGTATGTATATGATGGTCTTTACTTAAAGGAAGGAGAGCCAGGGATAAGCAACAGTGGTTTAATAAAGATTCAAGGCAATACACAATTGTGGAGTGAGACCGAAATGCAAAGCTTAACACGTAAGCAATGCGAGTCCGAGCCTCACTGAAATTACTCTGAAACATGTTCCATTATATAGGCTGGACAAAGTATAAAAAACTCTCCGCTAGAGTAGAAAAAATCTCCGCTGAAGTAATGACCTTCAGATAAGAACAATGGGCTGGCACAGCCCCTGTCAGTAGGTGATAAATGTTGCTTCTGGGACACCTCCGTTTAACATGGGAAATCCCTATCTAATGTCATTTACCCCCCTGTCTTTTTCAAAAACCATAAACACCTCTATTTCTCCCTCTATGAACCTATAATCCTTCTCGCCTTATGAACCTATAATCCTTCTCACCTTATGAACCTATAATCCTTCTCACCTTATGAACCTATAATCCTTCTCGCCTTATGAACCTATGATTTTCTTCCTTTATGAACCTATAATCCTTCTCGCCTTATGAACCTATGATTTTCTTCCTTTATGAACCTATAATCCTTCTAGCATTATGAACCTATGATTTTCTTCCTTTATGAACCTATAATCCTTCTAGCCTGATGAACCTATGATCCTTCTCACTTACATGTAATTTTTACCCTATTCCCCCCACTACCCCCTTAATGTAGTTCCTTAGACCACTCTACTAATGAGCCTATAAATATATTATCTCTTTCTAACTTTTTAAAGAGTTCCATTCTCCTATAGAACTCATCCCCATCAAGTATATTTATAAAGTATACAGGTTCCTTAACCTTTTGTTGTGAAAGTATAAAGTGGTATGTTTCACGGAGGGTTCTTGTTTGACCTCCTCCTCTCCCACATACCATTTTAAAATTATAATATTTATTATCCGATTGATAACCATTAAAGTTCTCACTCCACTCTAATATATTTTTCTTCCCGCCCTCCATTACCCCACTTAACAAATGAATACGTTTATCCGTCTTGAGAACCTTCTGACCAGTGATTCTCTCAACCTCTTGAATCTGATATTTTTCACATTCGTTATGTTTTCCATTTATATACCAAGGTTGATTACACCTCCACTCTTTAGTCTGGTTGATACTTGGTTCTATCATTTATATAATAGTAAAAAAGGCGGCGGTAGCCCGTTAAAATCCCTAACCCCCTTTTTTAACTTATCACTTATATATATATATATATATATATATATATCTTATCACTTATATATATATATCTTATCACTTATATATCTTATCACTTATATATCTTATTACATATCATATCACTTATATATCTTATCACTTATATATCTTATCACTTATATACTTATATAACCATAAGGGAGACTATCAATTCCATTTTCTAAAATAAACCTCTTATCATCAAAAGCCCCCAATGCTTTCTTATTCACCTCTTCTGAATACAATTGATGTTTATAACTTCTTATTCCATTAATCTTTCTAAACTCTTCTTTCTTTGTTGTTAAACAGTTATAATAATCCTTAAAGTTTATTGTTTCTTTAATGACATTTTTCTTTATACCTTTTAACTTCTTATCAGTCTTTTCAACGTTATTCACAATGTATTTATAAGCATAAGCCTTCGACCTCAATCCCACAAATTCACTCATAACATTTCCTCCCAATTCATCCTTGAACTTTCCAATCACCTTTTTATTTTTAGAAGAGAACAACTCACTCTCTGGACTGTAATTACTTGTATCAAAGATATTAATGTCCTTTTTCATGTCTGAATAAACATCATCAGTATTAATTTTCAAAATAAAACGATCAGTATCCATATACAACAATGACACATTATCCTTATACTTTGATTTTAGATTAATATAAAAGTAATCATACATTAATGACTTTGACAAGTCAAGAATTGATGTTCCAATGTAAATAGGTTTGTCCATTTCAATACTCTCTTTAACCAAATGGATCGCACAAAAGTTCTCAGTAAAGACCTCAGCTCTAGTAAAACTCGGTCTATTAATTAATTTTGATGCTTGTTCCCAAGATGTTGCTAGTCTGATATTTTGTCTTTTCCTCACATTCTCCATGGTCTTACCAAAGACCGCATTATTCATCAATTTATAAAAGTCTTTCTCAAAATCTGTTTTTGACTCTGTTCTTCTTTGTGTATTAAAATCAATGTACCCCTTTAACCAATGATTTTGATTGAACTTTAGAACCCTGTGGATATTCTCTACTCTTAGACCTTTTGATAAATATTGTCGCAAATTTCTTTGGTGTAGTACATAATTTTTCTTGTTATATAATGTAGTAAGTAATTTTTCTGTTGATTCACCTATATCAAACGATCGTTGATAATCACTCAACCATTCTTTCTTTGGACTTTCTTTCTCACAAGCAAATGGAAGATCTTTATGTTTGATATGAAGTTCTTCAGGATATTTTAAATCGACCTCAAAATAATAACCAACCTTTGAATCATCCAATTATTTTTGTGTAGAGATACATACATCTTGTAAAACCTTTGTGTAGTCTTTTTCCTTTACCCATCTTAGTTTCCCATAAGGAAGAGCTTGAGACATTGCCCAGCCATACAAGTTGTTTGCGTCATAGTACATCAAGTGTTACGTGGTCCCCTCGGTGACTACCTGGTCTCGGTGACCCCCGGACCGTGAGAGGAACTTCGCCAGAAAGTGGTATTATATATATGCGCTTTCGCAACGCAATCCCTATGAATTCCACCCAAGAGAAAACTGATTTGCAATGATATATTTCAATGGTAATGATACCATACAATTTCAATGATACAATCAAGGATATATTCCCCGAACAATCCACCATCCACAATTCACACTCAACAATCAATCCCCTAGATGATTAAGATGGCCATCTTACATACGTGTGTCCCCTTTTGTACTCACGACCCCCTTTGGTCTCTGTCCCTCACAATGTCTCTGGGCCCCTCCTGACCAAGATGATGGTCGGCTTCGCCGCACTCGGGCGGTTGAACGAACCCCGGGTGGACGTTGTTCCACCGGGCATGTATCGTACCGGGAACCAAGGTTGCAGCCCCCTCTTGGCCACGCGAAGCGGGTACTGTACAGCAGGCAAAAGCCACACGCCGCTTGCAACGCGTGTTAGGCCCCAACGTGCGACCCGTACGCGTCTTTGTAGACGGTGCCGCGAACGGTGCCAGACGCTGGGTCGGTGCACGGCCCCACGGCAGCTTGACGGGTCCACCGGGTAGGTACCCGTCCCGGTAACTCCTCTCGCCAGACGGCTCGGGAACGCCGCTTTTCCACACGGCTCAATATCGATCCCACCTCGTCGGAGCGGGGCGAGGAAGAAGAAACCTCGTCGCTTCTCTCCCTCGTGTCTTTTCTTCTTCCGTTTCCGGTCTCTTTTTCCAGAAGGGCTCCTGACCCTCCAACCACAACAACCCTTAATCGACTACACATTGATAAGCAAAGACCTGAATAGTAATTCACATACATTCCCATAAATATGTAACACTCCCCCCCTTCAAGAAAGAAAGTTTGAACCCAGCGAAAACTTTCTTTGCCGGCCAACTTGGATAAACAAACCAGATAACTCAACCCCCCCCCCCCCCCCACATTATCAGTTCCCCCCGGGCACAGTTATCACTTAAAAATAAAGCAACAAAATTTCACACAACCCCCAGAGATTTTCAAAGGTAATTCACTCTGGACAAAGCCCCAGCAACGACCTTGTCCCTGTCCTTTACATGTTCAATTTCCGGTTGGACTCCTGCCAAGCCAAACTCCATCTCCTGACCCTCTGACTTTGACTGTCAGTTTCTTGTGAATGAAGGTTAAGGGGTTGATCAAAGATCTAAAGTTAAGCAATTCGATAGCACTTTTTCCGGGAGGCCAAGCCGAGTATTCCCTACATGGATGCCTTTAGGAACGTGGAGTTCACGGTTAGTCCGTGCAGGAAAGTTCTCTACATCGGCGCCTTGAGGAACGTGGCGTTCACGGTTAATCCGTGTAGGAATCTTGGCTCGGCGGCTCCGCCGCATTCAGTGCTTCAGCTTTTCAGAACTTCCCTAATAATTATGGTGGGACCGCTTGTCACTGTAGTCCCATGAATAGCGGTCTCCTTCTCGGCCACTACTTTGACAATCCTTCCTTCGGGAGCTGCCGTAACTCAGGGAGCCTCCATAATAATATTGATTGCGGCCACCACCAAAACTACCGCCCCGTTGTACTCTCCTGTAGACCTCTCGACGCCTACGAAATGCCTTCCCTACTGTTATGGTCCGACCCTCCAAATCCTTGCCATTCCAATTCTTCTCTGCCTCTCTGGCGTCTTTTGTGCTTGCAAACGTGACAAAGCCGAACCCTCTTGACTGTTGCGTTTCCCTGTCTCTTACCAACCGCACTTCCACCAGCGGCCCATATCTGTTGAAGACAGAGGTCAGAACTTCTTCCTCCGTTTTGAAGTTCAGTCCCCCTACAAATAACTTGGTACTTTTGTCGCCATCCCGAGCTGGTGTGGTGTTATTTTCCCTGCTGGGCTCTTTACCAACCCTCAGGTTACCATAAACTTGACCCCCGGCCAAATCATTCCCGATAACCACAGATACACCCTCTACAGGAAGTGTGGCTTGTAAACCGACGGTGACCGGTCCTGACACCAAATCGGACTCCAAATGGATGACATGAAGTGGAGCACTAACACCGCCCCCGATCCACTGTAAACGAACACTATCCCCCGTTGCCGTCTCCTCGGACCGTGGCAAAATGCCTTCAAGCATTAAAGATTGATGTGCTCCTGTGTCCCTCAATATCCTAACCGGTCTCCGGTTAGTCGAGGCTCCATCCAGTGACACAAACCCCTCTGAAATAAATGGTTGGTAACCCTTTTGATGGCGATTTCTCACAATGGCCATTGCATTTGGAGTCGTAATAGTCGGACTCCGCTCTGGGTCTTCCCTTTTCATGCGGTGACAACTGGACATCAAGTGTCCAGGTTTCTTGCAAAAAGCGCAAGTAGGCCCGGAGGAAAAACTCGTGGTCTGCCTCGGGCCCCCCGAAATATAAGTTTGTCTTGGGCCCGCATCCCTCTGATTTCGAACAGGTGGGGTATCCGCGTTGTCCCCATAATCCTCTCGAGGCCGCCGCCATGTATTGTCGTTCTCCGCACCTGCTGTTCTCCACCTCCCCTGCGGAGATCTAGGCGAGGAGTTAGGTTCGTGGACCCCTATTCGGTGGGTTAAGGCATAATCATCTGCCATGGTGGCTGCGTCCCACAACTTTGGTACTTTCTTTTCCTGCAGGTACACTTTGATGTCCTCGTGGACACACTGCTGAAATTCCTCCACCAGGATCAAGTCACGCAATGTTTCGAAGTCTTTCCCGACTCCTTTTGACTCACACCACCGATCAAACATGTTTTCTTTCACTCTGGCAAACTCCACATGGGTCTCACTCTCCCTCTTCCTGGCATTCCTGAATTTTTGCCTGTAAGCTTCCGGAACCAACTCATAGGCTTTGAGGATGTGCTTCTTCAGTACCTCATAATCTGCACATTGGTCCATTGGTAGCGCCGAATAAATCTCCTGAGCTTTTCCCACCAGCACACTTTGCACGAGTATGGTCCAGGCTTCCTCCGGCCAGTTTAATTGTCGAGCCACTTTCTCAAAGTGTGGAAAAAATTTCGCGACTTCCTTTTCACTGAACGGTGGAACCAGCCTCACATGTCTGCCCACATCCCAGGTTTTCTGGTTAGGTGTCTATCCCGTCAGCAAGGGTGGTGCCTCTCCCCGTTCTCTCATTAACTCCAGCTCCTTGAATTTAATTTCCTGCCGAAGCTCCATGTCACGTTCCTTTAATTCCCTTTCTGCTTTTCTCTCCTCTGCTTCGAGTTCCCTTGCCGCTCTCCTCTCCTCTGCTTTTCTTCCTTCTAACCTTTCCTGAAGTTCTCGTTCCACTCTCCTTTTCTCTGCTTGTTTCTCTTCTCTCCTCTCTTCTGCTTTCCTTTCTTCTTCTGCTCTTTCCTTTTCTGCTTTCCTTTCTTCTTCTGCTCTTTCCTTTTCTGCTTTCCTTTCTTCTTCTGCTCTTTCCTTTTCTGCTTTCCTTTCTTCTTCTGCTCTTTCCTTTTCTGCTTTCCTTTCTTCTTCTGCTCTTTCCTTTTCTGCTTTCCTTTCTTCTTCTGCTCTTTCCTTTTCTGCTTTCCTTTCTTTTTCTTTCATCCGTTCCTGGCTCCGTAATTGCAACTCCAGTTTCCGGAGCTCAACGTCTTCTGGTTCTTCGGGTAGCCACTCCCAGGCTAACTCGTCCCATGTTCCTAATCCCACCATAGATTGTATCACCGTGGCCTGCAACTCTGCCTTCCTCAAATTAGTTCGGACCTCCAAGTTAAAATGTTTGGCCAATTTCAAGAGGTCCGACTTTAGTAACGCTCGGAACTGTGCCTCACTCGGGGTTACCGCAAAGTTCTGTGCCACAAACGCCATGGTGCCTATCGTTAACACCTGTTAACCTTCACCCAATACTTTACCCCCAATTTCCCCAAAAATTTACCAATTAATACTTAATTAATAAATTTTAATTAATAAAAATATTATTTTATTATTTTATACAATTTTAGATCCCGGACGTAGACCCAATTGCGAATCCGCAAATCGTAATTTGGACGAGCCCCCAATTCTGTTACGTGGTCCCCTCGGTGACTACCTGGTCTCGGTGACCCCCGGACCGTGAGAGGAACTTCGCCAGAAAGTGGTATTATATATATGCGCTTTCGCAACGCAATCCCTATGAATTCCACCCAAGAGAAAACTGATTTGCAATGATATATTTCAATGGTAATGATACCATACAATTTCAATGATACAATCAAGGATATATTCCCCGAACAATCCACCATCCACAATTCACACTCAACAATCAATCCCCTAGATGATTAAGATGGCCATCTTACATACGTGTGTCCCCTTTTGTACTCACGACCCCCTTTGGTCTCTGTCCCTCACAATGTCTCTGGGCCCCTCCTGACCAAGATGATGGTCGGCTTCGCCGCACTCGGGCGGTTGAACGAACCCCGGGTGGACGTTGTTCCACCGGGCATGTATCGTACCGGGAACCAAGGTTGCAGCCCCCTCTTGGCCACGAGAAGCGGGTACTGTACAGCAGGCAAAAGCCACACGCCGCTTGCAACGCGTGTTAGGCCCCAACGTGCGACCCGTACGCGTCTTTGTAGACGGTGCCGCGAACGGTGCCAGACGCTGGGTCGGTGCACGGCCCCACGGCAGCTTGACGGGTCCACCGGGTAGGTACCCGTCCCGGTAACTCCTCTCGCCAGACGGCTCGGGAACGCCGCTTTTCCACATGGCTCAATATCGATCCCACCTCTCGTCGGAGCGGGGCGAGGAAGAAGAAACCTCGTCGCTTCTCTCCCTCGTGTCTTTTCTTCTTCCGTTTCCGGTCTCTTTTTCCAGAAGGGCTCCTGACCCTCCAACCACAACAACCCTTAATCGACTACACATTGATAAGCAAAGACCTGAATAGTAATTCACATACATTCCCATAAATATGTAACACAAGTAAGAACTCTCTTTCGTTGAATCATAATTTGGAAGATATTTGTTATTTGCTTTTGCGTATCTGCTCGAGCATACTTGTGAAATTCCACCTCTTTTTGCCTTTTCAATCATCAAAAGCATATCGACATCGGTTATCAAATCCAAATCTTGTTTTGTCATTTTCAACATCGCGCTCCACGCCAATCCAGGTGCTGTGTAGTAGTGAGCAGGATCCAATCCATATCCAGTGCGACAAACAGATCTAAAGGCTTCAAATACATCGGCCAATAAAAGCACATCAGTTTTGAGATACAAATTGTGATACTCGCCAAGATTCTTGATGTTATATTTTTCCCAAACATTTTGTGCGTGTACATAATCTTTATCAGATATATGACTGTTGTTTAATTTGTTATAGAAATTTTCTTTTAAAGGAAGTTGTTTCATTGAATCTCTCAAATGAGTCCATATAGTCATAGGGGTAAATTCCCTTTTGTGTTAGAAAATCTTTATCTAAAAAATACTCTGAAAGACATGGAAACTCTTTTAGATTTTGAACCAAGTTAGCCAATGGACTTGCCATGAATTTAAATGTATCAAGAAATCTGCTATGAGTAATAGGAGATGTGTGAATTGTTTTTGTGAATGAAATGTATTTCTGATCCGTGTTAGGAATTGCTGAAATGTGTCCAGATGTCTTTGAAAGTTCATTAATAAATAGATGCGTATCATAATGAGCGTTGTTATGAAGAAAGACAGGAATGAAAGAGGGGAGTTTATAATTAATATTACAACTTTGATGAGCCGGACCTCTATATTTACCAGTGAGATGACAATGATCTCTAACCTTTAGACCTTCACCAATTTTTTCCTCACAAATATGACAAACATTGTTTTTTCTAAATTCCCTTTTCTGTTCACTCGTCAAGGACATTGGTTTATTGGTTTCTCTCATTATCTTGGTTAATCGGACACAGTCTTTTTCTAGTCGTTTCACAAACTCCTCTGGGGTATTTGAGCCTCTATACTCCTCTACCTTGTTATATTTATCACCAACGGATGATTTGATATAATAACAAAAACCGCAAGGAGTATGTTTTTGATATTTATTTGTGTATGATTCTTTTGGATCTGGAGAAGCAGTATCTATTTTTTCTAGAATACTTTCAAAATCAGCATATATAACAAATGGATGTTTGATCTTTTTCTTTTCATCTTTGAATGTGATCTTTGAGCCTTCTTTAGGCATATTGATTACCGTTTATTTATGTTCACCACAATAATTTGAATGTTTATCTAATCTTTCTTGTGTATGGAAGAAGTTAAGACAATGCAAACAAATATATATTTTATTTGTTCTTTTACATACTTGTGGTTTTATTAATTTAGCAATATCTTTGATGTATGTATCATGTGAATATTCCTCTGAATTAAAATATAGAAGATTAATATGAGTTTGTTTACAATATTGTCAGAAAGCTTTAAAACCTGAATGCTGTTTGTTTCTGTTAGACCATAAACATTAACTGATAAATTATTTATCTTTTCAAATTTAGGAATATCATTTAAAGCCATAGGAAACTTTAGATCTTTCGTATTTAATGTATTCTCATATTTTTTATAATGAGATACTCTTTCATCATGAAAATGTGGAGGATGTAAGTGTGCTAGAATAGACCAGAGAAAACTTTTATTGTCTTTATTTTTGATATTGATAACTGCTTTTCTATTTTTGATAACACTGGCTAAATCAATGTAGGAAGAAGCTTTTAGAGGATCTGATTTAAGAATATGAATGTCTATGTAAATAATTTTTCCTATATTGAATCCACTTACTACGATTGAATTGTCCACATCTTGCTCTTGTTTAATAAGTTCATCATAGACTCCTGATGTTTTAAAATCTTGATATGAAGATATAAAGTGTGGCTCAGTTCTCATGTATGGTGTATCTATAACTCCTTCGTCCTTTGTCATTTCTAATTTTACTCCCATATAAAATTTAAGTGGTTTCATTTCTTTTAGTGTTTTTTCAATCAACGTTTGAACAGCAGGTTTAACTATTTCTACAGCATCAACTATAGACTCTGGTTCAGGAGGTTTGAAGTTAAAGACTCTTTTTTTTTTTTTTTTTCTTTTTTTTTTGTATACAAGATCGAGGCTCGTGAAAGAGCGAACATTAATCACACAGACAAACCGACACATAAAACATATAACATAGGGAGCGGTAGACAAGATGGGGAGAGAGGGGGAAGGACACAAACACAACATTTGAGAGCAGGGACCGAGAGACATGGAGACATCGAGAGATCTGAGAGAGGGCGAGGGCTTTGGGGGGGGGGCGTGGGAAGGGGGCGGTGGGAGAGGTATAAAACATATGGACACTGCCAGGACTTCCAGGAAAGAAGTTGGAATTTCAAACAAGGTGGATCTGGGGTGAGATTAGCGGGGGTAGAAAAGGTCAAGGTTTTGGATGGGGGAAGATAAGAGATGGTGGTGAACAGCTGTTTTAAAGACCTGGAGGGATGAGTGGGATTGAAGGGAGTGAGGGAGTTTGTTCCAGAGGCGGGAGAAAAGAGGAATGAAAGAGTGAAGGTGAGCAGAGAGCCGAGATTTCGGCAGTTTAACCATCAGAGGGTTGCTGGCAGATCTTGTGCGACCTGTAGGAATATTTGGGGGACAGAGCACAGAGAGAGCTGGGGGTGCAAGGCCGGAGAGGAGTCGGTAGAAGACAGAAAGACCACCTACCTGCCTGCGGTGAGTGAGTGAAAGGCCCTCAGAGATAGCTTCATTGCGGGAGATTCCAATAATTCTGAAAGCTTTGGTTTCAACAGCGTGAAGCCGAGCTAGGTGTGAGGCAGGAGCACCGGCCCATAGGGGAGAACAGTATTCCATTGAGCTGCGGATGAAAGCCTTGTATGTGGTGAGGAGCTCAGGTGTGCCGAGGAAGGACTTCGCACGACGGAGGATGCCCAGTCGGCGACTGGCTTTGGAGGCCAGCTTGGAAATGTGGTTTTCCCAAGAAAGATCATGGCAGATATTGAGACCCAAAATCTTGAGCGACAGAACTTCTTGGAGAGGATTGTTGAGAAAGTAGATGGGAGGGTTGTCCAGTCGATCTTTTCGGAGAGACATAGTAAGAGTGTGAGATTTGTCAGGATTGAAAGACATGTTCCACTTGTTTGACCAGTCTGTGATTTTGTCCAGGTCTTCAGAGAGTGAGGAGGCAGCAGACTGCCGATCTGAGGGAAGAGGAATGGAGCGGCACAGAGTGGAGTCATCAGCAAAGAGATAGAGAGGATTTTCGAGAGAGTCAGAGAGATCATTGATGAAGACCAGAAAAAGCACGGGGCCCAGAACACTGCCTTGGGGAACTCCAGCCTGAACAGGAAGAGGAGATGAGAGAAACCCATTCAGGGCCACACGTTGACGACGACTAGAGAGGAAGTCCGCCAGCCATGCGTGGAGATTTCCATGGATACCAGAGGAGGAGAGTTTGGTGAGCAGAGCGGGGTGCCAGACCGTGTCGAAGGCACGTGATATGTCGAGGGAGACAGCTCTAATTTCCTGTTTGGCATTGAGGACCTCCATCCATTGTTGAGACAGCAGAAGCAGCATGTCCAGAGTAGAGTGACCTGGTCTGAAACCAAATTGATGATCAGAGATCAGGCCATTGGAGAAGAGGAAAGATTTCATATCCGAAGCAATGATGGATTCCATGACTTTGCTGATAAATTGGGAGAAGGCTGATTGGTCTGTAGTTGCTAGGATCTGTTTTTGCACCTTTTTTGTGCAAAGCGGTGATGTTGGCTGATTTCCAAGCAGATGGCAGTTGACCTTGAGCAAAAGAGAGGGTGAAGAGAACAGAGAGGGGGTGAGATAGAGCAGCAGAGCAGGATTTTAGGACCCGTGGGCTGATGCCGTCGGGTCCAGTTGCAGAATCAGAGTCGAGGGTTGACAGAAACTTTTCCACCTTGTCAGGAGGAAAGGACACGGAGTCCAGGAGCAGCAGGGTACGACTGGGTATGGTGGGTACAGAGAGGGATGGGTTTGGGACACAAGATTTAGAGGCAAACACAGAGTTGAGGCATTCAGCTTTTTCACGTGCGGAGTCAGCTGTGTAGCCGTTTGAGGTAAGGGAGGGGATGGAGGGGGAACAAACACCAGAAACGGATTTGACCAGACGCCACCAGGATTTGGAAGAGGGAGACAGATAAGAGAGTTCGGTCTTGAGAACGGAGAGATATTGTTTCCTGGCTCTCCTGAGGGTGGACACACACTTGTTTCGGGCTTTGTGAAAGGAAATGAGATTTCCTTCCGTTGGATTTGCTTTCCAGGAGACGAAGGCAAGTTGTTTCTGGGCAACAGCCTCACCACAAGATTCCGTGTACCATGGACGGGAGGAAGGGTATGACAACTGAAGACGAGAAGGGATAAATCTGTGCATGAGAGAGAGCAATTTACTTTGGAAGAATTCCCAGGATGAGTTGATGTCAGAGGTGGTCGAGATGGGAGACCAGTCCAGATGATTGATGGCTGCTTGAAGACCGTGCCAGTTGGCCTGAGTGAAATGCCAGACTCATCGACGCTGAGCAGGCTCCCTGAGGATGGTCAGAGAGATGTCCACTTTAACAAGGACATGATCAGATGATCCGATCGGAGCAGAAGAAGAGCAGCAGACATTTTCAGGGAAGTTAGTCATAACCAAGTCCAGAAGAGAAGATGTTCCGTTGACTGAGATCCGGGTTGGGAAATTGACAGATTGTGTCAGTCCCAGTGAGTCGCAGAAGTCCTTTGCTGAGGAGCCATGGCTGGTGAGAGAGGTACCCACACCCAGCCAACTGGCATGATGACAGTTGAAATCACCACATATGAGGAAGAGAGAGTTGGGATGAGTAGATAGAAGTTGGTCGATATCATCAGACAGCGCGATGTAGATGGAGTCATCACTGTTTGGTGGACGGTACAACACACATATGAACAAGAGGTGGGAGCGAAGAGGAAGCCGTAGCCAGAAGTATTCCTGGGGGTGAGGTGGAGAGAGTGCAGTGCAGGGCGAGTGAGGAAGAGAGTTTTTGATAAAGATAGCAACCCCGCCTCCAGGACGAGGCTCAGGTCTATCATACCGGAGGAGGGAGTAGCCCAGGAGAGATACTATGGAATCAGAGACATCATAAAGGAGGAAAGTTTCTGTTAAGCAGATCACGTCTGGTTTGACAGAAGCAACCTGTATGGAGAGATCAGTTAAGTTTGAACGAAGGCCCCGGATGTTTGAGGTCCATACCGTTAATGAAGAGGAAGGGGGAGCATCAGATACAGAACAGGGGGGAGGAGGGGTAGGGTAAGATGTGGAAGAGGTGGAAGAGGTAGGGAGAGCTGTTGAAGGTGTGTCAGAGATTTCAGAATAGCTCGGAGAAAGGGAAGGATGGGGCGGACAAAAGGTTTGATGGTGATTGGGTGAGCCACAATGAGGTGTTATTTGAGGAGGGGCAAGAGCGAGGCAGAAGGTTGGGGGAGATGGAGGTGAGAGTTTGAAGGGGGAAGAAGCTGGGAGGACGCTTTGAGGAGGGGGAGTGAGAGGGGGGAAATTGAGAAGCAATGAGGGTGGGGAGATTTGAAGGGGAGGGGTGAGGGGGGAGTTTGGGAGGGAAGGGACAAGGGGAGGGATTTGAAAGGGATGGGATATGGGGGAGATTTGGAGGGGAGGGGTGAGGCAGGAGTCTAGGAGGGGAGGGGCAAGGGGGTGTCTTGGCGGGGAGGGGTGAGGGGGTAGTTTAGGATGGAGGGGGCAAGGGGGGAGATTTGAAAGGGATGGGTGATGGGGAAGATTTGGAGGGGAGGGGTGATGGGGAAGATTTGGAGGGGAGGGGTGATGGGGAAGATTTGGAGGGGAGGGGTTATGGGGAAGATTTGGAGGGGAGGGGTGAGATTGGATTTTTGAAAGTGTACGATTTATGGGAAACGAACATTTATTGCAAAATGAGTTTCTTGTGACCTTCGAGTTAAAAATACGTTTAAGGACGCTGGATGGAGGATGGAGTGCAGGAGAGTTTAGGGAATGTAGAAAAAAGGCACTATAGGAGATGGATTTTTTTTTGGGATGAATTGATTTGGTGAGCAAGTCGAAAGCAGCCTTTTAAAGAAGAAGAAGAAAAAGGTGTTATAAAATATGACGGAATACATAACTTGAGGGGACAGTGTAAACATTGAAGGTTAATGAGTGAAAACTATCTGGGGAAATGGGGGAGAAACACGTGGTCGAAGAATGAATGAACGAATAAGAATGAATAAACGAATGAGAACAGAGAAGGGAATTTTTTTTTTTTTTTTTTTTTTTTTTTTTTTTGAGTTGAGATTTACACAAGGAAGTAGGCTATGGGTGAAAAGACTGGGAATACAGAGAACGAAAGTTATTGGATCACAAACGACGAACCGCTGAGAAAAACAAAGCCTCAAGGTTGTACAGTAGTGCACACTGTACAAGGCCTCAAGACACGACACGAATTAACACGATTTTCAATCCAGGTATGAAAGATTTGCACCGAAAAATCTTCGTCGGGACACAATATACGTACAACACCATAAATAAATACAGTTTTAACGAAAATACAAATGGGAACAATCACTTAACTTCGATTTCAAATCGTTCGCGACGCGGCAAAGGCCTTGCTCGCGACACGGCAAACAGACGATCAATTTATGAAAGATAAACACCGAGAAACAACCAAAGTTGCACACAATAACTTCACACACCGAAAGATAAATACAGTTTCGACAAAATACAATTGTGAACAGACTTAACTTCCAAAAACGTGGAGACCGTGTGGAGCTTCGAAAATCCCTGCCGCCGTCTCCAAGATCTCGCGAGATCTCCCAAGATGTATTTCGAAGCCTTTCTTGAGGATATTTTTATTACATGCAGAACAGTGTTTTGTTTCCTTCTGAATAGGAGATAGTAGGTGAAGTAGATTAAATGTGTGTTTGTTAGTTTTAAGGTGTCTTTTGTATTGTTTATATTCTTGTTCACAAACGTCGCAATACGTTGCTTTGATCATATTTATTTATATAGTAAAATTATAGTTAAAACAAAGTGCCTTTTTTAGAGGCTTTTTTAAAGATGAAACTGTGCTTAAAGTAAAACATCTTTGAGCTTTTCAACTCGTTTTATGTATATAACTTTACTTAAAGTAAAACATCTTTGAGCTTTTCAACTCGTTTTATGTATATAACTTTACTTAAAGTAAAACACCTTTGAGCTTTTCAACTCGTTTTATGTATATAACTTTACTTAAAGTAAAGCGTCGATGTATTAGCCAGAAAGTTTAGATACTCTAGTTCATCAATTTCAATTTCACTATCTGAGTCATCAATAAAGCTACTCTCATAACTATCATTTGAACACAAACTATTAGTATCATAACTATCTTCAGATCCTAGACTCTCAGTATAATAACTCTCAGAGTATTGACTGTTAATATCACTCATTTACATACCATTAAACTTCCATCAATATCTATATATTTTCTTTCATTAGAACTAATAACCACAATATTTTTTACATTAAATGTTATTTTCAAATAATCTCTAATAATCAGAGTATGGAATGATAGTTCACCACTAATATTCATATTATTAATTTCACCCACATCTTTGGGTCTATTAAAGAATATACAAATGTTTCCTCTAGAATCGTTGATGGTCTTATCATTCATTTTCAAAGCTTCTTTATCAATGACCTTTTCAAGCTTTGAGTAAATTGTTAGTAGTAGTGGAGAAACTTTTGTCAAATTTACTTTAATAGAGTTATTAATCAACATAGCTTGTCCCGTAAATTTAATAAAAGGACACATGTTATTCTCCATTATGGGTTTAATCCAAAAATTTCCATCTTTATCTTTGTTCAATTTAACATCTTTGACATATTTTTCTATATCTTCCACCGAAGTAGAGATTGATTGAAATTTGTCTTTTGTGTTTTGAAACATTGTATTTATTAGCTAATAAACTTGCGTTTAGTTTAAGTAAAGCTATACATAAAACGAGTTGAAAAGCTCAAAGGTGTTTTACTTTAAGCACAGTTTCATCTTTAAAAAAGCCTCTAAAAAAGGCACTTTGTTTCAAGTTTAATTTTACTTTATAAATATGATAAATTCTGAAGGATATTTAGAATTTCCAGACTCTCCATATGATAATTTAGAAATCTGCCACCGTTGTGGTAGAATAGGGCTTAATAATGAGGGTTCATATAAACAATGTATTTTCTGTGATTTAATTTTAATTAATGATAATAAAAAATATAGAAAAATATATAACTCTTTTAAATTAGAACCAAAAATGAATTACTTTACAAGATTAATAAGAGAGATGAATGTTAAGTATTATGGTGATAATACACCATTTCTTACAAGGGAAGAGACTATTTGTATTGAGGAAATGTATAAGGGTTTAATGATATTTATTATTCAAAATAATTTTAATGGAAATGTTAATACAAGATACTATATAAACAAAATAATGGATTATTTTGAAATTAAACCTGAACTCAGGATAAAATAGAGATTCTCAAAAAACTCAAAAAAAGTTAGATGACTTGTTTTCCAAATATATAAATGAATGATTTTTTACCCGTTTGGGAAAATAAGATAAAATTTAATAACCATAAAAATCTTCCAAATTCATTGAGATGTCTAATAGTCGGTTCAAGCGGATGTGGAAAAACCTGTTTGCTCTTAAAGATGCTCCTCAGCCCTAATTTTTTAGATTATGATAATATAATAATTTTTACAAAGTCAAGTTTTCAACCCGAGTATCAACTACTCTCACAGGGTTTTAATGCGGGTCTTAAAAAGGAAGACATTATAGGTTTATTTAAACTTCAAAACAAACTAAATGATTATAATATTGAAGATATAATACAATTATTTTGTGATACACAGAAATCAAAACCGAAACCAAAACCCATAACTTGTATTCTCAGTGATAATACGGATGATATACCTTCATCCCAAGATTTAGATAAATCAAAAAAGAACCTCGTTATCTTTGATGATTGTGTTAATGAGAGAAACCAAACAGTAATGGATAGCTACTATACAAGAGGGAGACATTCTTCTTGTAATTGTATTTATCTTAGTCAGTCATATTTTCAACTCCCTCGGCGCTCAATAAGAAACAATGCTAATACTTTTATTTTATTTAAGTTAAATTCAATAGATACAAATAATTTTTGGAGAGATAATTGTTCTACATTATGTAGTAAGAAGGAATTTGAAAATTATATGAAACACACGATTGGAAAATATAAATATATTGTTGTGAAACAAGATGAGATACTAAATGATATTTTTCAATAAATAAATACAGAAAATGAATACCAAAGAAAGAGTAAGAAAGTTTAAAGAACATCAAGAGTTGGTTTCAAAAGTTGTAAAGCAACAGGAAGACATAAAGAAGAAAAGGAGACAGAAAGAAACTAACTGGTGAAGAAGCCTTTGAAAGAAAACAAGATAAATTTTTTAAACCACTTTTAAAAACTCAACAAACGATTTCACCTACAGTCCCCACGGTAGAATTTACTCCGAAAAAATTTCAAATGCTCAAAGATTTTAGTCAAATGACAGAGCAAGAACTTGGAGAATTAGAATATGATGATGAAGGATTATTTCGGCATCTTGAGAAGGTAAATAAACTTTCCAATTATATTGTAGAAGCTCTTCAAAACAATGAATATTTGAAGGGTTCAAAAACCAGAGCAGGTCTCATTCCAACAGAAGAACCAGCACAGTTCCATCTTGTGAAAGAAAAGTTATTGATATTTAATGATAAATTGGTGTTCTTAAGTTCTGACCAACCAAATGTTGAATTAACCCCAAGATTAATGTTTCTTCTAACAAAAGATGGACATGCTAATTCACCTTATTTTGATGAACCGCTTGATATGGAAAGAGAGGAAGATAGAGAGTATATTGAGTTGCTAAACGCACTTGATTATGGAGTTTCGGTTGCTGGTAAAAGTAAGAAGAATGAGAAGGAGAAACATATTATTGATGCTTTAAGTAAGCTTGGTTCGGGTGTTAGTTTTCTTCCAAATAACCCATCACAATTAGTTAATAGGTTATTATTGTTGTTAGGTAGTAAGAAGGCTGGAAACAACAATTGTTTTAATGAAGCATCCGCCATTTTAGATCAGTTGATGAATATGAAAATAATTAATAAATGTCAATACAAAGATATTTTATTAGATATTAAATAAGATGAGAAGCACAATTCTTAGTTTTAATTTCACCACGAGTGATTACACAGCTTCATTCCCTTGCCCACTACAACTTGACCCCACAAAAGAATATGAGGCATCTTTATTGTCGATGGAAACTTATAATACCTTGTTTAATATCACAGAGAAAAACAACAAGTTTAGTTATAATCCAGGAAGTGGATATAAAACTATAACCGTTTCACCCGGAGCTTACGAGATTTCTCAAATATCTTCAGAAGTCTCTTGCCTTATGAAAGAACAAGGTGATGAACCAAAAAATATTGAAATAGATATTCAAAAACACACTTCAAAATCAACTATTAAACTTAAAAATAATTATAAAGTTGATTTCACGATTGAAAATTCGTTCAGAGAGCTATTGGGTTTCTCTTCAAAAAAGATTGAAACTAACGGGACGTCTTACAGTGATATGTCATTCAAATATCCTCCGGTATAAATTCAGTATTAATTCATTGTGATTTGATTGATGGTGCTTATAACGATGGAATAAGAACAAATACAATATTTTCATTCAGCGCATACTCAACCCCGATTGGTTATAAATTTAATATGGAACCAAAAAATCTTGTCTATTTACCTGTCAGGAAAAACCATATACAGAGTAAATTTTAGGATAACCGACCAAGATAATCGTATGATATCCTTTAATGATGAAATTATATCCATCAGAATTCACCTACGTGAAGTTTTTCAATAAATAAATAATGGTTATTGTGAGAAAACACGAGTTGGGAAAATATAAAATAATTACAGGGGATGGGATGTTCCTTTCACCATACTATAAGGGTGAAGGTATGTTTCTTGGTAGAGGATACTATAAACCAAAGAGACAACGGGGTGTGGGACATCAATTCAGAAATAAAGGAGATGGGATAATTGATACTCTAATGGGTATTGGTTCAACCATCCTTAAACATAAAGACCTGATTGGTTCAACTGCTTCAGCCGTGGGCTCAGTTGCGGGTGCTATAAAGGGTATAAAAGATGCTCAAAAGGAGTCTCATAAATTACAAGCAATCAAAGAAATTAAAAAAGGTAAAACTCTACTATCTTCACAAGAACGACAAAAAATCATTAAAATACTTGGGTCAGGGTTTCAACAATGTTAATGCAATATAAATACAAGTATGGAAGCGATTGGTAGTATCTATGATTTGGATGATACGATTATCATTTCAAACTCTACTAAAAAGGAAGACTATTTCAAGGTAAATGCTATAACAGGAACAGACTGGAATTCAAATGGAACAAAAAGTTTTGAAATAAATAATCAACAAACTTACTTGAATATAGCTGATAGTTTCTTGCTGTGTAAATTTAAATTCACTAAGGCTGTGAATAATACTAATGCTACACTCGTAAATGATTTCTTCTGGAAAATGTTTGATAGTGTCCGCCTGTATATTGGAACACAAGAGGTTGAAGCGGTTGATTATGTCTCTGCTACATCTGAAATGATGAAATTTACACTATATTAGTTTAGTGATAGAATGGGTAAGGGAGCTGTTGAAGGTTTTATTCCTGATATGTCAACGGGTACAAACGCAGACCCTGGTTATAGTCAAAGGAAGGCAATGTATAATGATGACGCAAAAGCAGAGAATAGTTTTACCGTAGCAGTACCTCTCAAAGGTATATTTGGATTTTGTGATTACGACAAAGTTTTGTATGGTCTTGGGGTATATGTCTTAAAATTAGATTTCAACTACAAAGGAATGATAATGTAAATAGGTTGCTTTTTGGGGTTGAAAATGCTTTTGGTGAAAATAATAAATTTGTTATTAATGATATGTGTTGGTATATTAGTGAATATACTCCTAATCTTAAAACGGAAGAGATGTTGAATAGAAGACTTAACTCAAAGAAACCGCTAAATGTATCATACTTTAAAAGAAGATGTCAACACGTTAAACTGGAACACACTACCTACACTTGGAATTTAGGTGTTCTGGAAGGAAAACCACGATACCTATGGCTCATTTTTAAGAAACCAGATGGAGATGAAGGTACTGATAAGAATAATGCACTGAGTGATAATGCTAAGGTGAAACAACTTTGGGTTTCTCTTGATGGCACATTTTACCCGCGAGATAGATTGGAAATTGATTGGGAAAAAAATGATTATGCGGAAGCCTACAAGTCTTACCAAAAGGTGTGTGAAAGCAACGGTAATAATGATCCTATTTTGGATATGGTTGCATTTCAAAAACTTTATTCAATCTACGCAATTGACCTGAGTTCTCAAAAGGAAACTATAAAGTCGAATAGAGTGGATACTTCTCTATACATTGAAAGAGGAGAGAATGAAGAAGTTGATGTCTATTGTTTGCTTTTGGAGGAAACAGAATTACAGATTAATACAGATAATGGTGTTATGATTAATATCACATAGGTTTTTTCTTATAAATAAATGGTTGGGGTATATGTTAATCAAATCAATCTTAATAAATTAACATCTTGTATTCAAAATCAAAAGCCTTGTATTATTAATGTTAATACAATTCAAAGAAAAGGAGCAGTAAGAATTGATGTTTTACTCACACACACACAAGTAAAAACACTAAATGATGTTGGATCACTTAAAATTAAAATGACGAAACCTATGTTAAAGAAATATTCAATAGACGAGTCAAGAGGAGGATTTCTCCCGTTTCTAATTCCTTTATTTGCTGGTTTAAGTGCGGCGGGAGCATTGACTGGTGGTATTTCAGCAGCGGTAAAAACTGCTAACGAAAGGAAGGCACAACTAAAAGCTCAAAAAGAATTGGAAAGACAAAACAAGGAGTTGGAGAAACAAATTAGTGGAAGTGGTGTAATTGTAGATTTTGCTCAAAAACTTGAAAGTCTACCTGATAAAGCTAGATTGTTGGTTGGAGATATGCTTACCTCTATCGCTCAAGCGGGTGTTAAACTAACTAAAAGGAGTAATGGATTGTATCTTTCTCATAAATAAATGAATAAATGGTTTAAACAATTTGGAAAGAATACAACGTCAAATATTGAACTAGCTAAGTATTGTAAAAAACTAAAAATTGATAATGTGGTTATTTGTATGAGAGATGAATTAATACATATAAATAAGAATACAAAGAATATTATTATGAATTTAGACACACAGAATGGTTCTCATTGGGTTTGTATTCATAATAGTCAGGATAAATATTATTTTGATAGTTATGGTATGCCACCACCTGTTGAAGTATATACAATTCTTACAGAATGGTGTTTATCAAACATTTCAAGTTCAAGAAATTAATTCTAAATGTTGTGGTCAATTATGTTTATATGTATTATTTCAACTCAACAATAATGAAAATTTTTATGATATCATTTTAAATCTAATATAAATGACTTATGTTGGAAAAGATGGTTCTATCTTTGGAAAATCCTCTCAGGATATTGATTTATCAAATTATTATACAAAGGCACAGGCTGAACGACAAAAATATAGTATAAGTAAAAATATTAATATGAAGAATACTTATAAATTAATCAATTATCCAAACCCTACAGATGCGAATGACTTAATTAGATTGAGTGATTTATCACAATATATATTTTTAAAGAAAACAGCATGTTTTGTTAAACAAGTAAAATTTACAACCACAACACCTGGTTATACTGACCATACACCTTTCCTCATTGAATTTAACTACCTGCTTACAATTGAATTTTATAAAGAAGGACATATAGTTAATATGCGAATTAATAAATGGGGGTATGATATGCCTGATTTAGGGTATAATTGGTATTTTTCAATAAACTTAGAAGACCTACATGATTTGAATCAGTCTCGTAAAGAAGAATATTATCCGCTTGGCGAGGATAAGGATTTATGTGGAAGTACAATTAGTAAACAACAAATACGTGATTTTAAGAAAAGAAAAATATATGATAGTATGGCGATGGTTAGCATGACAAAGAAGGAAGGTAATGAGATAAGGATAGAAAGCCGAGGAATACAAACCGATTTGGTAGTGGGAAGATGGGGTGGTATTACCTGTCATAATATTAATCTGACATATATTTCTGATACATAAATGGCAGGAAGAAGACTACAAGAGAATTATAATTTTTGTATTCAGGGATACCTACAAGAAAAGGGTGCTCGGTATTACATACCTTATGATTTGGAGCATATACATGGAAATTTTATCATTAAAAACTGGCCTTATACTGATATTGCTAAACCCACAAATAGAGACTTGTTTAAAATATTAAATAAAAATGAACTTCTCAAAGTTATGAAATATAAAACTCTTAGAAATCGTCAACAAATCTTATTGGTATCCTATTATGAGAAAAATAATTATAGATACAAGAATATCTCAAAATCCAGATGAGTATATGTATAATATTCTTTGGGGCTCAAACCCAAGGGTAGCAAGGGATGAGGAAGGAGTTGAAGAAGAGAAGGAGGAAGGAGTTGAAGAAGAGGAGGAGGAAAGAGAGAAAAAGGAGAAGGAGGAAAGGGAGAAAAAGGAGAAGGAGGAAAGGGAGAAAAAGGAGAAGGAGGAGAGGGAGAAAAAGGAGAAGGATGAAAGGGAGAAAAAGGAGAAGCAGGAGAAGGAGGAGAGGGAGGAAAGAGAGAGGGTGGAAAAATATAAAAATATGACCATTCCTGAGATTAATGAAAGATTGAAGTTATTATGGCAAATAAATCGATCTCAACGCACTGAAGAGGAAAATAAAGAATTAATGACTCTTACGAAGATATTGGTTTTTTAATTTGCTGTAATGAATTCAGAGAGCAGATATACAACATATAGTTGATGATGTTGGTGTTATTGACTTTAGTTAGTTTTATTTGTAAATAAATGGAGGAGAGAGTGAAGCCATTTCTAAGGATTCTTTATGTTTTAAAAATCAAGATAGAAATGTAGAAGTTGAAAACCAAAAAGGTTTTGGCACTATGTCGGACTTTTTCTCATAAATAAATATGAGTTATTGTCTCAAATGTAAAAAGAAAACGAAATCTAAAAATATCTCATGTTAAAGCTAAAAATAATAGAGTTTATCAAAAAGGAATATGTCAAGTGTGTGGCTCTAAAAAGTGTCAATTCATCTCACCTAAAACTGGAGGAGACATACAAAAGTTTTTGTCAGGTAGCAAATTTACAACAACTGGAATTCCAGGGGAATTACACCTTCCAGGGTATTCTTTCTGTGGCCCAGGAACAAACTTGGATAAAAGATTAGATGAGGCTGACAATCCTAAACCTTGGTCTAAACCTACAAATAGGGTTGACGAAGTGTGTATGAAGCATGATATTGCTTTTGGGAAAACCACTACGTTGACTGAAAACCATAAAGCCGACAGAGAAATGTTGTATAATTTGTCTTTGATACAAAATCCAACATTGAGAGAGAAAGTTGATAGGTTTATTGTGAGAAATTTGATAAATGCTAAATTGAAACTTGGTCTTGGTTATTCACCCTCAAAAAACTATTAGGCTCTAATGATGTCATCAAGACTGAGGAGCTTTTGGCTGAAGAATTACACAAACCTATAATCACCAAGTTTAAAAGAAGGAAGGTTTATTCCAAAGACACTGACTACATATGGTCCGCTGATTTAATTGAATTGAATAATGACAGGGGATACAGGTATGCGTTTAACCGTTATTGATTTGAGGAGTAGATTTGCCTGGGTTATTCCTTTAAAAAATAAAAAGGGTGATACTTTAATGTTATCCTTTAAGCTAATATTTGATAGGGATAAAAGAAAACCAAAGAAACTGTGAACCGATGAGGGAACAGAGTTCTATAACAAAATATTTATGAAATTTCTTAAGGGGGAGGGTATTAAATTATACAGCACCTTTAATGAAGGAAAAGCAGTTGTTATTGAGCGTTTTAATCGTACTTTGAAAGAGAGGCTATATAAAAAATTCACACAACTCGGTTCTCAAAAATGGGTGTATTTAAATCAGGGTATTGTAGATAATTACAATAATACCGTTCATTCATCAACAAAATCAAAACCATCAGAATCATTTACAAAATTAGAATATGAAAAGGAGATTAATTTGAGAAAACCGAAGTGCAAAGTTGGTGATATTGTAAGAATATACAGATGGAAAAGCCATTTTGAGAAAGGTTATACAAAAAATGGACTAATGAATTATTTAAAATCGTTGATGTAATGGATAGTCCCTTGGACCTACAAATTATATGATTTAAATGGAGAAGAAATCTTAGGGTCATTTTATTCACAGGAATTACAAAAAACAAAGCTGATAACCCTTGAAAATAATAAATAAATAAATAAAATGTAATGGGGATACGTTTTTAAATCTGTGAACCCCAAACACAGAATCCCACAACTTTTTAGTTGGGGCTTAACTTTTGTGTGTATAATGGGGATATGTTTTTTCAATCTGTGAACCCCAAACACAGAATCCCACAACTTTTTAGTTGGGGCTTAACTTTTGTGTGTATCATGGGATACGTTTTTAAATCTGTGAACCCCAAACACAGAATCCCACAACTTTTTAGTTGGGGCTTAACTTTTGTGTGCATCATGGGGATACGTTTTTAAATCTGTGAACCCCAAACACAGAATCCCACAACTTTTTAGTTGGGGCTTAACTTTTGTGTGTGTGAGTGGGTCACAATAATGTACAAACCCTAACCCAACCCCCACATTAAAACACCAAATTTGTTAGTCAAAACAACTGAATCCATTACATCAACCATAAAAAAAGTTCTTAACTCCATCTCTTTGTATGACCTTACAATTCTATTTATCTTTTCCCAACTTTTTAAAAACAATTCAATGATAATATGAGATAAATGAGTCTGTGAGGTTTGACATTCATTCAAAAATTCACCTCACATCCAGAACCCTAACCCAACCCAATCCCTAACCCATCCCCATCCCTTACCCAACCCATCCCTAACCCTCACATTCAAAATCCCAACCCTAACCCAACCCATCCCTAACCCATTAACCCAACCCCATTCCTAACCCTCACATTCAAAATCCCAACCCTAACCCTAGCATAATCTTTTTTTCCTTTTCTTTTTTTTAATACGTATTTCAATATTTTTTTAAAATGTTTTTTAATACGTATTTCAATATATATTTTTTTCCTCTTCCTCCAATTCTGTCTTTCAAGGCTTTCAAGTTGGAAAAAGTAGAAATGGGAAGAAAGTATTTTCCAGCATCTTCTTCCCCGAACTTTCTTGATATTGCTGAAATACATGTAAAAAATATATATATATTACTTATCTAATATTGAATGAAATAACATATACTTTAATTGATTATTAATCAACTGAACTTACCTTAAATCAAACGTCATTAAAGAAAGAACATTGTTCATTGCTTTAGAATCCAAAGAGCCTCCAAGGTAAAACTCTTTCGTTGGATTATCAAGGTAAAACTCGTTCTCTTGGTCATGGTTGCTCAAAAGGTCTTTAAACAAATCGATCATTTCACCCCAGGTTGTGGCAAAAGTGGTATTTTCATTTTGAATCTCAGATACAATTTCCTGTGAGAGAAAATAACAACGTATTAATTAATTATTTTTTACATTTAATACACAATTATTATATGTATATTAAAATAAAATATTACCTTCATTGATGAGAAATTAGAATCGAGTTTATCAAGGTGAAGGTTTAGCTCCACACAGGTAGAGTCTCCAAAACGAAACCAGTTTTCAAAGTCTCCAAGGTAAAACTCTTTTCCTAATTTTATGAAATTTAGTGAGTCTCCAAGGTAGGCTCCACAGTTAGAACCATCTAGGCAGACCTCATAATTTGTTTTTCCCAAATTTAGTGAGTCTCCGAGGTAGGCTCCACAGTTAGAACCATCTCGGCAGACCTCATAATTTGTTTTTCCCAAATTTAGTGAGTCTCCAAGGTATAACTCTTTGGCTGGGTCATCAAGGTAGAACTCGTTCTGTGGGTCTTGGTTGTTCAAAAGGTCTTCAAACAAATCAATCATCATTTCACCCCAGGTTGTGGCAAAAGTGGTATTTTCATTTTGTATCTCAGATACAATTTCCTGTGAGAGAAAATAACAACGTATTAATTTAATACAATATTATTATTTATATAAATCAAGCTCTATGAATATTAAAAGAAACTTTGCTGACTCTTACACGAGTCTTATCTTTAAAAAAATAAAAAAAAATAAAAAATAAAAAAAAATAAACTTACCTCCATTGATAAGAGGTTCGAGTCCAGTTCATCAATCTGAAGGTTGAGCTCCACACAGGTAGTAGGACTCCAAGGAATGTCAAAGTTATCCAACTCCTTTTTAGCATAGTAGTCCATTCTCAAGTGAAGCAGAAAGTGTGTTTGAAAAGTCCTGTGTGGTTAGTGCCTTTTATAAGAAAGACTGGGTGTGTCATTTCCTGTGGAAATTCCCTTGGGCAAGTGTGGGCAAGTCTGGGCATGTCTTAACCGGAAATGATGTAATGTCTCAACAGAAAATGATGTAATGTTTCAACAGAAAATGATGTAATGTTTCAACAGAAAATGATGTAATGTTTCAACAGAAAATGATGTAATGTTTCAACAGAAAATGATGTAATGTTTCAACAGAAAATGATGTAATGTTTCAACAGAAAATGATGTAATGTCTTAACTAAAAATAATGTAATGCTGGAGAGTTTATAAAGTGGGTGGGCTTTAGTAAAAAGTGGGCGGGGCTCAACAAAAAGTGGGCGGAGCTTAACAAAAAAGTGGGCGGAGCTTAGCAAAAAGTGGCGCGGAGCTCAACAAAAAGTGTGTGGCACAAGACCCGAACATAATCAATGATCAATGAACAACAATGATCATTGATAGTAAGAGTAAAAGGCCCATAAGACCAAGGGGGTCAGGAATAGAGGTGTTAAGGGGAAATGAAGAAAAGTGATGGTGAGAGGAAAATTTACATGTAAGTGAGAAGGATCATAGGTTCATAATGCTAGAAGGATTATAGGTTCATAAAGGAAGAAAATCATAGGTTCATAAGGCGAGAAGGATTATAGATTCATAAAGGAAGAAAATCATAGGTTCATAAGGTGAGAAGGATTATAGGTTCATAAGGTGAGAAGGATTATAGGTTCATAAGGCGAGAATGATTATAGGTTCATAAGGTGAGAAGGATTATAGGTTCATAGAGGGAGAAATAGAGGTGTTTATGGTTTTTGAAAAAGACAGGGGGGTAAATGACATTAGATAGGGATTTCCCATGTTAAACTGAGGTGTCCCAGAAGCAACATTTATCACCTACTCCTGTCGACATCCTTTTCCTGTGCAAAGGCTAAGTCTAAGGCACAGATGTGAGAGTAAGATATTGTGACATTCTCAAGCTTATTATTCTAAACAAACCGGGCCGGCTTCCAGGACAGGAAATGTATGCCACAAGGGATTTTACAGTTTCCAAGCCTTGGCCAGTAAAGCAAGCTGAGCCAAATGCAAGCAATGAATATACGTGCAGGCAAGTTAAAGGATAATAAATCATGGTCCCAACCGAGCTTCCAAGGTGGGCTTTTTAAAGCAAGCAAAAGTTCAACATGTTTTGCAACATCCTTTAAGTTCTTATCTTCCTATGGCAGCTGTTTGGGGACTGGGATTATAAACGTTTATTTCCAGGGGCAGCTTGACCAAAGGATGAACTTCACAAATGCATTCATGAGCAATTTCTGAAGCAAAGGGCATAAGTAGTTTAAAGCAAGCATTAATCTGGTTACAGTCTTTGGCCCAGTTGGACAGCCGAGTACATTGTAACGATGTGAAAAGTGGCAAGCTTAATTCCATAAATGCAGTAAGCAAGTGTTCGGACCGTGCCATGGCCTGTGGTCACAGATGCCGAGATAATTGCATGTCCCATCCGATAATTTGCTCCAGGCTGGCTCAAGGAGCAAGATTTAACAACCTATCCACATTTTATATCCATGCTGTATAGGCCTTACAAGTCTCACCCCCCACATACATATATATATATATATATATATATATATATATATATATATATATATATATATATATATATATATATACATATATATATACACGAGGTGTGTTCAAAAAGTATCTGACCTTTGTTCTTAAAAAATACTCGTATCCAGATACAACAAACTTATACTAATCTCCTTCAAAGTAGTCCCCTTGGGCTGCCACACACTTCTCCCAACGGTTCTGCCACTGTCGGAAGCAGCGCTGGAACGCTTCTTTTGGGATGGCGCGCAGCTGGTCCATCGCATTCCGCATGATGTCTTCTCTGGACTGAAATCTGGTCCCTTTCAGGGGCATTTTCAGCTTGGAGAAAAGCCAGAAGTCACACGGAGCCATGTCGGGAGAGTAGGGAGCCTGACGAAGCACTGGTGTGTTGTGTTTGGCCAAGAAGCTCTGTATCAAATGTGAAGAATGGGCGGGTGCGTTATCGTGATGGAGCTGCCAATTGCCCGCTGCCCACAGGTCCGGCCGTTTGCGTCGCACAGCGTCATGAAGGCGACGCAGAACCTCTTGGTAATACTCCTTGGTGATGGTTGTGCCGTGTGGTGCGTACTCGTGATGAACCACGCCACTGGAGTCGAAGAAGACGGTCAGCATGACTTTGACATTGCTGCGGACCTGCCTTGCTTTTTTTGGCCTCGGGGATGTTGGTTGCTTCCATTGTGATGACTGCAACTTGGTTTCTGGGTCGTACCCATAAACCCAGGACTCATCGCCAGTGATCACTGTGTTGAGGAAGCTGGGATCGCTGTTCACAGTCTCCAGCATGTCCTGTGCGATCTCCAAACGGAGTTGCTTCTGCTCAATCGTTAGCAGCTTTGGTACGAACTTCGCTGAGATTCTCCTGAAGCCCAAATCCTCCTTCATAATGGAATGAACGGATCCAATGCTGACGCCCACCTCGTCTGCAAGTTCTCTGATCGTGATTCGATGATCCTGCATCACCAGGGTCCTCAATTGGTCAATGACGATCTCATTTCGGGATGTTGAGGGCCTACCCGAACGTGCTTCACTCTCCACTGATGTGTGGCCATCTTTGAAGCGGTTGTACCACTCCTTTATCTGTGTGGTGCTCATTGCTTCGTCCCCGAAGGCCTGTTGAATCTTGCGGATCGTTTCCACTTGGGAATCGCCAAGCTTTACACAAAATTTGATGCAGTAGCGTTGTTCAAGTTTTTCTGTCATTTTGTCAAAAACGAAAATCCGACGGCGCTCACTTACACTTCCTCACTCATCGGCGGTCTGCCGTCGAATGACAGCTTCTGCAGGTGGGAAAAAATTCACGCGTGCGCATTAGGATCGCCTACATACGTGCACCAATCAACGCCTCCCTAGCTTCATTTGTTTACACACGACAAATTAATGTCGCATACTTTTTGAACACACCTCGTGTGTATATATATATATATATATATATATATATATATATACATACAAATAACAATAGAAAATTTAAAAACGGCTTTGCTACCAAATATGAAGTCTCGAGTGTCAATAATTTTGTCGATGCCATTTATTTTTATTTTCTGATTTAAAAGGATATATTAAGGTCTGAATCAAAAACAAAGGTTCTGTAATATTAACAGTGAAATAGAGAATCGTGGAGACCAAATACTTTTGTCAATTTCAACTTATTGTTGGAGAAAATTGTGAGTTATTTGAAAAAAGTGCAAGGGTGCCAATATTTTTGGCCACGACTTTCGGGGCTCAAGGGAAACATTGGAGAACCGTTGACCTTTCAGCACCATGGGGAAGCTCTTGGAGCAGATGAGGAACCATTACGTAAATTAATTTAAGAAAGCCAGTACGAATTTGCTAATGGAAAATCATGGTATAAAAAATTGGTATCATTTTTTGAGGCAGTTGCTGATTGGGAAGATGATGCAAGTGCAGGAGGTGAAGCATCGCTGAACTTCTGGAAGGCATTTCATAAATTACTAAATATAAGGCTGTTCATATTGGATCTGGCAGAGACTTCAGCAGAGATAGGGGCAGATTTTTGGGGCCTGGGCAGAAAAAATATTTAAACCCAAAACAAATCCCCCCAAAATACAAATACATGAAAATGCATTAATACATAGTCTCCATTCAATGTTACACCGAGTTAATAAAGGATACACAAGGACTAGGTACATACATCTACAAGGAATAGGACTAGCTGATTGGTAATGAACACACCCCAGCTCTTTCATTGGTGTGTTCATTACCAAGTTTTTATGACTTACAAAATCGAAGATTTTAAAAGTACATTGGTTGGTCTTGTGCATTATTCTGTCTGTTTGTTTGTCAGGTTGGTCTGTTTGTTTGTACGTCATTCGCCAACAGATAGCAATTCTAAACTTAATCGCCATGAAACATAAGCAAGTTGTAAAGGTAGTCACAACTGAGAAGCCTGTTGATTTTGAGGTCGAAGGTCATCTTGAGGTCAAATTTAATGAAATTGACATTCTTTATCTGATTGCCATGAAAGTTGAACAGCATTTGCATATTGATTCACTGAACTGGGAAATCAACTTTTTTTGAGGTCAAAAGGTTGAAGGACAACTCAAGGACAACTCAAAACTTCAAAATCATAAATTTTCATCTGAAAATCAATTTTCATCTCATTGATCCGAGCTCTGATTAAGATTGTCAATTTAAATCTTCATGAAATTGATAATTTGATGTCTCCATGGCAAATTTCTTTGGGGGCATTGGGGGTGGATTATGCACGACGTTTTTGTCCCCCGTCGCACCGCGGAGCGAAAGTGGGACTCTGGTTTTCCCCTCCATCCGTGTGTGCGTCCGTCCGTGCGTGCGTCTGTGCGGACGTGCGTGCATGCATAAGTGAAAGACCGAATTCTAATTTGGTGTGTGGGTGCAACTAGGCATATGGAAGAACCCTATTGAAAATTAGGTCGCCACGTCAAAATCCAAGATGGCTGTCACCATATCTAAACCTTGTGAGCGTGATATCTTGAAAAGTAAATGTCTGAACCTTTTGAGCGGAATATCTTGAAAAATAAATGAACTACTAACCTCTAATCCGGTGTGTCAGTGTATCGAGGCATAAGGAAGAACGCTATTGAAAATTGGGTCGCCACTTCAAAATCCAAGATGGCCGCCGCCATGTATGTCTGAACCTTGTGAGCGGAATATCTTGAAAAATAAGTGAAGTACCAACTTTTAATCTGGTGTTTGGGTGCATCTAGGCATAAGGAAGAAAGCTATTGAAAATTGGGTCGCCACGTCAAAATCCAAGATGGGCCGCCGCCATATATATGTCTGAACCTTGTGAGCGAAATATCTTGAAAACTAAACGAACTACTAACTTTTAATCTGGTGTGTGGGTGTATCTGCGCATAAGGAAGAACGCTATTGAAAATTGGGTCGCCATGTCAAAATCCAAGATGGCCGCCTTGCGTCTTCCACTTTGTCAACTCACATCACTTCACCAACGGGGGACCTGGGCGTAACGCTTCTTTTATTTGTTTTTGTGTACATAGACAAGGCTCGTGGAAGAACAAAAAGTTTATTGTAGAGCGCTCGCCAAGTTGCTAAAGCACTCGAGCAAGCACTACAGCAAAACTGTTGGTAAGGAACGGCTGGTTTGGCAAGCGATAGCAAGTCCATTGGGAACTGCACACATCTAGATGAGCGAGACAGACCGAGCACCCTTTTCTGATTCTGCCGCTTGTGCAATTAATTTGGGGTGATTTTCAACCCTTTTCACCTTTTGTTATCTCCACAACTGAAGGTGGATGGAGGTCAGGTTTTCACCCTCGTCTGTTTGTGAAGAAGATATCTGAAAGATTTGTGGACGGGTTCGGATTAAATTTGGTGGAGATGTTGGGTATGTGACAAGGACGAAATGATTAGATTTTGGTGAAGATTCGGATCTGGTGAAGATTCGGATTCGTGGCGATTCGTCTTGGCCCTGCACAGTCGGGAAATGTGGACCGAGAGTGTGAGGTTTGGCAGAGACTCTGAACAAGGACTGTGTGAGGAAAAGGAGGAGGGTTGCGCGAGGGAGATGAGGAGGATTGCGCGATGAAATCAAGGGTTGAACTGAGTGGCGGGGAAAAGCATTTACTGTTTTTACTTTGAAAAATTTGCCAAAGGAGAAGTGAGTCGAGTGAGGAAGGAGAGAGTCAGGCGAGGGAGAAGTGAGTCTGGTGAGGAAGGAGAGAGTCAGGCGAGGGAGAAGTGAGTCTGGTGAGGGAGGAGTATAGCACATCGAGTGGAGGGTGAAAATTACAACAATGAGGTGGGGGGGGGGGGGAGGGGGTTGGGTGAGCGGTGCAGGAAGTGGGTATGAGTGTGTGCACGCATGATGGGGACAGTAGATCGGCCAGGTCAGGGCTGCTGATTGATGACCTGAACGCCCCCAAATTATTTAAGATGGCTCTATCGCTGTCAGTCTGGCAGTGGTTTAGAAGTGAGGTCGGCTTGGTAGTTTGAATGTGGGATCAATGGGGGTTGGAAAAGGGTTGAGGTGGTGGACATGATGGAGAAGATGCAGAGAAGGAGGTTGAAAGTGTTGTGTGTGCAGGAGAACAAATGGAAAGTGGCAGGGGGAGGAGGTTGGGAGGAGGGTGCAAGTTCTTGAATGCGGGTTACGATGGCAGGTGGAATTGCCTGGGAATAATAGTAACGGAAGATATTAACAAGCAGGTGGTCAGAGAGGATAGATAGGAGAGAAGGATAGTTATGGCATGGGTGGTGATACAGAGGTAAATGGTGTGTGTTATTGTTACATGCTCCTCCCCGACCCCCTGGTCACGGTGTACCTCCGAGCCCCGAGAGGAGTTACGGCAGAAAAATGTGTTATTCTGTGTGTCAAAGATCAACGGAGAAGCCACCCCAATTGTTACTCACAAACAATTATTGTATTAAGATCACACAAGAATAACAGTACAACAACAATAGTATTCAAAAGTACAATCAATATGTCCTATGATGGTACCATCAGTTTTGTAATATATAACTCACTGTGCTCCTAGTGAGTGAAACAAGAACATTCCCCAATGTCTCTTATTCCCGGCTTCAAGACGAAGTTGATTTGCTCCAGCGATCGCCAGAACGATGTCCAATCGAGACCAGAATCCTGGGCGGATGGCAAGTACAGTCACACCGCCGGAGCTGTACAAAGGTGCCATCAAGGCGACTGGGAAATCCAAAGGCGCCCTACAGGCGACTGAGAGATCACACCCTCGGGTATGGATGAAGTGACCTTCAAAAAGCCACATCACACACACGCCCCAGATCGACGTCTGAAAGTGGTGAAAATGGTCGAAAAGAGACGAAACCGCGAGCGAAGCACAAGTCCTGCGTGAGTCAAAATGGCCAACAACCCGCTCTTGAGACGTAACGGCCCGGCGATAATTCTCCTCGGAATCCACCGCCAAAAACCTGACACGCAGGTTGAACGGTCACAGCGATGACAACTCTGTCGAAGGGACCCCTTTCCCGGGAACCCGAAAGTTCGCTAGTGACTCTTGCTCACCAACGTTCGCTTCAGAACTCGGAGTGGCTCGGCCCCTTCTGGTCCGACTCACTCGCTCCGCCCTCTTTTCTCTTCTTCCTCTTCGTCGTCCGGTTCCCGATCCGGTTTCCTGTTTCTTTCAACATTAACTTTTTTTACCTTTTGAAAACAGTTCATGAACAATAAACCTTTTGAACACAATCATAGTACATGGAATCAGAAATATTTACAGTGGATGTAAACCACCACAACGGAAGTGACGAATCCGTAACAGTTATATCGCTTTGTGGGTCACAAACACAAAGGACTGGGGCAGAGAAGGAGGAATTCAGGGACGCACTGCAGAGGATGATGGGAATGGTTGACCTGCAGGTGATGCTGTGCATTGCAAGAGACTGTAATGTGCACGTGGAAGTTGTGGAGCTTGGGTAAAGAGGATTGTGTGGGAAGTTTGGTTGGGAAATGAGGAATAAAGAGGTTCAAGAGATGGTAGAGCTGGAATCGAGGAATAGGTTGGCCATAGCAGGGTCATTCTTTCAAAAGCGGGAGAGCCACAAGATTACCTGTATGAGTGGACAGCGATGGGAGATGGTGATATCGATGGTGAGATGGATGGGAGTATCGGAAGCAGAAGTTAGGTTGGTGAAAGGATGTACATGGGAACGAAAGGAAGAGTTTTGATTAGTCATGGAATGTCGTAAGAATTCAGTGTGAACATCGGTTTGAGGCAGAGATGCTCTCTCACCCCACTCATGTTTTTCATGGTGATGGAGCTGGTAAGCAGGAAGGTAAACATGACAGGTATTATTGGGAGGATGTTGAATGTGGACGATCTCGTGAGGATGTAAGGCGGGAGATGCAGGTAGTCCTGGGGGATTGGAAGGTATTTGAGAAACATGAGCTGAAGATGAGTATGGAGAGGACTGAGGACACGTGGGTTGAACAGCAGAGAAAAGAAATGAATATCAGGTGAGAGGGGAAGGAGATCAGACGGGGAAATATGTTTGATTATCTGGGGAACAGTGACCAGGGGATGGTGGTGGTGGTTCGTGTGCAGCCTATGGCTGCTTGGCTGCATCATTTTCTGGGGTGTGGCTGTGCCGCTGATACAATGCCCCCGTTACCATTCAGCTGGTGCTCATTTTGTCGACGTCGGAAGCATGGGTGCAACGGATGATACAGGTGGGTGTGAACGTGTTTATGAGGGTAGAGGGAGTAATGACAGACAGAAAGATGTCAATGACATTGAAAGGGAAAGTTCGGATGCCATGTGTCATGCCAGCCTACCTTCATGTTCTGGAAACGGTGGCACTGGCAGAGGGACAACAACAGAGGCTGCAGGTTTGTAAGAACAACTCGGTGAGGAGGATTGCAGGAGTGAAGAGGGTGGATAGAAAGAGGATGGATGAACTGAGGGAGGAGATTGGTGTGCAGATGAGTTTGACGGGGAGATTGGTGAAATACCGGCTTAGATGGGCTGGACACGTGGTGCAGATGGGGGAAGAGAGAATGCAAAGAGAGCGGATAGGTTGACTGAGCAAGGTAAGAGGAAAAGAGATAGGCTACGGTTGAGATGGGAGGATTGTGTGAAGCGTTAGATCAATAAGGTGTGTGAGCCTGGTGTTGGCTTTCCAGTTAAGGTGGTTGACTTGATGGTCTTTATGGTCCCGAGTTCAAACATCTGTCATGGCATTGGATTATCACAATGCGGGCCTGTCATCCTTCTAAAGTTCACAAAATGAGTACCAGCTTACTGGTAATGGGGGGTGTTGCATCAGTGGTACAAACGCACTCACAGAAAGTGATGTGTGGCTTAGCAACCACAGACTGCATAGGAACCACCACCACCCGCAACATGGGAGTTGCTGGGGAGTAGAGAGAGTTGGCTTAGAACATAACAGAGTGAAGTGGAGGTGTATCGTGGTCAAGGTAGGGCAGAAGCTTGGAGCCATTGGACCTCACCCCTTATAATGGGAAGAGGACGAGGAGAAGAATTATTCTTCCTATTTCCTGCATTTTTCCACATTGCATTTCCAAAGAAGCTTAACTTTCCCGCAGGGTTCAAAATATCTAACTTTACAAATGCTCTTCCAAAAAACTTTAATACAGGTGAGTCAGTCCTACTTCCCAGTGTGATGATCTTGAACTGAATTCCCATGGACATGTTCCAGAGGAATGTTGTTGTTCCATCCGATTTTATTATTAGGTTTACTCTCCATGAAATGGAGAGTAACCTATTATTACTGCTAGAGTTTTTCTTATTATTCTTCCACGCTATTTTGCACCTCCGAAAACTTCATAATTAAGTTTCTCAGCAACCGCTGGACGGATTGACAGGAAATTTTCATCAAATGATCGGCTAGGCTCGTAGAATTTTTAAATGCTAATGATGACGTCATGTGTCACGTGGTATGGGCGCCATCTTGTAAAACACCTTCAACTTTGCCCCTCTGTATCTCCGAAACGGCTCAATGGAAAAATTTGAGGAATGGCTCATTCTAAAGAACTCTGCAATGGGAACAAAAAACATGTGTATTGAGTATATCAAAAATGCTAACGTTAAGAGGTTAGAATTCGTCAAACACAGTTTTTCTCCCCCGAAAAAGATTTTTCCCCCAGATGCTTAGTTAAAAAAAACTCAGAATGCGAAAATTTTCGAAGTCATACGTCACATGGTTCGGCCGCCATCTTGTTTTCCGTGAAAAAACACAAAAAACCCTTTTTCTCCGCAACAGCTGAACGGATCGAGCCCAAACTTGGCATGCGTATTCGGATACCCATGACAAACAAAAAAGTCAGCGAGCACGACGTCATCCGACACGTGGTTTCAGAGTTATGACGTTTTCAAATCTCAAACTAGAAATGGAATCACCTCCATAATTTGTGGAGGTATCGAGTGGAAACTTTACACAAGTGTTCCTCATGGGGGGATGTTTAATCGTTACTTGAGACGTTTTTTTAAGTCACATGGTTTGGCCGCAATAAATAATGGAAGTTAAATTTTAAAAAGCTTGTAACTCTTGAACCACTGCATGGATCGACTTGAATTTTTAATACAATGTAGCTCTCATCGGGTGGAACAAGTGTGCAAAATTTCAAGATGATTGGATGTACGGTCGCGAAGCTAAAGTCTTTATTGTTGAAAGAGGAACAAACACACCATTTTGTCCTGCCAGGCCACATCTCCCAGTGCTTTTGCCATTTTCAGTTTTAATTTCCTTTAAAAAACATTTTCTCTGCAATAATAGGGCCGATTGAGATAAAATTTTCACCATAGGAGGCACTCGGTCTGTAGAATATTTTAATGGTAATTATGACGTCGCAGGTCACGTGGTTCGGCCGCCATCTTGTTTTTCGTGAAAACACGAAAATCCATTTTTCTCTGCAACGGCTGAACAGATCGAGGCCAAACTTTGCAAGCAGAATCGCATACCCATGACGAACAAAAAAGTCAGCGAGCACGACATCATCCGACACATGGTTTCAGAGTTATGACGTTTTTAAGCATGAACCTTTAAAACCTAGCTCCTCCCTCATTTTTGATCCAATCGAGGAGAAAATTCACAGCTCTGTTCAGCATGTCGGTCTACTAAAATGTCATTTTAGAATTTGCGATAGGTCACGTGGTTTGGCAGATATCGTTAATTAAACGATTTTTTTTTTTAATGGATATCTCTTGAATCGCTTTATTGATCGACATGAAACTTCATACTCTAGTAGAAGTCATGAAGAGTAACAAGTGTGCAAAATTTCAAGATGATTGGATGTACGGTCGCGAAGCTATGTCTTTATTGTTGAAAGAAGAAACACCATTTTGTCCTGCCAGGCCACGTCTCACAGTGAGTGCTATTGCCATTTTAAGTTTTAATTTCCTTTAAAAAACATTTTCTCTGCAATAATAGGGCCGATTGAGATAAAATTTTCACGATAGGAGGGACTCGGTCTGTAGAATATTTTAATGGTAAATATGACGTCGTAGGTCACGTGGTTCGGCAGCCATATTGTTTTTCGTGAAAACACGAAAACCGCTTTTTCTCTGCAACGGCTGAACAGATCGAGGCCAAACTTTGCAAGTGGCATCGCATACTCATGACGAACAAAAAAGTCAGCGAGCACGACATCATCCGACACATGGTTTCAGAGTTATGACGTTTTAAGCATGAACCTTTAAAACCTAGCTCCTCCCTCATTTTTGATCCAATCGAGGAGAAACTTCACAGGTCTGTTCAGCATGTCAGTCTACTAAAATGTCATTTTAGAATTTGCGATAGGTCACGTGGTTTGGCAGATATCGTTAATTAAACGATTTTTTTTTTAAAAAATGGATATCTCTTGAATCGCTTTATTGATCGACGTGAAACTTCATACTGTAGTAGAAGTCATGAAGAGTAACAAGTGTGCAAAATTTCAAGATGATTGGATGTACGGTCGCGAAGCTATAAGTCTTTATTGTTGAAAGAAGAAGAAACACACCATTTTGTCTTTCCAGTACGTGCTCACGATAACGCGATCTCCCGCGGTCATTTGAACCGCAAAAAAAATTATAATTGCAGCTTTGTCAATAGCTGAGGCATATTAACAAACGAATGAAACAGATTTGCTCAAATTCTGACTATTTTTAACTCGATCGTATTTCACTGAAAGTAAGCCCATCAAGGCGCGTACGTAATACACGAAAATACAATGGCCCATTTGCGCATATGCAAACATCCATCCACATATTACGTAAGGTGCTGTGCGAGAAGGAAATGGCTGTCATGGTCGTAATTGGTCTTGAAATTTGCGCAAATAAATGCCCTACACGATGCCGTTTATTTCGTCACAATCCATCCAGCCGATCTGAAGTTATATGAAGAAATGCATTTACGTCGTGACGTCATCACGCGATTTTCGAATTCAGACGTCTTTTCGGAAATTAAATAAAGATATAAATCGAAATGAATCATGTCCGCGATCTGCGCATGCGCGGTTTTCTCAGTCGCTTTTCAGTGGTATCGCAGTGCAACCCATCTGCGCATGTGCCAGCTATTGAAAATTGGGTCGCCACGGCAAAATCCAAGATGGCCGCCACCATGTATGTCTGAACCTTGCAACCTGCATATCTTGAAAAATAAGCGAAGTAGCAACTTCTAATTTGGTGTGTGGGTGTATCTAGGCACAAGGAAGAACGCTATCGAAAATTGGGTCGCCACGTCAAAATCCAAGATGGCCGCCACCATATATATGTCTGACCTTGCAACCTGCTTATCTTGAAAAATAAGCGTGTGTGTGTGTAGGGGGGATGTGTGTGTGTGTGTGTGTGTGTGTGTGTGTGTGTGTGTGTGTGTGTGTGTGTGTGTGTGTGTGTGTGTGTGTGTGTGTGTGTGTGTGTGTGTGTGTGTGTATGTGTAGGGGGGATGTGTGTGTGTGTGTGTGGGGGGAGGGATGTGTGTGTGTGGGTGTGTGTGTGTGTTTGGAAGGGTGTGCATGTGGGGGGAGGGGTGTGGGTGTGTGTGTGGGAGGGGGTAGGGGGGATGTGTGTGTGTGTGTGTGTGTGTGTGTGTGTGTGTGTGTGTGTGTGTGTGTGTGTGTGTGTGTGTGTGTGTGTGTGTGTCGGGGTTGTATCCAAGGGGGTTGTGTCAAAGCATGTCCAATGAAAGTGGGGTTGTATCACAAGTGGGGTTGTATCAAAAGTGGGGTTGTATCAACAGTGGGGTTGCATCAAAACTGGGTGCGAGTAAACCGGTCATCACTGCCAGCAGTTTTAAAGTGGCAGTTCTAGTTTATCTTATTTCTATTATTTATCTTATTTCTATTATTTTATTGTTTATCCCTGGTGTTGGGCGAGCGGCTAGGGTGCCAGCTTAGGATAAAAACCAAGGATCCTGGGTTCGAATCCCGGTCGATCGCTGAATTAACGCCAGGGGGGTTGACTCAGCCTGTTCATCCTTCCGAGGTCGGCTAATTGAGTACCAGTTCACTGGTAATTCCCTGCTTGTCGTAAAAGGCAACAAACAGGGTTGGCGGCAGGAAGGGCATCCGGCCGTAAAACATTGCTTCAAAAAGGGGACAAAAAAAACAATCAACAACCACGGTCCCCGAAAAGGCCAACCCCCGCCTTGCAGGGAAAAATGGCCTCTAAACGGTGGTTTTTTATTATTTTATTGTTTATTTCATCCTATTATGTTTTCGGGTTGTCCATCCGTGCGGTTTAAACCTCGTTTTTCTCAGCAACCACATGTCCGATTGAGACGAAACTTTCAGGGTTGGAGTGACACCCATGCACAATATTTTTGTGATAATTGTGATGTCATCGGTCACGTGGTATGGCAGCCATCTTGGATTCAAAGCAAATAATTAAAAAATTATTTACCGCAGAATGGAAAAATTTGAAACTTCACACATTGTCAGGTCCTCCCAAAGGGAAACAAAAGTGTGATAATGATGACATCATCGGTGAAGTGGTATACCAGCCAAAAATGTTTTATTCGAATTCCTTATCCTAAAAATCTGAAATTGCATGCACATGATTTGTGACCCATTTGTATTGAAATATTAAATTTATGACATCATAGGTCACATGGTTTGGCAGCCTTATTGGATATGTGTGTCATTGACTGGGCATGGCGATTAAAAGATGATCATGAAAACATCATTGGTCAAATGGTGTGGCAGCCATATTGGATTGAAAGAAAATATAAAATAATTACATCTCTGAAACTGCTTACCCCATTGATGTGAAATTTAACAGATATCATCTAAAACCACTGTCGCATATAGTTTGAAAATGATGTAGGTCACGTGGTTTGGCAGCCATCTTGGATAGAAAAACGCACCTTATCCGTTCAATATGAAACTTCACAAACGTTATCGCCGACCCACACATATGCAGAGTGTACAATTTTGTAAGGTCATATGTCACGTGGTATGGCAGCCATATTAGCCTGAAAGCCATTATTAAAAAAATTCCCTTCTCTGAAAGTGCTTCACCAATCGGTGAAACCTGTCATGGCTGGTGAAAATGTGATATGTGAAAACAGCTGAAGGGATTTAAATCAAATTTGTTTATTTTTAGGACAGAACGAGGGCATATACACGCTGTGGGACTATGCGGAGGCATATTAGTGAAACAATCGCATTGTTCTCATTTTACATAGTTTTATATTTGGCTAAATCAACATTCACATCAACATGTAATACAATCAGAGTATTGTCTTCAGAATCTGCACCATGTACACTTTCTTTTTGGGGGTGTCACATGGTGTGTGTTTGTGTTTCATGAAAGTTTAAGTGCTGTAACTGCTTTTGGGAGAGGATAATGTCTCGAGTACAGAGGTACTTCACATACAGGTACTTTATCAGATCAAGGTACTCAGAGTGGAGCAAACATCAGGAAGAGTGGTATGTTTGTCGCCCCACTCAAGGTTCATCGACCATGGACGCTCAAGTTGGCTGTTGGAAGGATTCCTATCGTGTGCAGCTGAAATCGGAACAGCCGACTGCGCTTGGGCGTGGAATGAAGGTTGAGAATCTGGAAGGATTTCCTGAGATTGTGCAGATAAAAATAGAGGATGTGAACTCCTTTGGCATGGAAGAGGAGCAAAGCGACCAGCCGAATGGTGAGTTGTGTGATCAACGTGACTTCTGATGGGATCTGTGTTTGGTTATTGCCAAGTTTTTTATATACATGATGGAGGCTCGTGGAGGAGATGGAACAGAATGGAAGGGAATGAAATGGAGGGGAAAAAACCACAATTTGCAGAGTCAATGTGAGAGTGAAATGAAGAGAATGGGAAGGAAGAAAGGAGAAGGACACATGCAGGTGAACAAGCTGCAAAAAATTTGAATGAAACACAAGAAGGAGAAGGGGAACGCGGAAATGAAACAGAAAAGTAACAAACCAAACAACAACCAATGAACAAATGAAAAGAGATGAGGGAGAGGGGAAAATTGACAATGACCTGGAAAAAGGGAATGCTTTGGAATGGAGTAATTTGTGGTGGAAAAGATAGTGGTTGGATTGGGGATTATGTGAGATGGTGATAAGCAGCTGTCTTGAAGACCTGGAGGGAAGAATGAGATTGAAGAGAATGTGGAACATGTTTCCACAGGTAGAAAAAAGAGGAATGGATGAGTGGAGGTGAGCAGTGATTCTAGATTTTGAGAATTTCACCAGAAGGTGTTTGCTGGTGGATGTGTTACCGCAGAAACCTGGAGGGGAAGGACAAAGCATGGAAAGGGCAGACCAGAAAGAAGGCAGAATAAGAGACACCACCAACCTGTCTGTGGTGTGAACGTCATGGGCCCGCAGACTCAGCTTCATCGCGGGAGATTCCAATTGTCTTGAGGCCTTGATTTCCACAGAGTGAAGCTGAGAAAGATGAGGCAAAAGAGCCAGGCAAGAGGGGGGAGCAGTTTTAATGTTGATGAAGCTGTTGATGAAGTCCTTGTTAGTGGATAACAGATCAAGTGTGTTGAGGAAGGACTTTGCACAATGGAGGATGCTCACTCTTGCTTTGAAGGCCAACTGAGAAATGTGGTTTCCCCAATAAAGATCATAGTTGATGATGAGACCCAAAAGTTGGAGTTACTGAACTTCTTCATGAGGATTGTTAAGAAAGGAGGTTGGAGGGTTTGCCAGATGATCCTTTTCACAGAGAGAGAGTGAGAGGGTGAGATTTGTAAGAATTGATGACATATTCCAAGTGTTTGAGCTACTTGTAATTCTATAAATGTCTGAAGAGAGGGAAGAGGCTGCTGCTTCTCTGAAGAATGAGGCATGTCATGGCAAAAGGTAAGCCTGGTGTTTGCTTCATAGCCACGACCCCCTGTCGCTCTATTGAAATAACACCAGGTGGGTTGACTCAGCCTGTCATCCTTCCGACTTCGGCATCTAAATGGGAAATGATCATAAATGAGTGCACTAAACAGCAACAACAGCAGACGGTGGGGTCATCAGCAAAGAGATGGAGGATTTTCCCAAAAGTCAGAGAGATGGTTGATGGAAAAAAGGACTTGACCTACCACACTGCCTGAGGACAATACAACCTCGACAGGGAGAGAAGATGAGAGGATTCCATTGAGATTTAAGCTTAACACATGTCTGGGGAGAAAACCCTGATCTCATGTGTGAAATTGAAGGCCTCCATCCATTTTTGAGAGAGCAGAAGAATAACGTTCATGGTAGAGTCACTGGAAAGAGTGGAAATGTGAATGGTTTGGTGGGTGTGCGGAGTATCGTTGAGAGAGAGGAAGACAAATGATGAATTTCGAAAGATGATGGGAATAGAGCCTGTGATGGATGCTGTGAAGAGAAACAGGTTGAGATGGTTTGGTCATGAGTTGAGGAAGGACGAAAGTGACTGGTTGAGAAGACTGATGGAAATGAATGTAGAAGGAAGTAGAGGACAGGGAAGACTGAGAAAGACTTGGCTAAAGATGGTGGAAGAAGAAATGCGGGCAAGGGGGTTAACAAGGGGAGATACAGAAAATAGGGCAAAATGGAGAAGATTGTCATGGGGCCCGCAAGGCTAACCCCCGCTCCAGCAGGGAAAATGGCCTTAAAATGCCTGTTGTTGTTGTTGTTGTTGTTGTTTGTTGTGGAATCACTGGGTGTGAATCTGAACATTTCACAGATTTGCTGTGCATTTTGAGTTGTGGCTCCGTCCTCCATCATATGAAGATTTCTCTCATTCGGTCAACTGCGCACATTGAAATGACCACGCGGTGAAATTCATAAAACCATAACATTGTGATGAATGATTCATGCATGTGCATTTGCCTCCACTTACTGTCCTGGGAGGTGATTACTCTCAGGAGGTAATATTGTCATGTCTCCTGTTTGGGAGTCTGAATCCGTTACAATTTACATCCATTGAAAGTCCAATAACTTGTCTCATTTGTCATTGGAGGAAACAATCAATGGGCTCTCGCCTCAGCAATCATCTCCAGCTGTGACTCAGCCGAGACAGGCAGCCAACACTTGGGCCCTCTCATGAAAGAAAGCTGAATAAAGCAATTTATAAACGCTACACAAGATAAGACCTTTGCTGTTTTAAACTCTACCCAGGTTCTTCCACAGCTGCAGACAATTGGAAGTAGCAAAAGGATGAAAACCCCAATGCTACAAGCTCATATCATGGACTGATTTCATCACTGATTAGCGAATCGTCAGCGATAGTTTCGACGGAACGTTGTTCTGTGGAGGAATCCAGGGCCTTCAATCTTCATATCATGTGCAACACTTGGCTCTTGATTTGTATCATTGTTGGAAGTCCGGCTTTGCTGCTGATGAAGGTGATAGTGGGAAGTTAAAAAAATTGTTCTGTGTGCCGAGATTATCTCGACTACCCTATGTGAAAGACAACAAGGGATCATAAATGTCCATTAACTAATGCTGGGAGACAAGACATTCAGTTTAATATTCATCCGATGGATGGCACATTGATTAATTGACTGCATGCGGAAAACCGGGATGGCAGTTTATGTGTGGGCCGAGATTTGAACTTTGACTAGATTGCTCAAAGATATACTTGCAAGGTATTGTTGTGTGCCTGCCCTCTGGTGAACACCGCAGGGCGACACGGATGACCAAACGAGCTTTACTCCCAGGCGTTCAATCCAAATTTACGGTATTCTTTACACGCGAGGGAAAGGGGGATGACAAACTTACCTGGACGGCTTCTACCCGACTTCTTCACACCTGGATAAATTAATCAACTCAAACGACACAGGGTTAAAATGTACAAAAAGACCGGCTTTATTAAATAAACTGCCGGTAACAAGGAAAGCACCATAAAAATAAATTCCTCATTGGAGCGCCCCCGTACAGACTCAAATACAAACAATGGGAAACATAACTGTAAAAATTAATGTGTTTGTGTGGCACTTCGCTCTAATCAGCTCTTGAACCTTGTCAGGAATCGTCAAACCCCCTCACGTCCTTCGCGGCAAAACCGCAGGCAGCACTGCCGTGGGCACAAACTAGGCGTCACGCACCCTCGTTCGCCCAGCTGCACTCGGCTTCGTCGTCCTTGCGCGGGAAGCTGCAGTTCTCGGTCCGCAGTTCCTCCTCCTCCACACGATTGCGATGAAGATGTTAGAACACGACCGTTCACCACCAAATCCAGCAAACGAGAGATACAAAATCGTGGCTGTTCCCATTGAATATCCCTCGCTCCGGAACACCCCAACACAAAAGAGAAAGCCACGAGGAAAGCGAGAGAAGAAGAAAGAGACAAAATGTCGGGACATGACTGTTCATGATGAATCTCCCTTGCGCAAGAGGAGAAAATGTCAGCCGAGCGTTCCTTTAGAGTCAAGGCTCTGACGTCATCTCACGACGTCTCTGTGTCCGCTCTCCTCAGCAAGTCCCATCTTAGCAGTCTTTTTGCCAATCAAATCCCGGACCGATTACTGCTCTTTGGGGCGTGGCTTCACGGACATTTTGTGTGTCTGTGCTCACCAGGTCGATGTTATCCATGGTAGTGTTCAATGTCCTCTTTCGGGTTGGTTTTTATTTGGTGTAGTTAATGCGCGATTTCTTACTATTTGTGTGTGCTGCCTGGTGTCATAAGGAACAAATGAAAAAATAACAGAGGCCATTACATACAGGGGATTAATTTACCCATCATCCCTAGCTAATTAACAAACACCACCTCTCTCATGGGGACAAAGACACACTCTTCCACGACATACAATCTACACAAATTTCCTACTTATGATACATCAAGGTTCTTCTTCATCACGACATACGGAGCATGTTTTTTTTTTTTTTTTTTAATACTGAATCGAGGCTCGTGAAAGAGCTGACAACCGTGAGGGAAAGACACCACAGGGGGACCGCGAGGGAAAGACAGTACAGGGGGACCGTGAGGGAAAGACAGTACAGGGGGACCGCGAGGGAAAGACAGCACAGGGGGACCGTGAGGGAAAGACAGTACAGGGGGACCACGAGGGAAAGACAGTACAGGGGGACCGCGAGGGAATGACAGCACAGGGGGACTGTGAGGGAAAGACAGTACAGGGGCACCCTGAGGGAAAGACAGCACAGGGGGACCGTGAGGGAAAGACAGCACAGGGGGACCGTGAGGGAAAGACAGCACAGGGGGACCATGAGGGAAAGACAGTACAGAGGCACCGTGAGGGAAAGACAGCACAGGGGGACCGTGATGGAAACACAGCACAGGGGGACCGTGAGGGAAAGACAGCACAGGGGGACCGCGAGGGAAAGACAGTACAGGGGGACCGTGAGGGAAAGACAGTACAGGGGGACCACGAGGGAAAGACAGTACAGGGGGACTGTGAGGGAAAGACAGCACAGGGGGACCGGGAGGGAAAGACAGTACAGGGGGACCACGAGGGAAAGACAGTACAGGGGGACCACGAGGGAAAGACAGCACAGGGGAACCGCGAGGGAAAGACAGTACAGGGGGACCGCGAGGGAAAGACAGTACAGGGGGACCGCGAGGGAAAGACAGCACAGGGGGACCGCGAGGGAAAGACAGCACAGGGGGACCGCGAGGGAAAGACAGCACAGGGGGACCGCGAGGGAAAGACAGTACAGGAGACCGCATGGTAATCTATACACTCTCCCTGGCTCCAAGGTAATCATTGTCTACCCCCGACAAACGTAACACAGGCCCCTTAAATTCACCCTTACATTTTGCATCGAACCCTCAGATTACCCATGCCAATTTTTCCACATTTCGCTATCTTCACCAAAGAAGGGTGCTTCTCCATACACCTGCCAGCCGAGCATGGCCCCATGTGCTCGGCTCGTTCCAAATTTCCCGATTCCATCCCATGGCTCTCTTCCTAAGCCGAGAGTCCACAAATCACCACAGAATATCTGTGGAAGGTCATTCTCACACCATCATGTTCCACAGGTGCCACAATGGTTGTCTGGTGGGCTGTACTCATCACTGTCCATGCGGATCGACCCGCGTCCAAAAACCAGCACAGCATGGCAGTTCATCACATGCTGGCTGTCCCAGAGTCTCGGGGAGAGGCTGCCAGGCCGCATGCCCGGGCGGTCACCACATCAGGCCCTTGTTGGCCGTCTGTGGTGCCTCCACCAAAGCGCGGCCCACAACACCTCCCGCGAGTGGTCCTCATAATACACCATCCTAGGTACCTGTGAGAAACCACCTCAGATCCCCGGAGGTCTAAACCCCCACCTGAGACATTCGCTTGGACGGTGCCCCAATGAACAAGGGAAGCCTCACTCCACCCTACCCCCCCCCCCCCCCATGGGGCCCCTGTTCGTACCATGACACCTATGGTCGGACCCCACGTACCAATCTCACCAGCACAGGCCCCCCAGCTGGCTGGCATAATCAGATTTTGAAAGGGGCAACTTTTCCCCGAGGCCCACCTCAATGACCTCTCCTGGTCCGAATTCCGCACCCTGGGGACCAATTCCCTCCAAGGCTGTGCCAAACCAAACTCCCATTTAAATTGAATTTTAAATTTCCTTTGAAATTTTTTTGCCCCTTGTGTCCAAACGGCAGCTGCAGGTAACGACCCCTTTCTCGGGGTGCTCTGCCCCTCCCTGCAGTTGTTCCAAATTTTATATGGGGACCAGTTCTTCCGAGGCTCTATCTCCCGACTATTCCATGTCCGAATCCAGCTTGGAGACCAAAACACCCCCCCCCCTCCCCCTCCCCCCTGCTGGGTTTTCAATTTCGGAGCCTTTTGTACCCAATTGTTGTTTGTGGTGATGGTCCCCTCGGTCGCTTTAATCTCATCCTGGGGACATTCCATGGGCCGACTCACCTCATCTCCCAGACTCTCTTGGACTCGATCAATCCCCTCCCTGATGACACGGTCCAAGGTGCTCGGCTGCTCCGTTCCAAATTCATTCACATTATCATCCCCAATCACTTCTGGCCCCAACATGTCTTCATCTTTTCACACCCGGTCTGGTTCTCTTACACGGACCTCCAATATTTTTACCCCCTGTTGCCCCGCATCAAAGACCTGGTGCTCCACAAGTTCAAATTCCTCTCCCTGTTGTTGCATTGTGACATCCACACCAGCCGGACAGCCTTCCAGGTCATTTCCAGTCAAACATTCCCCATTTAAATTTGAGTTTCCCCCATTTACCTCGACACTCCCCATTTACCTCCAAGCATGCCGTCTCCTGCGCCCCAAGTGTATCAGCTTGGGTTGCACCCTCTTTCATTCATTCTTTCATTCCCAATACAATCTCTTCCCCTGCTACTTTGTCAATACATTCCCCCAGTTCTTGTGTTGTTCCCTCCATTTTTCTTCCTTTCGTTCATTCCTTCCCTCCATTACATCAATTTTGCCTTCCAATTGTTCCCCACGCTCATTCTGAGCATTAATTTGTTCACTCGGGCTATCTTTAATGAAACATTTCCCCTCCTGTGCCACAATTGTATCAATTTTGTTTTTTCCATTCCATTGATTTGTCCCTTCAATTCATTCTCTATTTCCTCCATGAATTTGTTCGTTTGTTCTCTTCGGGCTTTTATTTCAGCAATTGTTACATCCATGATGGCTATCATTCGTTCAGTATGGGCATCCATTTTTTCATTCATTTGTTCGCTCCGAGCATCCATTCCCATTAACCATTTGCACATGGCCTGGAAATCCATCGGATCCGTTCCCATTGTCGCCGGCTCCCTCATAGGAAAGGGGGGTGGACTCGTGCTCGGGACGTGCACACAAAGAAAGAACAATTCAGTATCTTTTACTTTTTATTCCGATAACATAATCATCAAAATATGTCTCCAACTCGTCCATATTTTCCACAATGCTACTTCCTCGATTTCAAAACATGTTTATTTTTATGCTCCAGATTAATTTGTTTCACCTTTTCATTTAAAAAAATGCACCAACCCAACTGGTATTTACCCTCCAAATTGTTTCCTGAGCCTGGACCTCCATTGTGCAGCTAAATAGCACCAGGCAGACTGAATCCGCCCATAATCCTTCAAGGTTTACAAAATGCGCAGCAAGTTACAAGAATAGGGGCACTGCATCGGCGGCACCACCACGTTCGAACATCGCAATTTCCCACATCTTTTACACTATATGTCCATGATTAAACACCCCCGTTCATTGTTTTAGCCAAATTTCTTAGCCTACCCCCTACACAGCGCGCGCGTGTGTGTGTGTGTGTGTGTGTGTGTGTGTGTGTGTGTGTGTGGGGATGTGTGTGTGTGTGTGTGTGTGTGTGTGTGTGTGTGTGTGTGTGTGTGTGTGTGTGTGTGTGTGTGTGTGTGTGTGTGTGTGTGTGTGTGTGTGTGTGTGTGTGTGTGTGTGTGTGTGTGTGTGTGTGTGTCTTCATAAGGCGAGGTTTTATAGGCTTCGTGTAGTGCTTTCGGTGGGATTTGAGTGGGGGGTGGGGAGGGGGGGTTAAGGGGCAATTACTGTATGTCCGCCTGTTAGAAGACCCAATGACCCAGAAGACCCCAAGGACTCTGAAGACCCAAAATACCCCAAGGACCCCAAAGACTGAGCACACCCAATGGACCCTAAAGACCCAAACAACCCCAAGGACCCAAATGACAAAAAAGACCCCAAGAACTCAGAAGAACCCCAAGTACTCTGAAGATCCAAAATACCCCAAAGACCAAAAAGACCCAATGAACCCCAAACACCCAAAATACCCCAAAGACCCAAAAGATCCGATAGAATGAAAAGACCCTGAAGACCCAATGGACCCCAAAGACGCAAAATTTTGGTAAGACCCAAAAATCCCTAAGACCTAAAAGACCTCAAGGACCCAGAAGACCCAATAGACCCAAAATACCTGAAGACCCAAAATGCTCTGTCGAATGTTAAAGACACAAAAGATAATGAAGACCTAGAAGACCCCAAGGACTTTGAAGACCCAAAATACCCCAAAGGACCCCAAAGACTGAAAAGACCCAATGGACCCCAACAACCCAAAAGACCCCGAGGATCCAAAAGACCCAAACAACCCCAAGGACCCAAATTACAAAAAGAACCCTAATGACTCAGAAGACCCCAAGGACTCTGAAGACCCAAAATAACCCAAAGACCAAAAAGACCCAAAGGACCCCAAATACCCCAAATACTGCGAAAACCTTAAAGACCCAAAAGACAACAAAAACCCAAAAGGCCCTGAAGACCCAAAACTTCCCAAAGACCCAAAACACTGAAAAGACGATCTCGCGAGATCTCGGCGAGGTCACGTGTTTTCGAAGCTGTTCCATGCGCTCACGCTTTCGAAGCTAAGTGATCTTTCACAATTGTGTTTTTGTCGAGATTGTATCTATCTTTCGGTGTATGTGTACCTATAGCGTATCCTTTGGAAAATTTTCGGTGCTAATTTTTCGTAAATGTATACACAATCGTCGGTTAATGCGTATCGAGTATTCTGAGGCCGAGTACTCGTAGGCTTAGGCTACCGTACCGTCTTCAACCTTGTGGTTTTGTTTTTCTCTCCGATTCGTCGAATGTGCTGCAATTATTTTCGTTCTCTGTTTCGTCCCAGTCGTTCACCCCATACCTCCTTGTTTAATATCTCTACTCAAAAAAAAAACAACCCAAAAAAATATTTCCTTCTCAGGGCTTATTCGTTTATTTGTTGTTCTTATTTGTTCGTTCGTTCTTCGTTCACGTTGTTCGCGATCACGCGGTTAGAAATGTATAATCTCTCCCCTGAACAACTGTTTTCTCTCTTTTATTATAACACCCTTTTCTTCTTCTACAAAAGAATGCTTTCATCTTGCTCACCAAATCTATTCATTCCAAAAAATATATATAATACCATCTCTTATAGTTCCTCCTTTCTACATTCCCTAAACTATCCAGAACTCCACCCCTCCTTCAGTGTCCTCAAACTTATTTTTGACTCGAAGGTCTCAAACTCATTTTGCAAAAAATGTTCGTTTCCCATGAATCGTACACTTTTCAAAATCCAATCTCACCGCTCCCCTTCAAATCCTCCCCATCACCCATCCCTTTCAAATCTCCCCCCTTGCCCCTTCCCTCCCCTCCCTCCTAAACTCCCCCCACACCCCTCCCCTCTGAGACTCTCCCTCGCTCCTCCCCTCCTAGACTCCCCTCTCACCCCTCCTCCTCAAAGCATCCTCCCTGCTTCTTCCCCCTTCCAACTTTCACCTTCATCTCCCCCAACCTTCTGCCTCGCTCTTCCCCCTCCTCAAATAACACCTCACTGTGCCTCACCCAATCTCCATCAAACCTTTTGTCCGCCCCATTCTTCCCTTTCTCCAAGCTATTCTGAAATCTCTGAAATCTCTGACACACCTTCAACAGCTCTCCCTACCTCTTCCTCCTTTCCACATCTTACCCTACCCCCCCCCCCCCTGTTCTGTACCCGATGCTCCCCCTTCCTCTTCATTAACGGTATGGACCTCAAACATCCGGGGCCTTCGCTCAAACTTGACTGATCTCTCCATACAGGTTGCTTCTGACAAACCAGATGTGATCTGCTTAACAGAAACTTTCCTCCTTCATGATGTCTCTGATGCCTTGGTATCTCTCCCAGGTTACTCCCTCCTCCGGTATGATAGACCTGAGACTCGTCCTGGAGGTGGGGTTGCTATCTTTATAAAAAACTCTCTTCCTCACTCGCCCTCCACTGCTCTCTCTCCACCTCACCCCCAGGAATACCTTTGGCTATGGCTTCCCCTTCGCTCCCACCTTTTGTTCATATGTGTGTTGTACCGTCCACCAAACAGCGATGACTCCATCTACATCTCGCTGTCTGATAATATGGACCAACTTCTATCTACTCATCCCAACTCTCTCTTCCTCATATGTGGTGATTTCAATTGTCACCATGCCAGTTGGCTGGGTGTGGGTACCTCTCTCACCAGCCATGGCTCTTCAGCAAAGGACTTCTGCGACTCACTGGGACTGACACAATCTGTCAATTTCCCGACCCGTATCTCAGTCAACGGAGCATCTTCTCTTCTGGATTTGGTTATGACTAACTTCCCTGAAAATGTCTGCTGCTCTTCTTCTGCTCCAATCGGCTCATCTGATCATGTGCTTGTCAAAGTGGACATCTCTCTGCCCATTCTCAGAGAGCCTCCTCAGCGTCGACGAGTCTGGCATTTCACTCAGGCCAACTGGCACGGTTTTCAAGCAGCCATTAATCATCTGGACTGGTCTCCCATCTCTACCGCCTCTGACATCAACTCATCCTGGGAATTCTTTCAAAGTAAATTGCTCTCTCTCATGCACAGATTTATCCCATCTCGTCTTCAGTTGTCATACCCTTCCTCCCGTCCATGGTACACGAAATCTTGTGGTGAGGCTGTTGCCCTGAAACAATTTGCTTTCGTCTCCTGGAAAGAAAATCCAACGGAAGGAAATCTCATTTCCTTTCACAAAGCCCGAAACAAGTGTGTGTCCACCCTCAGGAGAGCCAGGAAACAATATCTCACCGTTCTCAAGACCGAACTCTCTTATCTGTCTCCCTCTTCCAAATCCTGGTGGTGTCTGGTCAAATCTGTTTCTGGTGTTTGTTCCCCCTCCATCCCCTCCCTCACCTCAAACGGCTTAACGGCTGACTCCGCACGTGAAAAAGCTGAATGCCTCAACTCTGTGTTTGCCTCTAAATCTTGTGTCCCAAACCCATCCCTCTCTGTACCCACCGTACCCAGTCGTACCCAGCTGCTCCTGGACTCAGTGTCCTTTCCTCCTGACAAGGTGGAAAAGTTTCTGTCAACCCTCGACTCTGATTCTGCAACTGGTCCTGACGGCATCAGCCCACGTGTCCTAAAATCGTGTTCTTCCGCTCTTTCACTCCCTCTTTCTGTTCTCTTCACCCTCTCTTTTGCTCAAGGTCATCTGCCATCTGCTTGGAAATCAGTCAACATCACCACTTTGCACAAAAAAGGTGCAAAAACAGATCCTAGCAACTACAGACCAATCAGCCTTCTCCCAATTATCAGCAAAGTCATGGAATCCATCATTGCTTCAGATATGAAATCTTTCCTCTTCTCCAATGGCTTGATCTCTGATCATCAATTTGGTTTCAGACCTGGTCACTCTACTCTGGACATGCTGCTTCTGCTTTCTCAACAATGGATGGAGGTCCTCAACGCCAAACAGGAAATTAGAGCTGTCTCCATTTATTTATTTATTTATTTTTTTTTGTATACTGAATCGAGGCTCGTGAAAGAGCTAACATTTACTTCACAAACAAATCGACCAGACAAACAAAATACACAAAAAGAGGGAGCGGAAGACAAGATGGGGAGAAAAGGGGAAGCACACAAACACAACATCCGAGAGCAGGGAGATGTGTGGAAGGGAGAGGGCCCGGGGGGAGGAGGCATGGGAAGGGGGGGGGGGGAGGGAGAAGTATAAAGCACAAGGACACCAAGGACTTCCAGGACAGAAGTTGGTATTTCAAAAAGTGGAATTGGGGTGAAATTAGTGGGGGTAGAAAAGATCAAGGTTTTGGATGGGGGAAGATAAGAGATGGTGGTGAACAGCTGTTTTAAAGACTTGGAGGGTGGAGTGGGATTGAAGAGAGTGAGGGAGTTTGTTCCAGAGGCGGGAGAAAAGAGGAATGAAGGAGTGAAGGTGAGCAGAGAGTCTTGATTTTGGCAGTTTAACCAAAAGAGGGTTGCAGGCAGATCTTGTGCGACCTGTAGGAATATTTGCGGGACAGAGCCCAGAGAGAGCTGGGGGGGCAAGGCCAGAGAGGAGTCGGTAGAAGACGGAAAGACCACCAACCTGCCTGCGGTGAGTGAGTGAGAGGCCCTTGGAGTTAGCTTCATCGTGGGAGATTCCAATGATTCTGAATGCTTTAGTATCAACAGCGCGAAGGCGAGCTAGGTGTGAGGCAGGAGCACCAGCCCAGAGGGGAGAGCAGTAATCCATTGAGCTGCGGATGAAAGCCTTGTATGTGGTGAGGAGCTCAGGTGTGCCAAGGAAGGACCGCACGACGGAGGATGCCCAGTCGGCGACTGGCTTTGGAGGCCAGATTTGAAATGTGGTTTTTCCAGGAAAGATCATGGCAGATAGTGAGACCCAAAAGCTTGAGTGACAGAACTTCTTGGAGAGGATTATTCAGAAAGTGGATCGGAGGGTTGTCCAGTCGGTCTTTTCGGAGAGACATCGTAAGAGTGTGAGATTTGTCAGGATTGAAAGACATGTTCCACTTTTTTCCCAGTCTGTGATTTTGTCAAGGTCTGCAGAGAGTGAGGAGGCTGCAGACTGCCGATCTGAGGGATGAAGAATGGAGCGACAGAGAGTAGAGTCATCAGCAAAGAGATAGAGAGGATTTTCAAGAGAGTCAGAGAGATCATTGATGAAGACCAGAAAAAGCACAGGGCCCAGAACACTGCCTTGGGGAACTCCAGCCTGAACAGGAAGAGGAGATGAGAGAAACCCATTCAGGGCCACACGTTGACTACGACTAGAGAGGAAGGCCGCCAGCCATGCGTGGAGATTTCAATGGATACCAAAAGAGGAGAGTTTGGTGAGCAGAGCGGGGTGCCAGACCATATCGAAGGCACGTGATATGTCAAGGGAGACTGCTCTAATTTCCTGTTTGGCATTGGGGACCTCCATCCATTGTTGAGAAAGCAGAAGCAGCATGTCCAGAGTGGAGTGTCCAGGTCTGAAACCAAATTGATGATCAGAGATCAAGCCATTAGAGAAGAGGAAAGATTTCATATCTGAAGCAATGATGGATGCCATGACTTTGCTGATAATTGGGAGAAGGCTGATTGGTCTGTAGTTGCTGGGATCTGTTTTTGCACCTTTTTTGTGCAAAGCGGTGATGTTGGCAGATTTCCAAGCAGATGGAAGATGACCTTGAGCAAAAGAGAGGGTGAAGAGAACAGAGAGAGGGAGTGAAAGAGCGGAAGAACATGATTTTAGGACCCGTGGGCTGATGCCGTCAGGTCCAGTTGCAGAATCAGAGTCGAGGGTTGACAAAAACTTTTCCACCTTGTCAGGAGGAAAGGACACAGAGTCCAGGAGCAGCTGGGTATGACTGGGTACGGTGGGTACAGAGAGGGATGGGTTTGGGACACAAGATTTAGAGGCAAACACAGAGTTGAGGCATTCAGCTTTTTCATGTGCGGAGTCAGCCGTGTGGCCATTTAAGGTGAGGGAGGGGATGGAGGGGGAACAAACACCAGAAACAGATTTGACCAGACGCCACCAGGATTTGGAAGAGGGAGACAGATAAGAGAGTTCGGTCCTGAGGACGGAGAGATATTGTTTCCTGGCTCTCCTGAGGGTGGACACACACTTGTTTCGGGCTTTGTGAAAGGAAATGAGATTTCCTTCCGTTGGATTTGCTTTCCAGGAGACGAAAGCAAATTGTTTCTGGGCAATAGCCTCACCACAAGATTCCGTGTACCATAGACGGGAGGAAGGGTATGACAACTGAAGATGAGAAGGGATAAATCTGTGCATGAGAGAGAGAGCAATTTACTTTGGAAGAATTCCTAGGATGAGTTGATGTCAGAGGAAGTAGAGATGGGAGACCAGTCCAGATGATTGATGGCTGCTTGAAGACCGTGCCAGTTGGCCTGAGTGAAATGCCAGACTCGTCGACGTTGAGGAGGCTCTCTGAAAATGGTCAGAGAGATGTCCAACTGGACCTTGACATGTCACGTGCCTTCGATACGGTCTGGCACCCTGCTCTGCTCACCAAACCCTCCTCCTTTGGTATCCATGGAAATCTCCACGCATGGCTGGCGGACTTCCTCTTGGGTCGTAGTCAACGTGTGGCCCTGAATGGGTTTCTCTCATCTCCTCTTCCTGTTCAGGTTGGAGTTCCCCAAGGTAGTGTTCTGGGCCCTGTGCTTTTTCTGGTCTTCATCAATGATCTCTCTGACTCTCTTGAAAATCCTCTCTATCTCTTTGCTGACGACTCTACTCTCTGTCGCTCCATTCCTCATCCCTCAGATCGGCAGTCTGCAGCCACCTCACTCTCTGCAGACCTGGACAAAATCACAGACTGGGCAAACAAATGGAACATGTCCTTCAATCCTGATAAATCTCACACTCTTACGATGTCTGTCCGAAAAGACCGACTGGAAAACCCTCCCATCCACTTTCTGAATAATCCTCTCCAAGAAGTTCTGTCACTCAAGCTTTTGGGTCTCACTATTTGCCATGATCTTTCCTGGGAAAACCACATTTCAAATCTGGCCTCCAAAGCCAGTCGCCGATTGGGCATCCTCCGTCGTGCGAAGTCCTTCCTTGGCACACCTGAGCTCCTCACCACATACAAGGCTTTCATCTGCAGCTCTATGGAATACTGCTCTCCCCTCTGGTCTGGTGCTCCTGCCTCACACCTAGCTCGTCTTCACGCTGTTGAAACCAAAGCGTTCAGAATCATTGGAATCTCCCGCGATGAAGCTAACTCCAAGGGCCTTTCATTCACTCACCGCAGGCAGGTTGGTGGTCTTTCTGTCTACTACCGACTCCTCTCTGGCCTTGCCCCCCCAGCTCTCTCTGGGCTCTGTCCCCCAAATATTCCTACAGGTCGCATAAGATCTGCCTGTAACCCTCTTATGGTTAAACTGCCAAAATCAAGACTTTCTGCTCACCTTCACTCCTTCATTCCTCTTTTCTCCCACCTCTGGAACAAACTCCCTCACTCTCTTCAATCCCACTCCACCCTCCAGGTCTTTAAAACAGCTGTTCACCACCATCTCTTTTCCTTCCCCATCCAAAACCTTGATCTTTTCTACCCCCGCTAATTTCGGTCCCCTTGTGATTTATGCCTCTCCCCCCCCCCCCCCCTTCCCATGCCTCCTGCCCCCAAGCCCTCTCCCTCCCAAACTTCTCCCTGCCCTCAAATGTTGTGGTTGTGTGCTTCCCCTTCTCTCCCCATCTTGTCTTCCGCTCCCTCTTTTTGTATATTTTGTTTGTCTGGTTGATTTGTTTGTGAAATAAATGTTAGCTCTTTCACGAGCCTCGATTCAGTATACAAAAAAAAACAAACAAAAAAAAAAAAAAACACAAAATAAAAAGACCCCAAGACCCTCAAAACCCCATGAAGACCCAAAATACTGAAAAGACCCCAAGACCCTCAAATACCCAAAACACAACCAAGACCCAACATACCCCAAAGACCCACAAAGACAAAAATACCTCGAAGACCCAAAATACCCTGAAGATCCAAAGACTCCAACTTCCCTTAAATACCCAGAAGACCGAAAAGACCCCAAAGACAAAAAAGACCCCAAAAACTGTTCCAACCCATCATTTTTGATGGCCTTTATACTCGTGTTTAATATGTTACAAGATTCAATTCATCATGTATGTAACAGGACCCCAATAAACCCACCACCGAGAAGACTTTGCCCAAACATCATGCTGAAATGTCAAAGCACAATAACATGCATGTACTCAATCAGTTCCCTTCATTCATATGACATAATTACGAAATAGAAGATAACATCAAATGGTTTATCATTGCCTTGGTTCCTAAGGAACCATGACAAGAGGTTGTACAACATTGCCTCTGTTGGAGTTACACTTTTCCCTATCCTGAGAAATGAATTTAAACAAAGAAATTCAGTTGGGATGCCGGCGATGATTTATCTACTCTTCACGAAAAGCACATGATTTGTTTTTACAATCAGAAAACATTATAGAATCAAATGCAATACCCTCTCCTCTGGCGAGGGTAACGAGAAGGGCACTTTGTGGAGAGCATACCTCCGCCTGGTTGACCATATCACTCAATGGTGAAGAATCACGAAGAAAACTATTCTAGCTGGATCCAGATCCGGATCTTCACCATTATTGAATTGATTCTTCTTTGTCACACACACAACCTGTCCAATAGGTTTCGTCCAAATCCATCCATAACTTATTGAGATATCCTGCTATGTATCGTTTTTGGCTCCATCTCCCAATGGTGAAGTCACTTTAAAAATTAAATAATTCTCATATCCGAATCCATATTCAGATCTTCACCAAAATCTATTCGAATCGTCATTGTCAGATACCCAACCAGTCCACTAAGTTTCGTCCAAATCCATCCACAACTTTTTGAGATATCCTGCCATGTATAGTTTTTCGCCCAATCTCCCAATGGTGAAGAGTCACTTAAAATTTTTTGTAGCCAGATCCGAATCCGGATCTTCACCAAAATGTAATAATTTCGATCCGAATCCGGATCTTCACCAAAATGTAATAATTTCGATCCGAATCCGGATCTTCACCAAAATGTAATAATTTCGTTCTTATCACATACGCTACATCTCTACCAAATTTTGTCCGAATCCGTCCACAACATTTTGAGATATTTTATTCATAAACGGACAGACAAACAGACAAACAAACAGTTTCAGATAGACAGGGGTGAAAACGTAACCTCCATCCACCTTTGATGGCGGATGTAATCATTATTCTGCTACTAATTTCTCCCACAATGTCACAATGCTTTGACACGTCACTATTCCCTTGGGGAAAGTTTTTATTTTCTCTGTTCAAGTAAGACCTCAAATCAATGATTTTAATGCAATATTTATATTTATTTATCTATTTTAAGAGTCTGGAACCAGCTATGCATGTAACACAACACTGCCTGCATTTAATAATAGTTACTTTTCCAGATTTATTTGTGAAAGTGGAAGTGAAAACTGAGCACGACATTGATGTTCACCTGGATCGACCCGAACCCAAATATGCTGAAGCTTCTTTCTTCAAGAACCATCCCCATGAAGGTTTCTGTCAATGTCTATACATTTTGATTTGAACAGTTTGATGATGAACTCTGGTGTTAAGAAACATAGGGCCAATACTCCTGGTATAGTACCTGGTAGAATAATACCTGGTAGAATAAACAGTATACTGCACCGACTCAGGGTATTTTAAACCAATTTCAATGGTTGCTAGAAGACAGGGCAGCATGTACAATCACACTAACATAATCATAAGTCAGAATCAAACTTTAAACAAACAAAGAAAAAAATACCTATTTTGGGGGGCAACTCCCCCTCCCCGAACCACATATACGTCCGAAGACCACAATTTTTCTTATGCCTCTAACAAACATTAGTACATCAATGGTGATTAAGGTTTGGTGAGGTTTCATCGAAATTGCAAGTGTAGTTTTTGAGAAGAAAGCAAGTACCTATTTTGGGGGTAACCCCCCCCCCCCCACCCTCCATAGATCCCCAAAGGGGCAGATTTTTTTCAATGCAGTGAATATGCTTTGGTACATCATGGGTTGTGAAGGTTGTGGTGAAGTTTCATCGAAATAGTGTGTGTAGTTTCTGAGAAAAATGCAAATACCTATTTTGGGGGGAAACCCCCCCCCCCCCCCCCGTGCCCCCTAAAGGGGCATTTTCTTTTCATGCCATGAACAAACTTTGGTACATCATGGGTAGTGAAGGTTGTGGTGAAGTTTTATCGAAATTGTGTGTGTCGTTTCTGAGAAGAAAGCAAATACCTATTTTGTGGGGGAAATCCCCCGTTAGTTTCCCAAGGGGGCAGATTTTTTAAAATGCCTTGAACAAACTTCGGTACATCACGGGTGGTGAAGGTTGTGGTCAATTGTCATCAAAATTGTGTGTGTCGTTTCAGAGAAGAAAGCGAATACCTATTTTAGGGGGGGTCAAACCTGGACCCTCGTTGACCCCCGTAGACGCCCTTAGACTTTGATTTTCTTCGTGCCGTGAACAAACATCGGTACATCACGGGTGATGAAGGTTGTGGTCAGGTTTCATCGAAATAGTGTATGTAGATTCAGAGGAAAAAAGCAAATTCCTATTTTGGGGGGGTCAAACCTGGATACACTCTGACCCCGGTAAACCCCCTTAAACCCCGATTTTTTTCAGTGCCGTGAACAAACTTTAGTTACAACACAAGAAATATCATTTGTGCCAAATTTGGGCGCAATCCCATCAGCGGTTTCAGAGAAGAAGTTTCAAGTGTTTACGGACAGACGGACGGACAGACTGACAGACGGACAACGCACCATCTGATAAGCTCCCCCGTTCCAGTTGAGCTAAAAAGCTAGAGCAATGCGACTCTGCGCCAATATGCATCCGCATGTCATGGGTAGATGCCGTAGTTCGCTGTCCTAAAAAGAAACAAGTGTTTTTTTGTTTTTGTTTTGTATGCAAGATCGAGGCTCGTGAAAGAGCGAACATTAATCACACAGAAAGACAAACCGACACATAAAACATATAACATCGGGAGCGGTAGACAAGATAGGGAGAGAGGGGGAAGGACACAAACGCAACAGTTGAGAGCAGGGACCGAGAGACATGGAGACATCGAGAGATCTGTGGGAGGGAGAGGGCTTTGGTGGGGGGAGGCATGGGAACGGGGGGTGGGAGAGGTATAAAACATATGGACACTGCCAGGACTTCCAGGAAAGAAGTTGAATTTCAAACAAGGTGGATCTGGGGTGAATTAGTGGGGGTAGAAAATATCATGGTTTTGGATGGGGGAAGATAAGAGATGTTGGTGAACAGCTGTTTTAAATACCTGGTGATTTAACAGCTGGTGATTTAAATCCTTTCAGCTGTTTTCAAATATCCCATTTTCACCAGACAGGACAGGTTTCACATCAATCGGTGAAACGGTTTCGGAGAAGGGATTTTGTTTCAATATCGGCTTTCAATATCAGCACCTGTCCCGGGGTACCGGGGTGTGTACCCCGGTTTAAAATAGGTACACCGTATCCCTGTGTGTCGTAAGAGGCGACTAAAAGGGTTGGTGTCAGGAAGGGCATCCGGACATAAAATATTGCCTCAAAAAGGGAACCATGACAATTACAACTACATATGGGCAGGGTACAGCTCGAAGTACCCCGTGAGGGACCTCACTCCCTCTCGTAAAAAATCGAGGTGGGGAACCCGATCGAAGCAAGGGTAGAAATCACTCCATTTATGATGACGAAACGTCTGATGCCCCACGTGGATATCGGTTTCTGAGGTTTGGGACATGGAATGTAGGGACAATGACAGGGAGATCAGGAGAAGTGGTGGAAGTATTAATCAGAAGAAGAGTGGACATATGTTGTGTGCAGGAGACGAGATGGAAGGGAAATGGTGTGAGAATGGTGAAGGGTAGGCAGGGACAGAAATACAAGTTTGTGTGGCAAGGGTGCCTGGAGGGCGTGAATGGTGTTGGTGTCCTGTTTTCTGAGGGGTTTGTAGACAGTGTGGTGAGTGTGACGAGAGTGAGAGAAAGGTTGATGATGGTGAAAATGATGATTGGAAAGCTCTTGGTTAACGTCATCTCGGGGTATGCTCCGCAGGTCGGTCGGAGCGATGAAGAGAAGGACAAGTTCTGGTGTGCAATAGAGAAGCTGATGGAAAACGTGAAAGATGAGGAAGTTGTTGTGGTAGGCGGAGACCTAAATGGACATGTGGGAAGGAGTCTAGATGGTTTTGAGGGAGTTCATGGGGGTTACGGATATGGTGTGAGGAATGGAGAAGGTGAAAGGATTTTGGAGTTTGCTGATGCAGCTGGTTTGTTGATTTGTAATACTCAGTTCCAGAAAGAGGATAATAAGCTTGTTACATACACGTCAGGTGGGTCGACGACAACCGTTGACTGCCTAATGGTGCGTTGGTGAGATAGGGGGCACCTTCGGGACACAAAGGTGATCCCGGGGGAGGAGGCTGTTTCGCAGCAACACTTGGTTGTCTGCGATTTAAGGGTGAAAGGTGCGAGGTGAGCTCGGCGGGTGAAGTACCAACCGAGAATAAAGGTGTGGAGGTTGAAAGAGGTGACGGTGAGTGAGGCATTAAAAGAGAGGCTGAGTATGGTAGAGGTTGATGTGGTTGAGCTTGAAAGTGGTTGGATGTCAATGAAAGATAGTCTGTTGGGAGCCGTTGGTGAGGTATGTGGATGGACAAAGGACCACCGAGGCACTCGGAAACATGGTGGTGTGATGATGAAGTTGGAAAGAGGATTGACGAGAAGAGGAAGAAGTTCAAGGAGTGGCAGAAGACGAAGGGTACGGGGGCAGAAAAGGCAGAGCATGAAAGTTATAAGGCAGCCAAGAAGGCTGCAAAGAAAGAGGTAGCAAGGGCGCAGGAGGTATGCAGGAAAATGTTCGGAGAACGCTTGGATTCGGAAGAGGGTCAGAGAGCGGTATTCAGGATTGCAAAGCAGATAGCGAAAGAGAGGTGTGATGTGATGGAGGTGAGTAGCTTGAAGGATGAAGTGGGACAAATCGTTGTGGACCCAGATGGAATTAAAGGAAGATGGCAGAGATACATGGAAATGCTGTTGAATGCAGAGAATAAATGGGATGGCAACATAGAGAGTAACCCAGTTTTAGGACCGACAGAGAAGATAACTGAGAAGGAAGTTGAGGAAACGATTAAAGCAATGAAGAGCAGAAAAGCGGGAGGGCCGACGGGAGTTGTGGGAGATATGTTGAAGGCAGCAGGAAGTTGGGGTGTGAAGAGAATGACAGAGATCTGCAATCTGGTGGTGAAAGAAGTAAAGGCCGCATTCCAGTGAATTGGGAACTGAGTACCCTCGTCCCTCTATACAAGGGGAAAGGTGACCCTCTGGACTGTGGCTCGTATCGAGCGATAAAGTTATTGGAGCATGGAATGAAGGTATTGGAAAGGGTTGTTGGAGAGGAGGATAAGGAAGAAAGTGAAGATTGACGAAATGCAGTTTGGATTTATGCAAGGAAGAGGAAGGACAGACACACTTTTTATTGCAAGGCAGTTGCTGAAGTACATGGTGAAGAGGAAGAAGTTGTTTCTTGGGTTTGTTGATCTGAAGAAAGCATTTGATAGGATTCCACACGAAGTGGTGACATGGGCATTGAGGAAGTTAAGAGTGGAGGAATGGTTGATCAGAGTAGTGATGGCAATGTTCGAAAGAGCGCGCAGAGCTGTAAGGACGAAGGACGGGAACAGTGGTGAGTTTGAGGTGAAGGTGGGAGTGCATAAGGGGTCAGTACTAAGTCCACTACTATTTGTAGCTGTGATGGAGGTGCTGGCTCGGAATGTAAAGGAGGGTTTACCATGGGAGTTGTTGTATGCAGATGGTCTGGTGTTGATTGCGGAAAGTATGGATGGACTGAAGGAGAAGATGAACAAGTGGAAGGAATGTATGGAGACAAAAGGTCTGAAGGTGATTATCGGAAAAATGAAGGTGATGGGGTGATGGCAAATGGTAAAGCAAGTGGTGAGGTGGAAAGAACTGGGAAATGGCCGTGTGCGGTGTGCAGGGAGGGTGTCAGAGTGAACTCCATTCAATGTACAATGTGCGCAGAGTGGGTTCGTCAAAAATGTAGTGGTGTGAGAGGGTCATTAACCAGTGTGGCAGCTACATTCAAGTGTAAGGTGTGCACAGAGGGAGTTGCAGATGGAGGAAATGTTGAGTTGGATGTTGGCGACGGCGTGAAGCTGGAAGGTGTGAAAACATTTTGTTACCAAGGAGATGTGTTGAATGGAGAAGGTCGATCAGACTCGGCAACGGCTGCTTGAGTGAGATGTGCATGGAAGAAGTTTCGGGAACTGAGTGGCGTGCTGACGAGGAGGGGAGTGTCGTTGAAGCTGAAGGGAAAGGTGTATGCTGCATGTGTGAGAAGTGTTATGATTTATGGGAGCGAGACATGTGTGATGAACGTAGAGCAACAACGAAGGGTGGAAATGCGAATGGTTCGGTGCATGTCTGGAGTATCGTTGAGAGAGAGGAAGACGTATGATTAATTGTGAAAGATGATGGGAATAGAGCCTGTGATGGATGCTGTGAAGAGAAACAGGTTGAGATGGTTTGGTCATGTGTTGAGCAAGGATGAAAGTGACTGGTTGAGAAGAATGATGGAAATGAATGTGGAAGGAAGTGGAGGACGGGGAAGACCGAGTAAGACTTGGCTAAAGGTGGTGGAAGAAAAGTTCATGATAAACTTTCAATCACCATGCCGAGTCAATGAATCACGTAAAGCTTTGAGTCAATCGATTTGGTGCTTTGGGCGAAGATGTTTTTTTCAAGTTTTAGGTTAAATCAAATATGGCTGCCAAACCATGTGACCGATGATGTCATAAATTTAATATTTCAACACAAATTGGTCATAGATCATGTGCATACTCAAAACTCTGATACCTAAAGTATGATTATCATGGAAACCCAAACTTTTGCACATTACTGTATATACACAACAATATATATACTTTTAGTTTTCTGCAGTGGAACAAATACGATGTACATGTTTCGGCACATTTGTCTGGTCATGTGAATCTTATTTTTTTACAGATCATGTGATGTTGTATTTACAGGTGAATCCACTGAATCTACACGGGAGACTGCACCAACTGCAACATCACCAGATGCAACAAACAAGAGGAATTTTTCCAAGCAAGACAAAATGAATGTGGAGATGTTTGCACAGAATAATTTTCACAACGCTCACCAAAGAAAGAAATCTGAACATCAATACAAATGCACAAATTGTGGAAAATCTTTCCGTCGCCCAGACAAATTGAAAATACACATGAGAGTTCACAGTGGGGAATGCCCGTACACATGCACAAGTTGTGGAAAATCTTTTAAACGGCCATCCGGCCTTAAACAACACATGACAATTCACAGTAGTGAACGCCCATACAAATGCACAAGTTGTGGAAAATCTTTTAAACGGCCATCCGGCCTTAAACAGCACATGACAATTCACAGTAGTGAACGCCCATACAAATGTACAAGTTGTGGAAAATCTTTTATACGGCCATCCACCCTTAAATCACACATGACAATTCACAGTGGTGAACGCCCATACAAATGCACAAGTTGTGGAAAATCTTTTAATCTGTCAACCAACCTGAAACAACACATGACGATTCACAGTGGTGAACGCCCATACAAATGCACAAGTTGTGGAAAATCTTTTATATGGCCATCCACCCTTAAATCACACATGACAATTCACAGTGGTGAACGCCCATACAAATGCACAAGTTGTGGAAAATCTTTTAATCTGTCAACCAACCTAAAACAACACATGATGATTCACAATGATGAACGCCCATACAGTTGCTCAAGTTGTGGAAAGTCTTTTCATCAATCATCCACCCTTAAAAAACACATGAGAATTCACAATGGCGAACGCCCATACAGTTGCTCAAGTTGTGGAAAATCTTTTAATCATTCATCCACCCTTAAAACACACATGGAAATTCACAATGGAGAACGCCCATTTAAATGCACAATTTGTGGAAATTCTTTTAATCATTCATCTCACCTTAAAAGGCACATGATGATTCACAATGGACGTTCCTGAATAACGATCCTTTACCGAAAAAGGAGGGGGACATTTTGAGTTCTGATAGAACTTCCTCACCTTCTAAAACCCGCAAATGGAGATGACAACGAACGGGAGAACACCTGCATGCATGTATGTATGTGCACAATTACTGGAAAAAATTTTTAACGAGTCACCTCACCTTAAATATAATGCACATGACAATTGAAAATGGAGAACGCCTGGAGAAACGCACAATTTGTGGAAAGTCTCTCATTCATCTATCCACCCTTAAAATGCACATGGGAATACACAATGAGATTGGGGCACATGAGCATTAGCCGCAGGGTGCAGCACGAGTCTAGAAAAGGGGGATAAGCCTAAAAAGTGGGGATGGGGTTGGTATATATATATATATATATTACATATTAGATACACAAATACCACATAAGCACACAAACACAATGGAGGTGCATACTTTGAGAACTGTTTGGTTTCTGTTCCATCTCTTGAAGCCCTCCAACGTGTGGAGATAGCAACCAACAACAACTACTTACACACAAACATACATGCATATATAGGCACACACATGTACACACACACAGACACACACACACACACACACACACACACACACACACACACACACACACACACACATATGCACACACACACGTGGAGGTGGACACTTTGAGACCTGGGAAGGCTCTGTTCTCCCTTCTCAAACCCAAATTATGGAGATAATAACCAACAAGAACATTCATACAAATGCACAGTTTGAGCAAATCATTCACTTATTTGTGTGACATCGAAAGAGATTTAAAAATTCACAATGGAAAACACCCGTGGAAATGTACATTGTGTGAAATGCTTTTTATTGGGTTCCACTCTCAGGAATACACAGAAAATTACATCTGTCCAACCTCAAGAATGAACTTTCAAACTTGTCTCCCTTCTTGAAAACCTGATGGTGCCTTGTTAGTCTTTCTCAGGAGTGTGGTCCTCCGCTATCGTTCTCTTCAAGTGACACCACAGCCGCTTCCACTCTTCAGAGGTCATGGAATCCATCATAACAGTTGATATGAAATCTCGTTTCAACTTAGGAAATGTGAAATCTTAACTCAGGAAATGTGCAATTCTAACTTAGGAAATGAGTTTCGTCTACGTATATACACATATGTACCTCCATACATGAAACATCGGCCATATCCCCATTATAGTTTGATGATGATGATTGACACAACTCCACTGAGTGATATCAGTAACCCCTATCAAGAAACAAGCATCCCATGGGGTAAGCCACGTGATTGGCTGCAACCAAAGATTTCCCAATAATGGTGAACCCTCTTTTGTGGAGGACATACTTATGAATGCAGACTTACCAAGAAGTGCAAAAAGGGACACAGATCCCTTCAATTGAGAAATATTTTCATCAAGATATTGAATTGTCATGAAAATACCTGTTTGAATAAAGTGACGACTTGCAGCCATGTCCACACTGGTTTATTTAAATGAGAGTAAAATGTGTACAAGAGTCGCAGGATATGTTAGTTGGTGTCGTGTTCACGATTCATCACCAGTCTTTGGTTTGATTACTGAAGGAACAAATCTGATAACACGTGTAACTCTGATGTACTGTGTCAGCAAGGAGAGGTGCATTTCAGAGTACTAGGACGTGCCCGTACGTGGGTGCCCGTGCCCTTGCGTGGGTGGGTTCCTTGCCAAAAAAAAAAAAAAAAAAAAATTCCCAAATTTAAATCAAGTTTACCTCCCTGTCTTTGCTAGCCATGACATTCGATGCCATTGACCATTGCCACTCCTACGCCACGGTGAGGCGACAGGGTAGGATTTGTAGGAGACCTGAAAGTGCAGTGTCAGTATGTATTCCATGTTCGAATTGTTTTAGTTTTAAAATAGTTTAAAAAAAAAAAGGTTTGCAAAGCATACCACCAAATTGAAACAGAATTGAAACAGAGCAGAATTCTTTTCGAAACAATTTTTCTTCAATAAACAAATAATAATAAAAATTGTCTACATGTACATTGTACACACCTTTATGTCGTTAGCACCTCTTCATAAACAACATTGCAGAGGAAACGGCGCTTCTTCTTTGTTTCCTCGTCCTGGGCAAGAATGCGGAGGCTGCTGGATCTGCCAACCCTACAGGCCGCCACGTAGAACTGACAATGGCTGAAGAAGTCTCTTGGGCAGAAGATCCCAACATGGTGTAGCGACTGCCAAAAGAAGTTGTGCACTTTTTTTGAAGAATTCTTTTCGAAACAATTTTTCTTCAATAAATAAATAATAATAAAAATTGTCTACATGTACATTGTACACACCTTTATCTCGTTAGCACCTCTTCATAAACAACATTGCTGAGGAAACGGCGCTTCTTCTTTGTTTCCTCGTCCTGGGCAAGAATGCGGAGGCTGCTGGATCTGCCAACCCTACAGGCCGCCACGTAGAACAGACAATGGCTGAAGAAGTCTCTTGGGCAGAAGATCCCAACATGGTGTAGCGACTGCCAAAAGAAGTTGTGCACTTTTTTTGATGAATTCTTTTCGAAACAATTTTTCTTCAATCAATAAATAAATAATAAAAAGTGTCCACATGTACACACCTGTATCTCGTTAGCAGCTCTTCATAAACAACATTGCTGAGGAAACGGCACTTCTCCAGGAGATCCTAACATGGTGTACGACTGCCAAAAAAAGTTGTGCACTTTTTTTGATGAATTCTTTTCGAAACAATTTTTCTTCAATAAATAAATAATAATAAAAATTGTCTACATGTACATTGTACACACCTTTATCTCGTTATCACCTCTTCATAAACAACATTGCTGAGGAAACGGCGCTTCTTCTTTGTTTCCTCGTCCTGGGCAAGAATGCGGAGGCTGCTGGATCTGCCAACCCTACAGGCTGCCACGTAGAACTGACAATGGCTGAAGAAGTCTCTTGGGCAGAAGATCCCAACATGGGGTAGCGACTGCCAAAAGAAGTTGTGCACTTTTTTTGATGAATTCTTTTCGAAACAATTTTTCTTCAATCAATAAATAAATAATAAAAAGTGTCCACATGTACACACCTGTATCTCGTTAGCAGCTCTTCATAAACAACATTGCTGAGGAAACGGCACTTCTCCAGGAGATCCTAACATGGTGTACGACTGCCAAAAAAAGTTGTGCACTTTTTTTGATGAATTCTTTTCGAAACAATTTTTCTTCAATAAATAAATAATAATAAAAATTGTCTACATGTACATTGTACACACCTTTATCTCGTTAGCACCTCTTCATAAACAACATTGCTGAGGAAACGGCGCTTCTTCTTTGTTTCCTCGTCCAGGGCAAGAATGCGGAGGCTGCTGGATCTGCCAACCCTACTGGCCGCCACGTAGAACTGACCATGGCTGAAGAAGTCTCTTGTGCAGAAGATCCCAACATGGTGTAGCGACTGTCCTTGGGATTTATTCACAGTCATGGCAAAGCAGGGTCGTACCGGAAACTGCCGACGCCGCAGAGTGAACGGGAACATGTTGTCAGATGGACTCAAGGTTATGCGTGGAATGAGCAATGTGCGTCCAGAATTGACACTCATCACAGATTTTGCAACCAACAGATTTGGAAGGATCTGAAGTATGATGTACCTTGAGCCATTGCAGTGCCCGCTTTGCTGGTCGAAGTTTCACAGCAGCATGATTACCATACCCACCTTGAGAGAGATTCGATGTGGAGGCATACCAGATGGACAGAGGGTGTTCAGGAACTCAGGCGGATACAAATGATCACCCTCAGATTCCGCTGTATCGACGCTACAGCAAACATGTTCCTCCCCTGGAAATATGGTCGTCATGTAGTCATTTACCTGATCGACTTCGGAATTGGTCGGACATAGTATAACACGCTTGCATAGCCACTTGGGGTTGCTAATGTTGTTATGCAAGTCTTCGTACACCCAAGTGACAATATCCTGAAGTTTTTCACCTGGAAGAATGAGCGGTTCCCTGAGCTCAATAGCAAATTCACCCTCTTCTGGATTGACAGGAATCTTCCCTTCACCCAGATCCAGCAGGAATTTTGCAAAATCAGATTCGTCCTGTTGTTCTCCAGCACCCTGCATGATCCTCATGTTTACTCTGAGACGAAGTATCTGCACTTTTCTCCACAGGTATGAGCTCTTGAAGCACCTTCCAACTATGTCAATACGGCTACCGTGTGGCACAACAGTAAGGATCTGCCTCCAGTCACCACTGAAAACCATTGTGATGCCGCCAAATGGTTCCTCTGAGCCCCGAAGCCACTGGAATGTTCGATCTGCTGCCTCCAATGCGCGACGATCCATCATTGAAACCTCATCCACCACCATTAGATTAGTCATGCGTATGACTGCTGCAGTGGTGTCATTTTCACTGATGTTGCAAGTGGACTCATCAGTGAGAATGAAAGGACACTTGGTCCTACTATGGAAGGTGGCCCCTTTAGGCAGCAGAGTAGCTGCAATACCACTTGCAGCAGTTGCAAGAGCCACTTTTCCCATTGCTCGCACTTTGTTGAGTATATGAGACAATGTGAATGTTTTCCCAGTCCCACCACTTGCATCAACTGCAAGCATGCAGCCATGTCCGTGTTCCACACTCCTCATCACTTTATCGACAACAACGCGCTGCTCGTCATTAAGAAGGCACTCTGTTTGAGCGATGTGAGCCTCAAGTTCTCCTATATTGTGCACTGTTTCGTGCTCGATGACGCGCGGAATGCGAGACTGGAAATGAACTGGTTCAGGCTCAGGAAGGCCAAAGGTCTTACTGAGCGAAAAGCCGTGGCACTCAACTTTGTTCCTCAGCTCTAGTAGCACTTCACTCACAATGCGTCCATTTGGTTCATTCACACCTGCTGCACGCATGAAGTCCTCGCACAGCACATACTTGTGCCTTTCCCAGAACTGCACGTGGTTGCCTCTGAGAACGAATATGAGCATGTTGGCAAATACTTCGCGGACTGCAGGGCCAAATGCAATATTTGCAGCCTCTTCCATAACGGAATCCACCTCCTGGTCATTGTCAACGATGCCATATGCAATGCAGGCTGCCAGATAGGTCTCCATGACCCTACCACCAACACGACGGAGATCCTGAAAGCATGTGGGGCCAGGCACGCGGTACAGTAGCATGCGGAGATAGTACAACTCGGCATTATGTGAGTTGACGGAAATAATGGGGAGCCGCCCAACCGTATCAGCCTTACGGTTATCCTGGAAACTCAGCCTTCTCTTCCGCAATTGAAACCTTTTCCTCAAGTAGGTGAAGTGTTGGAATACATCTGGATATAGAACATGACGCATGTGTGGATGGAGATTCATGGCTTCAAAAAAGGCGGTGAGGGTTGTTGCAGGGGGTCCTGACTCTGCCACGTTCTGTACGGCACCTTCGTCATTGAACGTGATCACCTGCTCATCCTGTAGATGGAGTGCCAGCATCTCGACTGGTGAGTACTTGCTTTGAATGGGGAAATCGTATATGCGCCAGTATCCCTCAGATGCGGTGATGTAACGCCCTAGTTTGTAGCGTGCCACTTCATCATGTCGTAATGCCTCTCGCATCCTCATGAGGCTCTAGTCTGACCAGGCACTGGTCCGGGCCCTTTTCAAGGTATTTGTACAGGTACTTGACACTGGTGACAGCACAGACGATCTCAAGGTTGATGTGAGCATCGTACCTGAGGACAATATATGGATTGTAAGGCACAACCCATGCATTGTTAACTAATACGTTAGCACCGCCTCATATTGTCTTCATGATGGGATCACCAGGTGCTGCTTCTGCCCGTCTTCTGTACAGGGGATAGGAGTCATCAGAGAAGCTTGTCGTTTGTCGTAGGGCTTTGGGATAGTCCTTTGTGCACTTCCGGTCTGCCATGCAAGGGCTCAAGATGTTCCATTCCCCACATGGGCCGTGAATCATGTGTGATGTCACGATACGGTGTAGTTCCGGATTTGTGAGTCTGTCAGGAATCTCAGCAGAGACCACGCGATCGACATCTGCTGGTGTTCTGGGCTTGTCGCGAGGTACCACGGTCAGGAGCATGTGTATATGGGGAAGGTGACGCTTTTGCGTTTCCTTCACCATCACGTAAGCGTCCACATGCCCCAAGATGTCATGCTTGAGGATGTCTGCGAGGAGTGCTTCCACCTTCATATGAAACACCCGGGCGATGATATCAGGTCTTGCATTGGGTGGCTGACCCTCAAAAACCGATTCTTTAATTTCTGGCCACTTTGGGTTGCAGGTGAATGTTAGGAAAAAGTCTGGTTTTCCCTTGACTCGGACTAAAGCCATTGCATCCTGAAACTCTTTGGCATACCAACGTGGCGACCCATAAATTGACGGTGGCAGAATGGTGAGGCGTCCAGGTAGCACCTCAGCATCACTGTTCAACGCATCAACGATGATCTTATACTTTTCTGCCTTAATTGACTTCTGGTTGCAGCGAATCCAATTGAGACGGTGTGACTCAATTTTTGCCATCATGTCGCATACGTACTGCTGTGTCAACTTTCCACCACGAAGCAGTAGATTGAAGTGATGAGTAGGATCACGTACTTGTAGATGGTAGCGGTAGAAAGTTGTTGGCGTTGTCCCTGCCAACTCAGTGTGGTACCCCTGAGAGCCGCAGGGTAGCAGAAGTATGTATGATAGTGGGTCATACGCTGGATGCATGGCGTCTATTGTCTGTAAACCTCCTCCTCTGAGGTGAACAGCGACTGCCAGCCTTCCAAACTGCTCTGTTGTCATTGGCCCTGGAGCAATGACAGCCACATCGCTGTCTGGTGAGGGAAGGTTGACGGTACCATGATGAAGGTCTCGGCGCCGCGTGCGACCTGTTAACACAATATTCAGTTCATTGGCGCTATCATTATGAACCACATACTCAATGGCTGATTTGAATTGCTGGACGTATGGGTTGCACTCATGAATGGCCTCTTGTGCTCTTAGCAAAAACTGCTCATTCAGGCCACTGTTCGAGGTGTGGGCACGACGATAATCCAGCTCATGGGCTGGATCGTGAAAGTAGATCTGAGCAAAGCGTGGGGTACAACCCAGATCGGCAAGAGGAGCACCAATGTAATGGTAAACCTTACCTTGTATGCGCACTCCAGGATTGAAGCCAGGCATTCGTATCTCTCGGACACCGATACTTGCCATTGCCAGCGCGTTGTTGTACTGTTTCGCGTGCTTCACAAAGTCCTGGTTAAGGAAAAGGTTTTTAATAGCATCTGGAGGTTGTGATGGAATTGAACCGGGTTTTGGATTCGTAGGATCATGCATAAGATCGACCTTGCCGTGGTTGCAGCAAAATCCTCTTCTCTCCTCATTCCACACCAAAGCAGCACAATGCAAGCATTTAGTGCATTGAAATATTGAGGTCCTGCTCAACGCGTGCCTGTACTCACCATGAAGTACCTCTCGGAAGAAATCGGTATCATCGTATCGAGCAAGGTTGCGATTGTCATGGTGAGCCTGCTCTAGTCTCACACGGTGTACATCCTGATGGCGCAGGGCATCCCTTACTTGCCGGTCTTCTCGCTGGTGAGGGATTTCTTCTGCACGACGCCTTGCCTCGCGTTCAGTGTTGTCTGCAAAGCGAGCAGTCCGTTCTTCATCCGTTTCTTCTGCATGACGCCTCGTCATGCGTCCAGTGTTGTCTGCCAAGCGAGCAGTCCGTTCTTCATCCGTTTCAGCTGCACGACGCCTTGTCACGCGCGTAACGTCGCATGTCAAGCGAGCAGCGCATTCTTCATCCGTTTCTTCTGCACGACGCCTTGTCATGCGTCCAGTGTTGTCTGCCAAGCGAGCAGTCCGTTCTTCATCCGTTTCAGCTGCACGACGCCTTGTCACGCGTCCAGTGTTGTCTGCCAAGCGAGCAGTCCGTTCTTCATCCGTTTCAGCTGCACGACGCCTTGTCACGCGTCCAGTGTTGTCTGCCAAGCGAGCAGTCCGTTCTTCATCCCTTTCAGCTGCACGACGCCTTGTCACGCGCGTAACGTCGCGTGTCAGGCGAGCAGCTCGTTCTTCGTCAGATTCCATTGCGCGTGCACGACGTGCAGCTTCGTTCCTTCGTTCTCGTAAACGACGACTCGATTGGGGCATTGTCTTTATCTACAATCTATCTATAAGATAGACAGTAAGTATATAGACGGTAAGTATAATATAGATAAGATAGAATAGATAGATCTAACAATAAGACAGTGGTAAGATACAATCGAGACAGTTAGTCGGCACTTTCGTAAGGCCGGAAGTGAAATCTTCACTGTCCGGAAGTTCGCATATCGCAGTTACGATTATTCGCCATTTAGTGTTAATGCCCAATTATTCAATTAGCGCCAACGTATTTTGGCTTTTTGCAATTTAATCGCAAGGAAAAGTAGAAAGAGAAGAGAAAAAAAAATGAAAAGGAAAAACATTAATAGCCTACGCAACAACGTGTTCTGTGATTGGCTGGCCTACCCCGCAACCTGTTCTGTGATTAGTTTGGTAAATAAATCGCCATAGCTCGGTAACTACTTCTCCGATTAATATGAAACCTTGAAAAGGCACATCCTCAGGTCCCCAGCAATATATCTGGCAATTTTAATTGAATTACTATCCGTAATGGCGCACGCGCTCTCACATCGGCCATGCCTACGCAACAACGTGTTCTGTGATTGGCTGGCCTACCCCGCAACCTGTTCTGTGATTAGTTTGGTAAATAAATCGCCATAGCTCGGTAACTACTTCTCCGATTAATATGAAACCTTGAAAAGGCACATCCTCAGGTCCCCAGCAATATACCTGGCAAGTTTCAAGTATATCGGACCCGTGGTTGTCGAGAAACAGCGGTCACAGACAAACAAACACACAGACACACACACAGAGATTACTGGAATTATAGATAGACTAGGGCATGCCCGTACTATATATATATCTGAAATTATATCCCCCCCCCCCCTCTATTTACATGAAATGGTTTGGTCCATTCGCAAAGCCAAAGCGAACGGCTTGCGAGTACGGTGACAATCCCCCCCCCCCCCCCTCTATTTACATGAAATGGTTTGGTCCATTCGCAAAGCCAAAGCGAACGGCTTGCGAGTACGGTGACAATCCCCCCCCTCTATTTACATGAAATGGTTTGGTCCAAAGCGAACGGCTTGCGAGTACGGTGACAATCCCCCCCCCCCCCCCCCTCTATTTACATGAAATGGTTTGGTCCAAAGCGAACGGCTTGCGGAGTTTGGTAAAGAAATCGCCATAGCTCGGTAACTACTTCTCCGATTAATATGAAACCTTGAAAAGGCACATCCTCGGGTCCCCAGCAATATACCTGGCAAGTTTCAAGTATATCGGACCCGTGGTTGTCGAGAAACAGCGGTCACAGACAAACAAACAAACACACAGACACACAGACACACAGAGATTACTGGAATTATAGATAGATACTGCCACATTTTAATTTCGGTTATGGTTGTTGAATATCCCGTGATACCTTTATTTAAAAAGTTGGCCTTTCATTCATGTGTTGGTGGTTTGGTAATCGTGCGTACCTGGGATGAGCAATGATCCCAAGAATGGTAAGGAAATCGATGTTTGGGAAAGGATGGAATTGCTATAGTTTCTCCAAGGTCATATTTCATTGGTCCAAGGCCAATGGCTTGATCTCTGATCATCAATTTGGTTTCAGACCTGGTCACTCTACTCTGGACATGCTGCTTCTGCTTTCTCAACAATGGATGGAGGTCCTCAACACCAAACAGGAAATTAGAGCTGTCTCCCTTGACATTTCACGTGCCTTCGATACGGTCTGGCACCCTGCTCTGCTCACCAAACTCTCCTCCTTTGGTATCCATGGAAATCTCCACGCATGGCTGGCGGACTTCCTCTCTGGTCGTAGTCAACGTGTGGCCCTGAATGGGTTTCTCTCATCTCCTCTTCCTGTTCAGGCTGGAGTTCCCCAAGGTAGTGTTCTGGGCCCTGTGCTTTTTCTGGTCTTCATCAATGATCTCTCTGACTCTCTTGAAAATCCTCTCTATCTCTTTGCTGACGACTCTACTCTCTGTCGCTCCATTCCTCATCCCTCAGATCGGCAGTCTGCAGCCTCCTCACTCCCTGCAGACCTGGACAAAATCACAGACTGGGCAAACAAATGGAACATGTCTTTCAATCCCGATAAATCTCACACTCTTATGATGTCTCTCCGAAAAGACAGACTGGAAAACCCTCCCATCCACTTTCTGAATAATCCTCTCCAAGAAGTTCTGTCACTCAAGCTTTTGGCTCTCACTATTTGCCATGATCTTTCCTGGATAAACCACATTTCCAAGCTGGCCTCCAAAGCTGGCTCATTGTAAAGAACTCTCCATGGGGAATAAAATATGTTCATGATGACGACATCGATCACGTGGTTCGGCCGCCATCTTGGAAAAACGGATAAACTTTGCACCTCTATATCTCCGAAAGTGCTGAATAGAAAAAATTGAGACATGGGTTATTGTAAAGAACTCTCCATGGGGAATAAAATATGTCAATGATGACATCATCGGTCACGTGGTTCGGCCGCCATATTTGTTCTAAATGGCCAATAAAAAAGTAAAAGTCTGGCAAGTCCTCGGTCTCTGACCGAATTTTCATCCTGTCTGTTTGTTTGTCAGGTTGGTCTGTTTGTTTGTATGTCATTCGCCTACAGATAGCAATTCTAAACTCAATCGCCATGAAACATAAGCAAGTTGTAAAGGTCGTCATAACTGAGAAGCCCATTGATTTTGAGGTTGAAGGTCATCTTGAGGTCAAATTTAATGAAATTGTCATTCTTTATCTGATTGCGATGAAAGTTGAACAGCATTTGCATATTGAGTCACTGAACTGGGAAATCAACTTTTTTTGAGGTCAAAAGGTTGAAGGACAACTCAAGGACAACTCAAAACTTCCAAATCAAAAATTGTCATCTGAAAATCAATTTTCATCTGATTGATCCGAGCTCTGATTAAGATTGTCAATTTAAATCTTCATGAAATTGATAATTTGATGTCTCCATGGCAACTTTCTTTGGGGGCATTGGGGGTGGATTATGCACGACGTTTTTGTCCCCCATCGCACCGCTGAGCGAAAGGGTGACTATGGTTTTCCCCTCCATCCGTGTGTGCGTCCGTCCGTCTGTGCGTGCGGACGTGCGTGTGTAAGTGAAAGACCGAATTCGTCGCTACGTCTTGTCTCCCATATCCCCCTCTCTGTCAAATTCGTCATCCAATCCCTCCCAAGAAGGAAGAGATGGAATCACACACAATGTCACTTTATGTCGTGATGCATCTCACATTTACTCAAATCGTTCACATTGTTCTGGTGTGGAGTTTTGTCACCTTGGTGAGTGGATGTGGATGGTGCGAAGAGACTTCTCAATTCCTAACTATCCTATAATGACTTTAACTCTTTTACACTACCCGGGGTCTTGCCCTGCCAATCCAATTGGCCATCTTTACTCTATGTGGTTCTAAAAACCAATTCCCATTGACCATCCTGTGATGCCATCCAAATTTGGGTCTCACTCCCCAATTTTTCTTACTGTGCCCTCGCACAATTTCGGCGCTGGGTCGTGTGGCTCCAGCAGCAGGTCTACCTACCTGCGCACCTCCGCCACTGAGGTCGCCACCTGAGCTTACCTTGCTCCTTGCGACTACCGAACTGGGGAAGGCCCCTCCTGGCTCTCTCACCCCTCTGATGCCCTCTCTGGCATTGGGCTACCCTGGTCCTTCTCCTGGATCCTCGGGCCCCACTGAACTCTACTCTGACTGGCTCCCAGAGCCTAACTGCGGCCTCACCTGGCCAATAGACTACCAGTGGTGGAGTGCCCCAATAACCATACGCACCAACAGGCCCACACGCTCAGCCATTTCCACAGACTCATGCACCCATCCAAGCACTTCTTTGCTTCTACCTGCACCACAGGTGTCAATATCCAAAAATTTACCTAAACCCTCTACCTGACTTTAAACTACCCACCCCGGGTATTCGTGAATGGGTCCATCTCCCCCATTCACTCCTTCGCACCATGCATTCCACACCTTTGACTTCACACCAAGCATTCCGCACCACTCATTCCACACCATTTATTTCACACACCAATTATTCCCGGCACACCTCTTGTGCTCTCATTCCTTTTTCCACTTGCACACCATGCAAGTCAATACACTTCCACACAACTCCATTCACCTCAATACACCACCTCTGGTTATCCCCAACCAATTGCTCATTTGCTCAACATGCAGATTCTCACACATACAGCATCATCTAGCTGGAGCTGCTTTTCCCCCTAATACTTGTGCTTCCCCGTTTTCCCTTACACTAAGCACATCCCTCGTCATTATCATCCTTCTAATCTCTCGACGTCCCCTCTACCTGTACCAAAGTCACTACTTAAATCTTGTCATCTACTGTCATCTCTAAATCCCTAACAATTACCCTAGCCCACCCTGGCTAGTTTTCACTGCCACCCCATAATCTAGCGCTCCTTTGCCCCAAGTGAGGGATGGCGAAGCTACCATCCCTCTACACCGGGTACCATTTGCCAACGCCATTGCTATCCGTCCACGACACTGGAGCCTCTTGGTGCGGAAATACATTTTCGTCACAGCTCGGCTTCGAAAAGCCGAGCGATGCATGCGGGTGGTTGGTCTCCTGTTGGTTGGGTCCGTCCAGCATTTTCGATTCAGGGGAGGAGGCATGCTCGGGCCAAGGTTCAAGGCGCCATCTCTACGTGGAGCCTTCCGGTCCCACGCACGATGGCCCAACCGGCCCCGGTCGGAGCATCGCAGCCGCAAGGGGGCGCGGTTCCGAACTCTCCTACCTCCCCTTGAACCGTGCCGATCGCCTTTTCCGCCAAGGCGCAGCACCGACCATACAGGGCGGGGCCTGGCACGAATCGTGCACGGCGGTTCTTGTGAAACCGCCGCGGCATCGATCCCCGCCGGCCCCCGCAGCACACAAAGCACACCACGCACCGAGGACTTGCGTCGGCTATACGTCGCGCTAGACGCTACTCCCCCGGTCTGCGTCGATGCCCGAGTCGCATTCTCGCACCTCGCGACCCGTTCCTCACTCACACAACGCGGCGCTCCAGCGCCTCTCATACACCCCTTGAATTCCGTTACTGCACTTTCTCTCCGTGCATTCTGTCCTCTTGCACACTCAGATTCACACCACTCAGGCGCACTCATGCCGTTCGCACCACTCCATTATCGCACTCCCTCGCGCACATCCTGGCACACTCATACCACTCACACACTCTGTTACACACTTTTCCTTCACACACTCCTGTACCGCACACCCTCGCGTACACTCTTCTGGTACACACCCAATCCGCGCACACTTACCCATGGGTGTGCACTCCTCTGGTACACACCCAATCACGCGCTCTGGTGTGCATCCTCTCTCACTCTCCTTGGCCATCGCACACTCGGTAACACACTCGTCTTCGACACACTCTTCCCACACACATTCGGTGTGCATTCTTCCTCACTCTCCGTAACGCACTCTGAAACACAATCTCGCTGCGGTGCACACTTTTTTCGCACACGACGTGCCATTCACCCTCGTGCACCTCACAAAGGACCTTCACGAGCGCCCGGGGCTTCGTCGGGATCCGAAGCACGCCAAAAATCTTTTCGCGCCAAACATTTTCGTGCCAAACACGCTCCTACTCACCTTCGGGATCCTCTTCTCCTGCACCACCACCTGCAAACTTTCATTGGGGTTAGGCAGCACGACATCACGATGCAAATGCAGACTTTGAGTACATTCCATCTCTTTTTCTTGCGATTCAATTTCTAACTCTGCCGTCTCTTCGACCCCAATTTCAACTATAACCACCTCTTTTTCTTTTTCCTCGACAACCGCCGGCGCACATGAAATTTGCTTTTCCAATTCGACGGCCGTCGGCTTTTCTACACCCCGTGTCGCGATTTCCATTCCCTCGGTCAATTTAGCTGCGCCCTGCTCTACCTCGCTCCACACGCGTTCCCCACACCACGTTACCTCGTCGTGTCCCAATGCGACTTCTTCGCTCAACTTGCGCCTTATGTCCTTCCCTGCTTCTTTTGTTTCTTTCTTAGACGCCATGCTCATTTTTACCAATTCGTTCTTTTGGGTGTCCATTTTGCTCTCCAACCCGTTTTTCACCTCTTCCAATTGGTCACCCATTTTTCTTCCCAATTCATTTTTTGCCTCCTCCAATTCTCGGATTGATTTGTCCCCCATTTCTTTCAATTGGCCGCCCATTTTGCTTTCCAATCGCTCACCCTGAGCTTTCACCTCGTCCTTTTGGGTGTCCAATTTATCATTCAGTTTCTCGAAGCTTGCCGCGAGTTGAATCATAAAAAGACCCCAGTCCCCTGGCACCACGGGCTCGGCTCTCGCCACCACGTGCGAGGCGCCGCCATTTTCTTCCCCTGTTACCTCTACTGCTGTATCCTCATTAATGTCCTCCTCCACTTCTAGCTGTCCTCGGTCCTGGGTTGTTGATTCTAACTCATCAGATACCTCCTCTTCTACCCCCACCGGCATTCGACCGTCTTGGCTATCCATGGTACGAATACAATTTTGTTTTAATACTAAATTTTGGTCGCTCTTAATTTTGGCCAAATTTGTCGAAAGAAAATTTGGTTGGGTTCCAAATCCCACTCCCCGACACCAATTGTTGCGGCCAATATGTACAATTGGTGTCCAAAATTTTGTCTAACAAATTTGGTCCCAGGTTCCAAATCCCACTCCTGACACCAAATGTTGCGGATCTGTCTCCGGCCTTCTCCCCATACCAAGGGGGGGTTAGTCCCCTTGTCTTTGACTGACCAGGCGCGACTCGAGATCTATCACATCCTTTCCGGACAGCGCTAAATAGGGTTGCAGGACCAAATTCGCTGTTACCTAAGTACTAGAGCTGCCCTGAAACGAGGAGATAAGCCTCACCCGAACCACGTGTGTTGGTGGATGCGCCGAGCGGTAGCATACACGTGATCCGAGCCGTTTAGTTGATGGTGGAACCCGATTCAAGTGGTCTTATTCGTACCACGCTTAGTCAATGGAGAAATCACAGGTACGATCGAATCAGGAAAGATAGGAAGAACAAATGGTTTATTTACACTATACAATGAAGAGGAGGAGGGACACAGAGCAATCCTTTAGAACAGTCTTAACTTAATACCCAAGGGCACGGGCCCGTCTGACACACACACACTCACACGGGGATTGCAGGTGCAGGATGATGGTCCGTGGCTCGTCCAGGGATGGCTCCCGTGCAGCTTCCTCTGGTCCCCGGCACATCCCGCAAAGATGGATGGAACAGAAGACAGGCAGGAGCTCGTAATATGCCATTTGGACGCAAAGGTTATGACGGGCGCACGGTAGGGGGGCGGACTTTGGCGTGGCTGACGGTAACTCACTGGCGGCTATTGCCGCGTTTACTCGCGTGGCTGGAATAGGCGCTATTAGCCACCGGCGTGTTTGGCTGTGGCCGCATACTCGTACCGCTAACGCTTCTTCTTCTTCCCCTCTGGCGCGTATGTAATATGGCGGGCTTCCAGTTCAAAGCCTCAAAGCGCTATTGCCACGACGTGCTCTCCACGAGTCCTTTCGATGCGCTCCATATAAGTGCTCACTATTCTAGCAAGTCCTTCACAATGCGCTTATTCTCTCCCAGTCCTTCGTAATGTGCCACTGGTGCCAGTCCTCCCGCGCTAGTCCTTTCGAAGGCGTTGTGGGTGGGCTTATATAGCCCCGCCTTGTGAACCTTCTCTAACTCACCAGCCGTTCTCTGCCACGCCCTGTCACACCATGCCGCTCGAGCCCTGATTGGTTGGTGACCCTTACCGTCCCCCACTGCACCTTACCGATTGGCCTCACGCACCCTCGTTTGCCCAGCCGCACTCGTCTTCATCGTCCTTGCGTGGGAAACCGCAGTTCTCGGTCCGCAGTTCCTCCTCCACACGATTGTGATGAAGATGTCAGAACATGACCGCTCACCACCAAATCCAGCAAACGAGAGATACAAAATCGTGGCTGTTCCCAATGAATGTCTCTCGCTCCGGAGCACCCCAATGCAAAAGAGAAAGCCACGAGGAAAGCGAGAGAAGAAGAAAGAGACAAAATGTCTGGACACGACTGTTCGTGATGAATCTCCCTTGCGCAAGAGGAGAAAATGTCGGCCGAGCGTTCCTTTGGAGTCAAGGCTCTGATGTCATCTCATGACGTCTCTGTGTCCGCTCCCCTCAGCGAGTCCCATCTTAGCAGTCGTTTTGCCAATCAAATCACGGACCGATCACTGCTATTTGGGGCGTGGCTTCACGGACATTTTGTGCGTCTGTGCTCACCATGTCGATGTTATCCATGGTCGTGTTCAATGTCCTGTTTCCGGTTGGTTTTTATTTGGTGTAGTTAATGCGCGATTTCTTACTATTTGTGTGTTTTGCTGGTGTCATAAGGAACAAAGGAAAAAATAACAGAGGCCATTACATACAGGGGATTAATTTACCCATCATCTCTAGCTAATGAACAAACACCACCCCTCTCATGGGGACAAAGACACACTCTTCCACGACATACAATCTACAAAAATTTCCTACTTATGATACATCAAGGTTCTTCTTCATCACGACATACGGAGCATGGTAATCTATCCACTCTCCCTGGCTCCAAGGTAATCATTGTCTACCCCCTACAAAGGTAACACAGCCCCCTTAAATTCAGCCTTAAATTTTGCATCGAACCCTCAGATTACCCATGCCAATTTTTCCACATTTCGCTATCTTCACCAAAGAAGGGTGCTTCTCCATACACGTGCCAGCCGAGCATGGCCCCATATGCTCGGCTCGTTCCAAATTTCCCGATTCCATCCCATGGCTCTCTTCCCAAGCCGAGAGTCCACAAATCACCACAGAATATCTGTGGAACATCATTCTCACACCATCATGTTCCACAGGTGCCACAATGGTTGTCTGGTGGGCTATACTCATCACTGTCCATGCGGACCGACCCGCGTCCAAAAACCAGCACAGCATGGCAGTTCATCACATGCTGTCTGTCCCAGAGTCTCAGGGAGAGACAGCATGGCAGTTCATCACATGCTGTCTGTCCCAGAGTCTCAGGGAGAGGCAGCCAGGCCGCATGCCCAGGCGGTCACCACATCAGGCCCTTGTTGGCCGTCTGTGGTGCCTTCACCAAAGCGCGGCCCACAACACCTCCCGTGAGTGGTCCTCATAATACACCATCCTAGGTACCTGTGAGAAACCACTTCAGACACCCGGAGGTCTTAACCCGCACCAGGATCCGGTGACCCTGCCAGCCCGAGACACTCGCTTGGACGGCGCCCCAATGAAAAAGGGAAGCCTCACTCCACTCTACCCCCCATGGGGCCCAGTTCGTACCATGACACCTATGGTCAGACCCCACGTCCCAATCTCACCAGCACAGGCCCCTTGTGTTTGCCCCTTGTGTCCAAACGGCAGCTGCAGGTATCGACCCCTTTCTAAGGTTGCTCTGCCTCTCCCTGCAGTTGTTCCAAATTTTCTATGGGGACCAGTTCTTCCGAGGCTCTATCTCCCGACTATTCCATGTCCGAATCCAGCTTGGAGCCAAAACACCTCCCCCCCCCCCCCCCCCCCCCCGCCCCTGCTGGGTTTTCAATTTCGGAGCCTTTTGTACCCAATTGTTGTTTGTGGTGAGGGTCTCCTCGGTCACTTTAATCTCATCCTGGGGACATTCCATGGGCCGACTCACCTCATCGCCCAGACTCTCTTTGACTCGATCAATCCCCTTCCTGATGACACGGTCCAAGGTGCTCGGCCGCTCCAGTCAAAATTCATTCACATTATCATCCCCAATCACTTCCGGCCCCAACATGTATTCATCTATACACACCCGGTCTGGTTCTGTTACACGGACCTCCAATATCTTTACCCCCTGTTGCTCTGCACCAAAGACCTGGTGCTCCACAAGTTCCAATTCCTCTCCCTGTTGTTGCATTGTGACATCCACACCAGCCCGACAGCCTTCCAGGTCATTTCCAGTCCAACATTCCCCATTTAAATTTGAGTTTCCCCCATTTACCTCTAGTCTCTCCCCATTTACCTCCAAACATGCCGTCTCCTGCGCCCCAAGTGTATCAGCTTGGGTTGCATCCTCTTTCATTCATTCTTTCATTCCCAATACAATCTCTTCCCCTGCTACTTTGTCAATGCATTCCCCCAGTTCTTGTGTTGTTCCCTCCATTTTCCTTCCATTCGTTCATTCCTTCCCTCCATTACATCAATTTTGCCTTCCAATTGTTCCCCACGCTCATTCTGAGCATTAATTTGTTCACTCAGGCCATCTTTAATGAAACATTTCCCCTCCTGTGCCATATTTGTATCAATTTTGTTTTTTCCATTCTATTGATTTGTCCCTTCAATTCATTCTCTATTTCCTCCATGAATTTGTTCGTTTGTTCTCTTCGGGCTTTTGTTTCAGCAATTATTACATCCATGATGGCCATCATTCGTTCAGTATGGGCATCCATTTTTTCATTCATTTGTTCGCTCCGAGCATCCATTCCCATTAACAATTTGCACATGGCCTGGAAATCCATCGGATCCGTTCCCATTGTCGCTGGCTCCCTCATAGGAAAGGGGGGTGGACTCGTGCTCGGGATGTGCACACAAAGAAAGAACAATTCAGTATCTTTTAATTTTTATTCCGATAACATAATCATCAAAATATGTCTCCAACTCGTCAATATTTTCCACAATGCTACTTCCTCGATTTCAAAACATGTTTATTTTTATGCTCCAGATTAATTCGTTTCACCTTTTGATTTAAAAAAATGCACCAACCCAACTGGTATTTACCCTCCAAATTGTTTCCTGAGCCTGGACCTCCATTGTGCAGCTAAATAGCACCAGGCAGACTGAATCCGCCCATAATCCTTCAAGGTTTACAAAATGCGCAGCAAGTTACAAGAATAGGGGCACTGCATCGGCGGCACCACCACGTTCCAACATCGCAATTTCCCACATCTTTTACACAATATGTACATGATTAAACACCCCCGTTCATTGTTTTAGCCAAATTTCTTAGCCTACCCCCGACACAGCGTGTGTGCGCGTGCGTGCGTGCGGGCGTGCGTGCGTGCGTGTGTGTGTGTGTGCGTGTGTGTGTGTGTGTGTGTGTGTGTGTGTGTGTGTGTGTTTTCATAAGGCGAGGTTTTATAGGCTTCGTGTAGTGCTTTCTGTGGGATTTGAGTGGGGAGGGGGGACGATCGGGGGGGGGGGCGGGGTTAAGGGGCAATTACTGTGTGTCCGCCTGTTAAAAGACCCAGAAGACCCCAAGGCCTCTGAAGACCCAAAATACCCCAAAGACCCAAAGGACCCCAAATACCCAAAGGACCCCAAAGACTGAGCACACCCAATGGACCCTGAAGACCCAAAAGACCCAAACAACCCCAAGGATCCAAATGACAAAAAGGACCCAAAAGACACCAATAACTCAGAAGAACCCCAAGTACTCTGAAGATCCAAAATACCCCAAAGACCAAAAAGACCCAATAGCTGGGCGGCTTAGCTAAAAAATTCGGATCGATTGTGCCTTTTCCCTTAAAAGCATGAAACTTGGCACATGGCTAGAATACCCGAAAAGAAAGATTTTTAGTCCAGGGGGCATCCCCAATTTCACCCCATATGGCGGCCATCTTGAAATCCAAGATGGCCGTCATACAAGACCTATTTTGATGAATATCTCCATAATTAGAACAGATATCAAAATGGTTGAAGTGCCTATACCTACATTTTTAGGGTCTAGGAATCCAATGGCAACATAAAATCCAATGGCAACATATTGGAACACCCACAGTTCCAATACTGGAGTCTCACGATGGCATTGGAGAACAGCATCCTGACCTTTGTGCGCTCATTGATGGAGGCTGACTTTGAAATGTAATTAGATGCTTTATGGGAGCTTCTTCCGTGGTTCTTTGCTCTTGACCATACGCACTATGCAAGATGGGTCACAGTCCATTTGCGTGATATGATGGACTTGCACAAGACACACCCTAAAGTTCTGGATAATTTCCGAGCTGGCATGTTCACGGTACAAAAGACCCAACGCAAATTTTCTTCAATTGCTACAGATCATGCACATGAACAGAACAATGCACGTATCAAGGGAGATGGAGGAGCTGTGGGTCTGCTGGACAATGCCCATGCTCTGCAAAGATGGATGGTTGCAGGTCCAGAGGTCTCAAGGGTGATTGATGAGTTTGAGACTGCACAGGAGCAACATGAAAGCAAAGCGCCATCACTGCATCATGATCAGAATAAAAGCACCCAGATGACCTTTGACAAACATGTCAGATCACTTGTATCAGTTATCGAGGAGCTAGGTAATCCATTTCTTGAAGAAACCGCTGACCTTTTGGTCCTTGACACAAAGGATATAGCAAGTGCATCAGTCGTACAAAGTGTGAAAGACGTGCAGAAAGTGGGAAAGGAGGCTCTGGAGTCATTCGTGCAAGAGAGGCTGATTGAACGCTCAAAGCCTTTGAATGATGTCGTCCCGCACAAAAAGTTACCTCTGTTTGGCAGCTCATCAGTAACAGACCAGCTGACAGATAAACACAAGGTAGCCTCATTGAAGAGTGATGTTCAACTGTTTTCTCGCCTCTATATTGCCTGTCAAACCCGCGAGGGAAACCTGGATGAATTTTTCTGTCATGAAAATCAATCTTTCCCTCCATCTCTGTCCAAGGATGGGAAGCTTCGACCTGGTACAAAGAGCGACCTTTTGGACTGCTTAGAGGAACTTTCACCATCAAGCACACAGATGCCAGAGGTGACATGTGTCATACTTGACGGGGCAGTAATTGTTCAAAAGCTAAAGCCTGATGTTGGCACAGTCAAAACATTTGGCGAATATGCCGAAAAGGTCTTCATCCCATTTGTTTTCTCACAGTACAAATCTGCAACCCGACTTGATCTGGTGTGGGACCGTTACCTACCCGACAGCCTTAAGAGCATGACCCGTGAAAAGCGTGGCAAGGGGGTTCGCCGACGAGTAGATACCTCAGTTGCAATTCCTGGACAGTGGCAGAACTTTCTTCGAGTTGATGAAAACAAGCGTGAACTCTTCAGCTTCCTTTCCAATGAAACAATTAAATCATTTGAAGACCAGCGCAAGGAGCTAGTTGTCACACTTGATACAGAGGTTCTTACTGCTCCACCACGCATTGATCTAGAATCACTCTCCCCGTGCACTCAGGAAGAGGCAGATGGTCGGATGTTCCTACATGCTGCTGATGCAACACAGAGAGGGCATAGTAAGGTCCTCATACAAACTGTGGACACAGATGTTGTCGTGCTTGCAGTTACAGCATCCCAGAAGCTTTCAGTGATGATATGGTTACAATTTTGGACAGGCAAGAACATGCGATTTATCTCTGCACATGATATAGCCACAGCTCTTGGCCCTGAGAAATCTAAAGCCCTCCCCATGTTTCATGCACTAACAGGGTGTGACACTTCTTCAGCACTTAATGGGCGTGGAAAGGTAACTGCATGGAATGTGTGGGAATCATTCCCTGAGCTCACAGAGGTACCAGCAGAAATTTGCCACCAGAGCACAGAGATAACTGAAACCTGCATGAACGTCATTGAGAGATTTGTTATTCTGTTGTATGATCGCACAAGTACTGCTACTGACATTAACATTGTACGAAAGAAACTGTTTGCAAAGAAGGGCAGACCTGTGGAATCAATTCCACCAACACATGATGCCCTTGTGCAGCACGTAAAGCGGGCAGTATACCAAGGCGCACTATGCTGGGGACAAGCATTGCATGCTAAGCCTGATCTACCAAGCCCCACTGAATGGGGTTGGCAAAAAACGTCTGCTGGCCTGTTCAAACCAATATGGACAACACTTTCAGAGGCTGCAAAGATCTGCAATGAACTTGTTAAGTGTGGGTGCAAAAAATGATGTACTGGTCGTTGCCGGTGTAAGAAAGCTGCACTTCCCTGTACTTCTCTCTGCGCATGTGATGGAGAATGCAGCAAAGACTAGAAAACCACAATATGGCACAGTTACAGTCTGCGATGTCATAGACACTTTTAATCACTGAAGAATGCCAACCTGTTAAGAGTATTTATATGCATTCCCAGTATGCATGATACTATGCAAAATTAATATTTTCATATGACTGCTTAATATTTTATGTGACCATTGGATTCCTCGACCCTAAAAATGTAGGTGTAGGCATTGCAACCATTTAGATAGCTGTTCTAATTATGGAGAGATTCATCAAAACAGGTCTTGTATGACGGCCATCCTGAATTTCAAGATGGCCGCCATATAAGGTGAAATTGGAGATGCCCCCTGGACTAAAAATCTTTCTTTTGGGGTATTCTAGCCATGTGCCAAGTTTCATGCTTTTAAGGGAAAAGGCACAATTCATCAGTTAAGCAGCCCCACTACAATGAACCCCAAACTCCCAAAATACCCCAAACACCCAAAATACCCCAAACACCCAAAATACCCAAAATACGTCGAAGACCCAAAAGACCCAATAGACTGAAAAGATCCTGAAGACCCAATGGACCCCAAAGACGCAAAATTTTGGTAAGACCTAAAAGACCTCAAGGACCCAGAAGACCCAATAGACCCAAAATACCTGAAGACCCAAAATACTCTGTCGACTGTTAAAGACACAAAAGATAATGAAGACCTAGAAGAGCCCAAGGACCCAGAAGACCCCAAGGACTTTGAAGACCCAAAATACCCCCAAAGGACCCCAAAGTCCCAAAAGACTGAAAAGACCCAATGGACCCAAAAGACCCCGAGGATCCAAAAGACCCAAACAACCCTAAGGACCCAAATTACAAAAAGAACCCTAATGACTCAGAAGACCCCAAGGACTCTGAAGACCCAAAATAACCCAAAAGACCCAAAGGACCCCAAAATACCCCAAATACTGCAAAAACCTTAAAGACCCAAAAGACAACAAAAACCCAAAAGGCCCTGAATACCCAAAACTTCCCAAAGACCCAAAACACTGAAAAGACCCCAATACCCTTAAAACCCCATTAAGACCCAAAACACTGAAAAGACCCCAAGACCCTTAAATACCCAAAACACAACCAAGACCCAACATACCCCAAAGACCCACAAAGACAAAAATACCTCAAAGACCCAAAATACCCTGAACATCCAAAGACCCCAAATACCCTTAAATACCCAGAAGACCCAAAAGACCATGAAAATTAAAAATACCCCAAAGATTCAAAAGACCCAGAAGACACTGAAATACCTCAAGGACCCAAAATATCTCCAAGACCCTTAAAAGCCCAGAAGACCGAAAAGACCAAAAAGACCCAAAAAACTGTTCCAACCCATCATTTTTGATGGCCTTTATGCTCGTGTTTAATATGTCACAAGATTCAATTTATCATGTATGTAACAGGACCCCAATAAACCCACCACCGAGAAGACTTTGCCCAAACATCATGCTGAAATGTCAAAGCACAATAACATACAAAGACTGAGCCCAAAGACTGAGCACACCCAATGGACCCTGAAGACCCAAAAGACCCAAACAACCCCAAGGACCCAAATGACAAAAAGGACCCAAAAGACCCCTAGAACTCAGAAGAATCCCAGACTTACCCAGTCGTACCCAGCTGCTCCTGGACTCTGTGTCCTTTCCTCCTGACAAGGTGGAAAAGTTTCTGTCAACCCTCGACTCTGATTCTGCAACTGGACCTGACGGCATCAGCCCACGGGTCCTAAAATCCTGTTCTTCTGCTCTTTCACTCCCTCTCTCTGTTCTCTTCACACTCTCTTTTGCTCAAGGTCATCTGCCATCTGCTTGGAAATCTGCCAACATCACCGCTTTGCAAAAACAGATCCCAGCAACTACAGACCAATCAGCCTTCTCTCAATTATCAGTAAAGTCATGGAATCCATCATTGCTTCAGATATGAAATCTTTCCTCTTCTCCAATGGCTTGATCTCTGATCATCAATTTGGTTTCAGACCAGGTCACTCTACTCTGGACATGCTGCTTCTGCTTCCTCAACAATGGATGGAGGTCCTCAATGCCAAACAGGAAATTAGAGCTGTCTCCCTCGACATATCACGTGCCTTCGACACGGTCTGGCACCCCGCTCTGCTCACCAAACTCTCCTCCTTTGGTATCCATGGAAATCTCCACGCATGGCTGGCGGACTTCCTCTCTCGTCGTAGTCAACGTGTGGCCCTGAATGGGTTTCTCTCATCTCCTCTTCCTGTTCAGGCTGGAATTCCCCAAGGCAGTGTTCTGGGCCCTGTGCTTTTTCTGGTCTTCATCAATGATCTCTCCGACTCTCTTGAAAATCCTCTCTATCTCTTTGCTGATGACTCTACTCTCTGTCGCTCCATTCTTCATCCCTCAGATCGGCAGTCTGCAGCCTCCTCACACTCTGCAGACCTGGACAAAATCACAGACTGGGCAAACAAGTGGAACATGTCTTTCAATCCTGACAAATCTCACACTCTTACGATGTCTCTCCGAAAAGACCGACTGAACAACCCTCCCATCTACTTTCTGAATAATCCTCTCCAAGAAGTTCTGTCACTCAAACTTTTGGGTCTCACTATCTGCCATGATCTTTCCTGGGAAAACCACATTTCAAATCTGGCCTCCAAAGCCAGTCGCCGACTGGGCATCCTCCGTCGTGCGAAGTCCTTCCTTGGCACACCTGAGCTCCTCATCACGTACAAGGCTTTCATCCGCAGCTCAATGGAATACTGCTCTCCCCTCTGGGCTGGTGCTCCTGCCTCACACCTAGCTCGTCTTCACGCTGTTGAAAGCAAAGCATTCAGAATCATTGGAATCTCCCGCGATGAAGCTAACTCCAAGGGCCTCTCACTCACTCACAGCAGACAGGTTGGTGGTCTTTCCGTCTTCTACCGACTCCTTTCTGGCCTTGCCCCCCCAGCTCTCTCTGGGCTCTGTCCCGCAAATATTCCTACAGGTCGCACAAGATCTGCCTGCAACCCTCTTATGGTTAAACTGCCAAAATCAAGACTCTCTGCTCACCTTCACTCCTTCATTCCTCTTTTCTCTCGCCTCTGGAACAAACTCCCTCACTCTCTTCAATCCCACTCTACCCTCCAGGTCTTTAAAACAGCTGTTCACCACCATCTCTTATCTTCCCCCATCCAAAACCTTGATCTTTTCTATCCCCGATAATTTCACCCCAATTACACTTTTTGAAATACCAACTTCTGTCCTGGAAGTCCTTGGTGTCCTTGTGTTTTATACTTCTCCCACCCTCCCCCCCCCCCTTCCCACGCCTCCTCCCCCCAAGCCCTCTCCCTCCCACACATCTCCCACACATCTCCCTGCTCTTAAATGTTGTGTGCTCTCAAGTGTTTGTGTGCTTCCCATTCTCTTGTCTTCCGCTCCCTCTTTTTATATATTTTGTTTGTCTGGTTGATTTGTTTGTGAAGTAAATGTCAGCTCTTTCACGAGCCTCGATTCAGTATACAAAAAAAACCAAAAAAAAAACCCCCAAGTACTCTGAAGATCCAAAATACCCCAAAGACCAAAAAGACCCAATACAATGAAAAGACCCTGTAAGAAAGAAATGGACCCCAAAGACGCAAAATTTTGGTAAGACCCAAAAATCCCTAAGACCTAAAAGACCTCAAGGACCCAGAAGCCCCAATAGACCCAAAATACCTGAAGACCCAAAATGCTCTGTCGACTGTTAAAGACACAAAAGATAATGAAGACCGAGAAGACCCCAAGGACTTTGAAGACCCAAAATACCCCAAAGGACCCCAAAGACTGAAAAGACCCAATGGACCTCAAAGACCCCGAGGATCCAAAAGACCCAAACAACCCCAAGGACCCAAATTACAAAAAGAACCCTCATGACTCATAAGACCCCAAGGACTCTGAAGACCCAAAATAACCCAAAGACCAAAGGACCCCAAAATACCCCAAATACTGCAAAAACCTTAAAGGCCCAAAAGACAACAAAAACCCAAGAGGCCCTGAAGACCCAAAACTTCCCAAAGACCCAAAACACTGAAAAGACCCCAAGACCCTTAAAACCACATGAAGACCAAAAATACTGAAAAGACCCCAAGACAAATACCCAAAACACAACCAAGACCCAACATACCCCAAAGACCCACAAAGACAAAACTACCTCAAAGACCCAAAATACCCTGAAGATCCAAAGCCTCCAAAGACCCTTAAATACCCAGAAGACCGAAAAGACCCCAAAGACAAAAAAGACCCAAAATACTGTTCCAACCCATCATTTTTGATGGCCTTTATGCTCGTGTTTAATATGTTACAAGATTCAATTTATCATGTATGTAACAGGACCCCAATAAACCCACCACCGAGAAGACTTTGCCCAAACATCATGCTGAAATGTCAAAGCACAATAACATACATGTACTCAATCAGTTCCCTTCATTCATATGACATAATTACAAAATAGAAGATAACATCAAATGGTTTATCATTGCCTTGGTTCCTAAGGAACCATGACAAGAGGTTGTACAACATTGCCTCTGTTGGAGTTACACTTTTCCCTATCCTGAGAAATGAATTTAAACAAAGAAATTCAGTTGGGATGCCGGCGATGATTTATCTACTCTTCACGAAAAGCACATGATTTGTTTTTACAATCAGAAAACATTATAGAATAAAATGCAATACCCTCTCCTCTGGCGAGGGTAACGAGAAGGGCACTTTGTGGAGAGCATACCTCCGCCTGGTTGACTATATCACTCAATGGTGAAGAATCACGAAGAAAATTATTCTAGCTGGATCCAGATTCGGATCTTCACCATTATTGAATTGATTCTTCTTTGTCACACACACAACCTGTCCAATAAGTTTCGTCCAAATCCATCCATAACTTATTGAGATATCCTGCTATGTATCGTTTTTGGCTCCATCTCCCAATGGTGAAGAGTCACTTTAAAAATTAAATAATTCTCATATCCGAATCCATATTCAGATCTTCACCAAAATCTATTCGAATAGTCATTGTCAGATACCCAACCAGTCCACCAAGTTTCGTCCAGATCCATCCACAACTTTTTGAGATATCCTGCCATGTATAGTTTTTCGCCCAATCTCCCAATGGTGAAGAGTCACTCAAAATTTTTTAGTAGCCAGATCCGAATCCGGATCTTCACCAAAATGTAATAATTTCGATCCGAATCCGGATCTTCACCAAAATGTAATAATTTCGATCCGAATCCGGATCTTCACCAAAATGTAATAATTTCGTTCTGATCACATACGCTACATCTCTACCAAATTTTGTCCGAATCCGTCCACAACATTTTGAGATATTTTATTCATAAACGGACAGACAAACAGACAAACAAACAGGCACAGATAGACAGGGGTGAAAACGTAACCTCCATCCACCTTTGATGGCGGATGTAATCATTATTCTGCTACTAATTTCTCCCACAATGTCACAATGCTTTGACACGTCACTATTCCCTTGGGGAAAGTTTTTATTTTCTCTGTTCAAGTAAGACCTCAAATCAATGATTTTAATGCAATATTTATATTTATTTATCTATTTTAAGAGTCTGGAACCAGCTATGCATGTAACGCAACACTGCCTGCATTTAATAAAAGTTACTTTTCCAGATTTATTTGTGAAAGTGGAAGTGAAAACTGAGCACGACATTGATGTTCACCTGGATCGACCCGAACCCAAATATGCTGAAGCTTCTTTCTTCAAGAACCATCCCCATGAAGGTTTCTGTCAATGTCTATACATTTTGAGTTGAACAGTTTGATGATGAACTCTGGTGTTAAGAAACATAGGGCCAATACTCCTGGTATAGTACCTGGTAGAATAATACCTGGTAGAATAAACAGTATACTGCACCGACTAAGGGTATTTCAAACCAATTTCAATGGTTGCTAGAAGACAGGGCAGCATGTACAATCACACTAACATAATCATAAGTCAGAATCAGACTTCAAAGAAAAAAATACCTATTTTGGGGGGCAACTCCCCCTCCCCGAACCCCATATACGTCCGAAGACCACAATTTTTCTTATGCCTCTAACAAACATTAGTACATCAATGGTGATTAAGGTTTGGTAAGGTTTCATCGAAATTGCAAGTGTTGTTTTTGAGAAGAAAGCAAATACCTATTTTGGGGGTAACCCCCTCCCCACCCCCCATAGATCCTCAAAGGGGCAGATTTTTTTTAATGCAATGAATATACTTTGGTACATCATGGGTTGTGAAGGTTGTGGTGAAGTTTCATCGAAATTGTGTGTGTCGTTTCTGAGAAGAAAGGAAATACCTATTTTGGGGGGAAACCCCCCCTTAGACTCCCGAGGGGGCAGATTTTTTTTAATGCCGTGAACAAATTTCGGTACATCACAGGTGCTGAAGGTTGTGGTCAAGTGTCATCAAAATTGTGTGTGTAGATTCAGTGAAGAAAGCGAATACCTATTTTAGGGGGGGAGGGGGGTCAAACATGGACCCACATTGACCCCGTAGACGCCCTTAGACTTTGATTTTCTTCGTGCCGTGAACAAACTTCGGTGCATCACGGCTGATGAAGGTTGTGGTCAGGTTTCATCGAAATAGTGTATGTAGATTCAGAGGAAAAAGCAAATTCCTATTTTGGGGGGTCAAACCTGGATACACTCTGACCCCGGTAAACCCCCTTAGACCCAGACTTTTTCAATGCCGTGAACAAACTTTAGTCACAACAGAAGAAATATCATTTGTGCCAAATTTGGTCGCAATCCCATCACCGGTTTCAGAGAAGAAGTTTCAAGTGTTTACGGACAGACAGATGGACGGACAGACTGAAGGATGGACAACGCACCATCTGATAAGCTCCCCGTTCCAGTCGAGCTAAAAAGCTAGAGCAATGCGACTCTGCACCAATATGCATCCGCATGTCATGGGTAGATGCCCAAGTTCGCTGTTCTAAAAATAAACAAGTTTGATTTAAATCCTTTCAGCTGTTTTCAAATATCCCATTTACACCAGACAGGACAGGTTTCACATCGATCGGTGAAGCGGTTTCGGAGAAGGGATTTTGTTTCATTATCGGCTTTCAATATCAGCACCTGTACCATCTTCATCCTTTCACTCACTCTAGTCACACTTTCAATGGTACCGGGGTGTGTACCCCGGTTTAGAATAGGCACACCGTATCCCTGCGACTAAAAGTAAGAGGCGACTAAAAGGCTTGGTGTCAGGAAGGGCATCTGGACATAAAATATTGCCTCAAAAAGGGAACCATGACAATTACAACTACATATGGGCAGGGTACAGCCCGAAGTACCCCGTGAGGGACCTCACTCCTTCTCGTCAAAAATCGAGGTGGGGAACCCGATCGAAGCAAGGGTAGAAATCACTCCATTTATGATGATGAAACGTCTGATGCCCCACGTGGATATCGGTTTCTGAGGTTTGGGACATGGAATGTAGGGACAATGACAGGGAGATCAGGAGAAGTGGTGGAAGTATTGGTCAGAAGAAGAGTGGACATATGTTGTGTGCAGGAGACGAGATGGAAGGGAAATGGTGTGAGAATGGTGAAGGGTAGGCAGGGACAGAAATGCAAGTTTGTGTGGCAAGGGTGCCTGGAAGGCGTGCATTGTGTTGTTGTCCTGTTTTCTGAGGAGTTTGTGGACAGTGTGATGCGTGTGACTAGAGTGAGTGAAAGGTTGATGATGGTGAAAATGACGATTGGAAAGCTCTTGGTTAACGTCATCTCGGGGTATGCTCCGCAGGTCGGTCGGAGCGATGAAGAGAAGGACAAGTTCTGGTGTGCAATAGAGAAGCTGATGGAAAACGTGAAAGATGAGGAAGTTGTTGTGGTAGGCGGAGAACTAAATGGACATGTGGGAAGGAGTCTAGACGGTTTTGAGGGAGTTCATGGGGGTTACGGATATGGTGTGAGAAATGGAGAAGGTGAAAGGATTTTCGAGTTTGCTGATGGAGCTTGTTTGTTGATTTGTAATACTCAGTTCCAGAAAGAGGATAATAAGCTTGTTACATACACATCAGGTGGGTCAACGACAACCGTTGACTGCCTGATGGTGCGTTGGCGAGATAGGGGGCACCTCCGGGACACAAAGGTGATCCCGGTGGAGGAGGCTGTTTCACAGCACCACTTGGTTGTATGCGACTTAAGGGTGAAAGGTGCGAGGAGAGCTCGGCGGGTGAAGTACCAACCGAGAATAAAGGTGTGGAGGTTGAAAGAGCCGACGGTGAGGGAGGCATTAAAAGATAGGCTGAGTATGGTAGAGGTTGATGTGGTTGAGCTTGAAAGTGGTTGGATGTCAATGAAAGATAGTCTGTTGGGAGCCGTTGGTGAGGTATGTGGATGGACAAAAGGACCACCGAGGCACTCGGAAACATGGTGGTGGGATGATGAAGTTGGAAAGAGTATTGACGAGAAGAGGAAGACGTTCAAGGAGTGGCAGAAGGCGAAGGGTACTGGGGTAGAAAAGGCAGAGCATGAAAGTTATAAGGCAGCCAAGAAGGCTGCAAAGAAAGAGGTAGCAAAGGCGCAGGAGGCATGCAGGAAAATGTTCGGAGAACGCTTGGATTTGGAAGAGGGTCAGAGAGCGGTATTCAGGATTGCAAAGCAGATAGCGAAAGAGAGGTGTGATGTGATGGGGGTGAGTTGCTTGAAGGATGAAGTGGGACAAATCGTTGTGGACCCAGATGGAATTAAAGGAAGATGGCAGAGATACATGGAAATGCTGTTGAATGCAGAGAATAAATGGGACGGCAACATCGAGAGTAACCCAGTTTTAGGACCGGCAGAGAAGATCACTGAGAAGGAAGTTGAGGAAGCGATAAAAGCAATGAAGAGTAGAAAAGCGGGAGGGCCGACGGGAGTTGTGGGAGATATGTTGAAGGCAGCAGGAAGTTGGGGTGTGAAGAGAATGACAGAGATCTGTAAACTGGTGGTGAAAGAAGTAAAGGCCGCATTCCAGTGGATTGGGATCTGAGTACCCTCGTCCCTCTATACAAGGGGAAAGGTGACCCTCTGGACTGTGGCTCGTATCGAGCGATAAAGTTATTGGAGCATGGAATGAAGGTATTGGAAAGGGTGTTGGAGAGGAGGATAAGGAAGAAAGTGAAGATTGACGAAATGCAGTTTGGATTTATGCAAGGAAGAGGAAGGACAGACACACTTTTTATTGTAAGGCAGTTGCAGGAGAAGTACATGGTGAAGAGGAAGAAGTTGTTTCTTGGGTTTGTTGCTCTGGAGAAGAAAGCATTCGATATGGTTCCACGCGAAGTGGTGACATGGGCATTGAGGAAGTTAGGAGTGGAGGAATGGCTGATCAGAGTAGTGATGGCAATGTACGAAAGAGCTGTAAGGATGAAGGATGGGAACAGTGGTGAGTTTGAGGTGAAGGTGGGAGTGCATCAGGGGTCAGTACTAGGTCCACTGCTCTTTGTAGATGTGATGGAGGTGCTGGCTCGGAATGTAAAGGAGGGTTTACCATGGGAGTTGTTGTATGCAGATGGTCTGGTGTTGATTGCGGAAAGTATGGATGGACTGAAGGTGAAGATGAACAAGTGGAAGGAATGTATGGAGACAAAAGGTCTGAAGGTGAATATCGGAAAGACGAAGGTGATGGCAAATGGTGCGGTGTGCAGGAAGGGTGTCGGAGTGAACTCCATTCAATGTACAATGTGTGTAGAGTGGGTTCATCAAAAATGTAGTGGTCTAGAGGGTCATTAACCAGTGTGGCAGCTACATTCAAGTGTAAGGTGTGACAGAGGGAGTTGCAGATGGAGGAAATGTTGAGTTGGATCTTGGAGACGGCGTGAAGCTGGAAGGTATGAAAACATTTTGCTACCTAGGAGACATGTTGAATGGAGAAGGTGGATCAGACTCGGCAACGGTTGCTCGAGTGAGATGTGCATGAAAGACGTTTCGGGAACTGAGTGTTGTGCTGACGAGGAGGGGAGTGTCGTTGAAGCTGAAGGGAAAGGTGTATGTTGCATGTGTGAGAAGTGTTATGATTTATGGGAGCGGGACATGGGTAATGTATGTAGAGCAGCAACGAAGGCTGGAAAGGGTGGAAATGTGAATGGTTCGGTGCATGTCTGGAGTATCGTTGAGAGAGAGGAAGACAAATGCTGCATTGCGAAAGATGATGGGAATCGAGCCTGTGATGGATGCTGTGAAGAGAAACAGGTTGAGATGGTTTGGTCATGTGTTGAGGAAGGATGAAAGTGACTGGTTGAGAAGAATGATGGAAATGAATGTCGAAGGAAGTAGAGGACGGGGAAGACCGAGTAAGACTTGGCTAAAGGTGGTGGAAGAAGAAATGCAGGCAAGGGGGTTAACAAGGGGAGATGCAGAAAATAGGGCAAAATGGAGAAGATTGTCATGGGGCCCGCAAGGCTAACCCCCGCTCTAGCAGGGAAAATGGCCTTAAAATGCTTGTTGTTGTTGTGTATCGGCTTTCAAGCTAGTATTGCTGCCATTCCACATAACATATGACCTTAAAAAATGTACACTCTGCATACGTATGGGTGGGGTCTCATGCTTTTGTGAATTTTCGTGTTTATCGGATAAGGTTTGTTTTTCTATCCAAGATGGCTGCCAAACCACATCACCTACGATGTCATCATTTTCAAATTAAATGCAAGAATGGTGTTCGATGATATTTGTAAAATTTTGCATCAATTGTGCAAGCTGTTTCAAAGATATCATTGTTTAATCTTTTCCTTCAATCCAATATGGCTGCCACACCATGTGACCAATGTTGTTTTCATGATAAACTTTCAATCACCATGCCGAGTCAATGAATCACGTAAAGCTTTGAGTCAATCGATTTGGTGCTTTGGGCGAAGATGTTTTTTTCAGGTTTTAGGTTAAATCCAATATGGCTGCCAAACCCTGTGACCTATGATGTCATAAATTTAATATTTCAACACAAATTGGTCATAAATCATGTGCATACTCAAAACTCTGATACCTAAAGTATGATTATCATGGAAACCCAAACTTTTGCACATTACTGTATATACTCAACAATATATATATTTTTAGTTTTCTGCAGTGGAACAAATACGATGTACATGTTTGGGCACATTTGTCTGGTCATGTGAATCTTATTTTTTTGCAGATCATGTGATGTTGTATTTACAGGTGAATCCACTCAATCTACACGGGAGACTGCACCAACTTTAATGACAGTGCAGACGCACACCCGCAGGGATCACCAGATGCAACAAACAAGAGGAATTTTTACAAACGAGACAAAATGAATGTGGAAATGTTTGCACAGAATAATTTTCACAACGCTCACCAAAGAAAGAAATCTGAACATCAATACAAGTGCAAAAATTGTGGAAAATCTTTCCGTCGCCCAGACAAATTGAAAATACACATGAGAGTTCACAGTGGGGAACGCCCATACAGTTGCACAAGTTGCGGAAAATCTTTTAATCCGTCATCCAACCTTAAAACACACATGGAAATTCACAATGATGAACGCCCACACAAATGCACAAGTTGTGGAAAATCTTTTAATCCGTCATCCACCCTTAAACAACACATGAGAATTCACAATGATGAACGCCCACACAAATGCACAAGTTGTGGAAAATCTTTTAATCCGTCATCCACCCTTAAACAACACATGAGAATTCACAATGATGAACGCCCACACAAATGCACAAGTTGTGGAAAATCTTTTAATCATTCATCCAACCTTAAACCACACATGAGAATTCACAATGGAGAACGCCCCTTCAAATGCACAGTTTGTGTAAAATCTTTAAATCAGTTATCTCACCTTAAAAGGCACATGATGATTCACAATGGACGTTCCTGAATAATGATCCTTTGCCGAAAAAGGAGGGGGACATTTTGAGTTCTGAGAGAACTTCCTCACCTTCTAAAACCCGCAAATAGAGATGACAACGAACGGGAGAACACCTGTATGCATGTATGTATGTGCACAATTTCTGGAAAAATTTTTAACGAGTCACCTCACCTTAAATATAATGCAAATGACAATTGAAAATGGAGAACGCCTGGAGAAACGCACAATTTGTGGAAAGTCTCTCATTCATCTATCCAACCTTAAAATGCACATGAGAATACACAATGAGAGATTGGGGCACAGGAGCATTAACCGCAGGGTGCAGCACGAGTGTAGAAAAGGGGGATAAGCCTAAAAAGAGGGGATGGGTTTGGTAGATTTTTAAAATATATATATATATACATATTAGATACACAAATACCACATAAGCACACAAACACAATGGAGGTGGATACTTTGAGAAATGTTTGGTTTCTGTTCCATCTCTTGAAGCCCATCAACGTGTGGAGATAGCAACCAACAACAACAATTTACACACAAACCATATGTGCATATAAGGGCACACACATGTATGCACACACACGTGGAGGTGGATACTTTGAGAGCTTGGAAGGCTCTGTTCTCCCTTCTCAAACCCAAATTATGGAGATAATAACCAACAAGAATTTGTGCGACATCGAAAGAGATTTAAAAATTCACAATGGAAAACACCCATGGAAATGTACATTGTGTGAAATGCTTTTTATTGGGTTCCACTCTCAGGAATACGCAGAAAATTACATCTGTCCAACCTCAAGAATGAACTTTCAAACTTGTCTCCCTTATTGAAAACCTGATGGTGCCTTGTTAGTCTTTCTCAGGAGTGTGGTCCTCCGCTATCGTTCTCTTCAAATGACACCACAGCCGCTTCCACTCTTCAGAGGTCATGGAATCCATCATAACAGTTGATATGAAATATCTCCTTTCAACTTCGGAAATGTGCAATTTTAACTTAGGAAATGAGTTTCGTCTACGTACATACACATATGTACCTCCATACATAAAACATCTGCCATATATCCATTTTAGTTTGATGATGTTGATTGACACAACTCCGCTGAGTGATATCAGTAACCCAAATCAAGAAACCAGCATCCCATGGGGAAAGCCACGTGATTGGCTGCAACCAAGGATTTCCCATTAATGGTGAACCCTCTTCTGTGGAGGACACACTTTTGACCTCAGACTTACCAAGAAGTGCAAAAAGGGACACAGATCCCTTCGATTGAAAAATATTTTCATCAAGATATTGAAATGTCATGAAAATACCTGTTTGAATAAAGTGACGACTTGCAGCCATGTCCACACTGGTTTATTTACATAAGAGTAAAATGTGTTCAAGAGTCGCAAGAGATGTTAGTTGGTGTCGTGTTCACGATTCATCACCAGTCTTTGGTTTGATTACTGAAGGAACAAATCTGATAACACGTGTAACTCTGATGTACTGTGTCAGCAAGGAGAGGTGCATGTCAGAGTATACTGCCACGTTTTAATTTCGGTTATGGTTGTTATGGTGGAATATGCCATGATACCTTTATTTAAAAAGTTGGCCTTTCATTCATGTGTTGGTGGTTTGGTAATCGTGCGTACCTGGGATGAGCAATGATCCCAAGAATGGTAAGGAAATTGATATTTGGGAAAGGATGGAATTGCTATAGTTTCTCCAAGGTCTGTGTCTGAACACAAGGCGACATTATTTTCTGTCTCACTGATGTGCTCCATGAATGCAATCATCATTTTCCTCCAATCACCATCCTTTTGGGCTGCTGCGATACCCTGGAGGTGTGCACACGGCTCTGTGCTATCTCACCTTTGTTTCACTCTCAGCCCAGCTACAAACTGCCATCCTGGTTTATCACATGCAGGAAATACATCAATATGTGCACCATCTCTCGGATGAAGGTTAGGCTGGGGGTCCTGTCTGTTAGCATTAGTTAGTGGATGTTACACATACCATGGTGTCTTTCGCAAACTATGAGTGAGTTATTACGGACACCCTGGACAACTTGCAAGCAAATACCTGCTCACTCGCTCTCGTAACCTGATGGATTGTTGACCCACCCAGGATTGTAATCCCCGACCCTCTGTGTGGAGATAGAGAATGGTACCTGGTGATGAGTGTCCTTTCATCTCCAATCCCATATGAAGTTTGAGTGCTCCAGAGCCAAGAAAATCTTTCAATCCAAGAAATTCTCACATTGTCACCTTCCTTCCCTCTTCAAAAGGATTCGATCCTGGAAATGTCACGTGTTCATCCTGAACTTGTGGTTCTGGTTTTGTTTGTGTTCTGATTTCCTTTTTGCTCCAAGAGAAAAACTTTCAAAGCTAAAGCAGACATTTTGTATTTTTCTCATCAAACTGTTCTCAATTATTACTTGCAGCGATGTTTTCTCAAATGGCACCGTGTCCTCTGATGTTTATATTTTATTATTCTGTATTTGTTTAATGTGTGGATCTCGACTGTCTAGTCACGTGTTTGTCGGACTCCACGACTCTCTCACTCCACTCTGCCAATCCCGATCTCGTTCCTTTCTTTCTCGCTCTTTTTCCCCTCACATTCCTCCTTTCAATCTCTTCTTCACCCACCCGATTACTTTCTGCAAAACTCTTCCTCTCCCCACATGTCTACCTTGAGTTGTCGGACTTCGGCTTTCTCCAGCAGAGGTGGGTTCAGTTCCCAAGTTTATTGGAGAGCGGTCACCAAGTGGCTAAAGCACTCCATTTGATACCGTTGATAAGGAACGTCTGGCTTGGCCAAGCGATATCTAGCTGCTTGGTAACTGAACACACCCCTGGAATGCGGAACAGTTGAGAGAAAGGTATCTGATCCTTGAACAACAGGGCACCACAAATAAACAACAACAACATCCTTTCAGTGACGTTGCACTCTGAAAACACCAACGGGGGTATATTCTAGCTTGGTTTGTCGAACCTTCTTTTTCCCTCTCTTTCTTTCAGCAATGGATATTTTTGTGTGAAATACATTTTAACACTAGATGGTGTTCATAGAATACTTACCCTGGGCAGTCAACTTGTTGTGAGTGTCGGAGTTCGGTGTCCGCCGTCCAATAAGAACTTGGGACAACGTCTGAGAATATAAGCCTTTTTATTACGGAGCCATTACAACACGTGAGGAAGATAGGAGGGCACGAAACTGGCTGGTCCTTTCTCGAAATAAATTGTTGCGGATATGAGGATTGTGTTTTTTTTATTGTGTTGTATTGTATAGTAAATTGTTGTAAATATCACCCTCTGTAAAATGTAATAATTCCTTGTAAATACCTCCGTAGAGTAAGGATAAAAAGGGCGTCTCGGTAGTTATGCCATACACACCACATTGCAGGACACGATAAAAACCCCTGTTCAGTAGCTTATATCTTATTATGTGTCTTAGGGTAAGGCTGTGTCTCCCATTAATTTAAATACTCCATTGCACCGAGTGAAATAAGAGTAGATCCCCTTTCATTTCATTTCAATGGCCAACTGCATTTTGGGCGGTTTTCTTCAACCACCATTGGCCACGAGGCAGGGTTGGGGAAGAAAGGCGGGTCCCCACCTCGTCAGAGGGGGAAGGAGTGGCCCGGCCCTGAACAACCAACCAAGCATGAGGGGTTTGGTTAGAGAGGGCGGAGGAAGAGCGATCGGGGAGGTTCACAAAGGTTCGAGGGTGGGGCTATATATAACCCATGAGAGACGCCCCCCACAGAGATGAGCTTTGACTGAGAAAGAGAGAGGAGTTCTGCGTCTGAAAAGAGAGGTCCATGGCAAGAGCTGTGTTGTGTGGGTTTGGTCAGAGCTGAGTTGGTCGTCGGGGTGGTCAGTGGTTGCGTTGAGTGGTTGAGTTGGTTGCGTTGAGTTGTCGGTGGAGAAAGAGTTGTTGGACCAAGAAAGAGAGAGGAGAGAACCCGTCCCACCAGACCCCCCACCAGCGCGTCGGCTCCGACCGTGATCCGACCCGAGATCCGACCCGTGATCCGACCCGTGATCCCGCGCACACGACAGGATCGGTGGCATCAGCGGCCGTCGAGGTCCAGCCCGACGTCCCGTGCAGGATCAGGCTCCAGCCAGCTCCGTGCAGTCCTCCCCCTCCAGCCACACACCTCCTTCCAGCCAATCCACTCTGCAATTCCCCGTGTGAGTCAGTGTCTTTGTTTGTTCTGTCCTGGGTAGTAACTAAGTCTGTATAAGCTAGTATTTTCACTGTGTCACCTGCGTCTCATGTCCCCTGTAAATAATTGTGACTGCTCTTTTTGCTTATGTGTGTAAATAATAATAAACCCCGTTACTCTTCTGTTCGTCTTCTTCCTCTTTGCATTCGGTCGCTTTAGAGTTTTCCCAGATTGAGTAGCTGTGGCGCGATATGGCCAACGTTTGGGTAAATCGGGTTTTAGTCAGGGAACAACTGTTCGGCCGCGGTTATACCTCAGCTCGGTAAAATAACATCTGATCAAATTGGTGTCGGGGAGTGAGTTGGTGTCGGGGACCGTAAGTTGGTGTCGGGGACCGTAACAAATTGGTGTCGGGGAGTGAAATACGAGGCCCGAAGCGCGCTTAACGTGCTCAAAATTACGAACTGCTGGAAATTTGTGTTGTTTTAAAGCAAAACCCGAATTTTGAAATCGCGCCATGGCTGGTCAAGGCGACGGGATGCCGGTGGGAGAGATAGAGATAGACGGAGTAGAATCGACCCAGGACCTCGGGGAAATGTATGTGGAGGAAAGGGAGGAGGAGAAAAATGGCAATGTGGTTGCAGAGGTCTCAGACGCACAAAATGGCGTCCTCGCACACGTGGGTGTAGCGGCACCAAATTTAACGGCGCCCGCGACCGTAGCAGCGCCGCTGGTGGATTCGAACCTTTTTTTCCTGCAAATGGGGGCCTATATGGACAAAATGAGGGACGAAGCGAGGGCTGATAGTGAAAAAATGGAAAACAGAATGATGGGGGCCATTATGGGAGAAATGGGGAACCGGATGGATGCTCAGAGTGAGCAAATGAGGGCTAACAGTGAGCGATTGGGAAACCAAATTGAAGCAATAACCAACAGAATGGGTGACCGCATGCAAAAATGTGGGGAGACCATGGATCGCATGGTGGGTGAAAGGGTCCCAGGGGTGCACGAGGAGGTAACGTGGGTCGAGAAGCGCTGGTTGAGCGAAGTGGAGGAAAGCGCGGGTACAATGACCGGGGTAGAAATCGCGACCCGGGGTTTGGAAAAGCCGGCGACCGATGAGATAGAGGGAATTTTATTAAAGCCAGCGGTCGTCGAGGTGAACAAAGAAATTATGGGTATAGTTGAAATTGAAGAGACCAGGGACTTAGAAAACCACTCGCGGCAGGAGGAGGTGATGGAATATGCACAAGGTCGGTGCTCAACTCATAATGATGTGCTCACTAACCAAATTAAGAGTTTGCAGGTTTTGGTGCAGGGAGGAAGAAGAACCCCGAAGGTGAGACGTGCTGTGTATTGTGCGGGGAGATTTTGTAAGAGGATGTTTGGCGACAAAATAAGTCCATGGCAAGAGCTGTGTTGTGTGGGTTTGGTCAGAGCTGAGTTGGTCGTCAGGGGTGGTCAGTGGTTGCGTTGAGTGCATTGAGTTGTCGGTGGAGAAAGAGTGGTTGGACCAAGAAAGAGAGAGGAGAGAACCCGTACTGCCAGACCCCCCACCAGCGCGTCGGCTCCGACCGTGATCCGACCCGAGATCCGACCCGTGATCCCGTGCACACGACAGGATCGGTGGCATCAGCGGCCGTCGAGGTCCAGCCCGACGTCCTGTGCGGGATCAGGCTCCAGCCAGCTCCGTGCAGTCCTCCCCCTCCAGCCACACACCTCCTTCCAGCCAATCCACTCTGCAATTCCCCGCGTGAGTCAGTGTCTTTGTTTGTTCTGTCCTGGGTAGTAACTAAGTCTGTATAAGCTAGTATTTTCACTGTGTCACCTGCGTCTCATGTCCCCTGTAAATAAGCGTGACTGCTTTTTTTGCTTATGTGTGTAAATAATAATAAACCCCGTTACTCTTCTGTACGTCTTCTTCCTCTTTGCATTCGGTCGCTTTAGAGTTTTCCCAGATTGAGTAGCTGTGGCGCGATATGGCCAACGTTTGGGTAAATCAGGTTTTAGTCAGGGAACAACTGTTCGGCCGCGGTTATACCTCCGCTCGATAAAATAACATCTCATGATCTCGCGAGATCTTGGAGACGGCGGCAGGGATTTTCGAAGCTCCACACGGTCTCCACGTTTTTCGAAGTTAAGTCTGTTCACAATTGTATTTTGTCGAAACTGTATTTATCTTTCGGTGTGTGAAGTTATTGTGTGCAACTTTGGTTGTTTCTCGGTGTTTATCTTTCATAAATTGATCGTCTGTTTGCCGTGTCGTGTCTTGAGGCCTTGTACAGTGTGCACTGTACAACCTTGAGGCTTTGTTTTTCTCTCAGCGGTCCGTCTTTTTGTGATCCAATAACTTTCGTTCTCTGTATTCCCAGTCTTTTCACCCATAGCCTACTTCCTTGTGTAAATCTCAACTCAAAAAAAAAAAAAAAAAAAAAAACATTTTCCTTCTCTGTTCTCATTCGTTTATTCATTCTTATTCGTTCGTTCGTTCTTCGACCACGTGTTTCTCCCCCATTTCCCCAGATAGTTTTCACTCATTAACCTTCAATGTTTACACTTTCCCCTCAAGTTATGTATTCCGTCATATTTTATAACACCTTTTTCTTCTTCTTCTTTAAAAGGCTGCTTTCGACCTGCTCACCAAATCAATTCATCCCAAAAAAAATATCCATCTCCTATAGTGCCTTTTTTCTACATTCCCTAAACTCTCCTGCACTCCATCCTCCATCCAGCGTCCTTAAACGTATTTTTAACTCGAAGGTCACAAGAAACTCATTTTGCAATAAATGTTCGTTTCCCATAAATCGTACACTTTCAAAAATCCAATCTCACCCCTCCCCTCCAAATCTTCCCCATAACCCCTCCCCTCCAAATCTTCCCCATCACCCCTCCCCTCCAAATCTTCCCCATCACCCATCCCTTTCAAATCTCCCCCCTTGCCCCCTCCCTCCTAAACTACCCCCTCACCCCTCCCCGCCAAGACGCCCCCTCGCCCCTCCCCTCCTAGACTCCTGCCTCACCCCTCCCCTCCAAATCTCCCCCATATCCCATCCCTTTCAAATCCCTCCCCTTGCCCCTTCCCTCCCAAACTCCCCCCTCACCCCTCCCCTTCAAATCTCCCCACCCTCATTGCTTCTCAATTTCCCCCCTCTCACTCCCCCTCCTCAAAGCGTCCTCCCCGCTTCTTCCCCCTTCAAACTCTCACCTCCATCTCCCCCAACCTTCTGCCTCGCTCTTCCCCCTCCTCAAATAACACCTCATTGTGGCTCACCCAATCACCATCAAACCTTTTGTCCGCCCCATCCTTCCCTTTCTCCGAGCTATTCTGAAATCTCTGACACACCTTCAACAGCTCTCCCTACCTCTTCCACCTCTTCCACATCTTACCCTACCCCTCCTCCCCCCTGTTCTGTATCTGATGCTCCCCCTTCCTCTTCATTAACGGTATGGACCTCAAACATCCGGGGCCTTCGTTCAAACTTAACTGATCTCTCCATACAGGTTGCTTCTGTCAAACCAGACGTGATCTGCTTAACAGAAACTTTCCTCCTTTATGATGTCTCTGATTCCATAGTATCTCTCCCGGGCTACTCCCTCCTCCGGTATGATAGACCTGAGCCTCGTCCTGGAGGCGGGGTTGCTATCTTTATCAAAAACTCTCTTCCTCACTCGCCCTGCACTGCACTCTCTCCACCTCACCCCCAGGAATACCTCTGGCTACGGCTTCCCCTTCGCTCCCACCTCTTGTTCATATGTGTGTTGTACCGTCCACCAAACAGTGATGACTCAATCTACATCTCGCTGTCTGATGATATGGACCAACTTCTATCTACTCATCCCAACTCTCTCTTCCTCATATGTGGTGATTTCAACTGTCATCATGCCAGTTGGCTGGGTGTGGGTACCTCTCTCACCAGCCATGGCTCCTCAGCAAAGGACTTCTGCGACTCACTGGGACTGACACAATCTGTCAATTTCCCGACCCGGATCTCAGTCAACGGAACATCTTCTCTTCTGGACTTGGTTATGACTAACTTCCCTGAAAATGTCTGCTGCTCTTCTTCTGCTCCGATCGGATCATCTGATCATGTCCTTGTTAAAGTGGACATCTCTCTGACCATCCTCAGGGAGCCTGCTCAGCGTCGACGAGTCTGGCATTTCACTCAGGCCAACTGGCACGGTCTTCAAGCAGCCATCAATCATCTGGACTGGTCTCCCATCTCTACCACCTCTGACATCAACTCATCCTGGGAATTCTTCCAAAGTAAATTGCTCTCTCTCATGCACAGAATTATCCCATCTCGTCTTCAGTTGTCATACCCTTCCTCCCGTCCATGGTACACGGAATCTTGTGGTGAGGCTGTTGCCCAGAAACAACTTGCCTTCGTCTCCTGGAAAGCAAATCCAACGGAAGGAAATGTCATTTCCTTTCACAAAGCCCGAAACAAGTGTGTGTCCACCCTCAGGAGAGCCAGGAAACAATATCTCTCCGTTCTCAAGACCGAACTCTCTTATCTGTCTCCCTCTTCCAAATCCTGGTGGCGTCTGGTCAAATCCGTTTCTGGTGTTTGTTCCCCCTCCATCCCCTCCCTTACCTCAAACGGCTACACAGCTGACTCCGCACGTGAAAAAGCTGAATGCCTCAACTCTGTGTTTGCCTCTAAATCTTGTGTCCCAAACCCATCCCTCTCTGTACCCACCATACCAGTCGTACCCTGCTGCTCCTGGACTCCGTGTCCTTTCCTCCTGACAAGGTGGAAAAGTTTCTGTCAACCCTCGACTCTGATTCTGCAACTGGACCCGACGGCATCAGCCCACGGGTCCTAAAATCCTGCTCTGCTGCTCTATCTCACCCTCTCTCTGTTCTCTTCACCCTCTCTTTTGCTCAAGGTCAACTGCCATCTGCTTGGAAATCAGCCAACATCACCGCTTTGCACAAAAAAGGTGCAAAAACAGATCCTAGCAACTACAGACCAATCAGCCTTCTCCCAATTATCAGCAAAGTCATGGAATCCATCATTGCTTCGGATATGAAATCTTTCCTCTTCTCCAATGGCTTGATCTCTGATCATCAATTTGGTTTCAGACCAGGTCACTCTACTCTGGACATGCTGCTTCTGCTGTCTCAACAATGGATGGAGGTCCTCAATGCCAAACAGGAAATTAGAGCTGTCTCCCTCGACATATCACGTGCCTTCGACACGGTCTGGCACCCCGCTCTGCTCACCAAACTCTCCTCCTTTGGTATCCATGGAAATCTCCACGCATGGCTGGCGGACTTCCTCTCTAGTCGTCGTCAACGTGTGGCCCTGAATGGGTTTCTCTCATCTCCTCTTCCTGTTCAGGCTGGAGTTCCCCAAGGCAGTGTTCTGGGCCCCGTGCTTTTTCTGGTCTTCATCAATGATCTCTCTGACTCTCTCGAAAATCCTCTCTATCTCTTTGCTGATGACTCCACTCTCTGCCGCTCCATTCCTCTTCCCTCAGATCGGCAGTCTGCTGCCTCCTCACTCTCTGAAGACCTGGACAAAATCACAGACTGGTCAAACAAGTGGAACATGTCCTTCAATCCTGACAAATCTCACACTCTTACTATGTCTCTCCGAAAAGATCGACTGGACAACCCTCCCATCTACTTTCTCAACAATCCTCTCCAAGAAGTTCTGTCGCTCAAGATTTTGGGTCTCACTATCTGCCATGATCTTTCTTGGGAAAACCACATTTCCAAGCTGGCCTCCAAAGCCAGTCGCCGACTGGGCATCCTCCGTCGTGCGAAGTCCTTCCTCGGCACACCTGAGCTCCTCACCACATACAAGGCTTTCATCCGCAGCTCAATGGAATACTGTTCTCCCCTATGGGCCGGTGCTCCTGCCTCACACCTAGCTCGGCTTCACGCTGTTGAAACCAAAGCTTTCAGAATTATTGGAATCTCCCGCGATGAAGCCATCTCTGAGGGCCTTTCACTCACTCACCGCAGGCAGGTAGGTGGTCTTTCTGTCTTCTACCGACTCCTCTCCGGCCTTGCACCCCCAGCTCTCTCTGTGCTCTGTCCCCCAAATATTCCTACAGGTCGCACAAGATCTGCCAGCAACCCTCTGATGGTTAAACTGCCGAAATCTCGGCTCTCTGCTCACCTTCACTCTTTCATTCCTCTTTTCTCCCGCCTCTGGAACAAACTCCCTCACTCCCTTCAATCCCACTCCTCCCTCCAGGTCTTTAAAACAGCTGTTCACCACCATCTCTTATCTTCCCCCATCCAAAACCTTGATCTTTTCTACCCCCGCTAATTCACCCCAGATCCACCTTGTTTGAAATTCCAACTTCTTTCCTGGAAGTCCTGGCAGTGTCCATATGTTTTATACCTCTCCCACCGCCCCCTTCCCACGCCCCCCCCCCCCCCAAGCCCTCGCCCTCTCTCAGATCTCTCGATGTCTCCATGTCTCTCGGTCCCTGCTCTCAAATGTTGTGTTTGTGTCCTTCCCCCTCTCTCCCCATCTTGTCTACCGCTCCCTATGTTATATGTTTTATGTGTCGGTTTGTCTTTCTGTGTGATTAATGTTCGCTCTTTCACGAGCCTCGACCTTGTATACAAAAAAAAAAAAAAAAAAAAAAAAAAAAAAAATCTGATCCGCGGACCGTAACAATATTTACCATTGAGCTTCATTTATATACAAGCAGGCAATGTGTCCAGCGCAGTGGAGATAATAATATTCTAAGTGTTTCCTGCCATGAGTATGCCACGCCTACAATCTTGAAGGTCAGATTCCAACACGGGGCGGCCTGTTCTGAAAAACCCACAATGTGTTTTAAAATCTTAAGATAAGCAGAGAGAAAGACAGACCAGCTTTGTGGTCAGAACAACAAATGCAAGAGAAAAAGATCACAGAGCATGACATATGCATTCTTGGCCTGTTCAGTGAACTAATGAGAAAAGGTTTGATATGTTATATCATTATTTTCTTGATATGAGCCTCATATATGCTCCTATAACTTGGTTACAAATAATTCAGTGACAAAAATATGAAAATTTTAATTCAGGTTTGTTGGGAAAAGCTTCATTCTTCATTCACAACACTAATGCAGGCCTGGGGCATTGGAGGCGCCCCATCTCTCCCAATCTTGTCGACCGCTCCCTTTATTTTGTGTTTTCTGTGTCGGTTTGACTTTTTGTCTGATTAATGTTAGCTTTCATGAGCCTCAATCTTGTATACAAAAAAAAAGCAACCATCAGCTCGCACATTCCTTTCTCCTGTTCAGATATTAAATAAGAAAATGTTTTTTTTAAATTTATATCATAGAACATGGAATTCCATTAACGTTTCAGATCTGCAACGAAGACGTCTGGTCCGATGAAGATGTGCTCCACTCGAGGGCGACCAACTCCCCTGCGGAGCTGGCTCCCTCCATCTTGCAGATAATCGAGGTTAATTTAGGTCCATGCTCATAAGAGCCTGCACATGTTGTTCTGGGGAATACATAACATCGTCAAATCTCTTGTATCTTCTGCTCCTGTTTAGAGTACAGAGCTTGGTAATCTAAGGAAAAGAGAGACTTCCTTTGTGTCTAAGTCATCCTTGGACGTGGGCTCAGGGGGATCCGGAGCAACAGGTGGATCGGGCGGTTCCTCGTCATCGTTTTCGTTCTCTTTCTTGTTCACTTGCAGTTGAGCCAACAGAGACTTAGAGCAAGAAAAAAAATCTCTCAAGACACAGGTGAAGATGATGTTTCATTTTGAACACAGCACAGACAAGCCCGACGATTATCGTAAGCCCCCAAAAAACCCAAGACAATATGGTGTACCCAAGGCTGCCAAACCATCCAGAACGCCAATTTGTTATACCCAGATCCTCCCTGCTAGTCCGAAGTTTTGAGTTTTGTATATCATTCAGTATCAAGATTTCCAGTGCCACTTAGCTCAAATAGCAGACTCCCTTCCAGTTATCAAATATATAGTGGTGTAGCGGTTACCGGTAGCATGACACAATTACCTTGCACCGGCCGATGACGCAACCGGCGAGCGGTCACGTGTCCGGACTCGCCCGGGCGTGTTCAGTCTTGCCTTTACCGGGGGAACGCTTGCCTTTCATACCACGCCCCGTTGAGAGGCGTGGCTTATTTATTTGCATACCACGCCCCGCCTGAGAGGCGTGGCTTTTGTGTGTTGAGTTTCTGATATATTGCCGCCCGATCGTTGGGCTGATTCAGTGCTTTTGAGTGAGCTTGGAATAAATAGCTCAGAGAAACTTCATTCCTGGCGTCGTCCATTTTGTCCGATTTTATCGTGCGAGCACAGCTCCCACAGTGGTACGCTTTATCTCCACAAACAAACATTGTCCCATGTGGAGAAATCATATGATTTGAAAGACATCTCATGCCCTCTGATTTTACCGTCTTAATTAAACTGCTGAAACCCCTCAGATATTTGATGACCCTGTAGCGGTTACCTTATTCACATGTCGCGGTTAACTTACATGTGACGGTTATCAATACCATATGTTTGGTCTAATTCACGCGTACGGGCTTTTGGTTGTGTGGTCGTGACGCACGCGCGGCTGTTGGAGCCATGCCCTCCGAAGAGGGTTCTTGGTTTTATATAAGCCGTTACGACTTCCGTTCACGAGCAGTTGCTGGAGATTTCTGTACAATAAACAAGCTTTGTACCCAACGAAATGGCCTCTTCTTCTCGCCTTCGGCAACTCCTAAAACCCTTTAATTCCCCCATACCCCTGAAGACTACTAAGACCCCTGAATGCACCAAAATACCCTTAAAGACCCTGAAGACGCATACAATAGAGGCATTCGACCGAAGTATCATGTATTCGGATAAAGAAGAAGAAGAGTCGTGTATGGATGTTGTGTGTCGATGTGGTGTCCAGGAAATGCGCATCGAAAGAAACATTTTATACAAAGCGAGTTGTGAGTAAAGCAAATGTTGTGGAGATTTGGTGTTTTAAACACATTCATGAGTTGCGCTAAGATACCGTTCTGATAGTGTCATGTATGAAGGTGTAAATATTCCCCGTTTTATCCGGACACCGTGACCGCGGGTTTATTTCCGTTTCCGGAAGTCACGATTCAGCTCGGACGGCGCTGAGGTGAATCTGGCCTGTATCTGCAGAGTCAATAAATGTGCAACAATCGATTGTAGTCTGTCGAGATACTTTACATGGCGACGAGGATAAACATCTATATCTAGACCATGACTTCTTTCGGCCATATCGATGAATTCGACCCTCATGAGGGAACACGTATTCTGAGCGGTTGTCTTTCTACTTTGAGGCGAACGACATCGCGACCGAAGCCCGGATGAAGGCCGTCTTCCTGTCCGTTTGCGGGGGTGAGACGTTCACACTCGTTGAAAACCTGATTCGTCCTCGGACAATCCAGGAGCTCACGTATGCAGAGCTCAAAGCCGCTTTGAAGGAACATTGTAATCCGTCTCCTTCAGTCATCCTGTGTCGGTTTAATTTTTACATGTGCACACAGCAGCAAGGTCAGTCGATCGCAGACTTCATTGCACACCTCAAAAAACTGTCACATCTGTGTGAGTTTGGGGACACGATCGATGACATGCTCCGTGATTTGCTGGTGGTTGGCATGTCCGATGACCGCACTCGTAGACGCCTGCTTGCTGAGAGAAGACTGACGTTCCAAAATGCCAGAGACACCGCCATTTCCATGGAAAGTGCTGAACGCAACGCTACAAGCATCGGTGCAACTCGCCCGTCTGGTACCAGCCCTGCTGTGAATCGGTTGGATCATGTTCAGCCAAAACGTTGGAACAAGTCTCGTCGTCAGAAGCCAGTGCAGTCTCAAACACACAACAAATGTTTTCGGTTCAACGGAAAGCACCGTGGAGAAACCATATGATTTGATCTTTTGCCATGATCTTTCCTGGGAAAACCACATTTCCAAGCTGGCCTCCAAAGCCAGTCACCGACTGGGCATCCTCCATCGTGCGAGGTCCTTCCTTGGCACACCTGAGCTCCTCACCACATACAAGGCTTTCATCCGCAGCTCAATGGAATACTGTTCCCCCCTCTGGGCCGGTACTCCTGCCTCACACCGAGCTCGTCTTCACGCTGTTGAAACCAAAGCGTTCAGAATCATTGGAATCTCCCGTGATGAAGCTACCTCCGAGGGCCTTTCACTCACTCACCGCAGACAGGTTGGTGGCCTTTCCGACTTCTACCGACCCCTCTTCTACCGCCTTGCTCCCCCAGCTCTCTCTGGGCTCTGTCCCCCAAATATTCCTACAGGTCGCACAAGATCTGCCACCAACCCCCTTATGGTTGAACTGCCAAGATCAAGACTCTCTGCTCACCTTCACTCCTTCATTCCTCTTTTCTCCCACCTCTGGAACAAACTCCCCCACTCCCTTCAATCCCACTCCTCCTTCCAGGTCTTTAAAACAGCTGTTCACCACCATCTCTTATCTTCCCCCATCCAAAACCTTGATCTTTTCTACCCCCACTAATTCACCCCAGATCCACTTTTTTGAAATTCCAACTTCTTTCCTGGAAGTCCTTGCTGTGTCCATATGTTTTATATCTCTACCACCTCCCCCTCAAGCCCTCTCCCTCCCACAGATCTCTCAATGTCCCTGATCTAAAATGTTGTGTTTGTGTCCTTCCCCCTCTCTCCCCATCTTGTCTACCGCTCCCCTTATTTGGTGTTTGATGTTTGTCGGGTTGACTTTTTGTGTGATTAATGTTAGCTCTTTCACAAGCCTCGATCTTGTATACAAAAAAAAACAAACAACCTCCGGAGATGTGTCGGTTCAAAGATGCAACCTGCCATTTCTGTTCGAAAACTGGCCATATTGCTCCAGCTTGCATCACTTGCAAATCGGGAAAAGAGAAAGCTGCTGACAAGAAGATTCATCAGTTTATCGGTTCCGAGGAACCTGAGCTTGACCAGGTGAGCTCTGTTTGCGACAACTCAGAATCGTGCGACCTGTTTCATATTAATTCTCACGATAAGTGGGACCCTTTTCTTGCCACTGTTGTCAACAATCGACCATTGCACATGGCGGTCGACACTGGTGTGGCTGTCTCGCTCATCAGCTATGCTGTTTTCACAAACCTGTGGAGTGATGCTGACCGACCCCATCTGAAACCTACAACCTATGGACTCTCCACCTGTACAGGTGAGAAGATTGTTCCCTGCGGTACATGTGACGTCACGGTGGGCTACGATAACCGCGAGTTTCACCTACCCCTGATCGTCATTCCTGGAAAGGGCCCTTCCTTACTCGGCAGGAACTGGTTGAGCATAATTCGACTGAAGTGGGAAAGCATTCATCAACTCCGGGCAGCCAACGTTTCCCCCTACCGCAGCATACACACTCAAAAATGTGCTGGATACGTACCCGGATGTCTTCAAGGATGAGCTTGGAACCTTGAAAGGACAGACGGCTAAACTCAGTGTTGACCGGGATGCCAATCCTATATTTTGCAGGGCTCGCCCAGTCCCTTTCACCCTGCGGGAGCGGATTGACAAGGAACTGGATCATCTTGAAAATCTGGGGATCATCGAGCAAATCCAGTATGCCGAATGGGCGGCGCCCATCGTTCCGGTCATAAAATCGGACCAGTCCATCCGCATATGTGGAGATTATAAAATGACCGTGAACAAGTGTTCTTCATTGGATAAATAGCCAATCCCGAGGATCGAAGACCTCTATGCTCGTCTCACGGGAGGCAAGACTTTTACGAATCTCAATCTCAAATCCGCCTATCTACAGCTCCGCTTGGACGAGAATTCGAAACAGTATCTTACCATCAACACGCATCGTGGGTTGTACAGGTACCACCGACTCAGTTTTGGAGTGAAATCTGCACCTGGCATTTATCAGCGTGTCATGGACAGTTTGTTTGCCACCGAACGCAACGTCGTTTGTTACCAGGATGATATTCTGTTTACTGGTCGTACGGACGCAGAACATCTACAAAACCTAGAGAGAGTTCTGAAGAAGATTTCGGACTCCGGCCTACGTTTGCGTCGAGACAAGTGCAAGTTTATGGTGCCATCAGTCACGTACCTGGGTCATACGATTGATGCCGAGGGTCTACACCCGACAGATGAGAAAGTCCGAGCTATCAAGGATGCTCCTGCTCCACGAGACGTGACCGAATTGAAGTCATACCTCGGTTTGCTTCAGTTCTATGGTCGTTACATCCCGAATGTGACCGACGTTTTGGGCCCCCTTTATCGTCTTTTGAGGAAAGGAGTCTCCTGGAGCTGGGGATCCACTGAACAATCAGCATTCCAGACCTCTAAGGATCTGCTCAAATCGTCCAATGTTCTCGTTCATTTTGATCCAGAGAAGGATCTTGTGCTGACATGCGATGCCTGTCGGTATGGAGTGGGGAGTGTATTATCACACGTGATGCCTGACGGTACGGAAAGACCGGTTGCATTTGCTTCCAGAACGTTGTCCCGGCAGAGAAGAACTATTCCCAACTTGACAAGGAAGGATTGGGAATCGTTTTCGGCGTCGGCAAATTTCGCCAGTACCTTCTTGGACATCATTTCACGATTCACACTGATCACAAGCCGCTGATCAGTCTGTTTGGTCCAACTAAGGCGACATCTGACACACTACCGCCCAGAATCATCCGCTGGTCCCTGTTTCTCGCTGCTTTTGACTCCACCATATGTTATAAGCCCGGTTCGTCTGTCACAAACTGCAGATGCCATGAGTCGGTTACCCCTTTCCAGAATCTGTTGATGATTCGCCTACACCAGGATCCATTATCGCACTGATGGATCATCTGGAAGATTGTGCTGTCGATTCCGGCCAGATCCACACTCATACTCGACGAGACCCCGTTCTGTCCAGAACTGTCCAAGCTGTACAGCTTGGATGGCATTTGCTACCTGAGGGTGACCCAGATTTTGCGGCTTTTAAAGCACGTAAAAACGAACTCAGCGTGGAAAATGGTTGCCTACTCTGGGGATGTCGTGTCGTGATCCCGGAAAATCTGCGTTCCAGGGTCATGGATGAAATCCATGACTGTTACCCTGGGATTGTGAAGATGAAGTCACTCGCTAGAAACTATGTGTGGTGGCCGAATCTTGATGCTGATATCGAACATCATGTTCGACATTGTTACCCCTGCCAGAGCACCCGGAATACACCTGCGGAAGCGCCACTGCATCCCTGGGAATGGCCCAGCGAACCGTGGCATCGCCGACATCTCGATTATGCCGGGCCTATTAACGGCAGCATGATTCTAATAATTACGGACGCGCACACAAAATGGATTGATGCCTATGTGACGCGTGGTACTACGTCAGCCATTGTCATCGAAAGACTCAGACGCTGTTTCGCCACTCATGGTCTGCCCAGGATGATCGTGAGTGATAACGGTTCGTGTTTTTCCAGTTCCGAGTTTGCCGAGTTCACACGTCGGAACGGCATCAAACATAAGTTTGTCAGCCCACATCACCAGGCTTCAAATGGCTTGGCCGAACGATCCGTGGGAATCATCAAATCCGGATTGCAGAAACTTCAGGAGGGAACCCTGGAAACAAAGCTGTCTCGTCTCCTGTTCAAATACCGCATCACGCCACAATCAACAACCGGTGCAGCTCCGTCTGAGTTATTGATGAAACGACACTTGAGATCGACACTTGACAATCTCAAACCAGACATATCATCAAACGTTTATCAGAGCCAGCTTAATCAAAAGTTGGTGCACGATAACACGTCCAACAGTCGCTGTATCAACATTGGAGATCCAGTGTTTGGCCGAAATTCTGGTGCAGGTGGGACGTGGCTACCGGGGGACATCATCGAGAAGCCAGGTCCACTGTCCTGCGTGATTCGCCTGCAGGACGGCCGCGAAATTCGTCGACATCAGGACCACATAACCTGCCATCACTGTCAGTCGATCGAGCCTGCAGCATCGTCACAGTCAGAACAACAGTTCGACCGGAGATCGTCGTGGCCGCTCCAGCCGGCTCGGATGCCCCGAAAACCTCTGCGAACGCTACACCCTTCATGGAGACCAAAGGAATCACCTCGGACTCTGTATCCACTGGTCCACCGACGCTCAATGTGCGAGAGAAAAGCACCCGACCATTTGAATTTTTGAAGATGTTCTATTTTCATGTTGACACATGTTCTATTTTCACGTTGACACATGCTCTATTTTCACGTTGACACATGCTCTATTTTCACGTTGACACATGTTCTATTTTCGCGTTGACACATGTTCTATTTTCACGTTGACACATGTTCTATTTTCACGTTGACACGTTCTATTTTCACATTGACACATGTTTTATTTTCAGGTTGACACATGTTCTATTTTCACGTTGACACATGTTCTATTTTCACGTTGACACGTTCTATTTTCACGTTGACACATGTTCTATTTCCACGTTGACACATGCTCTATTTTCATGTTGGCACATGTTCTATTTTCACGTTGGCACATGCTCTATTTTTCACGTTGACACATGTTCTATTTTCACGTTGACACATGTTCTATTTTCACGTTGACACATGTTCTATTTTCGCGTTGACACGTTCTATTTTCACGTTGACACATGTTCTATTTTCACGTTGACACATGCTCTATTTTCATGTTGACACATGTTCTATTTTCACGTTGACACATGTTCTATTTTCACATTGACACATGCTCTATTTTCACGTTGACACACGTTCTATTTTCACGTTGACACATGCTCTATTTTCACGTTGACACATGCTCTATTTTCACGTTGACACATGTATTTTCATGTTGACACATGTTGTATTTTCACGTTGACACATGTTCTATTTTCATGTTGACACATGTTCTATTTTCAAGTTGACACATGTTCTATTTTCACGTTGACACATGTTCTATTTTCACGTTGACCCATGTTCTATTTTCACGTTGACACACACAGGGGCAGAATTATCCCCGTGTCCACTTGCTTTTGTTTGCACACATATTTTTGGAAATGTTGCTTTTGAAATGTCAATTTTGGTAATCTAGCACGTTTTGCTCTTGGTAATTTTGGACTTAAAGGGGAGGATGTCATGTATGAAGGTGCAAATATGCCCGTTTAATCCGGACACCGTGAATGTATTGTAACGATTTTGAGAAGTGTGTAACGAATTTGAGAAGTGTAACGGTTTTTGAGAAGTGTAACAATTTTGGAGGAAGTGCAACGAATGTGGAAACGTTACAATGTGAACGTTACAAAAGTATGGTAACATCCTCGTAATGTAAATAATGGTCGCAGCCGTCCTCCTAGTTAATTCCATGAAACTTACACGCAGGTCACGATATATCTTTTAAATAGTGTATTTCCTTATTCCATGTAGGCTAAATATGTGTTTCCCACTAGATTGACTTTGCATTGTATCAAACAAAATTAGGCCCTTCCAATTTCCCCAAACATCTCCGCTCTCCAAAGTTCCTTTCAAAAGGGGAGTTGTTTTCAATCCCGCAGGCCGCCATTGCCCATGTGCTTTGAGTCGGAGAAGAAAGGCGTGTCTCCACCTCGTCATAAGAGGGAAGGAGTGAACCAACCCTAACAGCCAATCAGCACCGCGGTAAGCGACCCGGTAGGCGTGCCCTCGGAGCCGGCGGCTTGATTTCGCCCGAGGTGATAAAAGCGACTGTAAGGGACTGCTTTACCAGAGGCCTTGGGAGATGACCTGGGAGGAGCAAAGAGGCGGCACCAAGAGGAGCGGTGAGATGCGAAACGCTCCAAGCCAAAGAGGAGAGGTACTCGGCAAGGAAACCAGCTTTGGAGAGACGCGCTGAAAGGAGGGAGACGGCTCCACCACAAGAAGAGGAGCAGGTGTGCCGAACCAGCGCGTGGCGTCTACCGCAGCGGATACGCGACGGAGGGTTTTCCCGCCAAAACCGCGAGGAATTGCGAGCTGCTGCCTCCCGACTTTGCCTCCCTCTCAAGCAATCCACCTCAAGCACTACCTGCCTGCAATATCCCCTGTGTAAGTGTGAACGTCCTGTCCTGCTCGTTGTCTTGGGGTTAAGTAAAAATGAATAGTGTAAGTTAACGATTCGCTGTGTTACTGCTTCTTCCATCCATTGCTTGTGTGTGTATAATAAATCTGTTCTTCCTCCGTATTCTTCTTCTTCTTCTTTTTCATTCTCTTTCGGTCGCTTTAGAGGTTTCCCGATTGAATATCTGTGGGGCGATCTGGTCAACGTCGGGTGGAATCGGGTTCTAATCGGGGAGTAACTGTTCGGACGCGGTTAAATACACCACCGCTCGGTCAATATAACATCTAAAGCCGCGTCTGTAACAATTGGTGTCGAGGAGGGAGATCAGACCCGAGATCGGACCCGAAGCGCGCTTAACGCGCTCAAAATTACAAGCTGCCGAAATTTATTTTGTTTTATAAAGCAAAACCCGAATTTTGAGATCGCGCCATGGACAATCAAGGCGATCGGATGTCGGTGGGAGAGATAGACAGGGTGGAATCGACCCAGGACCTCGGGGAAATGTATGTGGAGGAAAGGGAGGAGGAGAAAAATAGCAATGTGGTTGCGGAGGTTTCGGACGCACAAAATGGCGCCTCGCACATGGCCACGGCGTCCACGCCCGCGACCGTAGTAGCGCCGCTGGTAGATTTGAACCTTTTTTTTATACAAATGAAGGCCCTTATGGACAAGAATAGCGAAGAAATGGAAAGCAGAATGATGGGGGTAATGGGGAACCGGATGGATGCTCAGAGTGAGCGATTGGAGGGACAATTGGGGGTAATGAGGGACGGAGCGAGGGCTGATAGTGAGCGATTTGGGGGCGAAATGGGGGGCAAAATGGGAGAAATGGGGGAACGGCTAGAAGCTAAATTTGAGGGGTTAGACCAGGGGTCGGCAACCTTAGGCACGCGTGCCACCATTGGCACGCGGCAGCGCAATCATTGGCACACTGGCGAAAGCAGTGCCCTCTCCGCTGCATGCCAAATCACTTCTTGAACAGCCATTGGCTGTTGTGCGTGTTGCACTATAATAGTATTCCGGTGTGATTGTGCAGGGTGATGAGGTAGATGGATCAGAGCAGAGTCACCATTCCAATTCCAAATTCTTTCACTGGAATAATAATCAAAGATGCACAACATGAGATGCCGGCCTGGCGCATTCAAACACAATATTCGCGGCAACAGGATGTGCTGTAAGAACAGTGGTGTTGTTCACAGCAGATGGTCCGAGGCTGCATCTCCACTCATTATTATTATTCGGACTGGTTTCTGAGTTTTAACATTAATCTCATCATTATTCTGAATTGTATAATAATCGTAGATATGAAATAGGAGATGTAGGCTTGGTGCCTTCCGATACGCCGTTCATGGCAACCTGAGGTGCTGTAAGAGCAACTGTTGTTAACATCCGGTGGTCAGCGGTTGCATCTCCACTCTTTATCATTCAGGCTGCCTTCTGCGTTTTAATATTAATCTCGTCATTATTTTGAGTTTTTTTTATGGGGTGGTAGTAATGAAAATGGGGGTAGTAGTTTTTCTCGTAACACGCGGTCTGTCTTATTTAGTTTGATTGACGGTACGGCCTCCCGCTCACATTTACCACAGGAATTGCAGTGAAGCGGTTCAGGTTCGGTAAAAAAAAAACACCTTTAGAGGCCATTTTTCCCCACAAGCGGGGGTTGGCCTTTTTCGGGGACTGTGGTTGTTGTTGTTTTTTGGTCCCCTTTTTGAAGCATGTTTTACGGCCGGATGCCCTTCCTGCCGCCAACCCTGTTTGTCGCCTTTTTACGACACACAGGGAATTACCAGTGAACTGGTACTCAAGGTTCGGTAGATGTTCGGTAAATGTTTCTTTAAAATGTTGTTGCAATGCATATGGCCTATATGGATGGAATAAAATTCCATGTCTGTTGGAAATATTTTTTTGATGTGGTGTCATAATTAAACTTAATGTTGAACTTAATGTTGATATGGCACACGAATTAACAAGAACATTTCAAACTGGCACTTCATGTCAAAAAGGTTGCCGACCCCTGGGTTAGACAATGGGTTAGAGGGGGTGAAAAATGGGTTAATAGGGTTAGAAAATAGGATGGAGGACAAATTGCGGGAAATAGGGGAACAATCTGCCAGGGAAATCAAACAAATGGGAGAGCAGATAGAGGAGGTGAAAATCGGAGTAGAAACCAAACTGGATGCTCAGAGGGATGAATTGGGACAGATGAGGGTGGCATCTACAAAAGAGATGGAGGAAATACGACGAGGGGTAAGTGAGGAGGTTTCGGGGCTACGCGAGGAGGTAAAGTGAGGTGAGAAGCGTATGGAGAAAGAGGTGAGAAATAATACGGCTAAGTTACAAGGGGGAATAGAAGATCTGACGAAGGGAGTAGAACAGCTGACAGTCGGACAAAGGGAACTAGCGGACCAAGTGGAAAAGAACACTGCAATCATCGGGGGTTTGAAAGCGACACAAAAGGACATTAAAAACGAATTAATAGCAACACAAAAGGAATGTCAGATGGTACATGAGGGGTTGACGAAGAAGTTGGAGGAGGTGACAGAAGTGATGGAGACGAAGGACCGAGAGGTGAGGACGCACATCGAAACGGTTAAGGTGGCATTAGAGGAAGAGATAGAGGGGGCGCACCGGGAGATGAAGGAGGTAAAACAAAAATTAGAGGAAGTGGAAGAAGAGGTGAGTGAAATTAAGAAGAGACGGACAGAAACTAAGAGAGAAATAAAGGAGGAGATAGCGGAATATGTACAAGGTCGGTGCTCAACTCATAATGTGATGCTCACTAACCAAATAAAGAGTTTGCAGGTGGCAAAGGAGGTGCGGAGACAAGGTACGGAGGTGAGTGGCAATGTATATGATGTGAGGAAAGCTTCAGTCGGCTTGGGGATTGGTTTGAATCTGGGTGTTCGTGAGAGGCCGTTGGTGAAGTGTGCGACAGATCAGGTGTGCGAAAAAAGAGGTGTGCGAGAATGTCCGACCATGGGGTGTGTGAGGAAAATGTGCACGCCGAGGAGTGAGTGTGCCGTCAAGAGTGAGTTGGTCGAAGCGCGTGTGCGAGGGGGTACATGGAAGCGCGGTGTGGTGAGTGTTACAGAGGGTGTAACGGGAGAATGTGCGGAAGAGTGTGCGCGAGAAAGGTGTGTAACGGACGGGTGCATGAGGAAAGAGTGCGCTGTCGAGAGTAAGGGTGAGTGCGCTGTCAAGAGTGGAGGTGAGAGTAGTGAGAGTGAAACGGAGCGTGAGTTGGTTGTGACAGGTGAGCGAGGATGTACACCTGGAATGGAAGGATGCACACCTGGAATGGTAGAGCGTGTGTGGGGATGCACACTTGAGTTGGTCATGAGGCACGCGGTTGGGTGTGCGGGTGAGAGCACACCTGTGATTGTCACAAAGGAGGTGACCGAGAAAGGGGCGCGAAGAGGTGTGTTGGTGAGGTGTGCGAGCGACGAATGTGTGCCAAGGTGTTCGGTGGTCAGGTGTGTGACCAAGTCGGTGAGCGGAATGAGTGTACCGAGGTGTGTTAGAGAAGGTACGACCAAGAGCAGGGAGACGGCTGCATGTATGAGCAAGAAAGGGGTAGCGTATGCATGTAAACGTCCAGGTGAAGCGTCGACGGTAACCGGTTTAGCGGTTAGGGCGACTTATAGCCGAGTCGGGCCCTCGGTGCGCGTCGGGCAGCTTCGCGTGCCGCGAGGACCAGCGGGGATCCGAACCACGGCGGTTTCGAAAGAACCGCCGTACGCGATCCACGCTGTGCCTCGCTTGGAACGGCCGCGTCCGGGCTCCACTAGGCGGAGCGGGCAGCTGGATAGGAAGGGTCGTCATGGCGACCACGTTTTGTTGAGACGTGCCGGCAGGTCGAGATCGGGACATTGGATGGCTCCACGCCGAGGTGGTGCGTGGGATCTCGGCCCGGGTAAGCCCCCGCCCCTGCCCCGAATGCGGGACGCATCCAGCCGCCGGCACAAAAGAATCCGCGTTCATTGCTCGGCTGTACGAAGCCGGGCTGCAGACGTGAATTGGCGCACCGAGAGGATGTAATAAGTAGACGGGTGATGGTGATAGTGATAGTGATTTAAAACGAAATTTAGAAAAGTGAGTAGAATTGGCAGTAAATGGAAAATTTTTGAATTGGTTGGAATCTGGACGAACAAAATTGATAGTGAGAGACCCCCGATGTGGTGGGATGGCAAATCCACCATCCCTCACAGACGTGGGGGCAAATGCGCAATAGTTTATGGGGTGGCTATGACAACCGAGCCAGGGAGGGCTTGGATAATTGTAGGGATCTAGCGAAGATGACATTAGGTAACGTTAAGTTTAGTTAGTGACTGATACCTGTAGTGGGGACGCAGGTAGATTAGTGTGGATTATAATGACGTGGGAGCGCAATAGTTTAAAGGGACGACTGGGAAGCGCAAGTTTCAGAGGGGAGTAGTTAGCTGAGATGATGCCGTGTGTGTGTGAGGATTGAACAGGTGAGAATGGAACAGGTGTGATTGCACAGGTGTGCAACTGAACAAGTGTGTGGAGCAGTGTATGAGGGAGTAGTGGTGATTGCGTGTTGTGTTGACCAAATGGTCCAGGAAGAAAGGAGGGTGCAGGTGGCACCAGGTGTGAGGGCACAGGTGTGCAACAACAGGTGTATGTGGCTGTGTGGAATAAATGGTAGTGTGGAATATCTGGAGTATTGGAATGAATGGTCGTGGAGTGAGAATGGTGGAAATTGTGGAGTGGAGTGGATGGTGCGAAGGTGTGAATGGGGGAAGAGTGGACCCCCATCACGGATACCCGGGGCGGGTAGTGTAAGTGTTAGGTAGAGGGTATAGGTAAATTGTGGTTGGATATTGGCATATGTGGTGCGGGTGGCAGAATGGTATTGTGGATGGGTGCATTAGTGTTGTGGAAATGGCTGGGCGTGTAGCCTGTTAGTGTGTGTAGTTGGTTTGGGCACTCCACCACTGTGAGGATGTCGGCCAGGTGAGGCCGCAGGTGGGCTCTGGGAGCCGGTAGTAGTTGTTGTGGATGGGGCCCGAGGATCCGGAGGACGGACCGGGGTAGCCCAGTGCCAGAGGGCACCATGGGGTGACAGAGCCAGGAGAGGGGCTGTCCCCAGTTCGTTAGGTTAGGGTGAGGAGCTAGGTAAGCTCGGGTGGCAACTACAGTGGTGGAGGTGTGCAGGTGGGTAGACCTGTTGGGAGAGCTAGACGTCGCAGCCCAGAAATTGTGCGAGCGCACCGGGAGATGAATCGGGGGAGTGAGACCCCAAATTGAGAAGCACCACAGTTTGGTCAATGGGAATTGGTTTTTAGAACCAATAGTGTAAGTTGGCCAATGGATTGGCAGGGAGAGACCCCGGGTAGTGTAAAGTGTGTTAAAGTCATTTAGAGGATAGTTAGGATGAAGGATCTCCTCGCACCATCTGCATCCACTCACCTGAGGTGACAGGTACTCCACACCATGCCATGTTTTGATTATTTTTTATGATGCAAATGTTTGGATTGTGAGACGCATCATGACGTGGGTGTGACATTGTGCGTAATTCCATCTCTCCCTCCTTATGAGGATTGATGATGAATTGGTGATGGCAAATTTTGAAGTAGAGGGATTGTGGAGACGAATTTGGTATAGGGGAAATATGGGGAAGACGTGACAGTAGTGACGAATTTGTAAATGTGTAGATTGTTGTACATATGGGGTAAGAGCAAGGGTAGGGTAGGTGACAGGGGGGTGACGTACGGTAGGGACGAGCTTTCTCACTTCGCCCTCCGTACGCATTTCGCCTTGCATTGCCTTATTGACGTGTACCCTTGTGACCTTACCCCTCGCTCAATTGTCTTTCTTTTGTCTCCCACATGACCTGTGCGCCATTGGGTGCCGAGGGGAGCGTGCGTGAGGTGGCCATTGTGCGCCCGAGATTCCCAGAACCAGCATGCATTGCGTTGATGTACCACTGTATGGACCGCTGTTCTGCGGCCAAGTACCACTTGATGGACCCCAGGTTCTGGGGCAGGGCACCTCTGTTGGAGACCGGCCATAGTGGCCAGGGAATCTTGCTTGCGGACCTCGGTAAGGTGGCACCTATGCCAAACAGGTGGACCACCCTTAGTTGGCCCCTGAGGCCCTAAATAAAAATGGACACAAGTTGTGCTTTTTATTATTTCCAACTAGGCCGCATGAAGCCAGAAGACGTCGGGAAGAACATCGGCCCAGCAGAGAAAGAGAAGACCACCACCAGTTGTTTTGTTGTGTTTATTATGAACCATGGTGACTGCGCACCGGGTGGTGCTTTTGGTGCTTTGTGGTGCTTTTGGTGCTTTTGGTGCTTTTGGTGCTTTTGGTGCTTTTGGGTGCTTTGGTGGTATTGGTACTGGTGCATCGATGCAATGCGTGCTGTCTCCTCCCTCCCAACAGGAATTTCTTTTTCTTGTTCCCTAAGAAAAAAAAAAAACACACAGGTCCTGGGTTGCATTGTAAATAAGAAATCACGTCATTGTAAATAATGCTCCCCACCGTAAATGTATAGTTTGAGAATAATTCCGTAATTCGGTTAGCTGTGGTCTTGAGTCTGTTAGACAGGGTGCAATGCAATAGGGGGACATACTTATTTGTGTTTTAAAATTGTCACACTCAGGGTCAGGTTAATTGTAGAGGGAATTACACCTACGTGTCACACTAAGTTAAAGTTTAGTAGGCCCGAGTACGGACCTGAAGAAAGGAGGGTGCAGTGTAACGATTTTGAGAAGTGTGTAACGAATTTGAGAAGTGTAACGGTTTTTGAGAAGTGTAACAATTTTGGAGGAAGTGTAACGAATGTGGAAACGTTACAATGTGAACGTTACAAAAGTATGGTAACATCCTCGTAATGTAAATAATGGTCGCAGCCGTCCTCCTAGTTAATTCCATGAAACTTACACGCAGGTCAAGATATATCTTTTAAATAGTGTATTTCCTTATTCCATGTAGGCTAAATATGTGTTTCCCACTAGATTGACTTTGCATTGTATCAAACAAAATAAGCGTAGGCCCTTCCAATTTCCCCAAACATCTCCGCTCTCCAAAGTTCCTTTCAAAAGGGGAGTTGTTTTCAATCCCGCAGGCCGCCATTGCCCATGTGCTTTGAGTCGGAGAAGAAAGGCGTGTCTCCACCTCGTCATAAGAGGGAAGGAGTGAACCAACCCTAACAGCCAATCAGCACCGCAGTAAGCGACCCGGTAGGCGTGCCCTCGGAGCCGGCGGCTTGATTTCGCCCGAGGTGATAAAAGCGACTGTAAGAGACTGCTTTACCAGAGGCCTTGGGAGATGACCTGGGAGGAGCAAAGAGGCGGCACCAAGAGGAGCGGTGAGATGCGAAACGCTCCAAGCCAAAGAGGAGAGGTACTCGGCAAGGAAACCAGCTTTGGAGAGACGCGCTGAAAGGAGGGAGATGGCTCCACCACAAGAAGAGGAGCAGGTGTGCCGAACCAGCGCGTGGCGTCTACCGCAGCGGATACGCGACGGAGGGTTTTCCCGCCAAAACCGCGAGGAATTGCGAGCTGCTGCCTCCCGACTTTGCCTCCCTCTCAAGCAATCCACCTCAAGCACTACCTGCCTGCAATATCCCCTGTGTAAGTGTGAACGTCCTGTCCTGCTCGTTGTCTAGGGGTTAAGTAAAAATGAATAGTGTAAGTTAACGATTCGCTGTGTTACTGCTTCTTCCATCCATTGCTTGTGTGTGTATAATAAATCTGTTCTTCCTCCGTATTCTTCTTCTTCTTCTTTTTCATTCTCTTTCGGTCGCTTTAGAGGTTTCCCGATTGAATATCTGTGGGGCGATCTGGTCAACGTCGGGTGGAATCGGGTTCTAATCGGGGAGTAACTGTTCGGACGCGGTTAAATACACCACCGCTCGGTCAATATAACATCTAAAGCCGCGTCTGTAACAGTATATTCCCGTTTCCGGAAGTTACGGCCCAGCTCGGATGGCGCTGAGGTGAATCCTGGCTCTATCTGCAGAGTCAATAAATGTGCAACAATCGATCGTAGTCTGTCGATATACCTTACAGATCGATTTTAACATGTTTCTCACTCAACTCGATATCAACGATCGCGAAGGTTAAGCTCGTGACTTGGTCCGTGATGTCCATATGTTTTCGAACCACCAGGTGACCAGAGACAGCCTATGTCATTCAGAGGTCTCATGTAACACTAATGTGATGGATAGGAAGGTAGTTGAGAAACATGAGTATGGAGAAGACAGAGGTAATGTGGGTTGGGCAGCAGAGAAAAGAAATGAATGTCAGGTTAGGTGGAAGGAGATTAGAGAGGGAAATAGGGGAACAGTTTGATTATCTGGGGGGAACAGTGACCAGGGGATGGTGGTGGTTCCTGTGCAGCTGTGGTTGCTTCGCTACACATCACATTGCAACAAATGCAACACCCCCCATTACCAATGTGGAATTATATATAATGTGTGTGTATATATATATATATATATATATATATATATATATATATATATATATATATATATATATGTATATATATGTATATATATATATATATATATATATATATATATATATATAATATATATGTATGTATATATATATATATATATATATATATATATATATATATATATATATATATATATAGTGTTGCGGATATGGGATTTGCATCCATCCATATCCGCTTGTAAATATTCCCCTATTTCCTCAATACTTCCCAACTCTCCCCAATCCCCCATTCCCTAGTCCCATTTTCTGTAAACAACACTCTGTAGACCCGACCTCCCCCTCTTTCCCCCATTAAATGTCGCATCCAGGTCCACCGCATCTCAGGTAGACAACTATAGGACATCTTGCTAGTTATTCTTAGTCTATGTCAGGTAAGGATTCGTTTCCATTAATTCTGACCCTTCGTTGCACCAGAATGTGATTGTATGGCACCGTTAGGAAGTTTAGGACCTCCCAATACCTCCCCGCAGCTCTTCCTCACAGTTCTCTTCAACAACAACAACAACAACAACAACAACAACAACGAGCGCAGGGAATGCGCGTCCTCACTCCGGCTTGGTAGGAGTGGTGGGAGGACACCAGGCACTTTTTGCGCCCTTACCAACTTACTCACCTGTCTTCTTTTGTCTCCCACCTCCGAGGATCTGGCTTTGGGGCAGAGAGAGAGGAGAGAGAGGTGCTGGCTCCGCAGTTGTGGGCCTGTACTTCCGCTGCTTGCTGCCTGGATCGATACACCATATGGACCGCAATTTTTGTGGCCGCCCACAATGGACCGCAGTTCTTTTGCGGTCAAGCACCACCCGTTGATGGACCTCTGGGTCAACGTGGCACCTATGCCATACAGGTGAACCACTTTTAGTTGGCCCCCTGACGGCCACAATTAAGAGATGGACGCGGTTGGCGCCTTTCTTTATTTCTAAAGAAGCCAGAAGGCCAAGTGCACTCCATGAAGACAAGACCAGCGGCAGAACATTGGCCGGCTGCGACACCACCGGTGACCATGGACACTTGATTGTGCATTTTTATTGAACACTTTATTGGTGCACCGGATGGTGCTGACTGTGCATAATGGGGTGGTGCTTTTGGTGCTTGGAAGGGGTGCTCTGCACATTAATAAAGGCCGTAGGGCCACAGGGCACTCGTGGGTTGGTGTATCGATGCTGGCATGCGTGCTCTCCCTATGCATAACATCTGCATGTGTTCCTCAAAGAATAGGTCCTGGATCGTAGTGTAAATATCAGTGTAGTCTTGTATAAATGAGGCTCCCTACCGGCTGTATGTTTAGTTTGAGGATGCTTTCCGCGATTCGGTTATCGTGTGGGTGTGTTTCTGTTAGGAGAAGGGTGCAACGTCGCAGGGGGACATATTTACTCATTTGTGAACATCTGTAAAACTGTCACATTCAGGGTTGAGTTAATAGTAGAGGGAACTATATCTGAGTGCCACACTAAAGTAGGTAAAAATTTATCGGGTCGGACCGCCCAGAGGTCGAGAAGGGTGCAGTGTTGCGGATATGGGATTTGCATCCATCCATATCCGCTTGTAAATATTCCCCTATTTCCTCAATACTTCCCAACTCTCCCCAATCCCCCATTCCCTAGTCCCATTATCTGTAAACAACACCCTGTAGACCCGACCTCCCCCTATTTCCCCCATTAAATGTCGCATCCAGGTCCACCGCATCTCAGGTAGACAACTATAGGACATCTTGCTAGTTTTTTTTTTTTTTTTTTTTTTGCATACAACATCGAGGCTCGTGAAAGAGCGAACATTAATCACACAGAAAGACAAACAGACACATACAGCAAATAACATCGGGAGCAGTAGACAAGATGGGGAGAGAGGGGGAAGGACACAAACAAAACATTTGAGAGCAGGGACCGAGAGAGATGGAGACATCGAGAGATCTGTGGGAGGGAGAGGGCTTTGGGGGGGAGGCATGTGAAGGGGGGTGGGGGGGTGGGAGAGGTATAAACATATGTACACTGCCAGGACTTCCAGGAAGGAAGTTGGAATTTCAATCAAGGTGGATCTGGGGTGAATTAGTGGGGGTAGAAAAGATCAAGATTTTGGATGGGGGAAGATAAGAGATGGTGGTGACAGCTGTTTTAAAGACCTGGAGGGAGGAGTGGGATTGAAGGGAGTGTGGGAGTTTGTTCCAGAGGCGGGAGAATAGAGGAATAAAAGAGTGAAGGTGAGCAGAGAGTTGAGATTTCGGCAGTTTAACCATCAGAGGGTTGCTGGCAGATCTTGTGCGACCTGGAGGAATATTTGGGGGACAGAGCACAGAGAGAGCTGGGAGAGCAAGGCCGGAGAGGAGTCGGTAGAAGACAGAAAGACCACCTACCTGCCTGCGGTGAGTGAGTGAAAGGCCCTCAGAGATAGCTTCATCGCGGGAGATTCCAATGATTTTGAAAGCTTTGGATTCAACAGCGTGAAGCCGAGCCAGGTGTGAGGCAGGAGCACCAGCCCATAGGGGAGAACAGTATTCCATTGAGCTGCGGATGAAAGCCTTGTATGTGGTGAGGAGCTCAGGTGTGCCGAGGAAGGACTTCGCATGACGGAGGATGCCCAGTCGGCGACTGGCTTTGGAGGCCAGCTTGGAAATGTGGTTTTCACAAGAAAGATCATGGCAGATAGTGAGACCCAAAAGCTTGAGCGACAGAACTTCTTGGAGAGGATTGTTGAGAAAGTAGATGGGAGGGGTGTCCAGTCGATCTTTTCGGAGAGACATAGTAAGAAAGTGAGATTTGTCAGGATTAAAAGACATGTTCCACTTGTTTGACCAATCTGTGATTTTGTCCAGGTCTTCAGAGAGAGAGGAGGCTGCAGACTGCCGATCTGAGGGAAGAGGAATGGAGCGGCAGAGAGTGACAAAGGACTGACAAAGGACAAAGGACATCAGCAAAGAGATAGAGAGGATTTTCCAGAGAGTCGGAGAGATCATTGATAAAGACCAGAAAAAGCACAGGGCCCAGCACACTGCCTTGGGGAACTCCGGCCTGAACAGGAAGGGGAGATGAGAGAAATCCATTCAGGGCCACACATTGACTACGACCAGAGGGGAAGTCCGCAAGCCATGCATGGAGATTTCCATGGATACCATAGGAGGAGAGTTTGGTGAGCAGAGCTGGGTGCCAGACCGTATTGAAGGCACGTGATATGTCAAGGGAGACAGCTTTGATTTCCTGTTTGGCATTGAGGACCTCCATCCATTGTTGAGACAGCAGAAGCAGCATGTCCAGAGTAGAGTGACCTGGTCTGAAACCAAATTGATGAACAGAGATCAAGCCATTGGAGAAGAGGAAAGATTTAATATCCGAAGCAATGATGGATTCCATGACTTTGCTGATAATTGGGAGCAGGCTCATTGGTCTGTAGTTGCAAGGATCTGTTTTTGCTCCTTTTTTGTGTAAAGCGGTAATGTTAGCTGATTTCCAGGATGCTGGCAGATGACCTTGAGCAAAAGATAGGGTGAAAAGAACAGAGAGAGGGTGAGACAGAGCGGCAGAGCAGGATTTTAGGACCCGTGGGCTGATGCCGTCTGGTCCAGTTGCAGAATCAGAGTCGAGGTTTGACAAAAACTCCTCCACCTTGTCAGGAGAGAAGGACACAGATTCCAGGAGCAGTTGGGTTCGACTGGGAAAGGTGGGAACAGTGAGAGATGGGTTTGGGACAAAGGATTTTGAGGCAAACACAGAGTTGAGGCATTCGGCTTTGTCACGTGCGATGTCAACTGTGTGGCTATTTGAGGTAAGGGAGGGGATGGAGGGGGAACAAACACCAGAAACGGATTTGACCAGACGCCACCAGGATTTGGAGGAAGGAGACAGGTTTGAGAGTTCATTCTTGAGTGAGGAGAGATAGTGCTTCCTGGCACTCCTGAGGGTAGACACACACTTGTTCCGAGCTTGGTGGAAGGAACTGAGATTGCCTTCAGTTGGATTAGCCTTCCAAGAGGCAAAGGCAAGTTGTTTCAGGGCAACTGCCTCACCACAAGATTCAGTGTACCATGGACGGGAGGAAGGGTAAGACAACTGAAGGCGAGATGGGATAAATCTGTGCATGAGAGAGATCAGTTTGCTTTGGAAGAATTCCCAGGAAGAATTGATGTCAGAGGCAGTGGAGATGGGAGACCAATGCAGATGATTGATGGCTGATTGAAGACCGTCCCAGTCGGCCTGAGTGAAATGCCAGACTCGCCGACGCTGAGGAGGCTCTCTGAGAATGGCCAGAGAGATGTCCACTTTGACAAGCACATGATCAGAAGAACCGATTGGAGCAGAAGAAGAGCAGCAGACATTTGGAGGGAAGTTTGTCATAACCAAGTCTAGAAGACAAGATACTCCATTGGCTGAGATCCGGGTCGGGAAATTGACAGATTGTGTCAATCCCAGTGAGTCACAGAAGTCCTTTGCTGAGGTGCCCTGACTGGTGAGAGAGGAACCCACACCCAACCAGGTGGCATGATGACAGTTGAAGTCACCACATATGAGGAAGAGAGAGTTGGGATGAGTGGATAGAAGTTGGTCCATGTTGTCAGACAATGAAATGTATTATTCTTAGTCTATGTCAGCTAAGGATTCGTTTCCATTAATTCTGACCCTTCGTTGCACCAGAATGTGATTGTATGGCACCGTTAGGAAGTTTAGGACCTCCCAATACCTCCCCGCAGCTCATCCTCACAGTTCTCTTCAACAACAACAACAACAACAACGAGCGCAGGGAGTGCGCGTCCTCACTCCGGCTTGGTAGGAGTGGTGGGAGGACACCAGGCCTTCCCAACGAGCCGCCATCGGACATGTGCTCGACGGGGTTACCAAACAGGGGCTCCCTGTCAGCTCCTTGTCAAGGGCGGAGCCCGGTAACCCCCGCACCCAATGGAAGTGGCGGACCGGCCCCAGTTGGGGCGGAACCAACCAGCCAAGGGCATGTCACTCCCCGCTGAGCATGCGCAGAGAGAGAGGGAGGTGACGTCAGATGCGTGCCGAGCTTGGAGCAAGCAAGACCACCTCCGAGCGTTGTGAGACCTCCCTGCATCTTTGAATCGTGCTTATCCTGTCCCCGAGCCAAGGTGCACCTTGTGCCAGCGACCTACCTGTCCATTCCTGCCATCAATCCCCGTGTGAGTCTACCTTGTCCGTTTGTCCATGGTCTGTCGGGGAATAGATAAGACTGTATTTAAGTGCCCATCTCTTCTGTGTCTCTACCTCACTCTGCCTTGTAATCTACCCCCTTTTCTCCACCACTGTAATTACACCCTCTTCCGGAGGTCTTGAGAACTGTACCCCCTTGAGTCGTTTCATCTTTCCCAGTCGTCGTGTCCTTTCCATCATTGATTTAGCATAGCGCGATTTGGCCAACGTCTGGGTGAATCGGGTGAGTCGGGAAGAAACGGGGAACAACTGTTCGGCCGCGGTTACCTCCGCTCGGTAAATAACATCCAATCCGCGGACCGTAACAATATATATATATATATATATATATATATATATATATATATATATATATATATATATATATATATATATATATATATATATATATATATATATATAAAACACAGTTTGTGTGTGTGTGTAATGTTACCGATAGACTCCTAAACGGAGAGGCTTACGTGCTTGATATTTGGCATAGACATGGCCATTGAGCCTGGGACGAACATGGCCGAACTCAAAATATTTGACGATCCATATTTTTTATTCATATTTACCTCAGCGCATTTCAGCGCACGGAATCAATGGAATCAAAGCAGGTGGGCGCTGATTCGCTCAGAGCGATCACGTGATGACGCTATGACGCTATGAACGCTATGACGCTATGAAAAAAAAATCTCTGACGCTGTGAAACGCTATGAACGCTATGACGCTATGAAAAAAAAAAATCGCTATGACGCTATGAACGCTATGACGCTATAAACGATATGACGCTATGAACGCTATGACGCTATGACGCTATGACGCTATGACGCTATGACGCTATGAAAAAAAAAATCGCTATGACGCTATGAAACGCTATGAACGCTATGACGCTATGAACGCTATGAACGCTATGACGCGATGACGCGATGACGCTATGAAAAAAAAAATTGCTCGCTTTGCCAAGGGGCTCGCTCACTCCCCCCCCCCCCCCGTTCCCCTCCCCTTCCCCCTCCCCCGCCCGGCAATGCCGGGTACTTCTGCTAGTATATATATATATAATTAATATGTATTGGGACAATTTATTGCTAAAAACAGTTAAATTGCATTTCGATGTGAATCTTGTAAGGAGGGTTCACAAAGCGTGCATGGGAATGTGTATGGAACAGAACGACAACCGGCCATCTGTGGGTTAACCCTTTTTCACCTTGGCGGATCGGCAAAGTGTTGACTCAGCCCGGGCTTGAGTGCAAGACTTAATTACCTGAGAGTGAAGTGTGGTGCTATGCGCACGACTTGTTTGCCAAGAAGATAAGCAACAACGCGGGTAACCAAAAAGAGTCTTTATTCCAAAGCTCAACTATAGCACTGAAGTGCTCGGGGCTGCGCACCCCGTGTATATCCCGAGGCCACGCCTACCCCTCGGGCGTGGCCGACACCCTCTTGGTGTGCGGAATGATGTCACTGCGCCAGCGAGCCATCGTGTCCACCACACGCGCCCCCCCAGAATTCCCGCGCACCTGAAGGGTCAGTTTGTGGGGCAAACGGATGACCCGGCCGAAGCACCCTCTGGCGGCTGGCGGCGTATGGGATGCCCCCGGCGGCACCTGGGATGGGTGCAGGACCGGGGGGGCATACCGGTGGGGCTGGGCGGTGCCGGAGGCATGGGGGCCGAGCCACTGGCGAGGGGTGGTCCACGTCGAGGTGGGCCGGCTTGAGGCGGTCCATGGAAATGCGGTCAGGAGTACCGCCGATGTCGAGGGTGAAGTGTTTCGCCCCGGTTTCCAGCATGCGGAAGGGCCCGTCGTACGAGGGCTGCAGCGGTGTCCGGTGGGCGTCGTGGCAGACGAACACGTACTCCGCCGTGCGAAGCTCCGAGGCGACGTGCATTGGCGGGCACCCGTGGTGCGCCGTCGGCACCGGGGCGAACCTCCGGGCGGTCTCCTGCAGTGCGGAGCGCTGCTGCGCCGCGGACCATAGTGCCGTGGAGTCGGGGAGGAACTCGCCCGGCACCCGCAGTGGTTGTCCGAAGACCAACTCCGCCGCGGATGCACGCAGGTCGTCCTTGGGCGCCATCCGGAGGTAGGCCGTGGTGCGGTGCAGCTGGACGCCGAGCCCCCGCGCGACTGCCCCCAGAGCTCCGAGGTGAACTGGGGGCCGCGGTCGGATGAGATGTCCGAGGGGGCGCTGAACCGGGCAACCCAGGTGGGGATGAATGCCTGCGCGACGTCCGCTGCCGTCGTCGCCGCCAAAGGCACGACCTCCGGCCACCGGGTGGTGCGGTCCACCATGGTGAGGACGTGGGTGAAACCCCGCGAGGGGGGCAGAGTTCCCACCAAGTCCACGTGAACGTGGTTGAACCGACGTTCGGGCACCGTGAACGGGGCCAACGGGGCCTGGGTGTGGCGGTGCACCTTCGTGCGCTGGCACGCGAGGCACATCCTGGTCCAATCGCGGACGTCCTTCCGGAGGCCATGCCAGACGAACTTGTCGGCGACCAGCCTCTGGGAGGCCTTCGTGCCCGGGTGGGACAGGCCATGGATGGCGTCAAAAACCAGCCCGCGGGCACGATGGGGCGAGGCCGCCCGAGGGAGACGTCGCACAAGAGGGCCGTGCCTGCGCCGTCGGACGGCACCTCGGTGACGCGGAGGCCCGTGACGGCGGTCCACAAGGCCTGGACGTCGGGGTCGGCGGTCTGGTCCGCCGCCATCCGGGCATAGTTGATCCCGAGGTGGACCGCGTGGGCGACGGACCGGGAAAGGCAATCCACCACCGGGTTGTCCTTTCCCGCGACGTGCTGGATGTCATTCGTGTACTCAGACACGGCCGAGAGGTGACGCTGCTGCTGGGCCGACCATGGCTCGGCGACCTTGGCCATCGCGAAGACCAAGGGCTTGTGGTCGACGAAGGCCGTGAACGAACGGCCCTCGAGCAGATGGCAGAAGTGCCGGACCGCCAGGTGGAGCCCGAGCAACTCACGGTCGAAGGTGCTGTACCGGCGTTCGTGCGGGCGAAGCTGCCGGCTGAAAAACGCCAGCGGTTGCCAAGCGCCACGCACCCATTGCTCGTGCACCGCGCCCACCGCGTAGTCCGACGCGTCGGTGGTGAGGGCGATCGGTGCATCGAGCGCCGCATGAGCGAGCATGGTGGCATTAGCCAAGGTGAGCTTCGCGACTGCGAATGCCGCGTCCATCTGCTCGGTCCAAACGACGTCACCTTTGCCCGGCTTCCCCCGGAGGGCCTCGTGCAAGGGGCGCAGGAGCTGGGCGACGCGGGGCAGGAAACGGTGGTAAAAGTTCACCATGCCCAGGAACTCCTGGAGCCCCTTGATCGTGCGGGGGCGCGGAAACCCCTTGACCGCCTCCATCTTTGCCGGTAAGGGGGTGGCCCCGTGCCTGGTGACGTGGTGCCCCAAAAAGTCGATTTCGGCGACGCCGAACCGGCACTTGGAGGGGTTTACGATCAGGCCATGCTGGCCCAGGCATTCGAAGAGCGTGCGGAGGTGGCGGAGGTGCTCTTCGCGGGACGTGCTTGCGACGAGGATGTCGTCCAGGTAGACGTAAACGCAATCCAAGTCGCGCAAGATGCTGTCCATCATCCGTTGGAATGCCTGAGCCGCATTCTTCAACCCGAAGGGCATCCGAAGAAACTCGAAGAGGCCGAATGGTGTAATGACGGCCGTCTTCGGTATGTCCTCCGGCCTGACGGGGACCTGGTGGTACCCCTGGATGAGGTCCACCTTAGAAAAGAAGGACATTTTCGCCAATCGGGCGGAAAAGTCCAGAATGTGCTGGACCGGGTAGCGGTCGGGGGTGGTGGCATTGTTGAGGCGGCGGTAGTCTCCGCACGGCCGCCATCCCCCGCCGGGCTTCAGCACGATGTGCATTGGCAATGCCAAAGCGCTCTTGGAGCGCCGTACGATGCCCAGCCGATCCAGCGTAGCGAACTCAGCCTTCGCCACCGCGAGCTTCGTCGGCTCGAGGCGGCGTGCCCGGGCGTAGACCGGTGGCCCGACGGTGGGGATGTGATGTTCCACCCCATGCTTGACGGCCACCGCCGAGAAGGTGGGCCACGTGAGGGCCGGGAAGCTGGCGAGGAGGCGGGTGAACTCGTCCGCTGCAGGAAGCGTACAGACCAACCTCGCCGGGACCGAACCGCTCAGCAAGCTGCTTGGCAAGCCGTTGGGTGAGACGCTCAGGGAGCTACCCAATGAACTGCTCAGCGCGCAAGCAAGCGAGCTGAACGTTTCCGCCTGGACGAGGCGTCTATGCTTCACGTCCACCAACAACCCGTTTGCACATGGGAAGTCCACACCGAGCAATGCCATGGGCACGCTGGTGGTTACGAACGTCCATTGAAAGCGTTGCCCTCCGAACCGCAGGGAGAGGCAGCACTTCCCGAATGTGCGTATGGGTGTACCGTTGGCTGCAAGCAATGCGGGGCCCTGGCCCACGGTTCGCTTGTCGGACGTGGAGGCGGGGATAATGCTCACCTGTGCGCCTGTGTCGCAGAGGAAGCAACGCCTGGACAAGGTGTCCGTGACAAAAAGGAGGCTGCCGGAGAGGCCGACGCTCAAAGCCGCTACCGAGCGCCGGCCCGGGAGTTTCCCGACTTGCAAAATGAGCACGGCGGGAAACAATTCCTAGCCTTGTGGCCAAGCCTGGCATGGAAATGGCACCAGGTTTGCGGCGGAGGTGGAGGCCGCAGCTTTCGCGGTGGTGGTGGGCGGGGCGTGGCGGCGGCCACGAGGTGTGCATCGGCATCAGCCTCGGGATCCACGAGGTGTGCATCAGCATCAGCCTCGGGATCCGCGATGGCCGCACCGACTCTCGCCCACGTATCACAAGCCGCGAAAAACTTGTCGGCCTCGGCGGCCAGAGCACAGGGTTCCTTTATTTTGGAACCGGCCAACGCGAGGCGTACCTGTGCCGGTAGCTGGTGTAGAAAGAGCGCCTGGAATAAAAAATCCGGGGCTTTGTCACCCAGCAGCGACATCATGTCGTCCATCCGGACCGATGGTCGTGTGTCGCCGAGTTCGGGAAGGTCCAGGAGGCGGTCAGCCCGTTCGCACTCCGTGAGGCCGAACATGGTGATGAGGAGACGCTTGAGTGCCTCGTACCTGTGGTCGGCCGGTGGGTTCCGCAGGACGGACACGGCTCGGGTGGCTGTGCCGGGCCCGAGGGCGGCGATGACGTGGTAATAACGAGTCTCATCCGCCGTTACGCCTCGAAGTTGGAACTGTGCCTCGGCCTGCACGAACCATACTTCGGCCTGAGCTTCCCAAAACTCAGGGAGCTTCAACGCTACCGCGTTATTTGACATGGCACGTTCTGTTGGTCAGCGGCGGCGGAACCAGCGTCGAGGTCACCAGTGAAGTGCGGTGCTATGCGCACGACTTGTTTGCCAAGAAGATAAGCAACAACGCGGGTAACCAAAAAGAGTCTTTATTCCAAAGCTCAACTATAGCACTGAAGTGCTCGGGGCTGCGCGCCCCGTGTATATCCTGAGGCCACGCCTACCCCTCGGGCGTGGCCGACACCCTCTTGGTGCGCGGAATGATGTCACCATGCCAGCGAGCCATCGTGTCCGCCACAAGAGTAAATTTGTCAGAGAGTAATGACTTTTTCGGATCGAACAATGACCTTTTTGCCCCTGTTCCTGTGATAGCCATCTTTTGTGAACCTCTTAGTGCCATAATGGGGAACAGATGGGAAGGGGAGCCACAAAGTCTAATCCCTGGCAAGTCTCATGGTGACCCCAAATTCCAACTGGAAGATAAGAGGGTATGATTTTCTATTTAACAAGAAGACTGCAAGGCTTGGCCAGAGAGAATTCCTTTGACTGAACGACGCGTCGTTTGTATGTGTTTTGTTGCGTGTAAGTTTGTAATAAGTGTTGGTTTTTCTCTCCGCGATATTTGAATAAATCTCGGTTTGAACTCAGTGAGGTTTCTTAATTGTTAATCGAGAAGTCTCGCTGAGAAAGGAGTCTGGAAGCAGCTACACCAGTAAGCTTCTACTCATTTTGTGAACTTTAGAAGAATTTCAGACACGCATTAGTCCATGGGCTGGGGTGGTTTCTGTGTGACTTTTATGTGCCCTAAGTTTCTCTTCATATTATTGAAGTAGACCATGTGGGACATCAAAAAAGTGAGGGTGGACATCTGGGAGCCTGGTCGGATTTGAGAAAACGACGTCACAATATCAAGCTTTTGCGTTCATGCGGGACCAAAAATTTGGGGTAGGGGAAACTAAAATGCTTATAACGCCACAACCATACATGATATAACTGCAAACTACCATTCAAAATATTTGTTTTTATTCACTCTACATGTGACAATATGTAATTATCTGATTATTATGCAAATTTGCTGTCCAGAGGTCAAAAGGTCATGGAAATCGGGGGTTGCTTAAAATGTGACCCACCGGAAGAAAAATGTGAGTTACAGGCTGCCTGTACTACTTGAGAATGTTTGCTGGCTGTCAGAGGTTGCCAAGACATATCTCTATCACATGATATGCATTGTATAAGAATTAACCCTTTTGTAACGTAAACATCAACTTTGATAAATGGTGCTATTTCAGACATGTCAGAAATTCCAGTTTTTCCATCGTCTAAGTGTACATTATTCATACCATACAGGTTGGTGATTGTTTTGTAAACCTCTTTTAGATTATTACTATACATATCAGCAGAAGACCCAGAGGAAATGACTTCTTGCTATTTCTGACAACGATGAACCATTTAACCCTTTTATTTCAGTTGTTTTAAAATGGGCAGAGGTTGAGTCCTCTATTTCTAGTCAGTTCCCATTATCTCCAGTCATTTGAGGCTTCTTTGGATTCCCACAATAGAGTAGTTCCACGTGGTTCTGTTCGAGGGCACTACCACTGATTCTAGTATTGACAGCTTGGTGGCAGCACTGTACAAGTGCATTTCCTCATGGGTGAAAGTGAAAGTAAAAATTGAATCAACATTACAATCTTCAATTTGACAGACAGTTCTCATGTTTTAACGCACAGACTACTTGTGGTAGGTGTTTTTATCTACAGAAAGGCTTAAACAAAATCAGTAGTATAATCAGCCTTCACTACACACCAGTGCACACATGCATACCCCATCAAGTACAGGAATGTAAGCAGGCTCGCAAATGGTCGAGCAGTAACGCCGCCTGCCCAACGCAAGACTAACTAAACGTCTGTCCGATCTTCATTATCCCAATAGCATGTTTATCACCAGACAGCTTTCAGAGGGCTGAAAGTTGATTTATCCTGCCAAGATGTCAGATTATGTATGCCTTTCAGGTGTGTTATGACTTACAATAATGCTGCCATCACCCATGTTCATGGAATGCCCTTCTTAGGCCTCAAGCTGAGGCCTGAAATCGTGCCAAAAAAATGAGTTTCGTTCCGAACTCGTGGGACTACGATTTCTATGCATTTTGTTATTGTATATAACATGCCTGACCTTGTGTTAAAAGTTTAACTCTGAAATCCTGCCAGTGTCCGTGGACGGCCACGTCAAACTAGGTCATGTCGAGTCAAAAAGGAGGGTTTTTAGCTCCGGTGCCGACTTTGCGGCGTGGTATCTCCGTCAGTACATATAATTCAGCCTAGGAATTTATGCTCGGCACAGACCTCCCATGGTTCTGTGGCCCAGTCAGTTTTGAAGGCTCTTACTTACGCACGCATCATACAGCGGAAATGTAAAAAATGTACTTTTGTCATATGTACCTACTGTAAAATTCAATGAATTTCTCCAAAATTAACCCAAAATATTTTCGAAACCATCAGAGATATCCTCTCGAAAATGGGTAAACTTGGCATATGGAAGGGATACTGCTTATTGACGACGTTTCGTGGTTGTCTGGAAAACAACTGATAAAGGCGACACTAAAAATGCCTCCAGATGCATATGGGGACCGCATGATGACCAGGGATAGCGCAGTGAATGTAGAGTAGGGAAGCTTGGTATTATGGTCGGCGGTATGAATCCGATGAATACATGATAATCCATTGATACAATAAGTATCAATCCATAGATAATAATAAGGCACACACCTGAAGTAAATCGCATGATAGTTTATTCACCGTCGTGTCAATACGCAAAGATACAGGCTTCAATGTATGCGAAAATTCTGAATGTCCACGGGCTCAAGTAGCACAAATCTTCTTAAAATTTCAAGGCAATCGGATGAAAATTGAGGATTTTACAAATTCGACAAAGTTGGTGAACTTTGGCCTATGTTGACCTATTGACCTTTTGATCCCAAAAACAATAAGCTTCTTGTTTATGATCAACTCTACCATTTGGTGAAGTTTCATGAAGATCGGTTGAAAATTGTGACCTGTAGGCACCTGACAGACAGACAGACAAACAGACAGACAGACAGACAGACAAACAGACAGAATAACGCACAAGATCAAGCAATATACTTGAAAAATCTCAGGTAGAATTAATCAGCAATTATTTAGCTCAGGTAGAACAGCAAGGTGATGGTGAGCATTTTATTATTAAAATTAGTATACAGTGCACGTTTTTATGCCTCCGTAGGACGGTTGTCCGTCCGGTTGTTGGTTCGTACCAGACTTTCGTTTCCAGAATAACCGCTTATGGGATTGGCTTATTGGTATGAACTGTATTAATTGGTATGATAACAAAATTGGTATGAACTGTAATGCAAAGGTGAACTGGTTCGATTTTGGGTTGAAAAGGTCAAAGGGACCATGGTCATGTGACCTTTAATTTAAAATCTTGGTTACCACAACTTGTGGACGAGAGAAGGGATTTCAATCAAACTTGACAGTAAATATCGCGGATGCTTCTTCATGGTGGTCGAACCCTTCCTCCTGCTCTCCCCAATGCAATTCGGGGGCAAAATCTTCCCCATTCTGTCCTGCTGCCCGTATTCGTCAGGTCAGCGCTTTATTAGGGTCAGAGTGCCGATTGGTCCCCATGGACCATCCCTTTCCCTCTTGTCCTTGTTTCTCTCTTTCTCCAACTCTGACGTGGCCCTGACTTCGTGAAGGTGGGTCACACCATCCTCGATGTGGGGGATCTCTGGGTCGTTTCTGGGAGATCGTTCCGCTGTCTTTGTGTCACGGGCTTGTTCGAGAGAACTGTCCGAAGTGATACAACAACAACCAAATTTGATACCACAATGGCCTGCTGTGCAAAGATGGACAGATTCAATTTTTGGGTGTAACAGGACATGTGCCCTTTGAAAATATTTTTGCAGATCATAACTCGAGTTTGAAACATCTGAGGTTTTACCTCTGTCATGTGACCTTTAATCGAGATCAAACGTAAACAGTGGGTTGACATCCAACGCAGGCGGACGCATATCCAATATCACCCACCGATGCAGACATTGTACAACAGAGCTCGTTTCGTCCCACCCTGCACAATAACGTGGGGTATAATTAGCAGTGTAGGTAGATCCTAGACTCGTGGAGGTAGATCCTAGACTCGTGGAGGTAGATCCTAGACTCGTGGAGGTAGATCCTAGACTCGTGGAGGTAGATCATAGACTCGTGGAGGTAGATCCTAGACTCATGGAGGTAGATCCGAGACTCGTGGAGGTAGATCCTAGACTCGTGGAGGTAGATCCTAGACTCGTGGAGGTAGATCCTAGACTCGTGGAGGTGTATCCTAGACTCATGGAGGTGTATCCTAGACTCGTGGAGGTGTATCCTAGACTCGTGGAGGTAGATCCTAGACTAGTGGAGGTAGATCCTAGACTCATGGAAGTAGATCCTAGACCCGTGGAGGTAGATCCTAGACTCGTGGAGGTAGATCCTAGACTCGTGGAGGTAGATCCTAGACTCGTGGAGGTAGATCGTAGACTCGTGGAGGTGTATTGTAGACTCGTGGAGGTGTATCGTAGACTCGTGGAGGTGTATCGTAGACTCGTGGAGGTGTATCGTAGACTCGTGGAGGTGTATCGTAGACTCGTGGAGGTAGATCATAGACTCGTGGAGGTGTATTATAGACTCGTGGAGGTGTTGGTGAACTCGACCTTGACCAGATGCTGGTGTCTGTTGGCAAGATTGTGACACTCACCGTCCAATTGCAGCCACGTCTGCAGGCATTCACAATATTTACTCCATCTAAGAGGCGTAAACGGCGAAGTTATGTCATTCACGACGTGTTTAAAGTGCATGAAGCACTTTAAACGCGATTTTCCCGAGGCCATGACTAAACATTCAGCGCGACATGGGCGCCGCCATTTTGTATGTCATGTGACCCAAGCAAGTGTTCTGATAGGCCTATATTCAAAATTAGTGCCTTTAGTGCGACATAAACGCGTGGAAAACTTTCAAGCTGGCAGGATCTGATAGTTAAACCTTTTGTATGTGCTACAACTCGGCACGTACTCAGATTACCAGTGATTATTTTTTAGTCTCTCTGACCTCGGAACGGGATTGAACGATACACGGTGTCAGCTTGAGGCCTATCTGGTTTGTTTCAGATGAGAGGCAGAACACTTGTGTCAGCTTGGTTGGTGGAGCTGGAGACAGTGAATACCTTGATCTTGATAAATGCATCATTTGCCAATCTTCGAAAGAAAAAAACCCCACAAGAACTGAACATGGGTGGAAACGAATACGTGAGGCTGCTGCAGAACGAAATGACCATGTTGCCAAAAGACTTCGCACCCTTGAAGATGAAGAATTTGTCTATCATATGGACAATCTGTGTTACAAAGCTTACACTCACAAAAAATCGTTGGAAAATATCAGTAAAGCTTCCGCCTCCACTTCTAGTGGCAGTGAAGAAGTCAGTCGTGAGGCATCATCACGCCGCTCTCGCTCAAGCATCTCGCCGAGACCTGGACCTTCCAATGTACCGGACATGAGGGAGTTATCATGTGTCATCTGTGGATACAAGAAGCACCATGGGGTGCATCAGAAATACCGCATATCAGAGTGTGACAGGGCCAGTAAATTCTTGGAGGCAACCGTAAGCTTTCAGGATGATGTTTACACTCGCACTTGTGACATACAAAGTGTTAGTGCAGTATTTGGTGCCGACTTATATTGCCACAATTTGTGTATTAAAAGTTATTTGCTGAACTATGAGCGTATATTTGAGAAAGGACAAACAGAAAAACCTGCGACTCACAAGCAACAAGAATGGGAACAAGTAGTGAAGGACATAGAGATTGGGATCAATCAAGGCTTTGGTTATGAACAAAGCTTTGTAAGAGACTGTATGAACCGTGAAATTACGTCATGTAAAAGAGTAACTAACAAGGAAGTAAATGTACTCTTACTTAATCACTTTGGAGATAGAATTAGATTCTCTGTGCCTAAAGAGGCCAATAAGTCTGTGATGTTTTTTGGCAAAGATGTCAATGTCCAGCATATGGCTGAGACAATTCGTGCTAATGACCCTATCCGTCAGTGTGCAGAAAGCATGACAGTGTCTTTTAGAGTATGACTTTGATCATAGCTCATAGAAATGATCATTTGATCATTTTAAAGTATGACTTTGAGCCAAAATGGATCTTCTGACGATGAAGTTGAGAGAGCAGAATCATATCTAGTGAAAGTCCTAAAGAATGGAACGACCTGCACAACAATGGATGAACTCAGGGATCATAATTATCACCACAGCAAAACCCCACTCGAGAAGTTGCCACCTACAAGCCATGCCATAAAGGCCCATATTCTAAGGGCATATTATGCCACATATGTGATGACATCAATTCTCTCTGCAAATACGACTGAGTTGAATCCTCTCCTATACGGATTTGAAGAGGAAGATGAACTTCTCCATCCAGATAAGGCCATCAGACCCATTCCCGAGGAATATGCTGTGCGCTGTACTTGCTTGAAATGTGCGACAGAGAGATATGCATGTCGAAAGAGTGACCTGCATTGTTGCAAGTTCTGCAAGTGCCAAGGTATGGGAGACGAGAATGTTTGCTGTAAAAATACAGCTGGTTGTATCCAAAACCGAACAGAACTCATATGTGACACTAACAGCTGCGTGGAAATGTACTCCTGGCATCTACATGTATTCCTTCTCCCATTATCAAATTGGCATGATTTGGAATTGTGACTACAGTCAGCAGTATACCTTCATTTGGATATAAAAACCTAGACTATTACTAAAACTGAGCAGATTCAGCAGTTTATTTTTGCTGAATGGACTAAGGATGTTCCGAACCCCCCCCCCTCCCCTCACTCAGAAACGTGAGCCACTCCCCTTCCTCTCCTGCCTCCCCCCCTCCCCTTCCCTCCTCCTTCCCCCCCTCCCCCTCCCCTCCCCCCCCTCTACAGGTGGTTGTTTTAGGACTTAGTGGGTTAACGACATGGGAATATTGTAAGAAATTAGTAAATTAAGTGATATTTAGGCTTAAAGAAATAAGTAGTTGGTGATAGATCATATTCGTACTGATGAAAATGTTCGATTACTTTATTTTGTGGCATGTGTCTTCTGCTGCAAAGGAAAATCAGCTTTTCTGAAATAGCACCATTTATCAAAGTTGATGTTTACGTTACGAAAGGGTTAATTCTTATACAATGCATATCATGTGATAGAGATATGTCTTGGCAACCTCTGACAGCCAGCAAACATTCTCAAGTAGTACAGGCAGCCTGTAACTCACATTTTTCTTCCGGTGGGTCAGATTTTAAGCAACCCCCGATTTCCATGACCTTTTGACCTCTGGACAGCAAATTTGCATAATAATCAGATAATTACATATTGTCACATGTAGAGTGAATAAAAACAAATATTTTGAATGGTAGTTTGCAGTTATATCATGTATGGTTGTGGCGTTATAAGCATTTTAGTTTCCCCTACCACAAATTTTTGGTCGCCTCATGAACGCAAAAGCTTGATATTGTGACGTCATTTTCTCAAATCCGACCAGGCTCCCAGATGTCCACCCTCGCTTTTTTGATGTCCCACATGGTCTACTTCAATAATATGAAGAGAAACTTAGGGCACATAAAAGTCACACAGAAACCACCCCAGCCCATGGACTACATGGTGTTAATCCAATGCCACGACAGATGCTTGAACTCGGGACCATAAAGACCATCAAGCCAACCACCTTAACTGTAAAGCCAACACCAGACTTACACACCTTATTGATATACCTCTTCACACAATCCTCCCATCTCAACCGAAGTCCACCTGTTTTCCTCTTACCTTGCTCAGTCAAACTATCCGCTATCTTTGCCATTCTCTCTTCCCCCATCTGCACCACGTGTCCAGCCCATCTCAGCTGGCATTTCACCAATCTCCCCGTCAAACTCATCTGCACACCAATCTCCTCCCTCAGTTCATCCCTCCTCTTTCTATCCACCCCCTTCACTCCCACAATCCTCCTCACCGAGTTGTTCTTGCAAACCTGCAGCCTCTGTTGTTATGTCTCTGTCAGTGCCACCGTTTCCAGACCGTGAAGGTAGGCTGGCATGACACACGGCATCAGAACTTTCCCTTTCAATCTCATTGACATCTTTCTGTCTGCTATTACTCCCTCTACCCTCATAAACACATTCTCACCCACCTGGATCATCCTCTGCACCTACTGTATGCTTCCGACTTACCATCACTGTTGAGCCTTGTGTTGCCTTAACGGTTCCTAGATTATGCTCAATAAATTTCATCATGATCGGATGAAGTTTTGTACTTGTCGAATTATGACGTCATAATGGAGGCACCTATGACATCATCATTAACATATTTTATTCCCCATGGAGAGTTCTTTACAATGAGCCATGTCTCAATTTTTTATATTCAGCGCTTTCGGAGATATATGGGTGCAAATTTTTTCGGTTTTTCCAAGATGGCGGCCAAACCACGTGACTTATGACGTCATAATTATGATTATAAAATTCTACAGGTGGAGTTGCACCTTCAGTGAAAATTTCCTGTCAATCGGACCAACGGTTGCAGAGAAAATCATATTTATTCTGTGCGGAGAAACATACAAACGAAAAAATCACTCAGAGCGACACTTGGCAAAACAGTACAAAGTAGAATGCCACTCAGTGGAGCATACTTTTGACCTCAAAAAAATTTGTGGTTGAATTAAATTCGCTGATATGAAAATCTAATTCAAATTTCAAGTGAATCGGATGAAAATTGAGGATTTTAGAAATTTGAAAAAAGTGTTTGACCTTTGACCTATTTTGACCTTTTGGCTTATGCTGATCTCAAAAATAGTTGTTGGTTGAATTCAGTTAACTGATATGTAAATCCCATTCAAATTTCAAGTGAATCAGATGAAAATTGTGGATTTTAGAAATTTGAAATTGTTGTTGACCTTTGACCTATGTTGATCTTTTGACCCCAAAAATATATAGGATTTTGCCGGACTACGAACTCTACCATTTGGTGAAGTTTCATGAAGATCGGTTTAAAATTGTGACCTGTAGGCAAGTTTAAGTTTGTGGACAGACAAACACACAAACAAAGACACAAACACACAAAGCAGTGATCAACACAGTTGCAAAAAAAACAAAAAAAAATTTGCCAAGTAACAAATGGACTCAAATGCAACACCTCTTCAAGCGAGGGTAACAAGAGTATATTAACACAAACAGATTATGTATATTAATCGAGGTAATACAATCAAGCCATCTCGCAGAGTACGATTTCTCAATCTTACCAGCATGAACCATTGTCTGGCTTCAGCTCACAGCAGGACAAGTCTCGCACGAACATCCGCGCGCGGTGAGAACTTAAATAGCCTCAAGTCCCTGGAGGTCGATACCTTCAATTGCTCTTCTTCTTCACAATCACCACAGAACAACACACTTCGACGTCATCAAAAAAGGAAATATACACCATAATCCCTTGTGAGCGACGCCATCCTCCCCTGCAGACACGAGTTTGAGTGGAAAGTGATTTCTGCAATTCGGCAAAATAACAGGATTCAAGTTGAAATGTCACTTCTTCAGGTTGGGGTAAAAAGGTACTTTTATTACTCTCCTGTTGGGTCTCCCATTGCTATGGAAGTCTCAGACATCAGGTCTGTTGTTGGGCCATGGGCTGGTGTTATGAAATGTCTGATGTTACCATGTTAACCCTTGATATCACTTTCATGGGGGTGGACGTGCTTCTTTTTCTCCATGGAGCGATATAAAGGTGGTTGCTAAGCAAGATACTGTTGCTAGACAACAGAACCCAAAAACAGCAAAGAGATGAAGAGGATTTTCCAGAGAGTCGGAGAGATCATTGATGAAGCCCAGAAAAAGCACAGGGCCCAGAACACAACCTTGGGGAACTCCAGCCTGAACAGGAAGGGGAGATGAGAGAAACCCATTCAGGGCCACACGTTGACTAGGACCAGAGAGGAAGTCCGCAAGCCATGCGTGGAGATTTCCATGGATACCATAGGAGCTGAGTTTGGTGAGCAGAGCGGGGTGCCAGACTGTATCGAAGGCACGTGATATGTCAATGGAGACAGCTCTAATTTCCTGTTTGGCATTGAGAACCTCCATCCATTGTTGAGAAAGCAGAAGCAACATGTCCAGGGTAGAATGGCCTGGTCTGAATCCAAATTGATGATCAGAGATCAAGCCATTGGAGAAGAGGAAGGATTTGATATCTGAAGTGATGATGGATTCCATGACCTTGCTGATTATTGGGAGAAGGCTGATTGGTCTGTAGTTGCAAGGATCTGTTTTTGCACCTTTTTGTGTAAAGCGGTAATGTTTGCTGATTTCCAAGATGCTGGCAGATGACCTTGAGCAAAAGAGAGGGTGAATAGAACAGAGAGAGGGTGAATAGAGCGGCAGAGCAGGATTTTAGGACCCGTGCGCTGATGCCGTCTGGTCCAGTTGCAGAATCAGAGTCGAGGTTTGACAAAAACTTCTCCACCTTGTCAGGAGAGAAGGACAAAAAGTCCAGGAGCAGCTGGGTACGACTGGGTACGGTGGGTACAGAGAGAGATGGGTTTGGGACACAAGATTTTGAGGCAAACACAGAGTTGAGGCATTCAGCTTTGTCACTTGTGGTGTCAGCTGTGTAGCCATTTGTGGTAAGGGAGGGGAAGGAATTGGAACAAACACCAGAAACAGATTTGACCAGATGCCACCAGGATTTGGAAGAAGGTGGCACGTTTGAGAGTTCAGTCTTGAGAGTAGACAGACAGTGTTTCTTGGCACTCCTGAGGGTTCCAAACTTTGTGGACAAGCACACACTTGTTCCAAGCTTTGTGAAAGGAATTGAGATTGCCTTTGGTTGGATTGGCCTTGCAAGAGGCAAAGGCAAGTTGTTTCAGGACAACTGCCTTACCACAAGAGTGGGATAACGGAGAAGCGAGTAACCAGGAAATCCATAATTTGGGTTTCAGAAGGGTGTTGTTGTTATCTCCATAATTTGGGATTCAGAAGGTCGAACGGAGCCCTCCCAGTTCTCAAAGTATCCACCTCCGTGTGTGTGTGTGTGTGTGTGTGTGTGTGTGTGTGTGTGTATACACGAGTGTGTGCCCGTTTATGCATGTATGTTTGTGTGTAAGTTGTTGTTGGTTGTTGCTGTCTCCACATGTTGGTGGGCTTCAAGAGATGGAACAGAAACCAAACAGGTCTCAAAGTATCCACCTCCATTGTGTTTGTGTGTTTATGTGGTATTTGTGTATCTAATATGTAATATATATATATATATACGAGATGGTATTCCCAGAGGAGATCTGTGTGACAAGGTTGCGGCCTGACATTGTCATTTGGTCAAGTGCAACAAGACAGGTCATCTTAGGGGAGTTGTCGGTACCTTGGGAAGAGAACATGGAGGAGGTGCACGAGAGGAAGAGAGGAAAGTACAGTGAGCTGGAGGCAGAGTGCTGGGAGAAGGGTTGGCGCGTTTCGTGTCAGCCATTTGAGGTGGGGTGTAGAGGGTATATTGGCAATTCCTCTTTCTGCATTTCTTGCTAGGCTGGGAGTGTGTGGGACAGAAAGGAGGATGTGTGACAAGGTGGCCCAGGTTGCCTTGAAAGGCTCATTTTGGATATGGAGGAAGTTTATGGAGGCACGTCGAACGGTGTAGGTTGGTTGTGTGTGTGTGTGTGTGTGTGTGTGTGTGTGTGTATGTGTGTGTGTGTGTGTGTGTGTGTGTGTGTGTGTGTGTGTGTGTGTGTGTGTGCGTGCGTGTTTTTTTTTTTGTTTATTTGTTTTTGTTAACATTATTACTTCTTATTTTGTGTATATGAGTGAGTGGGTGAGGGTGTGTGTTTTTGCATTAATTAATTTTTGCATGAGTGTGTGTTTTTGTGTGTTGAGTGGTGTATGATGTAATGGCAGGTGGTTGTTTGGTTGGTGTTCTGTATGTATGTGTGTGTATGAGTAGGTGATAAATGTTGCTTCTGGGACACCTCCGTTTAACATGGGAAATCCCTATCTAATGTCATTTACCCCATTGTCTTTTTCAAAAATCATAAACACCTCTATTTCTCCCTCTATGAACTGAAAATCCTTCTCACCTTATGAACCTATAATCCTTCTCGCCTTATGAACCTATAATCCTTCTCACCTTATGAACCTATAATCCTTCTAGCCTTATGAACCTATGATTTTCTTCCTTTATGAATCTATAATCCTTCTAGCCTTATGAACCTATGATCCTTCTCACTTACATGTAATTTTTACCCTATTCCCCCCACTAGCCCCTTAATGTAGTTCCTTAGACCACTCTGTAGTCTGGCTCATACTTGGTTCTATCATTTATGGTGAAACATTGCATCATCTTTTGTTGAGCCAGTTGCCAACGTGGCACAGGAAATGACAGCCTTGCCAATGACTCAGCCTTGCCTATAAAGGCTCTAACCACACCTTGCTTTTTTAAACACACGTTATGTTTCTCTGGAGGATGGAGGATGAAGCTTTATCAGAAGACAGGTAAGTTTTTTTGTTCTCACGATTAATTATTCATTGTCTTATATGGAACATCATTAACATCCTCTCAATAATTATTGTTTTTTCTCTTTTACAGTATATCTTTATCAAACCTGGTGATTGATGTTGAAAATTAAATCATTGATTTTCACCAACAAAGGGAGAAGTTAAATAAAAACTTTTACAGAATTCACTGAAGTTCGGAGGGGTCTTCATAATGAGATGGTTGAGTGTTTAGAAAGCCTCTCTCACCCGTTAATATTATCCAAGGTTGTCTCAACAGAACCAATGACTGACAACGAATTAAACACCTTGTTTGAAATTCTATGCGAGAGGTAAGAGATATAATTAATTATTCACAAACTTCAATCCATTAATTTTCTCCTTTTTATCAAAGTTGGTGGTTGAATAACTGTGTGTTAAAGGTGCTGTGTGGTAAAGTGAGCTGTGTGTTATTTCCTTTAACTAACTGTTTTATTCCAGCATGAAAAGCCAACCAAGCAACATGACGGTAGTAGTGTAATAATGTTGCTTCTGGGACACCTCCGTTTAACATGGGAAATCCCTATCTAATGTCATTTACCCCCTTGTCTTTTTCAAAAATCATAAACACCTCTATTTCTCCCACCCTCATCTTTATGAACCTTTTGTCTGTAGTACCTATCCTTAATGTTGTTCATTAGACCACTCAAACACTACAAATATTTGTTTTCTCTTATAGACCTATCATCCTTCTTCTACATATCATCTGGCAGATTAATCTTTGACCCACTCAAACATTGACCCATTCACTTCCATATTAATTCTTTCCCTCCCTCATTGCCCCTAAACACCTATATTTCTCTCACCCTGTTCTTTACGAACCTTCTAACCTTTTGACATGTTATCCTTATTCATTAGACCACTTAAACACCTGTGATCCTTCTGACCTCATGGACCTTTTAACCTTTTACTCTTAATATCATCTGGTGAATATAACCCACTCAAACAACGACCCTACAAATATTTGTTTATGCGTGGGAAATAATTTAATTCTCCTACAACTCTCTTCACCATCTAATATATTAACAAAAAATATGTTTGAGTTTGGTTCTTTATTAAGATATTTTAACTGAGCTAAGATAAAATGGTAAACCTCCCTCAATGTTCTTGCTTGAGCGCCTCCAGTGCCACATACCATTTTTTTGGTAAGCTCCGCCCACTTTTTGGTAAACCACGCCCATTTTTACTAAGCCCCGCCCACTTTTTGTTAAGCCACGCCCACTTTTTACTAAGCCCCGCCCACTTTTGCTAAGCTCCTCCCACTTTTGCTAAGTCCCACCCACTTTATAAACTCTTCAGCATTGTATCATTTCCAGGTAATACATTACATCATTTTCAGGGAATTTCCATCACATCATTTCCAGTTAAGACACGCCCAGGGAATTTCCACAGGAAATGACACACCCAGTCCTTATAAAAGGCACCGACCACACAGGCTTTTTCAAACACGCTTTCTGCTTCACTTGAGAATGGACTACTATGCCGAAATGGAATGGGATAACTTTGCTATTCCATGGAGTCCTACTACCTGTGTAGAACTCAACCTTCAGATTGATGAACTGGACTCGAACCTCTTATCAATGGAGGTAAGTTTGTTTATTTATTTATTTATTTAATTTTTTTTTTTTTTTTTTTTTTAAGATGAGACTCGTGTAAGAGTTAACAAAGTTTATTTTAATATTCATAGAGCTTGATTTATACAAATAAAAAATATTGTATTAAATTAATACATTGTTATTTTCTTTCACAGGAAATTGTATCTGAGATACGAAATGAAAATTCTGCTTTTAACACAACTTGGGATGAAGTTATTTTTTTGTTTGAAGACATTTTGAACAACCAAGACCCCCAGAACGAGTTCTACCTTGATGACCCAGCCAAAGAGTTATACCTTGGAGATCCACAAAATCCTGAAAAAGAGTTTTACCATGATGATACTTGTTGTGAGTTATCAAAACAAAACCCACTGAACAAGTTCTACCTTGATGAGCCAGAATACAAGTCATACATTGGAGACCCACAAATTTCTGAAAATTGGGAAAGGAGAGTTCTCCCTGATGGTCCGCAGTTATACTATGTGAGACACATCATAGAAACCCTAAAAAATTGGGCAAGGAGAGTTCTCCCTGATGGTCCGCAGTTATACTATGTGAGACACATCATACAAACCCTAAAAAATTGTGAAATGGGAATTCTCCCTGATGGTCCGCAGTTATACTATGTGAGACACATCATAGAAACCCTAAAAAATTGGGAAAGGGAAGTTTTCCCTGATGGTCCGCAGTTATACTATGTGAGACTTATCACGGAAACCCCCAATATTTCTGAAAATTGTGGTTTTACTTGGGGACTTGGAAAGATGGTTATATTTTTGGAGACTCGGAATGGGGGTTTTGTTTTGATGACTCGGAATGTGATACCTATCTTGGAGGCTCAACAGGAATGTGGTTATACCTTGGGAACTTGGAAAGTTGGTTTTATTTTGGAGACTCTACCTGTGGGGTTCCTCTTGGAGACTCTTTGGATTCTAAAGCAATGAACAATGTTCTTTATTTAATGACGCTTGATTTAAGCAATATCAAGAAAGTTCGAGGAAGAAAATGCTGGAAAATTCTTTCTTCCCATTTCTACTTCTTCAAACTTAAAAGCCTTGAAAGACAGAATTGGAGGAAGAGGAAAAAAAGAAAAGAAATACGTATTTAAAAAAGAAGAAAAGAAAGATTATGTTAGGGTTTGGGTGGGATTTTGAATGTGAGGGTTAGGGATGGGGTTGGGTTAGGGTTGGGATTTTGAATGTGAGGGTTAGGGTTGGGGTTGGGTTAGGGATGGGGTTGGGTTAGGGATGGGGTTGGGTTAGGGATGGGTTGGGTTAGGGTTGGGATTTTGAATGTGAGGGTTAGGGTTGGGGTTGGGTTAGGGATGGGATTGGGTTAGGGTTGGGATTTTGAATGTGAGGGTTAGGGATGGGTTGGGTTAGGGATGGGGTTGGGTTAGGGATGGGGTTGGGTTAGGGTTGGGGTTGGGTTAGGGATGGGGTTGGGTTAGGGATAGGGATGGGGTTGGGTTAGGGATGGGGTTGGGTTAGGGATGGGGTTGGGTTAGGGATGGGGTTGGGTTAGGGATGGGTTGGGTTAGGGATGGGTTTGGGTTAGGGATGGGGTTGGGTTAGGGCTTGGGTTGGGTTAGGGTTTGTATATTATTATGACTCACTCGCACATACACACACACACAAAAGTTAAGCCCCAACTAAAAAGTTGTGGGATTCTGTGTTTGGGGTTCACAGATTTAAAAACGTATCCCCATTATACACACACAAAAGTTAAGCCCCAACTAAAAAGTTGTGGGATTCTGTGTTTGGGGTTCACAGATTTAAAAACGTATCCCCATTATACACACACAAAAGTTAAGCCCCAACTAAAAAGTTGTGGGATTCTGTGTTTGGGGTTCACAGATTTATAAACGTATCCCCATTATACACACACAAAAGTTAAGCCCCAACTAAAAAGTTGTGGGATTCTGTGTTTGGGGTTCACAGATTTAAAAACGTATCCCCATTATACACACACAAAAGTTAAGCCCCAACTAAAAAGTTGTGGGATTCTGTGTTTGGGGTTCACAGATTTAAAAACGTATCCCCATTATACACACACAAAAGTTAAGCCCCAACTAAAAAGTTGTGGGATTCTGTGTTTGGGGTTCACAGATTTAAAAACGTATCCCCATTATACACACACAAAAGTTAAGCCCCAACTAAAAAGTTGTGGGATTCTGTGTTTGGGGTTCACAGATTTAAAAACGTATCCCCATTACATTTTATTTATTTATTTATTATTTTCAAGGGTATTATCTGCTTACTTGTGTTTTTTGTAATTCTTGTGAGTAAAATGAACCCAAGATTTCTTCTCCATTTAAATCATATAATTTGTAGGTCCAAGGGACTGTATCCATTACATCAATGATTTTAAATAATTCACGAGTCCATTTTTGTGTATAACCTTTCTCAAAATGACTTTTCCATTTGTATATTCTTACAATATCACCAACTTTAAACTTGGGCTTTCTCAAATTAATCTCCTTTTCATATTCTAATTTTGTAAATGTTTCTGATGGTTTTGATTGTGTTGATGAATGAACTGTATTATTGTAATTATCTACAATATCCTGAATTAAATACACCCATTTTTGAGAACCGAGTTGTGTGAATTTTTTATATAATTTCTCTTTTAAAGTACGATTAAAACGCTCAATAACAACTGCCTTTCCTTCATTAAAGGTGCTGTATAATTTAATACCCTTCCCCTTAAGAAATTTCATGAATATTTTGTTATAGAACTCTGTTCCCTCATCAGTCCATAACTTCTTTGGTTTCCTTTTATCCCGATCAAATATTAGCTTAAAGGCTAACATTAAAGTATCACCCCTTTTATTTTTTAAAGGGACAACCCAGGCAAATCTACTCCTCAAATCAATAACGGTTAAAGCATACCTGTATCCCCTGTCATTATTCAATTCAATTAAATCAGCGGACCATATGTGGTCAGTGTATTTAGAATAAACCTTCCTTCTTTTAAACTTTGTGATTATAGGTTTGTGTAATTCTTCAGCCAAAAGCTCCTCAGTCTTGATGGCATCATTAGAGCCTAATAGTTTTTTGAGGAATAACCAAGACCAAGTTTCAATTTAGCATTTATCAAATTTCTCACAATAAACCTATCAACTTTCTCTCTCAACGTTGGATTTTGTATCAAAGACAAATTATACAACATTTCGCTGTCGGCTTTATGTTTTTCAGTCAACGTAGTGGTTTTCCCATAAGCAATATCATGCTTCATACACACTTCGTCAACCCTATTTGTAGGTTTAGACCAAGGTTTAGGATTGTCAGCCTCATCTAATCTTTTATCCAAGTTTGTTCCTGGACCACAGAAAGAATACCCTGGAAGGTGTAATTCCCCTGGAATTCCAGTTGTTGTAAATTTACTTCCTGACAGAAACTTTTGTATGTCTCCTCCTCTTTTAGGAGAGATGAATTGGCACTTTTTAGAGCCACATACTTGACATATTCCTTTTTGATAAACTCTATTATTTTTAGCTTTAACATAAGAGATATTTTTAGATTTAGTTTTCTTTTTACATTTGAGACAATAACTCATATTTATTTATCAGAAAAATTCCGACAGAGTATCAAAACCTTTTTGGTTTTCAACATATACATTTCAATCTTTATTTTTAAAACATAAAGAATCCTAAGGAATGCCTTCACTCTCTCCTCCATTTATTTACAAATAAAAACTAACTAAAGTCAATGACACCAACATCATCAATCACATAATCTTTTCCTTCTTCTTCTTCTTCTTCTTCACCACTTTCTCGTTTAAATCTCCTCCCTGAAATTGAAGACATTGACGTTCTTATTTTTGAAACCATTATCTTCATAAGAGTTGTTAATTCTTTAATTTCCTCTTCGGTGCGTTGAGATTGATTTATTTGCTTTAATACACTCAATCTTTTATGAATCTCAGTGATTTCCATCTTTTTATATTTTTCCTCCCTCTCTCTTTGCTCCCTCTCCTCCTCCTCCATTTTCTCCCTCTCCTCCTTCTCCTTTTTCTCCCTTTTCTCCCTTTCCTCCTTCTCCCTTTTCTCCCTTTCCTCCTTCTCCTTTTTCTCCCTCTCCTCCTTCTCCTCCTTTTTCTCCCTCTCCTCCTTCTCCTCCCTCTCCCTTTCCTCCTTCTCCTTTTTCTCTCTTTCCTCCTTCTCTTCTTCAACTCCTTCCTCATCCCTTGCTACCCTTGAGTTTGAACCCCAAAGAATATTATACATATACTCATCTGGATTTTGAGATATTCTTGTATCTATAATTATTTTTCTCATAATAGGATACCAATAAGATTTGTTGACGATTTCTAAAAGAGTTTTATATTTCATAACTTTGAGAAGTTCATTTTTATTTAATATTTTAAACAAGTCTCTATTTGTGGGTTTAACAATATCAGTATAAGGCCAGTTTTTTATGACAAAATTCCCATGTATATGCTCCAAATCATAAGGTATGTAATACCGAGCACCCTTTTCTTGTAGGTATCCTTGAATACAAAAATTATAATTCTCTTGTAGTCTTCTTCCTGCCATTTATGTATCAGAAATATATGTGAGATTAATATTATGACAGGTAATACCACCCCATCTTCCCACTACCAAATCGGTTTGTATTCCTCGGCTTTCTATCCTTATCTCATTACCTTCCTTCTTTGTCATGCGAACCATCGCTATACTATCATATATTTTTATTTTCTTAAAATCACGTATTTGTTGTTTACCAATTGTACTTCCACATAAATCCTTATCTTCACCAAGTGGATAATATTCTTCTTTACGAGACTGATTTAAATCATGTAGGTCTTCTATGTTTATTGAAAAAGACCAATTATACCCTAAATCAGGCATATCATACCCCCATTTATTAATTCGCATATTAACTAAATGTCCTTCTTTATAAAATTTAATTGTAAGCAGGTAGTTAAATTCAATGAGGAAAGGTGTATGGTCAGTATAACCAGGTGTTGTGGTTGTAAATTTTACTTGTTTCACAAAACGTGCTGTTTTCTTTAAAGATATATATTGTGATAAATCACTGAATCTAATCAAGTCATTCGCATCTGTAGGGTTTGGATAATTGATTAATTTATAAGTATTCTTCATATTAATATTTTTACTTACACTATATTTTTGTCGTTCAGCCTGTGCCTTTGTATAATAATTTGATAAATCAATATCCTGAGAGGATTTTCCAAAGATAGAACCATCTTTTCCAACATAGGTCATTTATATTAGATAAAAAATGATATCATAAAAATTTTCATTATTGTTGAGTTGAAATAATACATATAAACATAATTGGCCACAACATTTAGAATTAATTTCTTGAACTTGGAATGTTTGATAAACACCATTCTGTAAGAATTGTATTACTTCAACAGGTGGTGGCATACCATAACTATCAAAATAATATTTATCCTGACTATTATGAATACAAACCCAATGAGAACCATTCTGTGTGTCTAAATTCATAATAATATTCTTTGTATTCTTATTTATATGTGTTAATTCATCTCTCATACAAATAACCACATTATCAATTTTTAGTGTTTTACAATACTTAGCTAGTTCTATATTTGACGTTGTATTCTTTCCAAATTGTTTAAACCATTTATCCATTTATTTATGAGAAAGATACAATCCATTACCCCGTTTAGTTAGTTTAACACCCGCTTGAGCGATAGAGGAAAGCATATCTCCAATCAACAATCTAGCTTTATCAGGTAGACTTTCAAGTTTTTGAGCAAAATCTACAATTACACCACTTCCACTAATTTGTTTCTCCAACTCCTTGTTATGTCTTTCCAATTCTTTTTGAGCTTTTAGTTGTGCCTTCCTTTCGTTAGCAGTTTTTACCGCTGCTGAAATACCACCAGTCAATGCTCCCGCCGCACTTAAACCAGCAAATAAAGGAATTAGAAACGGGAGAAATCCTCCTCTTGACTCGTCTATTGAATATTTCTTTAACATAGGTTTCGTCATTTTAATTTTAAGTGATCCAACATCATTTAGTGTTTTTACTTGTGTGTGTGTGAGTAAAACATCAATTCTTACAGCTCCTTTTCTTTGAATTGTATTAACATTAATAATACAAGGCTTTTGATTTTGAATACAAGATGTTAATTTATTAAGATTGATTTGATTAACATATACCCCAACCATTTATTTATGAGAAAAAACCTATGTGATATTAATCATAACACCATTATCTGTATTAATCTGTAATTCTGTTTCCTCCAAAAGCAAACAATATGCATTAACCTCTTCACTCTCCCCTCTTTCAATGTATAGAGAAGTATCCACTCGATTAGACTTTATAGTTTCCTTTTGAGAACTCAGGTCAATTGCGTAGATTGTATAAAGTTTTTGAAACGCAACCATATCCAAAATAGGATCATTATTACCATTACTTTCACACACCTTTTGGTAGGACTTGTAGGCTTCCGCATAATCATTTTTTTCCCAATCAATTTCCAATCTATCTCGCGGATAAAATGTGCCATCAAGAGAAACCCGAAGTTGTTTCACCTTTGCATTATCACTCAGGGCATTATTCTTATTAGTACCGTCCTCTCCATCTGGTTTTTTTAAAATGAGCCAGAGGTATCGTGGCTTTCCTTGAAGAACACCTAAATTCCAAGTGTAGGTAGTGTGTTCCAGTTTAACGTGTTGACATCTTCTTTTAAGGTATGATACATTTAGCGGTTTCTTTGAGTTAAGTCTTCTATTTAACATCTCTTCCGTTTTAAGATTAGGAGTATATTCACTGATATACCAACACAAATCATTAATAACAAATTTATTATTTTCTCCAAAAGCATTTTCATCCCCAAAAAGCAATCTATTTACATTATCATTCCTTTGTAGTTGAAATCTAATTTTAAGCCCATACAAAACTTTATCATAATCACAAAATCCAAATATACCTTTCAGAGGTACTGCTACGGTAAAACTATTCTCAGCTTTTGCGTCATCATTATACATTGACTTCCTTTGACTATAACCAGGGTCTGCGTTTGTACCCGTTGACATATCAGGAATAAAACCCTCAACAGCTCCCTTACCCATTCTATCACTAAACGAATATAGTGTAAATTTCATCATTTCAGATGTAGCAGAGACATAATCAACCGCTTCAACCTCTTGTGTTCCAATATACAGGCGGACACTGTCAAACATTTTCCAGAAGAAATCATTTACGAGTGTAGCATTAGTATTATTCGCAGCCTTAGTGAATTTAAATTTACACAGCAAGAAACTATCAGCTATATTCAAGTAAGTTTGTTGATTATTTATTTCAAAACTTTTTGTTCCGTTTGAATTCCAGTCTGTTCCTGTTATAGCATTTACCTTAAAATAGTCTTCCTTTTTAGTGGAGTTTGAAATGATAATCGTATCATCCAAATCATAGATACTATCAATCGCTTCCATACTTGTATTTATATAGCATTAAAATTGTTGAAACCCTGACCCAAGTATTTTAATGATTTTTTGTCGTTCTTGTGAAGATAGTTGAGTTTTACCTTTTTTTATTTCTTTGATTGCTTGTAATTTATGAGACTCCTTTTGAGCATCTTTTATACTCTTTATAGCACCCGCAACGGAGCCCACGGCAGAAGCAGTTGAACCAATTAGGTCTTTATGTTTAAGGATGGTTGAACCAATACCCATTAGAGTATCAATTATCCCATCTCCTTTATTTCGAAATTGATGACCTACACCTCGTTGTCTCTTAGGTTTATAGTATCCTCTACCCACATACCTTGTATAGTCTGGTGAAAGGAACATGCCCTCCCCTGTAATTATTTTATATTTTCCCAACTCGTGTTTTCTTACAATAACCATTATTTATTTATTGAAAAACTTCACGTAGGTGAATTCTGATGGATATAATTTCATCATTAAAGGATATCATACGATTATCTTGGTCGGTTATCCTAAAATTTACTCTGTATATGGTTTTTCCTGACACAGGTAAATAGACAAGATTTTTTGGTTCCATATTAAATTTATAACCAATCGGGGTTGAGTATGCACTGAATGAAAATATTGTATTTGTTCTTATTCCATCGTTATAAGCACCATCAATCAAATCACAATGAATTAATACTGAATTTATACCGGAGGATATTTGGATAACATTATCACTGTAAAACGTCCCGTTATTTTCAATCTTTTTTGAAGAGAAACCCAATAGCTCTCTGAACGAATTTTCAATCGTGAAATCAACTTTATAATTATTTTTAAGTTTAATAGTTGATTTTGAAGTGTGTTTTTGAATATCTATTACAATATTTTTTGGTTCATCACCTTTTTCTTTCATAAGGCGAGAGACTTCTGAAGATATTTGAGAAATCTCGTAAGCTCCAGGTGAAACGGTTATAGTTTTATATCCACTTCCTGGATTATAACTAAACTTGTTGTTTTTCTCTGTGATATTAAAAAGGGTATTGTAAGTTTCCATTGACAACAAAGATGCCTCATATGAGGTAAGGGGGTCAAGTTGTAGTGGGTAAGGGAATGAAGCTGTGTAATCGCTCGTTGTGAAATTAAAACTAAGAATTGTGCTTCTCATCTTATTTAATATCTAATAAAATATCTTTGTATTGACATTTATTAATTATTTTCATGTTCATCAACTGATCTAAAATGGCTGAGGATTCATTAAAACAATTGTTGTTTCCAGCCTTCTTACTACCTAACAACAATAATAGCCTATTAACTAATTGTGATGGGTCATTTGGAAGAAAACTAACACCCGAACCAAGCTTACTTAAAGCATCAATAATATGTTTCTCCTTCTCATTCTTCTTACTTTTACCAGCAACAGAAACTCCATAATCAAGTGCATTTAGCAACTCAATATATACCCTATCTTCCTCTCTTTCCATATCAAGTGGTTCCTCAAAATATTTTGAACCGCTGAATCCGGGGTTTGTTAGAAGAAACATTAATCTTGGAGTTAATTTAACATTTGGTTGAGTAGAACTCAAGAACATCAATTCATCATTAAATATCAATACCTTTTCTTCCACAAGATGAAACACTGCTGGTTCTTCTGTTGGAATGAGACCTGCTCTGGTTTTTGAACCCGCCGAATATTCATTGTTTTGAAGAGCTTCCACAACATAATTAGGGGGTTGATTTACCTCCTCAAGTTTCCGAAATAATCCCTCGTCATCATATTCTAATTCACCAAGTTCTTGTTTTGTTATCTGACTAAAATCTTTGAGCATTTGAAGTTTTTTCGGAGTAAATTCTACCGTGGGAACTGTAGGGTGTTGAGTTTTCAAAAGTGGTTTAAAGAATTTCTCTTGTTTTCTTTCAAAGGCTTCTTCACCAGTTAGTTTCTGTCTCCGTTTCTTCTTTATCTCTTCCTGTTGTTTAACAACTTTTGAAACTAATTGTTGATGTTCCTTAAACTTTCTTTCTCTTTCTTCAGTATTCATTTTCTGTATTTATTTATTGAAAAATATCATTTAGTATCTCATCTTGTTTCACAACAATATATTTATATTTTCCAATCGTGTGTTTCATATAATTTTCAAATTCTTTTTTACTACATAACGTAGAGCAATTATCTCTCCAAAAATTATTTACATCTATTGAATTTAACTTAAATAAAATAAAAGTATTGGCATTGTTTCTTATTGAGCGTCGAGGGAGTTGAAAATATGATTGACTAAGATATATACAATTACAAGAAGAATGTCTCCCTCTTGTATAGTAGCTATCCATTACTGTTTGGTTTCTCTCATTAACACAATCATCAAAGATGACAAGGTTCTTTTTTGATTTATCTAAATCTTGAGGTGAAGGTATATCATCCGTATTATCACTGAGAATACAAGTTATGGGTTTCGATTTTGATTTCTGTGTATCACAAAATAATTGTATTATATCATCAATATTATAATCATTTAGTTTGTTTTGAAGTTTAAATAAACCGATAATGTCTTCCTTTTTAAGACCCGCATTAAAACCCTGTGAGAGTAGTTGATACTCGGGTTGAAAACTTGACTTTGTAAAAATTATTAAATTATCATAATCTAAAAAATTAGAACCAAGGAGCATCTTTAAAAGTAAACAGGTTTTTCCACATCCGCTTGAACCAACTATTAGACATCTCAATGAATTTGGAATGTTTTTATGGTTATTAAATTTTATCTTATTTTCCCAAACGGGTAAAAAATCATTCATTTATATATTTGGAAAACAAGTTATCCAACTTTTTTTGAGCTATTTGAGAAACTCTATATTTTATCCTGAGTTCGGGTTTAATTTCAAAATAATCCATTATTTTATTTATATAGTATCTTGTATTAACATTTCCATTAAAATTATTTTGAATAATAAATATCATTAAACCCTTATACATTTCCTCAATACAATTAGTCTCTTCCCTTGAAAGAAATGGTGTATTATCATCACAATACTTAACATTCATCTCTCTTATTAATCTTGTAAAGTAATTCATTTTTGGTTCTAATTTAAAAGAGTTATATATTTTTTTATATTTCTTATTATCATTAATTAAAATTAAATCACAGAAAATACATTGTTTATATGAATCCTCATCATTAAGCCCCACTCTATCACAAGCCGGACAATTCTCTAATTTATCATATGGAGAGTCTGGAAATTCTAAATATCCTTCAGAACTTATCATATTTATGTGGTAAATTTTTACTTAAACTAAACGCAAGTTTATTCATTAATAAATACAATGTTTCAAAGCACAAAAGACAAATTTCAATCAATCTCTACTTCGGTGGAAGATATAGAAAAATATGTCAAAGATGTTAAATTGAACAAAGATAAATATGGAAATTTTTGGGTAAAACCAGTTATGGAAAATAACATGAGCCCCTCTATTTCATTTAAAGGAAGAGCTCTAACTATACCTGGAAAGACATCCATTAAAGTAAATCTAACAAAAGTTTCTCCTCTACTCCTGGCAATTTATTCAAAGCTTGAAAAAGTGATTGACCACGATACTTTGAAAAAGAATGATAAGACCATTAATAATTCTAGAGGAGACATTTGTATTTTCTTTAATAATCCAAAGGGTGTAGATCTAAGTAAAATGAATGATGTTAATATTTCTGGTGAAATGTCATTTCGTTCTATGATAGTTAGAGATTATTTAAAGATAACTTTTGATATAAAAATTGTAGAGATTGAATCTGTTAATGAAAGAAAGTATATAGATATTGATGGGAATATTTTTCTTGCTAATTAAATATGAGTCAATACAGCAGTGAAGATTTTACTATTTCATTGAACTCAGACGATAGTGATGATAGTATTTCATTGAACTTGGACGATGGTGATGATAGTATTTCATTGAACACAGATGATAGTTATGATACTAATAGTTTGTGCTCAAATGATAGTTATGAGAGTAGCTTTATTGATGACTCTGAGTATGATTCTGAGTATTCATGTGATAGTTATGACTTAGATGATTCTGAGTGAAAAAGTGTTTTAGTTTAAGCACAGCGATATATATAAAACGGAGCTGTAAAGCTCAAAAGTGTTTTATTTTAAGCACAGTGATATATATAAAACACCACGTTTTCTCACGCTATAAATATGGTTTATTGTGATACTTGCGAGAAGGAAGTAAAATATTATAAACAACATATTCTCACCGCAAAACATACATACAACATTTTAAACAAACTTTCCCCTCTTCCACCTGAAACAAAACACTGTTCTACATGTAATAAAAATATCCTCAAGAAAGGCTTCAAAATACATCTTAAAACAAATCTACATTTATCAAATTTTATCACAACTAAAAACTCTGATGGAGCATTCAAAGGACATATTAAAATAAGAGTCTTTAACTTCAAACCTCCTGAACCAGAGTCTATAGTTGATGCTGTAGAAATAGTTAAACCTGCTGTTCAAACGTTGATTGAAAAAACACTAAAGGAAATGAAACCACTTAAATTTTATATGGGAGTAAAATTAGAAATGACAAAGGATGAAGGAGTTATAGATGCACCATACATGAGAACTGAGCCACACTTTATATCTTCATATCAAGATTTTAAAACATCAGGAGTCTATGATGAACTTATTAAACAAGAGCAAGATGTGGATAATTCAATCGTAGGAAGTGGATTCAATATAGGAAAAATTATTTACATAGACATTCATATTCTTAAATCAGATCCTCTAAAAGCTTCTTCTTACATTGATTTACCCAGTGTTATCAAAAATAGAAAAGCAGTTATCAATATCAAAAATAAAGACAATAAATGTTTTCTCTGGTCTATTTTAGCACACTTACATCCTCCACATTTTCATGATGAAAGAGTATCTCATTATAAAAAATATGAGAATACATTAAATACGAAAGATCTAAAGTTTCCGATGACTTTAAATGATATTCCTAAATTTGAAAAGATGAATAATTTATCAGTTAATGTTTATGGTCTAACAGAAACAAACAACATTCAGGTTTTAAAGCTTTCTGACAATTGTAAACAAACTCATATTAATCTTCTATATTTTAATTCAGACGAAAATTCACATTATACATACATCAAAGATATTGCTAAATTAATAAAACCACAAGTCTGTAAGAGAACAAATAAAATATATATTTGTTTGCGTTGTCTTAACTTCTTCAATTCACAAGAAAGATTAGATAAACATTCAAATTATTGTGGCGAACATAAATCAACGGTAATCAATATGCCTAAAGAAGGCTCAAAGATCACATTCAAAGATGAAAATAAAAAGATCAAACATCCATTTGTTATATATGCTGATTTTGAAAGTATTTTAGAAAAAATTGATACTGCTTCTCAAGATCCAAAAGAATCATACACAAATAAATATCAAAAACATACTCCTTGTGGTTTTTGTTATTATATCAAATCATCCGTTGGTGATAAATATAACAAGTTAGAGATGTATAGAGGCTCAAATACCCCAGAGGAGTTTGTGAAACGACTAGAAAAAGACTGTGTTCGATTAACCAAGATAATGAGAGAAACCAATAAACCAATGTCCTTAACAAGTAAAGAAAAAAGGGAATTTATAAAAAACAATGTCTGTCATATTTGTGAGGAGAAAATTGGTAAAGGTCTAAAGGTTAGAGACCATTGTCATCTCACTGGTAAATATAGAGGTCCGGCTCATCAAAGTTGTAATATTAATTATCAACTCCCCTCTTTCATTCCTGTCTTTCTTCATAACAACGCTCATTATGATACACATCTATTTATCAAGGAACTCTCAAAGACTTCTGGAAGTATCTCAGCAATTCCAAACACGGATCAGAAATACATTTCATTCACAAAAACAATTCACACATCTCCTATTACTCATATCAGATTTCTTGATACATTTAAATTCATGGCAAGTCCATTGGTTAACTTGGTTCAAAATCTAAAAGAGTTTCCATGTCTTTCAGAGTATTTTTTAGATAAAGATTTTCTAACACAAAAGGGAATTTACCCCTATGACTATATGGACTCATTTGAGAGATTCAATGAAACACAACTTCCTTCAAAAGAAAATTTCTATAACAAATTAAATAATAGTCATATATCTGATAAAGATTATGTACACGCACAAAATGTTTGGGAAAAATATAACATCAAGAATCTTGGCGAGTATCACGATTTGTATCTCAAAACTGATGTGCTTTTATTGGCCGATGTATTTGAAGCCTTTAGATCTGTTTGTCGCACTGGATATGGATTGGATCCTGCTCACTACTACACAGCACCTGGATTGGCCTGGAGTGCGATGTTGAAAATGACAAAACAAGATTTGGATTTGATAACCGATGTTGATATGCTTTTGATGATTGAAAAGGCAAAAAGAGGTGGGATTTCACAAGTCTGCTCGAGTAGATACGCAAAAGCAAATAACAAATATCTTCCAAATTATGATCCAACGAAAGAGAGTTCTTACTTGATGTACTATGACGCGAACAACCTGTATGGCTGGGCAATGTCTCAGGCTCTTCCTTATGGAAAACTTAGATGGGTAAAGGAAAAAGACTACAAAAACGTTTTACAAGATGTATGTATCTCTACACAAAAAGAATTGGATGAAGAAAAAGTTGGTTATTATTTTGAAATTGATTTAAAATATCCAGAGGAACTCCATAACCTACACAAAGATCTCCCATTTGCTTGTGAGAAAGCAAGTCCAAAGAAAGAATGGTTGAGTGATTATCAACGATCGTTTGATATAGGTGAATCAACAGAAAAATTACTTACTACATTATATAACAAGAAAAATTATGTTCTACACCAAAGAAATTTGCGACAATATTTATCAAAAGGTCTAAGAGTAGAGAAGATCCATAGGGTTCTAAAGTTCAATCAAAGTCATTGGTTAAAGGGGTACATTGATTTTAATACACAAAGAAGAACAGAGTCAAAAACAGATTTTGAGAAAGACTTTTATAAATTGATGAATAATGCGGTCTTTGGTAAGACTATGGAGAATGTGAGGAAAAGACAAAATATCAGACTATCAACATCTTGGGAACAAGCATCAAAATTAATTAATAGACCGAGTTTTACTCGAGCTGAGGTCTTTACTGAGAACTTTTGTGCGATCCATTTGATTAAAGAGAGTATTGAAATGAACAAACCTATTTATATTGGAACAACAATTCTTGATTTATCAAAGTCATTAATGTATGATTACTTTTATAATAACTTGAGGAAGAAATATCAGAATGATGTTAATCTACTTTATATGGATACAGATAGTTTTATTTTGAAAATTAATACCAACGATGTTTATTCAGACATGAAAAGAGACATTAATATCTATGACACGAGTAATTACAGTCCAGAGAGTGAGTTGTTCTCTTCTAAAAATAAAAAGGTGATTGGAAAGTTCAAGGATGAATTAGGAGGAAATGTTATGAGTGAATTTGTGGGATTGAGGTCAAAGGCTTATGCTTATAAATACATTGTGAATAACGTTGAAAAGACTGATAAGAAGTTAAAAGGTGTAAAGAAAAATGTTATTAAAGAAACAATAAACTTTAAGGATTATTATAACTGTTTAACAACAAAGAAAGAAGAGTTTAGAAAGATTAATGGAATAAGAAGTTATAAACATCAATTATATTCAGAAGAGATAAATAAGAAAGCATTGGGGGCTTTTGATGATAAGAGGTTTATTTTAGAAAATGGAATTGATAGTCTCCCTTATGGTTATATAAGTATATAAGTGATAAGATATATATATAAGTGATAAGATATATATAAGTGATAAGATATATATAAGTGATAAGTTAAAAAGGGGGGGGGGGGGGGGTTGGGGATTTTAACGGGCTACCGCCGCCTTTTTTACTATTATATAAATGATAGAACCAAGTATCAACCAGACTAAAGAGTGGAGGTGTAATCAACCTTGGTATATAAATGGAAAACATAATGAATGTGAAAAATATCAAATAGGTATAATTGAAAAGGCAACTGGTAAAAAAGTTCACAAAACAAATAAGAGAATTAATTTAAATACCGGTGAATTGGGTAAAAAAGATGGAAATATTTTTGAGTGGACGGAAAACTTTGATGGTTGTCAGGAAAATATATACTTTAATTTAAAAATGGTATGTGGCACTGGAGGCGCTCAAGCAAGAACATTGAGGGAGGTTTACCATTTTATCTTAGCTCAGTTAAAATATCTTAATAAAGAACCAAACTCAAACATATTTTTTGTTAATATATTAGATGGTGAAGAGAGTTGTAGGAGAATTAAATTATTTCCCACGCATAAACAAATATTTGTAGGGTCGTTGTTTGAGTGGGTTATATTCACCAGATGATATTAAGAGTAAAAGGTTCAAAGGTCCATGAGGTCAGAAGGATCACAGGTGTTTAAGTGGTCTAATGAATAAGGATAACATGTCAAAAGGTTAGAAGGTTCGTAAAGAACAGGGTGAGAGAAATATAGGTGTTTAGGGGCAATGAGGGAGGGAAAGAATTAATATGGAAGTGAATGGGTCAATGTTTGAGTGGGTCAAAGATTAATCTGCCAGATGATATGTAGAAGAAGGATGATAGGTCTATAAGAGAAAACAAATATTTGTAGTGTTTGAGTGGTCTAATGAACAACATTAAGGATAGGTACTACAGACAAAAGGTTCATAAAGATGAGGGTGGGAGAAATAGAGGTGTTTATGATTTTTGAAAAAGACAAGGGGGTAAATGACATTAGATAGGGATTTCCCATGTTAAACGGAGGTGTCCCAGAAGCAACATTATTACACTACTGACGTTTGATGAAACCCAGGGATTTCACAACTTCGACGACCGGAGGAGTTTCAACCAAATTCCTGCTCATGTGAGTTTAAAATTTTCATCTTACAATGTGTGTAGTATAAATGGAGTTTCTCATTTATGGTCTTAGACTGCCCTCGTGTGGTTTTGTGATGGCATGGCAGGCAAATACTGTGTTTGGTGAATTTAATTTAAAATCCTTTTTGTGCCTTGCAGACACAAAATAAATTGGTGAAGTCAACATGGGCGACAACATTATGTTGGATTGCCTTGGAAGAAACTGGATTTATGGGAGAAACTGAATTTATACCTCGTGAAAAATGTTTTATTATAATTTTTATGTTTTTAATGTTATTTAATAATTTTGATTTTATTACTGTATTTATACCACATGATACCTTGGAAGAAACTGAATTTATGGAAGAAACTGAATTTATACCTCGTGAAAAATGTTTTATTATAATTTTTATGTTTTTAATGTTATTTAATAATTTTGATTTTATTACTGTATTTATACCACATGATACCTTGGAAGAAACTGAATTTATGGAAGAAACTGAATTTATACCTCGTGAAAAATGTTTTATTATAATTTTTATGTTTTTAATGTTATTTCATCATTTTGATTTTATTCGCTTTGTCCAGAATTATTTAATTCTTAATTACAAAAAGAGAATAAAGGGAAAAAAGATGAGAAGGTGTGCCCCCACCCTTGATCCCCCCTCATCCCACCCCTCCCCTCCCCTCCCCTTGTGTGTGTGGGGAAGGTGGGGGTGAGATGAGGGGGGATCAAGGGTGGGGGCGCACAGGGGCGGGGGATGATGGGTGTGGTCTGTGTGGGTGTGGTCTGTGTGGGTGTGGTCTGTGTGGGTGTGGTCTGTGTGGGTGTGGGTGTGGTCTGTGTGGGCGGGGTCTGTGTGGGTGTGGTCTGTGTGGGCGGGGTCTGTGTGGGTGTGGTCTGTGTGGGCGGGGTCTGTGTGGGCGGGGTTTGTGGGTGGGGTCTGTGTGGGTGTGGCTTATGATTTTTTATTAATTTTTTTATTACTACTAATTAAATTAGGTAATCTGGGTGGATGAAAGTATGGATGGTTGTTGTTTAATGAATTATCAGTTTTGTTTTTTGTAATTCTTGTGAGTAAAATGAACCCAAGATTTCTTCCCAATTCATATCATATAATTTGTAAGTCCAAGGCATAGTATCCATTACATCAACGATTTTGAATAATTCATTAGTCCATCTCTTTGTATAACCTTTCTCAAAATGACTTTTCCATCTGTATATTCTTACAATATCACCAACTTTGAACTTGGGCTTTCTCAAATTAATCTCCTTTTCATATTCTAATTTTGTAAATGTTTCTGATGGTTTTGATTTTGTTGATGAATGAACTGTATTATTGTAATTATCTACAATATCCTGAATAAAATACACCCATTTTTGAGAACCGAGTTGTGTGAATTTTTTATATAATTTCTCTTTTAAAGTACGATTAAAATGCTCAATAACAACTGCTTTTCCTTCATTAAAGGTGCTGTATAATTTAATACCCTCCCCCTTAAGAAATTTCATAAATATTTTGTTATAGAACTCTGTTCCCTCATCGGTCCACAGTTTCTTTGGTTTTCTTTTACTTTTATTAAATATCTGTTGGAAGGCTAACATCAGAGTATAACCTCTCTTGTTTTTCAAAGGAACAACCCAAGCAAATCTACTCCTCAAATCAATAACGGTTAAAGCATACTTGTATCCCTTATCAGTTTTTAGTTCGATTAAATCAGCGGACCATATGTGGTCGGTGTATTTAGAATAAACTTTCCTTCTTTTAAACTTTGTGATTATAGGTTTATGTAATTCATCAGCCAAAAGCTCCTCAGTCTTGATGACATCATTAGAGCCTAATAGTTTTTTGAGGGTGAATAACCAAGGCCAAGTTTCAATTTAGCATTTATCAAATTTCTCACAATAAACCTATCAACCTTCTCTTTCAACGTTGGATTTTGTATCAAAGACAAATTATACAACATTTCTCTGTCGGCTTTATGTTTTTCAGTCAACGTAGTGGTTTTCCCAAAGCAATATCATGCTTCATACACACTTCGTCAACCCTATTTGTAGGTTTAGACCAAGGTTTAGGATTGAGAGCCTCATCTAATCTTTTATCCAGGTTTGTTCCAGGACCACAGAAAGAATATCCAGGTAGATGTAGTTCCCCTGGAATTCCAGTTGTTGTAAATTTACTTCCTGACAAAAACTTTTGTATGTCTCCTCCACTTTTAGGAGAGATGAATTGGCACTTTTTAGAGCGACACACTTGACATATTCCTTTTTGATAAACTCTATTATTTTTAGCTTTAACAAAGGAGATATTTTTAGATTTAGTTTTCTTTTTACATTTGAGACAATAACTCATATTTATTTATGAGAAAAAGTCCTACATAGTGCCAAAGCCTTTTGGGTTTTCAACATATACATTTCTATCTTGATTTTTAAAACATAAAGAATCCTTAGGAATGCCTTCACTCTCTCCTCCATTTATTTACAAATAAAACTAACTAAAGTCAATAACACCAACATCATCAACTATATGTTGTATATCTGCTCTCTGAATTTATTATAGCAAATTTAACAACCAATATCTTCATAAGAGTCATTAGTTCTTTATTTTCCTCTTCGGTGCGTTGAGATTGATTTATATGTCGTAATAACTTCAATCTTTCATTAATCTCAGGAATGGTCATATTTTTTTATTTTTCCCCCCTCTCTCTTTCCTCCCTCTCCTCCTTCTCCTTTTTCTCCCTTTCCTCCCTCTCCTCCTTCTACTTTTTCTCCCTTTCATCCTTCTCCTCCTTCTCCTTTTTCTCCCTCTCCTCCTTCTCCCTTTCCTCCTTCTCTTCTTCAACTCCTTCCTCCTTCTCTTCTTCAACTCCTTCCTCATCCCTTGCTACCCTTGAGCTTGAGCCCCAAAGAATATTATACATATACTCATCTGGATTTTGAGATATTCTTGTATCTATAATTATTTTTCTCATAATAGGATACCAATAAGATTTGATGACGATTTCTAAAAGAGTTTTATATTTCATAACTTTGAGAAGTTCATTTTTATTTAATATTTTAAACAAGTCTCTATTTGTGGGTTTAGCAATATCAGTACAAGGCCACTTTTTAATGACAAAATTTCCATGTATATGCTCCAAATCATAAGGTATGTAATACCGAGCACCCTTTTCTTGTAGGTATCCCTGAATACAAAAATTATAATTCTCTTGTAGTCTTTTTCCTGCCATTTATGTATCAGAAATATATGTGAGATTAATATTATAACAGGTAATACCACCCCATCTTCCCACTACCAAATCGGTTTGTATTCCTCGGCTTTCTATCCTTATCTCATTACCTTCCTTCTTTGTCATGTTAACCATCGCTATACTATCATATATTTTTCTTTTCTTAAAACCATGTATTTGTTGTTTACTAATTGTACTTCCACATAAATCCTTATCCTCACCAAGCGGATAATATTCTTCTTTACGAGACTGATTCAAATCATGTAGGTCTTCTAAGTTTATTGAAAAATACCAATTATACCCTAAATCAGGCATATCATACCCCCATTTATTGATTCGCATATTAACTATATGTCCTTCTTTATAAAATTCAATTGTAAGCAGATAGTTAAATTGAATGAGGAAAGGTGTATGGTCAGTCTAACCGGGTGTTGTGGTTGTAAATTTTACTTGTTTAACAAAACGTGCTGTTTTCTTTAAAAAATATATATTGTGATAAATCACTAAATCTAATTAAGTCATTCGCATCTGTCGGGTTTGGATAATTGATTAATTTATAAGTATTCTTCATATTAATATTTTTACTTATACTATATTTTTGTCGTTCAGCCTGTGCCTTTGTATAATAATTTGATAAATCAATATCCTGAGAGGATTTTCCAAAGATAGAACCATCTTTTCCAACATAAGTCATTTATATTAGATTGAAAATGATATCATAAAAATTTTCATTATTGTTGAGTTGAAATAATACATACAAACATAATTGACCACAACATTTAGAATTAATTTCTTGAACTTGAAATGTTTGATAAACACCATTCTGTAAGAATTGTATTACTTCAACAGGCGGTGGCATACCATAACTATCAAAATAATATTTATCCTGACTATTATGAATACAAACCCAATGAGAACCATTCTGTGTGTCTAAATTCATAATAATATTCTTTGTATTCTTATTTATATGTATTAATTCATCTCTCATACAAATAACCACATTATCAATTTTTAGTTTTTTCAATATTTAGTAAGTTCTATATTTGACGTTGTATTCTTTCCAAATTGTTTAAACCATTTATCCATTTATTTATGAGAAATATATAACCCATTACCCCTTTTAGTTAGTTTAACACCCGCTTGAGCGATAGAGGAAAGCATATCTCCAACTAATAATCTAGCTTTATCAGGTAGACTTTCAAGTTTTTGAGCAAAATCCACAATTACACCACTTCCACTAATTTGTTTCTCCAACTCCTTGTTATGTCTTTCCAATTCTTTTTGAGCTTTTAGTTGTGCCTTCCTTTCGTTAGCAGTTTTTACCGCTGCTGAAATACCACCAGTCAATGCTCCCGCCGCACTTAAACCAGCAGCTTAAACCAGCAAATAAAGGAATTAGAAACGGGAGAAATCCTCCCTCTTGTATTGAATATTTCTTTAACATAGGTTTTGTCATTTTAATTTTAAGTGAACCAGCATCATTTAGTGTTTTTAGCTGCTCTCTTGTGAGTAAAACATCAATTCTTATTGCTCCTTTTCTTTGAATTGTATTAACGTTAATAATACAAGGCTTTTGATTTTGAATACAAGATGTTAATTTATTAAGATTGATTTGATTAACATATACCAGTTCTTTCCTACTCATTTATTTATGAGAAAAAACCTATGTGATATTAATCATAACACCATTATCTGTATTAATCTGTAATTCTGTTTCCTCCAAAAGCAAACAATATGCATTAACCTCTTCACTCTCCCCTCTTTCAATGTATAGAGAAGTATCCACTCGATTAGACTTTATAGTTTCCTTTTGAGAACTCAGGACAATTGCGTAGATTGTATAAAGTTTTTGAAACGCAACCATATCCAAAATAGGATCATTATTACCATTACTTTCACACACCTTTTGGTAAGACTTGTAGGCTTCCGCATAATCTTTTTTTTCCCAATCAATTTCCAATCTATCTCGCGGATAAAATGTTCCATCAAGAGAAACCCGAAGTTGTTTCACCTTAGCATTATCACTCAGCGCATTATTCTTATCAGTACCCTCCTCTCCATCTGGTTTCTTAAAAATGAGCCATAGGTATCGTGGCTTTCCTTCAATAACACCCAAATTCCAAGTGTAGGTAGTGTGTTCCAGTTTAACGTGTTGACATCTTCTTTTAAGGTATGATATATTTAGCGGTTTCTTTGAGTTAAGTCTTCTATTTAACATCTCTTCCGTTTTAAGATTAGGAGTATATTCACTAATATACCAACACAAATCATTAATAACAAATTTATTATTGTCGCCAAAAGCATTTTCAACCCCAATAAGCAACCTATTTACATTATCACTCCTTTGTAGTTGAAATCTAATTTTAAGACCATACAAAACTTTATCATAATCACAAAATCCAAATATACCTTTCAGAGGTACTGCTACGGTAAAACTATTCTCTGCTTTTGTATCATCATTATACATTGACTTCCTTTGACTATAACCAGGGTCAGCATTTGTTCCCATTGACATATCAGGAATAAAACCTTCAACAGCTCCCTTACCCATTCTATCACTAAACGAATATAGTGTAAATTTCATCATTTCAGATATAGCAGAGACATAATCGACCGCTTCAACCTCTTGTGTTCCAATATACAGGCGGACACTATCAAACATTTTCCAGAAGAAATCATTTATGAGTGTAGCATTAGTATTATTCGCAGCCTTAGTGAATTTAAATTTACACAGCAAGAAACTATCAGCTATATTCAAGTAAGTTTGTTGATTATTTATTTCAAAACTTTTTGTTCCGTTTGAATTCCAGTCTGTTCCTGTTATAGCATTTACCTTAAAATAGTCTTCCTTTTTAGTGGAGTTTGAAATGATAATCGTATCATCCAAATCATAGATACTGTCAATCGCTTCCATACTTGTATTTATATAGCATTAAAATTGTTGAAACCCTGACCCAAGTATTTTAATGATTTTTTGTCGTTCTTGTGAAGATAGTTGAGTTTTACCTTTTTTAATTTCTTTGATTGCTTGTAATTGATGAGACTCCTTTTGAGCATCTTTTATACCCTTTATAGCACCCGCAACTGAGCCCACGGCTGAAGCAGTTGAACCAATTAGGTCTTCATGTTTAAGGATGGTTGAACCAATACCCATTAGAGTATCAATTATCCCATCTCCTTTATTTCTAAATTGATGTCCCACACCCCGTTGTCTCTTTGGTTTATAGTATCCTCTACCAAGAAACATACCTTCACACTTATAGTATGGTGAAAGGAACATCCCATCCCCTGTAATTATTTTATATTTTCGCAACTCGTGTTTTCTCACAATAACCATTATTTATTTATTGAAAAACTTCATGTAGGTGAATTCTGATGGATATAATTTCATCATTAAAGGATATTATACGATTATCTTTGTCAGTTATCCTAAAATTTACTCTGTATATGGTTTTTCCTGACACAGGTAAATAGACAAGATTTTTTGGTTCCATATTAAATTTATAACCAATCGGGGTTGAGTATGCACTGAATGAAAATATTGTATTTGTTCTTATTCCATCGTTATAAGCACCATCAATCAAATCACAATGAATTAATACTGAATTTATACCGGAGGATATTTGAATGACATTATCACTGTAAGACCTCCCGTTAGTTTCAATCTTTTTAGAAGAGAAACCCAATAGCTCTCTGAACGAATTTTCAATCATGAAATCAACTTTATAATTATTTTTAAGTTTAATAGTTGATTTTGAAGTGTGTTTTTGAATATCTATTACAATATTTTTTGGTTCATCACCTTTTTCTTTCATAAGGCGAGAGACTTCTGAAGATATTTGAGAAATCTCGTAAGCACCGGGTGAAACGGTTATAGTTTTATATCCACTTCCTGGATTATAACTAAACTTGTTGTTTCTCTCTGTGATATTAAAAAAGGGTATTGTAAGTCTCCATTGACAACAAAGAAGCCTCATATTCTTTTGTGGGGTCAAGTTGTAGTGGGTAAGGGAATGAAGCTGTGTAATCACTCGTTGTGAAATTAAAACTAAGAATTGTGCTTCTCATCTTATTTAATATCTAATAAAATATCTTTGTATTGACATTTATTAATTATTTTCATATTCATCAACTGATCTAAAATGGCGGATGCTTCATTAAAACAATTGTTGTTTCCAGCCTTCTTACTACCTAACAACAATAATAACCTATTAACTAATTGTGATGGGTCATTTGGAAGAAAACTAACACCCGAACCAAGCTTACTTAAAGCATCAATAATATGTTTCTCCTCATTCTTCTTACTTTTACCAGCAACAGAAACTCCATAATCAAGTGCGTTTAGCAACTCAATATACTCTCTATCTTCCTCTCTTTCCATATCAAGCGGTTCATCAAAATAAGGTGAATTAGCATGTCCATCTTTTGTTAGAAGAAACATTAATCTTGGGGTTAATTCAACATTTGGTTGGTCAGAACTTAAGAACACCAATTTATCATGAAATATCAATAACTTTTCTTTCACAAGATGGAACTGTGCTGGTTCTTCTGTTGGAATGAGACCTGCTCTGGTTTTTGAACCCTTCAAATATTCATTGTTTTGAAGAGCTTCTATAATATAATTGGAAAGTTTATTTACCTTCTCAAGATGCCGAAATAATCCTTCATCATCATATTCTAATTCTCCAAGTTCTTGCTCTGTCATTTGACTAAAATCTTTGAGCATTTGAAATTTTTTCGGAGTAAATTCTACCGTGGGAACTGTAGGTGAAATCGTTTGTTGAGTTTTTAAAAGTGGTTTAAAAAATTTCTCTTGTTTTCTTTCAAAGGCTTCTTCACCAGTTAGTTTCTGTCTCCTTTTCTTCTTTATGTCTTCCTGTTGCTTTACAACTTTTGAAACCAACTCTTGATGTTCTTTAAACTTTCTTACTCTTTCTTCGGTATTCATTTTCTGTATTTATTTATTGAAAAATATCATTTAGTATCTCATCTTGTTTCACAACAATATATTTATATTTTCCAATCGTGTGTTTCATATTATTTTCAAATTCCTTCTTACTACATAATGTAGAACAATTATCTCTCCAAAAATTGTTTGTATCTATTGAATTTAACTTAAATAAAATAAAAGTATTAGCATTGTTTCTTATTGAGCGCCGAGGGAGTTGAAAATATGACTGACTAAGATAAATACAATTACAAGAAGAATGTCTCCCTCTTGTATAGTAGCTATCCATTACTGTTTGGTTTCTCTCATTAACACAATCATCAAAGATGACGAGGTTCTTTGTTGATTTATCTAAATCTTGAGGTGAAGGTATATCATCCGTATTATCACTGAGAATACAAGTTATGGGTTTTGGTTTTGATTTTGATTTCTGTGTATCACAAAATAATTGTATTATATCATCAATATTATAATCATTTAGTTTGTTTTGAAGTTTAAATAAACCGATAATGTCTTCCTTTTTAAGACCCGCATTAAAACCCTGTGAGAGTAGTTGATACTCGGGTTGAAAACTTGACTTTGTAAAAATTATTAAATTATCATAATCTAAAAAATTAGGACTAAGGAGCATCTTTAAAAGTAAACAGGTTTTTCCACATCAGCTTGAACCGACTATTAGACATCTCAATGAATTTGGAAGATTTTTATGGTTATTAAATTTTATCTTATTTTCCCAAATGGGTAAAAAATCATTCATTTATATATTTGGAAAACAAGTCATCTAACTTTTTTTGAGTTTTTTGAGAAACTCTATATTTTATCCTGAGTTCAGGTTTAATTTCAAAATAATCCATTATTTTGTTTATATAGTATCTTGTATTAACATTTCCATTAAAATTATTTTGAATAATAAATATCATTAAACCCTTATACATTTCCTCAATACAAATAGTCTCTTCCCTTGTAAGAAATGGTGTATTATCACCATAATACTTAACATTCATCTCTCTTATTAATCTTGTAAAGTAATTCATTTTTGGTTCTAATTTAAAAGAGTTATATATTTTTCTATATTTTTTATTATCATTAATTAAAATTAAATCACAGAAAATACATTGTTTATATGAACCCTCATTATTAAGCCCTATTCTACCACAATGGTGGCAGATTTCTAATTTATCATATGGAGAGTCTGGAAATTCTAAATATCCTTCAGAATTTATCATATTTATAAAGTAAAATTATACTTAAAACAAAGTGCCTTTTTTAGAGGCTTTTTTAAAGATGAAACTGTGCTTAAAGTAAAACACAAAAGACAAATTTCAATCAATCTCTACTTCGGTGGAAGATTTAGAAAAATATGTCAAAGATGTTAAATTGAACAAAGATAAATATGGAAATTTTTGGATTAAACCCATAATGGAGAATAACATGTGTCCTTTTATTAAATTTATGGGACAAGCTATGTTAATTAATCTCTATTAAAGTAAATTTAACAAAAGTTTCTCCACTACTACTAACAATTTACTCAAAGCTTGAAAAGGTCATTGATAAAGAAGCTTTGAAAATGAATGATAAGACCATCAACAATTCTAGAGGAAACATTTGTATATTCTTTAATAGACCCAAAGATGTGGGTGAAATTAATAATATGAATATTAGTGGTGAACTATCATTCCGTACTCTGATTATTAGAGATTATTTGAAAACAAGTTTTAATGTAAAAAATATTGTGGTTATTAGTTCTAATGAAAGAAAATATATAGATATTGATGGAAGTTTAATGGTATGTAAATGAGTGATATTAACAGTCAATACTCTGAGAGTTATTATACTGAGAGTCTAAGATCTGAAGATAGTTATGATACTAATAGTTTGTGTTCAAATGATAGTTATGAGAGTAGCTTTATTGATGACAGATAGTGAAATTGAAATTGATGAACTAGAGTATCTAAACTTTCTGGCTAATACATAGACACTTTACTTAAAGTTATATACATAAAACGAGTTGAAAAGCTCAAAGGCGTTTTACTTTAAGTAAAGTTATATACATAAAACGAGTTGAAAAGCTCAAAGGTGTTTTACTTTAAGTAAAGTTATATACATAAAACGAGTTGAAAAGCTCAAAGGTGTTTTACTTTAAGTAAAGTTATATACATAAAACGAGTTGAAAAGCTCAAAGGTAAACGTTTTACTTTAAGCACAGTTTCATCTTTTTAAAAGCCTCTAAAAAAGGCACTTTGTTTTAAGTATAATTTTACTATATAAATAAATATGATCAAAGCAACGTATTGCGATGTTTGTGAACAAGAATATAAACAATACAAAAGACACCTTAAAACTAACAAACACACATTTAATCTAATTCACCTACTATCTCCTATTCAGAAGGAAACAAAACACTGTTCTGCATGTAATAAAAAATATCCTCAAGAAAGGCTTTGAAATACATCTTAAAACAATTCTACATTTATCAAATTTTATCACAACTAAAAACTCTGATGGCGCATTCAAAGGACATATTAAAATAAGAGTCTTTAACTTCAAACCTCCTGAACCAGAGTCTATAGTTGATGCTGTAGAAATAGTTAAACCTGCTGTTCAAACGTTGATTGAAAAAACACTAAAAGAAATGAAACCACTTAAATTTTATATGGGAGTAAAATTAGAAATGACAAAGGACGAAGGAGTTATAGATACACCATACATGAGAACTGAGCCACACTTTATATCTTCATATCAAGATTTTAAAACATCAGGAGTCTATGATGAACTTATTAAACAAGAGCAAGATGTGGATAATTCAATCGTAGGAAGTGGATTCAATATAGGAAAAATTATTTACATAGACATTCATATTCTTAAATCAGATCCTCTAAAAGCTTCTTCTTACAGTGATTTACCCAGTGTTATCAAAAATAGAAAAGCAGTTATCAACATCAAAAATAAAGACAATAAATGTTTTCTCTGGTCCATTCTAGCACACTTACATCCTCCACATTTTCATGATGAAAGAGTATCTCATTATAAAAAATATGAGAATACATTAAATACGAAAGATCTAAAGTTTCCGATGGCTTTAAATGATATTCCTAAATTTGAAAAGATAAATAATTTATCAGTTAATGTTTATGGTCGAACAGAAACAAACAGCATTCAGGTTTTAAAGCTTTCTGACAATTGTAAACAAACTCATATTAATCTTCTATATTTTAATTCAGAGGAAATTCACATTATACATACATTAAAGATATTGCTAAATTAATAAAACCACAAGTATGTAAAAGAACAAATAAAATATATATTTGTTTGTGTTGTCTTAACTTCTTCCATACACAAGAAAGATTAGATAAACATTCAAATTATTGCGGTGAACATAAATCAATGGTAATCAATATGCCTAAAGAAGGCTCAAATATCACATTCAAAGATGAAAAGAAAAAGATCAAACATCCATTTGTTATATATGCTGATTTTGAAAGTATTCTAGAAAAAATAGATACTGCTTCTCCAGATCCAAAAGAATCATACACAAATAAATATCAAAAACATACTCCTTGCGGTTTTTGTTATTATATCAAATCATCCGTTGGTGATAAATATAACAAGTTAGAGGAGTATAGAGGCTCAAATACCCCAGAGGAGTTTGTGAAACGACTAGAAAAAGACTGTGTCCGATTAACCAAGATAATGAGAGAAACTAATAAACCAATGTCCTTGACGAGTGAACAGAAAAGAGAATTTTGAAAAAACAATGTTTGTCATATTTGTGAGGAAAAAATTGGTGAAGGTCTAAAGGTTAGAGATCATTGTCATCTCACTGGTAAATATAGAGGTCCAGCTCATCAAAGTTGTAATATTAATTATCAACTCCCCTCTTTCATTCCTGTCTTTCTTCAAAACAATGCTCATTATGATACGCATCTATTTATTAATGAACTTTCAAAGACATCTGGACACATTTCAGCAATTCCTAACAAAGATCAGAAATACATTTCATTCACAAAAACAATTCACACATCTCCTATCACTCATATCAGATTTCTTGATACATTTAAATTCATGGCAAGTCCATTGGCTAACTTGGTTCAAAATCTAAAAGAGTTTCCATGTCTTTCAGAGTATTTTTCAGATAAAGATTTTCTAACACAAAAGGGAATTTACCCCTATGACTATATGGTCTCATTTGAGAGATTCAATGAAACACAACTTCCTTTAAAAGAAAATTTCGATAACAAATTAAACAACAGTCATATATCTGATAAAGATTATGTACACGCACAAAATGTTTGGGAAAAATATAACATCAAGAATCTTGGTGAGTATCACGATTTGTATCTCAAAACTGATGTGCTTTTATTGGCCGATGTATTTGAAGCCTTTAGATCTGTTTGTCGCACTGGATATGGATTGGATCCTGCTCACTACTACACAGCACCTGGATTGGCTTGGAGCGCGATGTTGAAAATGACAAAACAAGTTTTGGATTTGATAACCGATGTCGATATGCTTTTGATGATTGAAAAGGCAAAAAGAGGTGGAATTTCACAAGTATGCTCGAGCAGATACGCAAAAGCAAATAACAAATATCTTCCAAATTATGATTCAACGAAAGAGAGTTCTGACTTGATGTACTATGACGCAAACAACTTGTATGGCTGGGCAATGTCTCAAGCTCTTCCTTATGGGAAACTAAGATGGGTAAAGGAAAAAGACTACACAAAGGTTTTACAAGATGTATGTATCTCTACACAAAAATAATTGGATGATTCAAAGGTTGGTTATTATTTTGAGGTCGATTTAAAATATCCTGAAGAACTTCATATCAAACATAAAGATCTTCCATTTGCTTGTGAGAAAGAAAGTCCAAAGAAAGAATGGTTGAGTGATTATCAACGATCGTTTGATATAGGTGAATCAACAGAAAAATTACTTACTACATTATATAACAAGAAAAATTATGTACTACACCAAAGAAATTTGCGACAATATTTATCAAAAGGTCTAAGAGTAGAGAAGATCCACAGGGTTCTAAAGTTCAATCAAAGTCATTGGTTAAAGGGGTACATTGATTTTAATACACAAAGAAGAACAGAGTCAAAAACAGATTTTGAGAAAGACTTTTATAAATTGATGAATAATGCGGTCTTTGGTAAGACCATGGAGAATGTGAGGAAAAGACAAAATATCAGACTAGCAACATCTTGGGAACAAGCATCAAAATTAATTAATAGACCGAGTTTTACTAGAGCTGAGGTCTTTACTGAGAACTTTTGTGCGATCCATTTGGTTAAAGAGAGTATTTAAATGGACAAACCTATTTACATTGGAACATCAATTCTTGACTTGTCAAAGTCATTAATGTATGATTACTTTTATATTAATCTAAAATCAAAGTATAAGGATAATGTGTCATTGTTGTATATGGATACTGATAGTTTTATTTTGAAAATTAATACTGATGATGTTTATTCAGACATGAAAAAGGACATTAATATCTATGATACAAGTAATTACAGTCCAGAGAGTGAGTTGTTCTCTTCTAAAAATAAAAAGGTGATTGGAAAGTTCAAGGATGAATTGGGAGGAAATGTTATGAGTGAATTTGTGGGATTGAGGTCGAAGGCTTATGCTTATAAATACATTGTGAATAACGTTGAAAAGACTGATAAGAAGTTAAAAGGTGTAAAGAAAAATGTCATTGAAGAAACAATAAACTTTAAGGATTATTATAACTGTTTAACAACAAAGAAAGAAGAATTTAGAAAGATTAATGGATTAAGAAGTTATAAACATCAATTATATTCAGAAGAGGTGAATAAGAAAGCATTGGGGGCTTTTGATGATGAGGTTTATTTTAGAAAATGGAATTGATAGTCTCCCTTATGGTTATATAAGTATATAAGTGATAAGATATATAAGTGATAAGATATATAAGTGATAAGTTAAAAAGGGGGGTTAGGGATTTTAACGGGCTACCACCACCTTTTTTCTATTATATAAACTAGGACGTGCCCGTACGTGGGTGCCCGTTCCTTGCCAAAAAAAAAAAAAAAAAAGGCTTCGCCCATGCATGCGTGCCCATGGGCCCATGGGCGTGCCCGTAAGTGCGTGATGTGACCGTACAATGAATGTATCGTCCCGACGCCGCAGCTCGGATGGCGCTGCAGTTAATCGGGCCTGTATCGGCAGAGTTATTATAAACGTGTACTACAATCGATCGTACCTTACAACAATCAACACAGATTGCAACGTCAAATAAATGAATACGCTCTCAAATGTGCCGTCCGAGGCAGCGTCTGCTCGCCACGTTCAGCATCAGTACGTCGTCACTATGACGATCCGTAAGTCCGGAAGTGACGTCCTCATTTGACTGTCCGGTAGGTCGCATATCGCAGTTACGATGAATCGCAAATTAGTTTTAATTAGTTTTAAAACATAGTTTAACGCCAACATAGCGCCAACATAGTTTGCCAACGTGAAATGAATGAATACGCTCTCAAATGTGCCGTCCGAGGCAGAGTCTGTTCGCCACGTTCGGCACACGTGATAGCTCGCTGCTCTCTGATTGGTTGAATCGTTTTTTGGACATAGCTCGGTAACTACTTCTCCGATTAATATGAAACCTTGAAAAGGCACATCCTCAGGTCCCCAGCAATATACCTGGCAAGTTTCAAGTATATCGGACCCGTGGTTGTCGAGAAACAGTGGTCACAGGCACACAGACACACACACATACACACACACATACACACACACATACACACACACATACACACAGAGATTACTGGAATTATAGATAGATGATAGAACCAAGTATCAACCAGACTAAAGAGTGGAGGTGTAATCAACCTTGGTATATAAATGGAAAACATAATGAATGTGAAAAATATCAGATTCAAGAGGTTGAGAGAATCAATGGTCAGAAGGTTCTCAAGACGGATAAACGTATTCATTTGTTAAGTGGGGTAATGGAGGGCGGGAAGAAAAATATATTAGAGTGGAGTGAGAACTTTAATGGTTATCAATCGGATAATAAATATTATAATTTTAAAATGGTATGTGGGAGAGGAGGAGGTCAAACAAGAACCCTCCGTGAAACATACCACTTTATACTTTCACAACAAAAGGTTAAGGAACCTGTATACTTTATAAATATACTTGATGGGGATGACTTCTATAGGAGAATGGAACTGTTAAAAAAGTTAGAAAGAGATAATATATTTATAGGCTCATTAGTAGAGTGGTCTAAGGAACTACATTAAGGGGCTAGTGGGGGGAATAGGGTAAAAATTACATGTAAGTGAGAAGGATCATAGGTTCATAAGGCTAGAAGGATTATAGATTCATAAAGGAAGAAAATCATAGGTTCATAAGGCTAGAAGGATAATAGGTTCATAAGGTGAGAAGGATTATAGGTTCATAAGGCGAGAAGGATTATAGGTTCATAAGGTGAGAAGGATTATAGGTTCATAGAGGGAGAAATAGAGGTGTTTATGATTTTTGAAAAAGACAAGGGGGTAAATGACATTAGATAGGGATTTCCCATGTTAAACGGAGGTGTCCCAGAAGCAACATTTATCACCTACTTGTATGGGTGTGTATGTGTGTGTGTGTGTATGAATGATCTGGTGTGTTTTGTTGGTGAGTGGTGAAGGGTAAAAAGGTGGGTGATTGAGTGTTCCACCATGTTTGTTTGGTGCTGTGGATTCTGGATGTGTAGGTGTTGTTGTTGTTGTTGTTCGCACTGGCTGGGGGTGGGGGTATGGACGCATCCAGATGCAGTTGCTGCATGTGGATGTGTACGTGCCCCTGCTGGCCCACCTTAGCTGACCGTATCGAGGTTGAAGGGCCGAAACGGGATGATGCTGAGGACCTCGACTGAGGACCTGGTCAGTGCGGCACACTTGTGACCAGGTGTGTTTTGAACTTATGTTTGTGCTGGTGCTACCAGTGACTCCCAGGAAAGACTGGGTGGCAACCAGGAATAGGCTGGTGACGCTGGAGAGACAGCATCGGGGGCAGGTGGCCTTGTAAGCCATTTTGCCAAGCTGCATGGTTTGGATTGTGTGGCACCCATAATTTACAGTGTTGTTTAAAAATAGAGAACACCCCAAGGGCTCTCTGAGAGGTGGGGTGGAAGATGGGCCCAAACGGACAGATAAAATGGATAAAGACCCCCCATACTGATTTTGACAAACGAGAACGGATTGTGGATGCAAGTCTGGTAAGGTGTCAGTGTGGACGTGAGTTCGGATCCATCAGAGGGTTGAGGATACATCAGACCAGGAAAGGGTGTGGGAGTGATCGTGTGGGTGAGGTATGTCTATGGGGTGATGGTGTGCATGTGGAGGCAGGGCAGGTTCGAGAGAAGTGTGGGTGTGGACGTGACTTTGAGTCAGTGAGAGGATTGCATATCCATCAGAGCCGAATGGGGTGTGTGCGTAAGGTGGGTGAGGAGGAGGTACAGCAACGCAGTGCCTTTGAAAAGGGGACACGTAAGACGGCCGGGAGAAACAGCCAGGTAGCAAGCCACAGTGTTGTATGTCCTGGGGTTGTACTTCAGCAGGGAAAGGATGTGAGGAGGAGAGTGAAATGGCCAGGTATGGGAGAAAGGGAAGTATGGGACAGAATGGATGGAGTGATGTGTGGGGCGCTTCATAGGTTGAAAGGAAAGGTGGAAGATAGATTGAGAAAGATGAATGAGATTGTGTTTGAGTATGCATGTGTCATGTTTGGAGTGAAAGAGTGTGTAGAGAAGGGTGAGAAGGAGGCATGTTTGAGCAGGAGGCAGAGGGAGATCCATGAGTTGAGAATGGAGTTGAGGAGTTTGAATGGGAGATGGAAGAGGGCTGTGGAAGGGGAGAGGAATGGGCTTGAGGTGTTGACGAAGCAGGTGAGGATGAGGTTGGTGAAGTTGAAGAGAGTGAAGAGGATGAGGAGGTGAAGAAAGGAGAGGCAGAGGAAGAGAAAGAGGTTCTTTGAGAAGCCTTTTCAGTTTATGAAGGATCTGTTGGAGCCGTCTCGATTTGGTGTACTGAAGGTACCAAAGGAAGAGTTGGAAGGTCACCTGCGTGTCACGTATGCAGACACAAGGAGGAACGAAGTGGTGGAGGACATCGAAGGATTGGTGAGACCGACAGAGCCAGGTGTTCCATTTGATTTGTCAGAGCCAAAGATGTCTGAGATTGAGGCAGTTTTGAGGAAGGCACGGGCGGCATCGGCTCCAGGACCAAGTGGAGTGCCATACAAGGTGTTTAAGAGTTGTGTAGGCATCAGGCAGTATCTGTGGAAGGCTCTGAAGGTGGTATGGAGGCAAGGAGTGGTGCCCAGTCAATGGACTAGGGCGGAAGGAGTTTATATTCCAAAGCAGGAGGAGGCTGTGACACTGGAGCAGTTTAGACCAATATCATTGCTCGATGTAGATGGGAAGGTATTGATGAGTGTCTTTGCGGCATGGCTCTCAGGCTTCATCAGAGGGAATGGTTTTGTGGATGGTTCTGTGCAGAAGGCAGGAATACCAGAATCACCAGGATGCATTGAACACTCGGCAATGGTCTGGCAAGTGTTACAGCAGGCAAAGAGGCAAAGGAAGGATGTGGCAGTGGTATGGCTGGATTTGGAGAATGCATATGGGTCAGTGCCGCATGCCTTGATCAGGTATGCCATGGATTTCTTTTGGGTGCCACGGAGATTTAGGGATTTTTTGATTGCATATTATGATCGGTTTTGGATGCGGTTTGCGACACAGTCCTATGTAACAGAGTGGCAGAAGTTGGAAGTGGGGATCCCGATGGGATGTACCATCTCCCCGATTTTGTTTGTGCTGGTTATGGAGTTGTTGATACGTGTGGTGAGTGGACATGGGAAAGAAGTGGAACTAGCCCCTGGTCAGAGGATGCCAGAAATGTTTGCTTTCATGGATGACCTGACAGTTGTCCAACAGTCCGCTGATGCAGCAGTAGAGGTACTGGGACGACTGGAAAGGTTGATGCAGTGGGCAAGAATGGGATTTAAAGCAAGAAAGTCGAGGAGTGTGATAGTGAGACGAGGAGTGGTGGATAACATGCACAGGTTTGAGCTGGGAGGGGAGGTGGTTCCATCATTGGTAAAGGCCCCTGTGAAGAGTTTGGGAAGATGGTATACAGTGGAGTTGAATGATGTGGGAAGAGTGGAGGAGGTCAGAAACAAGCTTTTGAGAGGTTTGAAGAGGATTGATGGATGTGGTTTGCCAGGAAAGTTGAAGGTATGGTGTTTGAAGTTTGGGTTGATGCCACGAGTATTGTGGCCATTGATGATGTATGATATGGCAATTGGGCATGTAGAGAGGATGGAGGTTGGGGTGAGTGGGTTTGTGAGGAGGTGGTTGGGAGTGCCACGCTGTTTGACGAACATTGCCTTTAATGGTCAGGGTGGAAAACTCCAGTTTCCCTTGACATCATTAACCGAGGAGTTTAAGGTGGTGAGGGTGCGGGAGTTCATTATGTTGCGGGATTCAAGTGATGCAGTGGTAAAGAATGCTCTCCCAGAGAAGAAGGGAAGTCGGAAGTGGAATGCAAGAGCAGAGGTGGACGAGATGGAGGAGCGGTTGCAACAGGAGGAGGTCATGGGGATGGTACAGCATGGGAAGCATGGCTTGGGGTGGATGGAGCATGAGCGATGGGGAAAGGCATGTGTGAAAGAGAGGAGGAAGATGGTAGAGAGGGAGTTGAGAAGAAAGGAAGAGGAGGGGAGATATGTGAAAGCAGTCGGTCAGGCAGAGCAAGGTGCTTGGACTAAGTGGGAAGGTGTGCGGGTGAGGATATTGAAGTGGCAAGAGATTTGGAGGATGGAGCCAATATTGTTGAATTTCCTGTTGCGGGCAACGTATGATGTGCTTCCGTCACCAGTAAACTTGAGATTGTGGGGGTTGTTGCAGGAGGAGAGATGTTATTTGTGTGGAGGTGTGGGAACGGTGCAGCATGCACTGAGTGCATGCTCAGTAGCATTGGCAGCAGGAAGATACAGGTGGCGACATGATCAGGTGCTGGCGGTGGTGGTGCAGATGGTGCAACAAGAGGTGCTGAGATCGAGAGAGAGAAGAGTGGAGAAGGAGACTGATGGGGGAGAGGTGTGGTTTGTCAAAGAGGGCCAAGTGGAAAGAGGTGGAAGGAGGAGGTGGAAAGCAAGAGGGCTGTCAGATGCTTGTGATTGGCAGGTGGTGGCAGACCTAAAGCCACAATTGGTATTCCCAGAGGAGATCTGTGTGACAAGGTTGCGGCCTGACATTGTCATTTGGTCAAGTGCAACAAGACAGGTCATCTTAGGGGAGTTGTCGGTACCTTGGGAAGAGAACATGGAGGAGGTGCACGAGAGGAAGAGAGGAAAGTACAGTGAGCTGGAGGCAGAGTGCCGGGAGAAGGGTTGGCGCGTTTCGTGTCAGCCATTTGAGGTGGGGTGTACAGGGTATATTGGCAATTCCTTTTCTGCATTTCTTGCTAGGCTGGGAGTGTGTGGGACAGAAAGAAGGAGGATGTGTGACAAGGTGGCCCAGGTTGCCTTGAACGGCTCATTTTGGATATGGAGGAAGTTTATGGAGGCACGTCAAATGGTGTAGGTTGGTTGTGTGTGTGTGTGTGTGTGTGTGTGTGGTTTTTTTTTGTTTGTTTGTTTTTGTTACCATTATCACTTCTTATTTTGTGTATATGAGTGAGTGGGTGAGGGTGTGTGTTTTTGCATGAATTAATTTTTGCATGAGTGTGTGTTTTAGTGTGTTGAGTGGTGTATGATGTAAGTGTAGGTGGTTGTTTGGTTGGTGTTCTGTATGTATGTGTGTGTATGGGTGTGTATGTGTGTGTATGAATGATCTGGTGTGTTTTGTTGGTGAGTGGTGAAGGGTAAAAAGGTGGGTGATTGAGTGTTCCACCATGTTTGTTTGGTGCTGTGGATTCTGGATGTGGAGGTGTTGTTGTTGTTGTTGTTGTTGTTGTTCGCACTGGCTGGGGGTGGGGGTATGTATGCATCCAGATGCAGTTGCTGCATGTGGATGTGTACGTGCCCCTGCTGGCCCACCTTAGCTGACCGTATCGAGGTTGAAGGGCCGAAACGGGATGATGCTGAGGACCTCGACTGAGGACCCGGTCAATGCGGCACACTTGTGACCAGGTGTGTTTTGAACTTATGTATATATATATATATAGATATATGTGTATATATATATATATATATATATATATATATATATATATATATATATATATAGATATATATATATATATATATATATATATACATATATATATATATACAGGTTCCAGCTGGGAGGTGTGACGATTTTCAGAAAACTCGTACAGTTATTTTTAGTCGAATTTCAATTTTTTTTTTTTTGAAGACTACATATATAATGCCATTTGATACACTAACAAAGACATTTTAAAAATGTAATTCATGTTTGAATTGGGTATAACAATGCAAGTGGGAGGTCTAGCGCATGCGTGATGGCTGTTGGTTACTCGTTGTTAGGCGCCATTTCAGTATCCATGGAGCTGTGGACGATTGAACATCGCGTCTTTGTTGTTCAGACGTTTATTCAAACGGGTAGTTCGGTGGTGCTTACACAGCGCAGATTTCGTACTCACTTCAATGTTGGTCGACATGGCGCCGTTCAATCTCGAAACACAATATTGAAGTGGGTAAAAAACTTCAGGACAACTGGATCTGTGAGGCCGGGAGCAGCTCGGGGAGGTGATCGAACCGTTAGGACCCCGGAAAACATCGAAAGGGTTCGACAAGCTGTGGAGGCCAGCCCTCGTCAGTCAGCGGTACGGCACGCTCGCGCTCTACGGATGTCAGACAGATAAGTGTTGCACTGCGCGAGTTATTACTGCCTGAATTGAGATGACCTCGCATTGACCTCCCTACAGTTTGGTTTCAGCAAGATGGGGCTACTTGCGATACCTCAAGAGAATCAATGGCCTTATTAAGAGAACATTTTCCAGGGCACCTCATTTCAATCTGTGGGGATGTGGAGTGGCCCCCTCGATCGCCCAATCTTTCACCCTGTGACTATTTTTTATGGGGTTACCTGAAAGCTAAGGTTTACATTGAAAAACCACGCACTCTTGAGACCCTTTCAGATGCCATCACCAGAGAAATTCGAGCTATTCCACTTGCCATGGTTGAAAGGTCTATGGACAACTTTTCCGCACGTCTGCAAGAATGCTTGGACAAGAACGGCCCCATTTAGATGTCATTTTTCAAACATGAATTACATTTTTAAAATGTCTTTGTTACAGTGTATTACATGGCATTATATATGTAGTCTTTAAAAAAAAAAAAATTTAAATTCGACTAAAAATAACTGTGTACGAGTTTTCTGAAAATCGTCACACCTCCCTGACGGACCCTGTATATATATATATATATATAATATATATATATATATATATATATATATATATATATATATATATATATATATATATATATATATATATATATTGTTGCGAATATGGAATTTGGCCTCCATATCCGCTTGTAAATATTCCCCTATTTCCCCAATACTCCCCAACTATCCCCAATCCCCCATTCCCTAGTCCCATTGTCTGTAAACAACACTCTGTAGAACCGACCTTCCCCTTTTTCCCCCATTAAATGTCGTGCCCAGGTCCACCGCACCACACGTAGACAACTTTCGGACATCTTGCTAGTTATTCTTAGTCTATGTCAGTTAAGGACTCGTTTCCATTAATTATGACTCTTCGTTGCACCAGAATGTGATTATATGGCACCAGTAGTGAGTTTAGGACCTTTCCCATACCTCCTCCCATCTTCTTCCCCAAACAACAACAATAACAACAACTACAACAACAATTACAACTACAACTACGACTACAACAACAGAGGGGCGGGGAGTGTGCGTCCTCACACCGGCTCGGTTACCCGCCATGACCATGCGCTCCACGGCGTTACCACGAAGGGGCTGGCTGTCAGCTCCTCGTCAGGGGCGGAGCCAGTAACCCCCCCACGCACCCAATGAGAAGCAACGTGCCGATTCCATCTGGGGCGGAGCTAACGAGCCGAGGGCGTGTCACTCCCCGCCGGATATACGCGGCCACGTACCGGACGTGACGTCAGATGCGCCCCGAGCTTGAGCCTTGAGAAGACAAGAGAGCCACCTCCGAGCACTGAGAGACCTCCTGCATCTTTTGGGCCGCGCTATCCTGTCCCTGAGCACAAGGTGCACCTTGTGCTGGCCATCAAATACCCGCTTTCCTTGCCATCAATCCCCGTGTGAGTCAGCCTTTTGTCCCGTTTATCTGTCGTCTGTTGGGGTTAATATAAGATTGTGTCTAAGTGCCTATCTTCCTTTGCTGTCCCTCTTGTAGTTGTAATCTAACCTTCCGCCTTAATATAACCTCCTCCGGAGGTCTTGAGAACTGAACCCTTGGAGTCGTGTCATTTAATCCCAGCCGTGTGTCTGTTCCTTCATTGATCTAGCGTAGTGCGATTAGTCAACGTTCGGGTATAATCGGGTAACTTGTGCAGACGTGGTCATACCAAAACTGCTCGGTAAAATAACATCTAAGCCACGTCTGTAACAATTTATACACAAGCCCCATTCCCTCCTTTAAGGCTTATCCCCCATTTATACACTCGTGCTGCACCCTGCGGCTAACGCTCCTGTGCCCCAATCTCTCATTGTGTATTCCCATGTATATTTTAAGGGTGGACAGATGAATGAGAGACTTTCCAGAAATTGTGCGTTTCTCCAGGCGTTCTCCATTTTCAATTTTCATGTGCATTTTATTTCAGGTGAGGTGACTCGTTAATTTTTTTTCCAGAAATTGTGCACATACATACATGCATACAAGCATTGTCCCGTTCGTTGTCATCTCCATTTGCGGGTTTTAGAAGGTGAGGAAGTTCTCTCAGTACTCAAAATCTCCCCCTCCTTTTTTGGTAAAGGATCGTTATTCAGGAACGTCCATTGTGAATTCTCATGTGCCTTTTAAGGCTGGATGACCGATTAAAAGATTTTCCACAATTTGTGCATTCATATGGGAGTTCTCCATTGTGATTTATCATGTGTATGTTAAGGGTGTCTGATCGATTAAAAGATTTCCCACAACTTGTGCATTTGTATGGATGTTCACTATTGTGAATTCTCACGTGTGTTTTAAGGTTGGTTGACTGATTAAAAGATTTTCCACAAACTTTGCATTTGTATGGGCGTTCCCCACTGTGAACTCTCATGTGTACTTTAAGGGTGTCTGATCGATTAAAAGATTTCCCACAACTTGTGCATTTGTATGGATGTTCACTATTGTGAATTCTCATGTGTGTTTTAAGGTTGGTTGACTGATTAAAAGATTTTCCACAAACTTTGCATTTGTATGGGTGTTCCCCACTGTGAACTCTCATGTGTATTTTAAAGTTGTCTGATCGTTTAAAAGATTTTCCACAACTTGTGCATTTGTATGGGCGTTCCCCACTGTGAATTATCATGTGTGATTTAAGGTTGGATGACTGATTAAAAGATTTTCCACAATTGCTGCATTTGTATGGATGTTCACTATTGTGAACTCTCATGTGCATTTTAAGGTTCTTTGATTGTTTGAAAGATTTTCCACAACTTGTGCATTTGTATGGGCATTCCCCACTGTGAATTATCATGTGTGATTTAAGGTTAGATGACTGATTAGAAGATTTTCCACAAATTGTGCATTTGTACGGGCGTTCCCCACTGTGAATTCTCATGTGTGTGTTCAAGGTGGCTGAGCGTGTGAAAATTTTTCCACAATTTGTGCATTTGTATTGATGTTCAGCTTTCTTTCTTTTGTGACCCTTATGAAAATTATTCTGTGCAAATATTTCCACATTCATTTTGTCTTGTTTGTAAAAAGTCCTCTTGTTTGTTTCATTTGGCGAGTCCTGCGGGTGTGCGTCTGCACTGTTCATAAAAGTTGGTGCAGTCTCCCGTGTAGATTCAGTGGATTCACCTGTAAATACAACATCACATGATCTGTAAAAAAAAAAAAATACGATTCACATGACAGACAAATGTACCCAAACATGTACATAGTATTTGTTACACTGCAGAAAAGTAAAATAAAATATTATCCATATAATATTCTCCGAAGGTGATTCTGTCTGTCTGTCTGTCTATCTGTCCGACTGTGAAACGTCTGTCCAGGGGAGTGGCTACACCCGGTCTGGGAGGGGCTTCAAAAACAAATATCCACCATTTTGTTTCCTCACATAGTTTTGAGGCCTCTTTTGTTCGGCCCGTGGTGTCTTGCTCTCCCTCACGGTTTTATTTCAACTCGAATGCGATATCTCATTTCATTTTTCACATTCCCTCACATGGTTTTAGACTCGGTTGAAGAAAAACGGGAAGGAGATTTGTTGAAAGTTAACGCACAGGCAGGAAATAGCCGAGATCCGCACGGCATATCATACACCGCCCAAATAACACAAACGAGAAATATTTGATGAAAGTTAACGTTTATAGAACAAAATGCATTTAAAATGAGAAGGCCTGTATAATGTAAACTAACTGTGGAATACAATATTTATTAATAACGTTTGGTTTTAATCTATTTTTATTTTGTAAAGACAAAAGTTTTCGATACATTCAAGTTTAAAAATGAAGTCACCCGTGACTGATGTGCATTTTAAGACTGAATCAACACGTCTATCATAAATTACTTCTTGAAGAAACAACTCAAGATTACAACTCAAAATGTACTTGAGGAAACAACTCAAGTACATTTTGATTACAACTCAAGCAAAGGAAACCAGGCAGTGCCTGTTTCGTTCGGAGCGATCACTGGTCAACAAAATTTTAAATGTTTTATGGTTGTAGTGTATTTTGAGGTGATTCTAACCAACATGGACCTGTAGATTTCGATTATGATCTCCAATTTTCACTAGCACATCCAGTTTTTGAGAACCAGTATACCATAGGAATATCAGCCACAGCCAAAATTCAGGTCAGATTACTCACTAATCAGGACTTTGTAACGAGACTATCTGAGCTGGAAAGCGTTGCTTGGGATAGCTTTGTGGCTCTTGCCAACAATTACTTTGGAAATTTTCGAGCACCAAATTATGAAGACCTTGTGGACAAGATGTTGAAGAGTTACCAGGCGCTCGGCACTCCAATGTCACTCAAGATACATTTCGTCCATTCTCATCTGGACTTCTTTCCACAAAATCTTGGCGATGTCAGTGATGGCGATATATGAATGAGAGACTTTCCACAAATTGTGCGTTTCTCCAGGCGTTCTCCATTTTCAATTGTCATGTGCATTATATTTAAGGTGAGGTGACTCGTTAAAATTTTTTTCCAGTAATTGTGCACATACATACATGCATGCAGGTGTTCTCCCGTTCGTTGTCATCTCCATTTGCGGATTTTAGAAGGTGAGGAAGTTCTCTCAGAATTCAAAATGTCCCCCTCCTTTTTCGGTAAAGGATCGTTATTCAGGAACGTCCATTGTGAATCATCATGTGCCTTTTAAGGTGAGATGACTGATTAAAAGAATTTCCACAAATTGTGCATTTGTATGGGCGTTCCCCATTATGAATTCTCATGTGTGGTTTAAGGCTGGATGGCCAATTCAAAGATTTTCGACAAATTAAGCATTTGTACGGGCATTCTCCATTGTGAATTCTCATGTGTAGTTTAAGGCTGGATGGCTCATTAAAAGATTTTCCACAATTTGTGCATTCATATGGGAGCTCTCCATCATGATTTATCATGTGTAATTGTCGGTGAGATGACCGATTAAAAGTTTTTCTACAACTTGTGCATTTGTATGGACGTTCACCACTGTGAATAGTCATGTGTGTTTTAAGGGTGGATGAATGATTAAAAGATTTTCCACAACTTGTGCATTTGTACGGGCGTTCTCCATTGTGAATTATCACGTGTGTTTTAAGGTTGCATGATCGATTAAAAGATTTTCCACAACTTGTGCATTTGTATGGGCATTCTCCATTGTGAATTCTCAGGTGTGTTTTAAGGTTGGATGATTGATTAAAATATTTTCCACAAACTTTGCATTTGTATGGGCGTTCCCCACTGTGAACTCTCATGTGTATTTTAAGGGTGTCTGATCGTTTGAAAGATTTTCCACAATTGCTGCATTTGTATGGATGTTCACTATTGTGAACTCTCATGTGCATTTTAAGGTTCTCTGATCGTTTGAAAGATTTTCCACAACTTGTGCATTTGTATGGGCATTCTCCATTGTGAATTATCATGTGTGATTTAAGGTTAGATGACTGATTAAAAGATTTTCCACAAATTGTGCATTTGTACGGGCGTTCCCCACTGTGAATTCTCATGTGTGTGTTCAAGGTGGCTGAGCGTCTGAAATTTTTTCCACAATTTGTGCATTTACATTGATGTTCAGCTTTCTTTATTTGGTGACCCTTATGAAAATTATTCTGTGCAAACATTTCCACATTCATTTTGTCTTGTTTGTAAAAAGTCCTCTTGTTTGTTTCATTTGGCGAGTCCTGCGGGTGTGCGTCTGCACCGTTCATTAAAGTTGGTGCAGTCTCCCGTGTATATTCAGTGGATTCACCTGTAAATACAACATCACATGATCTTTAAAAAAAAAAAAAAGATTCACATGATAGACAAATGTACCCAAACATGTACATAGTATTTGTTACACTGCAGAAAAGTAAAATAAAATATGATCCATATAATATTCTCCGTAGGTGATTCTGTCCGTCTGTCTGTCTGTCTGTCTGTCTGTCTGTCTGTGAAACGTCTGTCCGGGGGAGTGGCTGCACCGGGTCTGGGAGGGGCTTCGAAAACAAATATCCACCATATTGTTTCCTCGCATAGTTTTGAGGCCTCTTTTGTTCGGCCCATGGTGTCTTGCTCTCCCTCACGGTTTTATTTGAACTCGAATTCGATATCTCATTTCATTTTTCACATTCCCTCACATGCTTTTAGACTCGGTTGAAGAAAAACGGGAAGGAGATTTGTTGAAAGTTAACGCACAGGCAGGAAATAGCCGAAATCCGCACGGTATATCATACACCGCTCAAATAACACAGACGAGAAATATTAGATGAAAGTTAACGTTTATAGAACAAAATGCATTTTAAATGAGAAGTCCTGTATAATGTAAACTAACTATGGAATACAATATTTATTAATAACGTTTGGTTTTAATCTATTTTTACTTTGGAAAGAGAACAGTTTTCGATACATTCAAGTTTAAAAATGAAGTCACCCGTGACTGATGTGCATTTTAAGACTGAATCAACACGTCTTCGATCATAAATTACTTCTTGAAGAAACAACTCAAGATTACAACTCAAAATGTACTTGAGGAAACAACAAGTACATTTTGATTACAACTCAAGCAAAGGAAACCAGGCAGTGCCTGTTTCGTACAGAGCGATTTATACACCGCCTCAAGAAGATGCATTTCATTTCTAGAAGAAATAAAATCGTGAAATGTTTTAAAAAAATTTGGGGGGTTTTCGCATGAGTTTTCAAGGCTGAATCAATCCTCTTCACATCCAGGTTTAATAAACAAACTCCATTTCACGTGTGCATGGACATGCCATTCACAGATGTGAAATGCATAAATAAACACAGACTGGAAATAATCTGGTCCGGTAATTACGATTAGAATCGCCGCGGAAGTGGCCGATGCCATTCATCATGATCCCGTGCTTTCACATGTTGTGAACGTTGTTTTGTCATGTTGTTGGTGCGACTTGCTCTCGACGTCAGAACATGCTCCATATGTGTCACGTGTATCCGGCCTGTCTTTAGCTCAAAGTTTACGTAATGTGGGGCATGTGGGTGGTCATCCCCCCCCCAACCGCCCCCCCCCCCCCGAGTGTGTGTGACCCACTCTCCCCCGTGTGTGTGTGACCCACTAACCCCCGTGTGTGTGTGACCCACTCTCCCCCGTGTGTGTGTGACCCACTCCGCCCCGTGTGTGTGTGACCCACTCCCCCCCCCCCCCCCGTGTGTGTGTGACCCACTCCCCCCGTGTGTGTGTGTGACCCACTCCCCTCCCCCCCCCATCCGTGTGTGTGACCCACTCCACTTCCCCCCCCCCCCCCCTCCGTGTGTGTGACCCACTCTCCCCCGTGTGTGTGTGTGACCCACTCTCCCCGTGTGTGTGTGTGACCCACTCTCCCCCGTGTGTGTGTGTGACCCACTCTCCCCCGTGTGTGTGTGTGACCCACTCTCCCCCGTGTGTGTGTGTGACCCACTCTCCCCCGTGTGTGTGTGTGACCCACTCTCCCCCGTGTGTGTGTGTGACCCACTCTCCCCCGTGTGTGTGTGTGACCCACTCTCCCCCGTGTGTGTGTGTGACCCACTCTCCCCCGTGTGTGTGTGTGACCCACTCTCCCCCGTGTGTGTGTGACCCACTACCCCCCCCCGTGTTTGTGTGCGACCCACTCTCCCCCGTGTGTGTGTGACCCACTCCCCCCCTGTGTTTGTGTGACCCACTCCCCCCCCTGTGTTTGTGTGACCCACTCCCCCCCCCTGTGTTTGTGTGACCCACTCCCCCACCGTGTGTGTGACCCACTCCCCCCCGTGTTTGCATGACCCACTCCCCCCCCCCCAATGTGTGTGACCCACTTCCCCCCCTCCCCCGTGTGTGTGTGACCCACTCCCCCACTACCCAGTGTTTGTGTGACCCACTCCCCCCCCTGTGTTTGTGTGACCCACTCCCCCCCCCCAATGTGTGTGACCCACTTCCCCCCCTCCCCCGTGTGTGTGTGACCCACTCCCCCACTACCCAGTGTTTGTGTGACCCACTCCCCCCCCTGTGTTTGTGTGACCCACTCCCCCCCCCTGTGTTTGTGTGACCCACTTCCCCCCGTGTGTGTGTGACCCACTTCCCCCCCCTCCCCCGTGTGTGTGTGACCCACTTCCCCCCCTCCCCCGTGTGTGTGTGACCCACTCCACCCCCCCCATGTGTGTGTGTGACCCCTCTCTCCAGTGTTTGTGTAACCCCCCCCCCCCAATGTGTGTGACCCACTTCCCCCCCTCCCCCGTGTGTGTGTGACCCACTCCCCCACTACCCAGTGTTTGTGTGACCCACTTCCCCCCCTCCCCCGTGTGTGTGTGACCCACTCCACCCCCCCCCCCATGTGTGTGTGTGACCCCTCTCTCCAGTGTTTGTGTGACCCCTCTCTCCAGTGTTTGTGTGACCCCTCTCTCCAGTGTTTGTGTGACCCCTCTCCCCATGTGTGTGTGACCCCTCTCCCCGTGTGTGTGTGTGACCCCTCTCCCCGTGTGTGTGTGTGACCCCTCTCCCCGTGTGTGTGTGTGACCCCTCTCCCCGTGTGTGTGTGTGACCCCTCTCCCCGTGTGTGTGTGTGACCCCTCTCCCCGTGTGTGTGTGTGACCCCTCTCCCCGTGTGTGTGTGTGACCCCTCTCCCCGTGTGTGTGTGTGACCCCTCTCCCCGTGTGTGTGTGTGACCCCTCTCCCCGTGTGTGTGTGTGACCCCTCTCCCCGTGTGTGTGTGTGACCCCTCTCCCCGTGTGTGTGTGTGACCCCTCTCCCCGTGTGTGTGTGACCCCTCTCCCCGCGTGTGTGTGTGACCCCTCTCCCCGCGTGTGTGTGTGTGTGACCCCTCTCCCCGCGTGTGTGTGTGTGTGACCCCTCTCCCCGTGTGTGTGTGTGTGACCCCTCTCCCCGTGTGTGTGTGTGACCCCTCTCCCCGTGTGTGTGTGACCCCTCTCCCCGTGTGTGTGTGTGACCCCTCTCCCCGTGTGTGTGTGTGACCCCTCCGCATGTGTGTGTGTGACCCCTCTCCCCGCGTGTGTGTGTGTGTGACCCCTCTCCCCGCGTGTGTGTGTGTGTGACCCCTCTCCCCGCGTGTGTGTGTGTGTGACCCCTCTCCCCGCGTGTGTGTGTGTGTGTGACCCCTCTCCCCGTGTGTGTGTGACCCCTCTCCCCGTGTGTGTGTGACCCCTCTCCCCGTGTGTGTGTGACCCCTCTCCCCGTGTGTGTGTGACCCCTCTCCCCGTGTGTGTGGGTGACCCCTCTCCCCGTGTGTGCGTGACCCCTCTCCCCGTGTGTGCGTGACGCGCTCTCCCCCGTGTGTGCGTGACGCGCTCTCCCCCGTGTGTGCGTGACGCGCTCTCCCCCGTGTGTGCGTGACGCGCTCTCCCCCGTGTGTGCGTGACGCGCTCTCCCCCGTGTGTGCGTGACGCGCTCTCCCCCGTGTGTGCGTGACGCGCTCTCCCCCTGTGTGCGTGGCCCGCTCTCCCCCGTGTGTGCGTGGCCCGCTCTCCCCCGTGTGTGCGTGGCGCGCTCTCCCCCGTGTGTGCGTGGCGCGCTCTCCCCCGTGTGTGCGTGGCGCGCTCTCCCCCGTGTGTGCGTGGCGCGCTCTCCCCCGTGTGTGCGTGGCGCGCTCTCCCCCGTGTGTGCGTGGCGCGCTCTCCCCCGTGTGTGCGTGGCGCGCTCTCCCCCGTGTGTGCGTGGCGCGCTCTCCCCCGTGTGTGCGTGGCGCGCTCTCCCCCGTGTGTGCGTGGCGCGCTCTCCCCCGTGTGTGCGTGGCGCGCTCTCCCCCGTGTGTGCGTGGCGCGCTCTCCCCCGTGTGTGCGTGGCGCGCTCTCCCCCGTGTGTGCGTGGCGCGCTCTCCCCCGTGTGTGCGTGGCGCGCTCTCCCCCGTGTGTGCGTGACGCGCTCTCCCCCGTGTGTGCGTGACGCGCTCTCCCCCGTGTGTGCGTGACGCGCTCTCCCCCGTGTGTGCGTGACGCGCTCTCCCCCGTGTGTGCGTGACGCGCTCTCCCCCGTGTGTGCGTGACGCGCTCTCCCCCGTGTGTGCGTGACGCGCTCTCCCCCGTGTGTGCGTGACGCGCTCTCCCCCGTGTGTGCGTGACGCGCTCTCCCCAGTGTGTGCGTGACGCGCTCTCCCCCGTGTGTGCGTGACGCGCTCTCCCCCGTGTGTGCGTGACGCGCTTTCCCCCGTGTGTGCGTGACGCGCTCTCCCCCGTGTGTGCGTGACGCGCTCTCCCCCGTGTGTGCGTGACGCGCTCTCCCCCGTGTGTGCGTGACGCGCTCCCCCCCCGAGTGTGCGTGACGCGCTCCCCCCCGTGTGTGCGTGACGCGCTCCCCCCCGAGTGTGCGTGACGCGCTCCCCCCCGTGTGTGCGTGACGCGCTCCCCCCCGTGTGTGCGTGACGCGCTCCCCCCCGTGTGTGCGTGACGCGCCCCCCCCCCGTGTGTGCGTGACGCGCTCTCCCCCGTGTGTGCGTGACGCGCTCTCCCCCGTGTGTGCGTGACGCGCTCTCCCCCGTGTGTGCGTGACGCGCTCTCCCCCGTGTGTGCGTGACGCGCTCTCCCCCGTGTGTGCGTGACGCGCTCTCCCCCGTGTGTGCGTGACGCACTCTCCCCCGTGTGTGCGTGACGCACTCTCCCCCGTGTGTGCGTGACGCACTCTCCCCCGTGTGTGCGTGACGCACTCTCCCCCGTGTGTGCGTGACGCACTCTCCCCCGTGTGTGCGTGACGCACTCTCCCCCGTGTGTGCGTGACGCACTCTCCCCCGTGTGTGCGTGACGCACTCTCCCCCGTGTGTGCGTGACGCACTCTCCCCCGTGTGTGCGTGACGCACTCTCCCCCTTGTGTGCGTGACGCACTCTCCCCCGTGTGTGCGTGACGCACTCTCCCCCGTGTGTGCGTGACGCACTCTCCCCCGTGTGTGCGTGACGCACTCTCCCCCGTGTGTGCGTGACGCACTCTCCCCCGTGTGTGCGTGACGCACTCTCCCCCGTGTGTGCGTGACACACTCCCCCCCGTGTGTGCGTGACGCACTCTCCCCCGTGTGTGCGTGACGCACTCTCCCGTGTGTGCGTGACGCACTCTCTCCCGTGTGTGCGTGACGCACTCTCTCCCGTGTGTGCGTGACGCACTCTCTCCCGTGTGTGCGTGACGCACTCTCCCCCGTGCGTGACCCACACTGCCATGTGTGTGACCCACTCCCTGGTGCAGTGTGCGTGATGTGGGAGGGATGGGGGCGGGGAGGGAGAGGATTTGAGCTCTTGAAGTCACATTTTACATGAGATGTAATTACACATTTCAAACTGTATTTCCCATGTGCACACATGTGTACACATTCACATGTTATCAGAAGTAAATAAGTGGTGTAAATTACATCATTTGTAGATCTGATAAATTGGCAGTAACCATTTTGTAAAACTGAATGTGCAGCATCTAAATGAAGATGTCCAAATGTCACACAAGTCCATGCCCGTGGGATTCCCACGGGTGCCCCCACTAGTTGTTGTATATTGTCGTGTCACCGGTGATTAAGATCACGGGAGGCAGATAGCCAAACGTTGCTTTACTCGGAGGCATATTTCGAACTTGGCGGGATGATCTTTCAAGCGCAGGAGAGGCCCGAAGCTTTACCTGATCGGATGGCCGAGACTGGGTTAATCCGAACCGACAGAACAAAGAAACAAAACAAGACACACAAAAGTAAGATGCAACAAAAAATTAATTTAATGAAAATAATGCAAAGACAATAAAAATGTTGAGGTAAAACTAATAGTGATAGACTAAGGTGAAGGACCCTCCATACGGACTCAATACGGAAACGAACTCATACGGAAACTCGTGTTTCTTGATTTCTGTTACGTGCTCCTCCCCAAACCCAGGTCACGGTGTACCTCCGAGCCTCGAGAGGAGTCACGGCAGAAAGATGTGTTATTCTGTGTGTCAAAGATCAATGGTGAAACCACACCAATTGTTCCCAACAAACAAGTATTGTATTAAGGTCACACAAGAATAACAGCAATAACAATAGTAATCAATTGTACAACCAATATATCATTCCTATGATGGTACCATCAGTTTCGTACAATATAACTCACTGTACTCCAAGTGAGCGAAAAGAACATTCCCAATGTCTCTATCCCGGCATCAAGCCAAAGTTGCTCCACTCTCCAGTGATCGTCAGAACGATGTCTTATCGAGACCAGAATCCCGTTCGGTTGACAGTCACACTGCCAAAGATGGGCAAAGGTGCCCTCAAGAGGCGACTGGGAAATCACACCTTCGGGTATGGACGTTCAACGGCTCCCAATCGGCGAATCGCAAATTCCCACTCAAAATCCACGTTACACACACACACCAGGTTAACGCCTGGATGTGGTGAAATGGTTGAAGCGAGGTGAAGAGCCAAGAGCGATGCGAAAACCGGCGCGAGGCAAAACGGCCCATACTCGAGACGCAACGGCACTCCAACGATTCTCTTCGGAATCAACCGCAAAACCTGTCATGCAGGTTTATCTGTCACAACGATAACAACTCTGTCGCAGGAATCCCTTTCCCAGGAAACCCAAAGTTCACTTGTGACCCCCGTTCGCCAGCGTTTGCTCAAGACCTCAAAGCAGCTTGGCTTCTTCTCCACCTTACTCGCTCTGCCTCTTCTTCTCTTCTTCTTCCTCTTCTTTTGCGTCTGGTTCCCGATCCGGTTTCCGGTTTCTTTTTAAAACATTAATTTTTTTTACCTTTTGAAAACAGTTATCTCCAATTCACTTAAACGATAACAATAATAGTACATGGAACCAAAAATGTTTACAGTGGATGAGAACCACAACAACGGAAGTGACGAATCCGTAACACAGACACAGGGAAAGATAAAGAAAACAAGCGTTACGCCTAGGTCCCCCGTCGGTGATGTTAATGCGAGTGATGCAAGTTGACAAAGTGGAAGATGCAAGGCGACCATCTTGGATTTTGACGTGGCGGCCCATTTTTCAATAGCGTTCTTCCTTATGCCAAGATACACCCACACGCCAGATTAGAAGTTGGTACTTCGCTTATTTTTCAAGATATTCCGCTCACAAGGTTCAGACATACATGGCGGCGGCCATCTTGGATTATGACGTGGCGACCCAATTTTCAATAGGCTTCTTCCTTATACCTAGATACACCCACACACCAGATTAGAAGTTGGTACTTCGCTTATTTTTAAAGATATTCCGCTCACAAGGTTCAGACATACATGGCGGTGGCCATCTTGGATTTTGAAGTGGCGACCCAATTTTCAAAAGGATTCTTCCTTATGCCTAGATACACCCACACACCGGATTATAAGTTGGTACTTCGCTTATTTTTCAAGATATTAATCTCAAGTTTCAGACATACATGGCGGCGGCCATCTTGGATTTTGACGTGGCGACCCATTTTTCAATAGCGTTCTTCCTTATGCCAAGATACACCCACACACCAGATTAGAAGTTGTTACTTTGCCTATTTTTCAAGATATTCCACTCAATGTTCAGACATACATGGTGGCGGCCATCTTGGATTTTGACGTGGCGACCCAATTTTCAATAGGGTTCTTCCTTATACCTAGATACACCGGCACACCAGATTAGAAGTTGGTACTTCGCTTATTTTTCAAGATATTCCGCTCACAAGGTTCAGACATACATGGCGGCGGCCATCTTGGATTTCGATGTGGTGAACCAATTTTCAATAGGGTTCTTCCTTCTCCCGAGATACACCCACACACCAGATTAGAAGTTGGTACTTCGCTTATTTTTCAAGATATTCCACTCACAAGGTTCAGACATACATGGCATCAGACATACATGGCGGCGGCCATCTTGGATTTTGACGTGGGTTGCACCCACACACCAAATTCGAATGTGGTCCTTCGCGCCCGCACGCACGCCTGCACGGACGGACGGACACACGGACGGAGGGGAAAACCATAGTCCCCCTTTCGCTCCGCGGTGCGACGGGGGACATTAAAATGCGCTTATAATTGGCCGGCACTCAGCTTTGCATCCCCAAATAGCTGGTAGGGCTTGCTCGTCGTTGAACAAGCGTCACAGCGCGGGAAGCGCACAAGATGGTGCAAAATCACGCCCATAGCCAGCTGCCGGTGTGAGACAAGCAGGCAGTATCCTTCTTTGTTTCGCTCGCGACCTTCGTCTCCGAAGAACACCACCGTCAACCAACACCTCCTCCTCATGCTAAAACGCGAAAATTGTACACAACAGCTCCAGAAAAGCTCTCCTCGCAAGCGCACACGAGCCAGACGCCACCCCGAGCCTGAGACAGAAAGCGTCCGCTCGCCACGAAGCCAGGACCAGAAGAGGGCACGAGAAGGGGAAAACGCACCATTCCTTCTTCTCGCTGACATCACACTTGAACAAAGCCCCGCACCCACCACTCCAGTCCATGGCCATGACCAATCATTCCCTTCAGGGAGGGGCCTCACGGCCTTTCTTGACGCCCATCTAGAATGTTCTTGGGAGGGGTTCCCTTGCCGATCGCCAATGTTTGGGTTTCTGTCAGGCTTGTCGGTGTGGTTGTGACAACGTGCCGATTGCATGGCTGGCCGAGTGAAATATATAAGAACAAAGGGAAAAAATCAGAGGGACCAATTACACACTGGGGTTTATTAATCTTATGCCCTATAACTAATTAACACAAAAGCCACACCCCTTATGGCGACATACAAACACTCTTACCCACACAGTCAGCCTGCTTATGTACATCAAAATGGGCTTTCTACCCATCACACGGTCCATGCTAAACTATACATTCCTGTCTTTCCTAAGGCATTGTCGTGTTCCTCGGGATTAAAATCCTCCAAGGAAATGGATAGCCGAACGAGCTTTAACTCCAAGTCGTTCAATCCAGTGGCAGACCTTCTCTATACGTGCAGGAGCATAGTGGAGGGTAGCGAGGCTTACCTTCATGGGTCCCACTGGACGTCTGTGAACCTGCGATAATCAACTCAACCGACATGGATTTAAAATGTACAAATAAAAATGTTTAATAAAAATAAAGGCCAGCAAACAAGAAAGTGCACGATAAAATATTATGTCGGGAGGGTCGAGCAATATCTAGAGTCAGGTAGATCTGTATAGGTATCATGCTTCGTCTGTCGCGGTAAGGAATCTGCCCTGTAATAAGTTCTGTGTGTTTAGTCCGTTTTTTCGGGATAAGAGTATACCTGTGAACATACCAGGATGTTCGTGTGCTAGGTAGTTGTAGGGATTAAAGATAACAGCCCCTGTGTGTCGGACCTGGTGGTCATTCCTTTGTCCCTTATGGCAATGCACACCAACATAAACACTTATATCGGCCCTTAGTGCAACATTAAATAATCCCTTTCCCTTACCACAACGACTTTGGAAGACGGACAGGAAGTCAGATCAAGACACTGCCGATGATGGCTTCCGCCGGCCGCACGGCCTGGCAACATCGCGGGGCACGGGCTGTGATTGGTTGGAGCGGGAGGCACTCGACCAATGGAAGAAAGCCAGTGAGTGCGAAACCGCAGCCAATCAGGGGAGGAGAACGAAGACGCAGCTGGGAGGGAGGTGACTCATTGGAAGGAAGAGACTGGAAATTTTGATGGAGAGAGGACGGTTATAAAAAGGGCTCTCTTTGGCATGACATTTTAGAGCAGCTCTCTTTGGATTTCACAGTGTGCAGTCGCATTTGCTCCCCCTTGGTCTCTCTCCCCTTTTGCCGTTCTTCTTCGCTGGTCACTGGATGCTATACGGCATCTGTCGGTCCCTGCGCTTCTCTTCATCAGGCTGACGGTTCGCTCATGGTGCTTGGAGCGGTGCTCTGGAGCTTAGAGTGGTGCACGGACCTCGTGGGCGGTCGACGAGGAGCCTGGAGTGGGCGTTGGCTCGTGCCTTCGCGGTGCTGTGGTGCTGGAGCGAGGGACCTCGTGGTGTGCAGCGGAGCTTGGAGCCACGTGGGGACAAGATGACGGACAGTTAAGACGCACCACATTTTACATTACATAACAAAGTTTTTTATTTTAGTTATTAATTTTCCTTTGTGGCGTATTTGAAGTCTGGTGTGTGGGATCCCAATTTAGAAATTAGATTTATCGTCGCGTTTCCCTGTCCCGATCGAGCCTGGTGTTGGCTTAGCGGTTAGGGTGCCGGCTTGGGATCCTAGGATCCTGGGTTCGGATCCCGATCGATCGCTGAATTAACGCCAGGGGGGTTGACTCAGCCTGTCATCCTTCCGAGGTCGGCAAATTGAGTAACAGCTTGCTGGGATGAATGATCCCGGTGTGTGCCCCGATTTAGAATAGGTACACCGTATCCCTGCGCATCGTAAGAGGTGACCAAGGGTTGGCGTCAGGAAGGGCATCCGGCCAGAAAAACATTGCCTCAAACAGGGAACCATGATTGTCATGGGGCCCGCAAGGCTAACCCCCGCTCCAGCGGGGAAAATGGCCTTAAAACGATCATTCATTCATTCATTTCCCTGTCCCGATCCTTATTGTAAATAAACCCTTGTATTATTTTCCATTCCCTGCAAATCTTGTGTCCGTTTGAGTTAGTTAGCCTTCCCCAGGTACGTGCTTCAGCCGCTTCTTCCTCTTCACTTCTTCTTCCCACACGACATAAGCAAAATCCGTGTTTGATCGTCACCTCCAGTAAAGCCGTTTTGGTCCATCCGCGGTCCCTGGTATTAACTAGAGGGATCGCGCAACAATATTCCTAAATGAGGGATCCTCCATGCGGACTCCAATACAGACAAGGGGAAAAATAACTGAAAGTAACAAAATGTTGTGTGCATGTACTTGGTTCTGGTCCCCTTGTTCGTCCCAGATCATCACAGGCCCTCTGTCCTTGCGCAGGAAAACACAGGCCTCCGTGCACAGTTCGCTCCTCTAGCCACCAAGCGCAAAGCGAGCAGGCCGCGCCCGTCCACTCGCCGTCTGCTCCACACAGCACCCAGTCTACGCACAGCCAGCACTGAAGAGCCAAGGAGAGGACAACGCGGTCGCTCGAACCAATCAAAACCAGGGACCACGAGGCACAACCGCCCCGCCCGACGATCGTCAAAACCCTAAGCCAGGGATATATAATGCCGAATCCAATGTCCCTGGCGCAAGAGGAGTAGAGGTCCATGTCTTCTCGTTTGAATGTCCCAGGTGTAAGTGCTCTGTATATCCGGTCGTTCACTTTCAAGGTCCCAGCTCAAGCGAGGTGTAACTACGACTGTTCACTGCGAAATCCAGCCCGGAGAGAGAGGAAATGTGGAAAGAGAGGACAAAATGTCGGGACTCAATCTTTTTGTTCAAAAGCTCTGATGTCATCCGACGCCCCATGCGTGTCCGCTCCTATCAGCCGGTGCCATCTCATCGCTCTTCGTATCCTGACCAATCCCTGCTCTTCGGGTCTTGGCCTCAAGGACCTGCCGGCTTTTGTGATCACCAGGTCGGTGGTATCAGCGGTAATTGAATAATGTCCTGCTTCCGGTTGTTTTATTTAGTGTTTAAATGCACCATTGCTTGGCTTGGCTATGTGTGTGCGCTATGGGCGTGGCTTCACGGACATTTTGTGCGTCTGTGCTCACCAGGTCGATGTTATCCACGGTAGTGTTCAATGTCCTGTTTCCGATTGGTTTTTATTTGGTGTAGTTAATGCGCGATTTCTTACTATTTGTGTGTGCTGCCCGGTGTCATAAGGAACAGAGGGGAAATAACAGAGGCAATTACATACAGGGGATTAAATACCCTTAATCCCTAAATAATAAACACAACCCCACCCCTCTCATTAGGACAAAGATACACTTACGCGACATCCGGTCTAACGGATTTCCTACTTATGACACATGGGGGTTCTTCTTCTTCATCATGACATACGGAGCATGGTATACCATACAATTCTACCTAGATTAAGGTATTTCATTGCCTAACCCCCACAAACGTAACAGCATTTCTTCACCTACCTCCACAAACATAACAATATGTACAGTAATGTGCAAAGGTTTGTGTTTTTCCATGATAATCATACTGTTGTGGATATGACAATTATGTTTTTTTATTGTTGTAAAAATATCACCCTCCTTCCTCCATTTGTTGTGTATAAAGGTCAAAGGGCGTTCCCGTTAGTTATTCCATATACCACACGTAGCCAACCATAGATTTCCTCCTTGTTCAGTAGTTATCTCCTTATTATGTGTATTAGATTAAGGCTTTGTCTTCCATTAATTAATACTCCATTGCACCGAATTCAAATAAGGTAGATTCCCTTCCAATTCCCCTTTTGTCATCAATGGCCAACTGCATTGGGCAGTTTTCCGCGTGCGGTTTTCTGCATTCGCCGCTGCTGCTTTATGGTTTTCGCCGCAAAACCTCCATTACGCACGCGGTCAAGTTGGGAAAGAAAGGCGTGTCTCCACCTCGTCATCGGAGGGTGGGGCCAGGAGAGCCCCTACAACCAACCAAGCACGAGGGGTTTGGCTTGAGAGGGCGGAGGAAGAGCGATCGGGGAGGTTCGAAAGGGTTAGAGGGTGTGGCCGATATAACCCGCAGCGGGACGCCCCCCACCTCAGATGAGTCCTGGGAAAGCACGCGACGTCCCCACGGCGGCACGAAGAGACGATTGAAGAAAGAGGGAGAGAGACGTGAGGGGGTGCCTGTATTGCGGCAATAGGCCGAGACCCTCTAGGCCCTATTGCCGGTCGGTGAGACGCGAAGTGGAGCTGTGTTTGCCGGGTTTTCGCCTCGACCCCAAAGCGTGGATCGGAGCGCGCGCTTGGAACCGGACCTCGACGCCACCATCTACCTGGACCCTCCTCTGCCGTCCCAAACGATTCCTGTCCTTCCATCCTTTTGTGTACGTGAGTTTGTTTTGTGTGTTCTGTCCTGGGTTATAAGTAAGTCTGTATAAGCTAGAAATTGCACTGTGTCCTTCTGGTCCGTCCCTCTTTCTGTCTTTATTTTCGTATCCTTCCTTCTTCCTTGGTTTCTTTTGGTTGTAAATAGTAGTAATAAATCATATTCGTATTTCCTACCTTTTGTCTTCTTCTTCTTCTTCTTCTTCACATCCGTCGTCTTTGAGGTTTCCACATTGAATACCGGTGGCACGATTTGGCCAACGTTCAGGAATCGGGTCTAGTAATTGTTAATAGTTTGTGCCGCGGTTGCTAAAAACCGCTCGGCAATTAACATCTGTTCTCGGTACGAACGGGGCTGTGCCACCGGCCGTTCCGGAGGTCGCTGGGCAGCGTCAGGGACCACGTCGGTCAGTTATAGAAGAGGGGATTAATCCCCCCTCTAAGGGGAACTGAGGCCGACGTTGGGTTCCGCAACAATACTTTAGGGATCAGAGTTTTGCGTATGCACATGATCTATGACCAATTTGAATTGAAATATTGAATTTATGACATCACATGTCACATGGTTTGGCAGCCATATTGGTGTTAACCTAAAACCTTCAAAAAAACATCTTCGCCCAAAGCACCAAATCGATTGACTCAAAACTTTACGTGTGTCATTGACTCGGCATAGTGATTGAAAGTTGATCATGAAAACAACATTGGTCACATGGTGTAGCAGCAATATTGTATTGAAAGGAAAATATTGAATAATGATATCTTTGAAACCGCTTACACAATCCGATCAACCCTATCCTTATCCGATCAACACGAAACATCATAAAAACATGATACCCCACCCATACATATGCGGAGTGTACATTTTATTAAGGTAATATGTCATGTGGTTTGGCAGCCATATTAGCTTGAATGCCGATATATTTTTTTTAATCCCTTCTCCGAAACCGCTTCACCGATCGATGTGAAACCTGTCCTGTCTGGTGAAAATGCGATACTTTAAAACAGCTGAAGGAATTGTTACGGATTCGGCCCTTCCGTGGTGGTGGTTTTCATCCACGTGAAACATTTATGGTTAGGTATTATTATTCTTATTGGGGTTGGAAGGAAACGGCGATTATTGTTGTTTAAAGGAAATGGTTATCGTGGTTAAAAGGTTAAAAGCGCTCATGGTAAAAATGAGACAGGAAATCGGATTGTGCACCGGAAGAGGACGAGCGACAGAGAAGAGGGCGTGAGGAAGAAGTGGAAAGACGCGTTTGTTGAAGCTCCATAGAGCGTGGTCGAGCGTACATCGCGAGTGAACTTTGAGTCCTTGAAAGGAATCTCGGGCGATTGGTGTTATCGCTGGAGTCGTGAAAAAGCCTGCGAAGTCAGGTACAGGCGTGAGGTTCCGGAGAATCCTCGCCTGGAGGCTTTGGCTCGAGCAAGAGCCGGCCGCCATTTTGGACCCTCGCGCGTCGTTCACTGGAAAAGGTTTTTGCCGCGTCCGCTGGTCTCACCCTCCGGTGGTCTGCCCCTCCGGTGGTCTGCCGGGGCTGAGTGTGCACTAAAGCGGCGTCTGAAGATTGCACTGCGGTTTGCTGATTGAACGGTGCATGTGCACGTCTGGATCGCGTCTTTGGGAGTTCCCTTTCCACTGCCTGTTTGCTGTTGGTGTGGATCACGTGACAGTCCACGCTTTGCCTACACCTCCTTACTCGCCATCGCCCCTTCACCGCATCCCCGTTGAGTTATAGAGACATTGAGGGGTTTCTGTTCCATTCACTGGGAGCGCAGTGAGTTATGTGACTTAGTGGTGGTACCATCCTAGGATATATTGATTGTCACTATTTGCTATCAGTATTGGTAATGTTATTCCTGTGTGATTTTTAATATATTATTGGTTTGTTTATAACCATTGGTGTGGTTTCCTCATAATTTCGACACGGAATAACATATTTTTCTGCCATGGCTCCTCCCAGGGTTCGGAGGTATACCGAGCCCAGGAGGTCGGGGAGGAACAGGTAACAGAATTCAAATCAAACTTGTTTATTTTTAGAACAGTGAATGAGGGCATATACCCATGACATGCGGAGGCATATTGGCGACAGTCGCATTGCTCCAGGTTTTTCTCAACACCACAATTAATCATCAAACTGTTTGAATCAAAATGTTTTGACATTGACAGAAACCTTTATGGGGATGGTTCTTGAAGAAAGAAGCTTCAGCATCATTGGATTTGGGTCGATCCAGGTGAACATCAATGTCGTGTTCAGTTTTCACTTCCACTTTCACAAATAAATCTGGAAAAAGTAACTTTTATTAAATGCAGGCAGTCTTGTTACATGCAAAGCTGGTTCCACACTCTTAAAATAGCTAAATAAATACAAATATTGCATTAAAATCATTGATTTGAGGTCTTACTCGGAGAGAAAAAAAATCCCCACAGGAATAGAGTCGTGTCAAAGCATTGTGATAACAATGAAACAGAAAACCAAATACAACATTGGAGTCATCAGATGGAACCTGGAGAGGATTCGGGTTTCAGCCGCTACTCCACAACCCTCAAACCCATCCAGATGCAGCCAAGTGAACCTTTCAGAAAGATCTCTGCAAGAATTCACTTCTCCTTGGACAGATAGATGAAAAAAAGAGAGAAAGAAAGAACAAGCAAGAATTAGGATGAATAAGGAGAAATGTGAAAAAGTATAAAGAAATGTGAAAGGAACAAAGATCCCCAACTCCGAGCCCCAACTCCGAGCCCCAACTCCGAGCCCCAACTCCGAGCCCCAACTCCGAGCCCCAACTCCGAGCCCCAACTCCGAACCCCAACTCCGAGCCCCAACTCCGAGCCATAACTCCGAGCCATAACTCCTAGCCCGAGAAAGATGTTGGGAAGAACCCAGATAGATAGACTTCGGGATTTCTTCCTCAAGCAAAAATGCAACAGTTTCAAGCCACCAGAGGACCATCAGCGGCTCAGCTGATATGAGCTTGTAGCGTTGGGGTTTTCATACTTTTGCTACTTTTAATTGTCTGCAGCTGTGGACGAACCTGTGAAGGGCTTAAAACAGCAAAGGCCTCATCTTGTGTAGCTTTTCTTAGATGCTATATTCAGCTTTCTTTGATGAGAGGGTCGAAGTGTTGGCTACCTGTCTAGTCCGAGTCACAGCTGGGGATGATTGATGAGGCAAGAGCCCATTGGTCGATTCCTCCTGGGACAAATGAGAGAAGTTATTGGACTTTTAATAGATGTAAATTGTAACGGATTCAGACTCCCAAACAGGAGACATGAGAATATTACCTGCTGATAGTAATCACCTGTTACAGCAGGACAGTAAGTGGAGGCAAATACACACGCATGAATAATTCATCACAATGTTGTGGTTTTACGAATTTCACGGTGTGGCCATTTCAATGTGCACAGTTGACCGGATAAGGGAAATCTTCTTATGATGGAGGACGTTGTCGAGTGTGGCTTTGCCACTGTTACCAGTAAGCTGGTACTCATTTTGCCAACCTTGCAAGGATGACAGGCTGAGTCAACCCACCTGGTGTTATTTCAACAGCATGACAGGAGCTCGTAGCCCTCTACCATGACATCCCTCATTCTTCAGAGAGATATGCAGCAGCCTCTTCCCTCTCTTCAGATCTTGATAAAATCACAAGCAGATCAAACACTTGGAATACAGTATGTCATGAATTCTTTTCTTATCTCTCTCTATCTCTCCTCTCTGTTTCTGTTTCTGTTTCTGTTTCTGTTTCTCTTCTCTTCTCTTCTCTTCTCTTCTCTTTCTTTCTCTTTCTTTCTTTCTTTCTCTCTTTCTTTCTCTCTCTCTCTCTCTCTCTCTCTCTCTCTCTCTCTCTCTCTCTCTCTCTCTCTCTCTCTCTCTCTCTCTCTCTCAAGGATCACCTGGCAAACCCTCCAAACTCTTTTCTTAACAATCCCCATGAAGAAGTTCAGTCACTCAAACTTTTGGGTCTCATCATCAACTCTAATCTTTATTGGGGAAACCACATTTCTGAGTTGGCCTCCAGGGACATTTTGGCCTTCAAAGCCAGTGTGAGCATCCTCCATTGTGCAAAGTCCTTCCTTAGCACACTTTATCTGTTATCCACCAACAAGGACTTCATCAACATTAAAACTGCTCTCCCCTCTGGACTGGGCTCTCTTGCCTCACATCTTCCTCAGCTTGTCTCTGTGGAAATCAAGGCCTCAAGACAATTGGGATCTCCCACGATGAAGCTGAGTCTGCGGGCCCATGACGTTCACACCACAGACAGGTTGGTGGTGTCTCTTATTCTGCCTTCTTTCTGGTCTGCCCTTTTCATGCTTTGTCCTTCCCCTCCAGGTTTCTGCGGTAACACGTTCACCAGCAAACACCTTCTGGTGAAATTCTCAAAATCTAGAATCACTGCTCACCTCCACTGATCCATTCCTCTGTTTTACCACCTGTGGAAACACGTTCCACATTCTCTTCAATCTCATTCTTCCCTCCAGGTCTTCAAGACAGCTGCTTACCACCATCCCACATAATCCCCGATCCAACCATTATCTTTTCCACCACAAATTACTCCATTCCAAAGCATTCCCTTTTTCCAGGTCATTGTCATTTTCTCCCTCCCCCTCATCTCTTTTCATTTGTTCATTGGTTGTTGTTTGGTTTGTCACTTTTTTTTCTGTTTTATCTCCACTTTCCCCTTCCCCTTATTGTGTTTCATTCAAATTGTTTGCAGCTTGTTCACCTGCATGTGTCGTTCTCCCTTCTACGCTTCCCTTCATTTCACTATCACATTGACTCTATTGTTGTTTTCTCCACTCCATTTCATTCCCTTCCATGAGCCTGTATCATGGATATTAAAAAACTTGGCAATAAACAAACACAGATCCAATCAGAAGTCACGTTGATCACACAACTCACCATTCGGCTGGTCGCTTTGCTCCTCTTCCATGCCAAAGGAGTTCACATCCTCTATTTTTATCTGCAGGATCTCGGGAAATCCTTCCAGTTTCTCAACCTTCATTTCACACCCAAGCACAGCCGGCTGTTCCGATTTCAGCTGCACAGGATAGGAATCCTTCCAACAGCCAACTTGAGCATACATTGTCCGTGAACCTTGAGAGGGGCAACAAACATAACACTCTTCCTGATGCTTGCTCCACTCTGAGTGCCTTGATCTGATAAAGTACTGTTACGTTTGTGGGGGTAGGCAATGATTACCATAGAGCCAGGCAGAATTGTATAGGTACCATGCTCCGAATGTCATGTCGCCATCTTGATGTACATAAGTCAGGCCGTATGTCATGTAAGAGTGCATCTTTGTTCCCATCACGAGGGGTGGGGTAATGTTAATTAGTTAGGGATTAATGGTAAATCCCCTGTATGTAATGGCCTTTGTTATTAGTCCCGTACCGGTGCACACCGGAGCGGACTATACGTTTGCACTCCGTCCCTCCGTCTGTCAGTCCGTCACGCAAAGAACAGCTTTCTGGACTTTTTTTCCTAAACTCTTAATGCTAACGATTTCAAACTTGGTACATGGTTTCCTCATGATAAGTTACAGATCAAGTTCGAACTTCATGACGTTTCGATCATTTTTGACAAAGTTATGGCACTTTGAACTTTGGTAATTTCCCCAACAGTTTTCCGGACGACAGACTGCCAGTAGGGGACATGTATTGCAGCACAATACTCAGAATGCTTGTTTTTCCTCTGTTCCTTATGACAACAGCAGCACACACACAAAGCAGGCAATCGCGCATTTGTAACACTAAATAAAAAGCAACCGGAACTGGGACATTCAACTACCGCTGGTGCTGCTGTTGTCACATCGCAACACAAGCAGGCAGGTCTGGGAGGCCACGCCCCCAAAGAGCAGCGATTGGTCAGGACACCAAGAGCGATGAGATGGCAGTAGTTGATAGGAGTGGGGACGTAGACGTCATCGGATGGCGTCAGAGCCTTGAGTACAAAGGAGTTGGAGGGCCGACATTTTCTCTCTTGGCGCTATCTCCGAGCTGGCCTCGATAGCGAACGGTCACATATATGGTGCCCTCTTGAGCGAGGGACATTAATAGAGAACGGACACAATTTTATATCTCGCTCTGCTTCGGGATTTCACAACGAACGGTCAGAGTTCATTGCGCTCTTGCGCTAGGGACATTTGAGGTCTGGATGATCGCGAAGCGGGGCGGAAGCGGCTCGTGGACTCAGGTGCGCTTGGCCCATGGTTCCGTGTGGACTGGAGGCCGTGCTGAGTGAACTGGAGCGTTCCGGGCCTGTAGTGTTTTTCCCGCCAACCCAGGTGTTTTTCCCGCACACGAAATGCAGATCGAGACCTGCATTTTCCCATGAGCGAACTGTGCACGGAGGCCTGTGCTGTTCCCGCCAAGGACACGGGGGTTTTGACGATTCCCAAGGGGGTTCAGAAGATGATCAGAGCTGAGTGCCCACACACACACATTTATTTTCACCAGTTATTTTTCCCTTTGTGTGTATATGGGTCTACAGCGGAGAATATTGCGGAGAATACGTGGGGGAGCACTCCATTTAGGACATTAGTTTAATCGCGCGTTTTCTTCTTCGCTGGCATTATTTTTAGAAAACATTTTTATTGTACATTTTAATTCTGTGTCGGCTTAAATTGATAATCATTGCAGGTTCGAAGACGTCCGGTGGGACCCGTGAAGGTAAGCTCTTCGCCCTCCCCCACGTGCGTATTCTCCACTATATTTTGACTGAACGCCTCGGAGTGTTAAGCTCGATCAGCTATCCGTCCGAGACCGGTCTTTATTGGCCACAGACAGGACAGTACCTACATGTGAAATAACTCTGTACTTGAGAAATTATCCTCTCCCAAAATCAGTTACAGCACTTGAACTTTCACCAAACACAAACACACCAAGTGACACCCCCAAAAATAAAGTGTACATTGTGCAGATTCTTAAGACAATACTCTAATTGTATTACACTAGCGTGACTCAGCGCGCTGTGCACGCCTCACCACACGTCGTTTCGGAGGGATAGGCATATTTGACCATTTCAGTGTCTTTTGGGTCTTTTGTGTCTTCATGGTGTTTTGGGTCTTCAGGGCCATTTGGGTCTTCAGGGCCATTTGGGTCTTCAGGGCCATTTGGGTCTTCAGGGCCATTTGGATCTTCAGGGTCTTTTGGGTCCTCTGGGCCTTAAAGGGTGTTTTGGGTCTTTGGGGTGTTTTGGGTCTTTGGGGCCATTTGGGTCTTCAGGGCCATTTGGATCTTCAGGGTCTTTTGAATCCTCTGGGCCTTAAAGGGTATTTTGGGTCTTTGGGGTATTTTGGTTATTCGGGGTATGTAAGGATCTTTAAGGGCTTTGGTGGTTTAAAGGTGTTTTGGGTCTTCGGGTGTTTTGGGTCTTCGGGATGTTTTGGGCCTCCGGGCTCTTTTGGGTCTTCGGGGTGTTTTGGGTCTTCGGGGTGTTTCGGGTCTTCGGGGTGTTTTGGGTCTTTGGGATGTTTTGGGTCTTTGGGATGTTTTGGGTCTTCGGGGTGTTTTGTGTCTTCAGGGTCTTTTGGGTTTTTGAGTATTCAGGGTATTTTTGAGCCTCAGGGCCTTGAAGGGTATTTTGGGTCTTTGGAGTGTTTTGGGTCTTCGGGGTCTTCAGGGTATTTTGGGTCTTCGTGGTCTGAAGGGTCTTGGGGGAATTAAAGGGTTGTCAAAGGTCTGAGGGGTCTCAGCAGTCTCAGCGCAATTAAGAGGGTTAATTAAGAGGGTGTTAATGTTATTTGAAGAAGAAGAAGACGTTTACGTCGCATGAAGACATAATGACATAACGACATAACTATATACGTTTGCTCTATTATAATTAAAAAAATATCGATGTGAATGTTGATTTAGCCAAATATAAAACTATGTAAAATGAGAACAATGCGATTGTGTCACCAATATGCCTCCGCATTGTCCCACAACGTGTATATGCCCTCGTTCACTGTCCTAAAAATAAACAAGTTTGATTGAAATCCCTTCAGCTGTTTTCACATATCACATTTTCACCAGCCATGACAGGTTTCATCGATTGGTGAAGCACTTTCAGAGAAGGGAATTTTTTTAATATTGGCTTTCAGGCTAATATGGCTGCCATACCACGTGACATATCACCTTAAAAAATTGTACACTCTGCATATACATGGGTCAGGGATAACGTTTGTGAAGTTTTGTATTGATCGGATAAGGTTCGTTTTTCTATTCAAGATGGCTGCCAAACCACATGACCGACGACATCACCATTTTCAAACTGTGTGCAACAATGGTGTCAGATGATATTTGCAAAATTTCGCATCAATAGGATAAGCCGTTTCAGAGATATAATTATTTCATATTTTCCTTCAATCCAATATGGCTGCCACGCAGTGTGACCAATGATGTTTTCGTGATCATCTTTTAATCGCCATGCCTCGTCAATGAATCACATAAAGTTGAGAGTCAATCAATTTGGTGGTTTGGGAGAAGATATTTTTTTCAGGTTTTAGGTTAAATCTAATATGGCTGCCAAACCATGTGACCTATGATGTCATAAATTTAATATTTCAATACAAATGTGTCACAGATCATGTGCATGCAATTTCAGATTTTTAGGATGAGGAATTCCATTAAAACATTTTTGGCTGGTATACCACTTCACCTATGATGTAATTATCATGCTTTTGTTTCCCTTTGGGAGGACCTGACAATGTGTGAAGTTTCACATTTTTCCATTCTGCGGTAAATAATTTTTTAATTATTTGCTTTTAATCCAAGATGGCTGCCATGCCACGTGAGCTATGACGTCACAATTATCACAAAAACATTCCGCATGGGTGTCACTCCTACCCTGAAAGTTTCGTCTCAATCGGACATGTGGTTGCTGAGAAAAACGAGGTTTAGATCGCACGAGGTTTAGAAAATAATAGAAATAAGATAAATAATAAAATCGGATGGAACAACAACATTCCTCTGGGACATGTCCATGGGAATTCAGTTCAAGATCATCACACTGGGAAGTACGACTGACTCACCTGTATTAAAGTTTTTTAGGAAGAGCATTTGTGAAGTTAGATATTTTGAACCCTGTGGGAAAGCAAAGTTTCTTCGGAAATTCAATGTATAAACTGCATATAAATATTTATTAAATGCAGTAAATTTGCTCAGGAAATAGGAAGAATAGTTCTTCTCCTCCACTTCCCATTATAAGGGGTGAGGTCCAATGGCTCCAAGCTTCTGCCCTACCTTGACCACGATACACCTCCACTTCACTCTGTTCTGACCAAACTCTCTCCACTCCCCAGCAACTCACACGTTAGGGGTGGTGGTGGTGGTGGTTCATATGCAGCCTCTGTTGTTGTCCCTCTGCCAATGCCACAGTTTCCACAACATGAAGGTAGGCTGGCATGACACACGGCATCAGAACTTTCCCTTTCAATCTCATCGACATCTTTCTGTCTGCCATTACTCCCTCTACCCTCATAAACACATTCACACCCACCTGGGTCCTCCTGTGCACCTATGCTACCCAACCCACGTGACCTCAGTCTTCTCCATACTCATATTCAGCTCATGTTTCTCAAATATCTTCCAATCCCTTACATTGGTGTTACATGAGACCTCTGGATGACTGAAGCCTTCACTGATCACGTGGTGGGTCGAAAAAACATGGACATCGCGGACCAAGTCACGAGCTTAACCTTCTCGATCGCTGATAAGTGATATCCAGTGAAGAAACATCTTAAAATCTACCACAACGGTATCTTTAGCGCAACTCACAAATGTGTTTAAAACCCCAAATCACCACAACATTTCCTCACCTCACAACTCGCTTTGTATAAAATGTTTCTTTCGCTGATCGTTTCTTGGGAACCGCATCCACGATCGGATCTTCTCCTTTTTTTAAATCTAACAACTGATACTTCCGTCGAATCCCTGATAACCAACTGATACTTCCGCTCTATCATTTTCCAACCGCCAACAGTCTATTACGAGATGATTGTTTTCAGTATTTAATGTTGTTAAAATCTATTTCACACAAAAATATCCAATGCTGAAAAAAAGGAAGAAAAGGAAGGTTCGACAAGCCAAGCTAGAATATACACCCCCGTTGGTATTTTCAGAGTGCAATGTCACTGAAAGGTTGTTGTTGTTTATTGGGCTTACACGGTTGTTCGAGGACCAGATACCTTTCTCTCAACTGTTCCGCATTCCAGGGATGTGTTCAGTTATCAAGCAGCTAGCTATCGCTTGCCAAGCTAGCCGTTCCTTATGAACGGTATCAAATGGAGTGTTTTAGCCACTTGGCGAACGCTATCGAAGAAACTTGGTACTGTGGCGGACACGAAAGCTCACTGGCGTGAGGGCATCATTCCACGCACCAAGTGGGCGGCGGCCACGCCCAAGGGGTAGGCGTGGCCGTGGGATATACACCGGCCGCGCAGCCCGGAGCGCGTGAGTGCTACAGTTAAGCTCGTTTAATAAAGACTCTTAAACTCACCGCGTTGTCCGCTTCCTTCTTGTTGTACAAGCAAGCGCGCGTAGCACCGCGCTTCATTGGTGACTCCGACGTTCTGGTCAGCCGTCGCTGACCACCCGAATATGCCATCGCAATGGCAAACAACGCGGTCCAAATGAAACTCCCCGAGTTCTGGGAGACGCAAGCCGAAGTCTGGTTCCTGCAGGCAGAAGCCCAGTTCCGACTTCGAGGCATCACGGCGGACGAGACCATGTACTGCCACGTGGTCGCTTCCCTCGCGCCCGGCACGGCCGCCCGCGTCCTGTCGGTCCTGAGGAACCCACCGGCCGACGGCAGGTACGAGGCGATCAAGCGTCTCCTCCTCGCCACGTTCGGTCTCACGGTGGTTGCAAGGGCCGACCGCCTCCTGGACCTCCCCTAGCTCGGTGACACGCGACCGTCGGTCCGCATGGACCATATGCTGTCATTGATGGGCGACGAAACCCCGAACGCTCTTTTCCGGGCGTTATTTCGACGCCAGCTCCCGTTGTCTGGTTGGCACCACCTGCCGGAATGCCGGACGTCGCACGAATGCCATTGTCGCACGAGTCCGCCTCCCGTTGGCCGGTTCTGTGATGACGGAACCCCAAGCGCTTGCTGCCGAGGCCGAAAGGTTCTTCGCGGCTTTGGACGCCCAGGCGAGTTTTGGCGCGGCCGCCGCGCATCCCGAGGCTGAACCTGATGCTGATGCACCACACCTCGGGGATCCCGAGGCTGATGCAAGCCGCGTGGCCACCGCCACACCACACCCACCACCACCACGAAAACCGTGGCCTCTGCCGCAAACCTGGTGCCATTTCCACGCCAGGTTTGGCCACAAGGCGAGGACTTGTTGCCCGCCGTGCTCCTTCAGCAAGTCGGGAAACTACAAAGCCGGCGCTCGGTAGCGGCCCTGAGCGTCGGCCATTCCGGCAGCCTTCTTTTTATAATGGACACCTTGTACGGGCGCCATTTCCTATGCGACACGTGGGCACAGGTGAGCGTTATCCCTGCCTCTACGTCCGACAAGCACACCACGGGCCGGGGCCCCGTGTTGCTTGCCGCAAACGGAACACCCATACACACATTCGGGAAGCGCTGCCTCTCCCTGCGGTTCGGAAGGCAATGCTTCGAGTGGACATTCGTAACCGCTAGTGTCCCCATGGCACTACTCGGTGCGGACTTCCTCTGTGCACACGGGTTGTTGGTAGATGTGAAGAACAGACGTCTCGTCCAGGCTGAAACTTTCAGCTCGCTTGCTTCCGTGCTGAGCAGCTCGTTGAGCGGCTCACCGAGCGGCTCGCCAAGTGGCTTGCTGAGTGGTTCGGTCCCGGCGAAGTTAGTTTGTACGCTTCCGGCAGCGGACGACTTCACCCGCCTCCTCGCCAGCTTCCCGGCCCTTACGCGGCCCACCTTCTCGGTGGGGGCCATCAAGCATGGGGTGGAACACCACATCCCCACCGCCAGGCCACCGGTCTACGCCCGGGCACGCCGCCTCGAGCCGACGAAGCTCGCGGTGGCTAAAGCGGCGTTCGCTACGCTGGAGCGGCTCGGCATCGTGCGGCGCTCCGAGAATGCTTGGGCATCGCCGCTTCACATCGTGCCAAAGCCGGCGGGGGATGGCGACCGTGCGGGGACTACCGGCGCCTCAACGACGCCACCACCCCCGACCGCTACCCTGTCCCCCACATCCAGGACTTGCCCGCTCGGTTGGCGGGCATGTCCATCTTTTCGAAGGTGGACCTCATACGCGGCTACCATCAGGTCCCCATCAGGCCAGAGGACATCCCGAAGACGGCGGTCAACACGCCGTTCGGACTGTTCGAATTTCTTCGGATGCCCTTCGGTTTGAAGAATGCGGCTCAGGCGTTCCAGCGACTCATGGACAGCATCTTGCGCGACTTGGATTTTGTGTACGTATACCTGGACGACATCCTCGTCGCCAGCGCGTCCCGCGAAGACCACCTTCACCATCTCCGCACGCTCTTCGAACGTCTGGGCCAGCATGGCCTCATCGTGAACGCTGCCAAGGGCCGGTTCGGCGTCGCCGACATCGATTTTTTGGGGCACCGCATCACCAGGCACGGTGCCGTCCCCCTACCGGCCAAGGTGGAGGCGGTGAAGGGGTTTCCGCGCCCCCGCATGATCAAGGGGCTCCAGGAGTTCCTGGGCATGGTAAACTTTTACCATCGGTTCCTGCCCCGCATCACCCAGCTCCTGCGCCCCCTGCACGAGGCCCTCCGAGGGAAACCGGGCAAAGGTGATGTTACCTGGACCGAGCAGATGGACGCGGTGTTCGCAGGCGCGAAGCTCGCCTTGGCTAACGCCACCATGCTCGCGCACCCGGCGCCCGATGCACCGATCGCCCTCACCACCGACGCCTCGGACTAAGCGGTGGGCGCGGTGCACGAGCAATGGGTGCGTGGTGCTTGACAACCGCTGGCGTTCTTCAGCCGGCAGCTTCGCCCGCCCCAACGCCGCTATAGTACCTTCGACCGCAAGTTGCTCTGGCTTCACCTGGCGGTCAGGCACTTCCGCCATCTGCTTGAGGGCCGTGCGTTCATGGCCTTCGTCGACCACAAGCCACTGGTCTTCGCGATGGGCAAGGTCGCCGAGCCGTGGTCGGCACGGCAGCAGCGTCACCTCTCGGCCTTGTCCAAGTACACGACGGACATCCGTCACGTCGCGGGGAAGGACAACCCGGTGGCGGATTGCCTTTCCCGGCCCGTCGCCCACGCAGTCCACCTTGGCATCGACTATGCCCGGCCTTGCGGACCGCCGTCACGGGCCTCCGCGTCACCGAGGTGCCGTTCGACGGCGCGGCCCTCTTGTGCGACGTCTCCCTCGGGCGGCCTCGCCCCATCGTGCCCACAGGCTGGCAGCGCCAGGTGTTTGACGCCATCCACGGCCTGTCCCACCCAGGCACTAAGGCCTCCCAGAGGTTGGTCGCCGACAAGTTTGTCTGGCATGGCCTCCGGAAGGCCGTCCGCGGCTGGACCAGGACGTGCCTCGCGTGCCAGCGCGCGAAGGTGCACCGGCACACCCAGGCCCCATTGGCCCCGTTCACGGTGCCGGAACGAAGGTTCGACCATGTACACGTGGACCTGGTGGGACCTCTGCCCCCATCACGGGGTTTCACCCATGTCCTGACAATGGTGGACTGCACCACCCGGTGGCCAGAGGCCGTGCCTTTGGCGGCGACGATGGCAGCGGACGTCGCACAGGCGTTCATCGCCACCTGGGTCGCCTGGTTCGGCGCCCCCTCGGACATATCGTCCGAACGCGGCCCCCAGTTCACCTCGGAGCTCTGGGGGGCGGTCACGCGAGGGCTCGGGGTCCAGCTGCACCGAACCACGGCCTACCACCCCCAGGCCAATGGCCTGTGCGAGCGGTTCCACCGCTCGTTGAAGGCCGCGCTCCGGGCCACCCTCTGCGACTGCGGCTGGGTCGACAGGCTCCCCTGGGTCCTGCTGGGCCTCCGGACGGCGCCCAAGGACGACCTGCGCACATCCGCGGCGGAGTTGGTCTTCGGACAACCGCTGCGGGTGCCGGGCGAGTTCCTCCCCGACTCCACGGCACCATGGTCCGCGGCGCAGGAGCGCTCCGCGCTGCAGGAGACAGCCCGGAGGTTCGCCCCGGTGCCGACGGTGCACCACGGGCACCCGCCTACGCACGTCGCCCCGGAGCTTCGCACCGCGAAGTATGTCTTCGTCCGGCACGACGCCCACCGGACACCACTGCGGCCCCCGTACAACGGGCCTTTCCGCGTGCTGGAGACCGGGGTGAAACACTTCACCTTGGACATCGGCGATACTCCCGACCGCGTCTCGGTGGATCGCCTCAAACCGGCCCACCTCGACATGGACCACCCACCGCCGGTGGCTCGGCCCCCGCGTCGGGGCCGCCCCCCTTCGGGCGGACCCCTGGCACCGCCCAGGCCCGCCGCCCCCCGGTCCTGCACCCATCCCGGGCGCAGCCGGAGGCATCCCAGCTGGCATCCCTGCACCCCGGACACCGCCGGTCGCCAGAGGGCGCTTCGGCCGCGTCATCCGTTTGCCCCGCAAACTGGCCCTCCAGGTGCGCGGGAATTCTGGGGGGGCGCGTGTGGTGGACACGAAAGCTCACTGGCGTGAGGGCATCATTCCACGCACCAAGTGGGCGGCGGCCACGCCCAAGGGGTAGGCGTGGCCACGGGATATACACCGGGCGCGCAGCCCGGAGCGCGCGAGTGCTACAGTTGAGCTCGTTTAATAAAGACTCTTAAACTCACCGCGTTGTCCGCTTCCTTCTTGTTGTACAAGCAAGCGCGCGTAGCACCGCGCTACAGTACCGTAACTGACCCCACCTCTCCTCAAGAAACTTGAAGTCCGACAAGCCACGAGAGACATGTGGGGAGAGGAAGAGTTTTACACAAAGTAATCGGGTGGGTGAGAAGAGATAGAAAGGAACAATGTGAGGTGAAAAATAGCGGGAAAGAAAGGAACGAGATTGGGATTGACAGAGTTGGAGTGAGAGAGTCGTGGAGTCCGACAAACACGTGACGAGACAGTAGAGATCCGCACATTAAATAAATAGAAAATAAAAAAATATAAACACAAGAAGACATTTGAGAAAACATCGCTACAAGTAAAAATTGATAACATTTGAACGAGACAAATACAAAATGTCTGCCTTAGCTTTGAAAGTTTTTCTCTTGGAGCATCAAAGAAATCAGAACACAAACAAAACCAGAACCACAAGTTCAGGATGAACACGTGACATTTCCAGGATCGAATCCTTTTTAAGAGGGAAGATGATAATGTGAGAATTTCTTGGATTGAAAGATTTTCTTGGCTGTGGAGAACTCAAACTTCATATGGGATTGGAGATGAAAGGACACTCATCACCAGGTACCATTCTCTATCTCCACACAGTGTCGGGGATTACAATCCTGGGTGGGTCAACACTCCATCAGGTTACGAGACCGAGTGAGCAGGTATTTGCAAGTTGTCCAGGGTGTCCGCAATAACTCACTCATACTTCGCAAAAGACAACAAACAACAACAACATGCATTTTAAAGGCCATTTTCCCTACTAGAGCGGGGGTTAGCCTTGCGGTCCCCATGAAAATCTTCTCCATTTTGCCCTATTTTCTGCATCTCTCCTTGTTAACCCCCTTGCCCGCATTTCTTCTTCCACCATCTTTAGCCAAGTCTTTCTCGATCTTCCCCGTCCTCCACTTCCTTCTACATTCATTTCCATCACTCTTCTCAACCAGTCACTGTCATCCTTCCATAACACATGACCAAACCATCTCAACCTGTTCCTCTTCACAGCATCAATCACAGGCTCTATTCCCATCATCTTTCGCAATTCATCATTTGTCTTCCTCTCTCTCAACGATACTCCGCACATCCGTCGAATCATTCGCATTTCCAGCCTTTCCAACCTTCGTTGCTGCTCTACGTTCATTGCCCATGTCTCGCTCCCATAAATCATAACACTTCTCACACATGCAGCATACACCTTTCCCTTCAGCTTCAACGACACTCCCCTCATCATCAGCACGCCACTCAGTTCCCGAAACTTCTTCCATGCCCATCTCACTCTCGCAACCGTTGCCGAGTCTGATCCACCTTCTCCATTCAGCACGTCTCCGAGGCAGCAAAATGGTTCACACCTTCCAGCTTCATGCTGTCTCCAAGATCCAACTCAACATTTCCTCCATCTGCAGCTCCCTCTGTGCACACCTTACATTTGAATGTAGCTGCCACACTGGTTAATGACCCTCTCAGACCACTACATTTTTGATGAACCCACTCAGCGCACATTGTACATTGAATGGAGTTCACTCCGACAGCCTTCCTACACACAGCACAGGGCCACTTCCCAGTTCTTTCCACCTCCCCACATGCTTTACCACTTGCCATCACCTTCGTCTTTCCGATATTCACCTTCAGACCTTTTATATCCATACATTCCTTCCACTTGTTCATCTTTTCCTTCAGTCTATCCATACTTTCCGCAATCAACACCAGATCATCTGCATAGAACAACTCCCACGGTAAACCCTCCTTTACGTTCTGAGCCAGCACCTCCATCACAGCTACAAATAGTAGTGGACTTAGTACCGACCCCTGATGCACTCCCACCTTCACCTCAAACTCACCACTGTTCCCGTCCTTCGTCCTTACAGCTGTGCGTGCTCTTTTGTACATTGCCATCACTACTCTGATCAACCATTCATCCACTCCAAACTTCCTCAATGCCCATGTCAATACTTTGCGTGGAACCCTATCGAATGCTTTCTCCAGATTAACAAACCCAAGAAACAACTTCTTCCTCTTCGCCATGTACTTCTCCTGCAACTGCCTCACAATGAAAAGCGCGTCTGTCGTTCCTCTTCCTGGCATAAACCCAAACTGCATTTCGTCGATCTTCACTTTCTTCCTTATCCTCCTCTCCAACACCCTTTCCAATACCTTCATTCCATACTCCAATAACTTTATCGCTCGGTACGAGCCACACTCCAGAGGGTCACCTTTCCTCTTGTATAGAGGGACGAGGGTACTCAGTTCCCAATCCACTGGAATGCGGCCTTCTTTCACCACCAGATTACAGATCTCTGTCATTCTCTTCACACCCCAACTTCCTGCTGCCTTCAACATATCTCCCACAACTCCCGTCGGCCCTCCCGCTTTTCTACCCTTCATTGCTTTTATCGCTTCCTCAACTTCCTTCTCAGTTATCTTCTCTGCCGGTCCTAAAACTGGGTTACTCTCTATGTTGCCATCCCATTCATTCTCTGTATTCAACAGCATTTCCATATATCTTTTCCATCTTCCTTTAATTCCATCTGGGTCGACAACGATTTGTCCCACTTCATCCTTCAAGCAACTCACCCCCATCACATCACACCTCTCTTTCGCTATCTGCTTTGCAATCCTGAATACTGCTTTCTGACCCTCTCCCGAATCCAAGCGTTCTCCGAACATTTTCCGACATGCCTCCTGCGCCTTTGCTACCTCTTTCTTTGCAGCCTTCCTGGCTGCCTTATACCTTCCATGCTCTGCTGTTTCTGCTCCCGTACCCTTCGCCTTCTGGCACTCCTTGAACTTCTTCCTCTTCTCGTCAATCCTCTTTCCAACTTCATCATCCCACCACCATGTTTCCGAGTGCCTCGGTGGTCCTTTTGTCCATCCACATACTTCACCAACAGCTCCCAACAGACTAGCTTTCATTGACATCCAACCACTTTCAAGCTCAACCACATCATCCTCGACCCTACTCAGCCTCTCTTTTAATGCCTCCCTTACTGTCACCTCTTTCAACCTCCACACCTTCATTGTCGGTTGGTACTTCACCCGCCGAGCTCTCCTCGCACCTTTCACCCTTATGTCGCAGACAACCAAGTGGTGCTGTGAAACAGTCTCCTCCCTCGGGATCACCTTTGTGTCCCGGAGGTGCCCCCTATCTCGCCTACGCACCATCAGGTAGTCAACGGTTTTCGTCGACCCACCTGACGTGTATGTAACAAGCTTATTATCCTCTTTCTGGAACTGTGTATTACAAATCAACAAATCAGCTCCATCAGCAAACTCCAAAATCCTTTCACCTTCTCCATTTCTCACACCATATCCGTAACCCCCATGAACTCCGTCAAAACCATCCATACTCCTTCCCACATGTCCATTTAGGTCTCCTCCTACCACAACAACTTCCTCATCTTCACGTTTTCCATCAGCTTTTCTATCGCACACCAGAACTTGTCCTCTTCATCGCTCCGACCAACCTGTGGAGCATATCCCGAGATGATGTTCAACAAGAGCTTTCCAATCATCATTTTCACCATCATCAACCTATCACTCACTCTAGTCACACTCACCACACTGTCTACAAACTCCTCAGAAAACATGACACCAACACCATTCATGCCCTCCAGGCACCCTTGCCACATAAACTTGTATTTCTGTCCCTGCCTACCCTTCACCATTCTCACACCACTTCCCTTCCATCTCGTCTCTTGCACACAACATATGTCCACTCTTCTTCTGACCAATACTTCCACCACTTCTCCTGATCTCCCTGTCATTGTCCCTACATTCCATGTCCCAAACCTCAGAAACCGATCTCCACTTCAGGCTGTACCCTGCCCATATGTAGTTGTAATTGTCAGGGTTCTCTTTTTGAGGCAATGTTTTTATGGCCGGATGCCCTTCCTGACGCCAACCCTCTTAGTCGTATCTTACGACATGCAGGGATATGGTGTACCTATACTAATCCAGGGTACACACTGGGAAACGTTCAAAACATGGAAATTCTGGGGGGGGGGGGGGGGGGGGGAGGGCGGCTTCAGCATCACGGCTGCGGTTTAAACATATTTAAATAATATTTAAACAAAACCATGAAAAACAATCTGGGAAAAGTCTCTAAGTGAGAACGTGGATTTGAGAAAGCAGGAGCAGAGGTGGAAGAAAAAACGAGATATAGGGGGCGGGGCACAAGTCGAGACGCGGAGGAGAGCGAACAAGCACGTTTCCGGGAGGAGAGAAAGAATTAATATAGAATTTTTTTTTTTGTTTATTTGTTTGTTCTGTTTTCAAAACGCTGGACAAAGGGTAGGATGTTCGTTCGTGAGAGGTAGGGGGGAGAAAAGAAAATCAAAGAAACAAGCAAATACTATGAAGGAAAGAACCCATATTCACAAAACACTGACGGGGGGGGGGGGGGGGGGGGCCTGGAGGGACCAGGCCGCGCACACGGTGCGAACAAAAAAAAAGCTACTAATTACACTCAAATTTGCAACAACTACAAAACCAAAACCAAAAAAAAAACACACAATAACACATACACTACAAAATGGAAGGACCAGGCCGCGCACGCAGTGCGAACAAAAAAAACGACTAATTACACACAAATTTGCAACATCTACAAAACCAAATAGAAACACACAATAACACATACACAACAAAATACCCAGCGGAAATTTGACAAAGAGACGAACGGGAAAACACTCAAACTTTGATGCCGTGGAGAGATCGAAGCAAGCCTCGTCGCTCGAGGGACCGGAAGTCGGAAGTCATTTAACAGTCGCAAAAGACACCATGGTATGTTTAACATCCACCACCTAATACTAACAGACAGGACCCCCAGCTGAACCTCCATCCGAGAGATGGTGCACACATTGATGTATTTCCTGTCCTTTGTTGAGAGCCACCTTGCAGAAAAATATTATTTGAATGTCCTTTGCTGGAGAACACAATTTTCTTATCATTTGAGTTTCCCTTATGTAAAGGTTGAGACCTGGCCCATCCAAAGATTGTTAACATTGTGTAAACGTGTGTGTGTTGGAGAAAGAGGTATATGGATGTGTCACATGGACACAATAGGTATCACTGTTGCTTGGCAATGGGTGAGAGCAGGTTCCATATTGAAAGAAGTGCAGTGTTTAACTCCACATAAAGTAAACTAGTAACGACAGGGAACAAAAAAAATCAGAAACGTGGTAAATCACCAACCACTTTGAAATTGCAAAGATATCAACAACCACTCTGAAATTTGCATAAAACCAGGCCATCTCTCATCTGCGCTGCCATTGCAATGGAAAACTTATTGCCTCCAATGAGACCAGACATAAGTTGGCTGAGTCATCCATTTAAATATTTATTTACAGTTTGCAAACACAGTTAATACATCTTTAACGTGCAAAGCACGGAGACAAGCACCTGAATGCACTTCTCTGAGAATTCAGCTCTGAGATCTGTGTGTGTGTGTCTGTGTATATATATATATATAAATATATATAAATATATATATATAAATATATATATATATATATATATATTGTTGCGGATATGAGGATTGTATTTTTTTTATTGTGTGTATTATTATTATTGTTATTCTGCGCCTCCTGCCTCCGGAGCTGTGTAAAGGTCAAAAGGGCGTCTCGGTAATTAGTCCAAAAGCATACACGTCAGCTAATCATAGAATACCCCCTGTTCGATAGTTATATCTTATTATGTGTTTTAGGGTAAGGCTGTGTCTCCCATTAATTGAAATACTCCATTGCACCAGTGAAAGAGATAGATTCCCTTCATTCCCACTCCCAAAACTTCCATTCCCCCATTTCGTCAATTGCCATTCGCATTGCCAACTGCATTTTGGGTGGTTTTCTCTTCATCCGCCATTGACCACGAGGCAGGGTTGGGGAAGAAAGGCGGGTCCCCACCTCGTTATAGAGGGGAGGAGTGAGTCAGCCCCACTCAACCAACCACGAACAAGGGGTTGGACTTGGAGAGGGTGTGGAAAGAAAGATCGAGGAGGTTCGCGAAGGTTGAGGGGCGGGGCCTATATAACCCGCAGGCAGGGCGTTTCCCAAGGGGCAGAAGGGAGATGAGCTTTGACACAAACGAGAGGGAGTCCAAGGAGTTGAGTCCGAGAGAAGTCCAGAGTTGAGCTGCAGATCGAGCCACCAAAACTGGACTTACTGCAGCTCGAGCCACCGCAACTGCATTTGCTGCAGCTGGAGCCACCGAAACTGCAGCCACAGCAGCGTGAGGCCTGGACGGCAGTTTGGAGCAGGACCGCGAAGGAGCGGCGGCTGCCCACGAGTCGATCGGCTGCAGGACCAGTTGGACCTCCCTATCCCGCCATCCATCCATCTCCCGCCAGTCCTATCATCATTCCCCGCGTGAGTCTGTCCTTGTTTGTTCTGTCCCTGGGTTAATTAAGACTGTAGGTAAGCTAGCGTTGCACTGTGTATCTAATCTCGTCTGTAAATAAACGTGACTGCTTTCTTCTTGATTATATGTGTAAATAATAAATCCAATTACTCTTCTGTACGTCTTCTTCCTCTTTGCATTCGGTCGCTTTAGAGTTTTCCCGATTGAATAGCGGTGGCGCGATCCGGCCATAGTTTGGGGCAAATCGGGTATTAGTCGGGGAATAACTGTTCGGTCGCGGTAATACCACCGCTCGGTCAAAATAACATCTTAACCGCGTCCATAACAATATATACTAGCCAAAACCCATGGAACATCCACGGAAGGATGTGGTGTATGGATAGAGTGTACCATTATGGATGGCATAGGGGAGCGCTCATGGGATCTTCTTCTTCCATTAAGCTCCAATTTTTTCTCTTTAAGTTAAGTCCAATCACTCCTCTCTGCTCGAAGTGCTCAGGCCATGCCTTCCCGCTCTCATACTTTTATTGCCATTCGATGTAGAAAGGGATTGACATATCGTTCGTCTGTTTCAGCTCGTTATCTTTAAGCTTCCTTACGTCTTGCCACCTGCTACACCTCTCTGAGTTATGAGGATTTATGCAACGCACCCTGAGTATCGCTATGCACACACAACTCGTTTGTCAAGAAGGTAGGCCACCACGCGTTGAACAAAACCAAACACTTTATTCAATGCTCGCATGTAAGCACTGGGCGGGCTCGGCTTTCGAGCCCGCGTATATGTTCCGAGGCCACGCCTTGCCCTCGGGTGTGGCCGGTCGGCCGAAAGGCGGGGCATGTATTCCAGTTCAACCCTGAGCCTCATGACTCCTTTGCTCTGGGCGTGGCCCAAGCCTTGCTTCCACGTCCGGTCGCTCGCTTCACCCACTGGTGCGTGGCATTATGACCCGCTGGCATTGTGTCTGCCACACGCACCCCCCCCCAGAATTCCCGCGCACCTGAAGGGTGAGGTTGCGGGGAGGCCGGATGACCCGGCCGAAACGCCCTCTGGCAATGCATGCAGGGCTGGGGGGTGACGGGACGGTGGGGGTGGGGGGCGCCGGGGGTCTGCCCACCGGGGGGCGGCCTCAACGCGGAGGCAGAGCTGCTTGCGGAGGGTGGTCCAGGTAGAGGTGGGCCGGCTTGAGGCGGTCCACGGAGATGCGATCTGGAGTACCGCCGAGGTCCACGGTGAAGTGCTTGTCCCCTGTCTCCAGCACGCGGAAGGGCCCGTCGTACGGGGGCCGCAGCGGTGCCCAGTGGGCGTCGTGCCAGACAAAACGTACACCGCCGTGCGAAGCTCCGGGGCGACGTGTGAGGACGGGCAACCGTGGTGTGCCGTCGGCACCGGGGCGAACCTCCTGGCAGTCTCCTGAAGGGTGGAACGCTGTTGCGCTTCAGACCAAGGTGGCATGGAGTCGGGGAGAAATTCGCCCGGTACCCGCAGCGGTTGTCCGAGGACCAGCTCCGCCGAGGACACGCGCAGGTCGTCCTTGGGTGCCGTCCTGAGGCCCAGCAGGACGCAGGGGAGCCTGTCGGCCCAGCTGCCGTCGCGGAGGCTGGCCCGGAGCGCGGCCTTCATCGAGCGATGGAAGCGCTCGCACAGGCCGTTGGCCTGGGGGTGGTAGGTCCTGGTGCGGTGCAGCTTGACGCCGAGCCCTTGCGCCACCGCTCCCCAGAGCTCCGAGGTGAACTGGGGGCCGCGGTCGGACGAGATGTCCGAAGGGGCGCCGAACCGGGCAACCCAAGTGGCGATGAAAGCTTGCGCGATGTCAGCCGCAGCCATCGCCACCAATGGCACGGCCTCCAGCCACCGGGTGGTGCGGTCCACCATGGTGAGGAGGTGGGTGAAACCCCGCGAGGGGGGCAAAGGTCCCACCAAGTCGACGTGTACATGGTCGAACCGACATTCGGGCACCATAAACGGGGCCAACGGGGCCTGGTTGTGGCAGTGGACCTTCGCGCGCTGGCACGCGAGGCACATTCTGCCCCAGTCGCGGATGTTCTTCCGGAGGCCATGCCAGACGAACTTTGCCGCGACAAGTTTCTGGGAGGCCTTTGTGCCCAGGTGGGACAGGCCGTGGATGGCGTCAAATACCTGGCGCTGCCAGCCGGTGGGCACGATGGGGCGAGGCCGGCCGAGGGAGACGTCGCACAAGAGGGCCGTGCCCGCGACGTCGAACGGTACCTCGGTGATGCGGAGGCCCGTGACGGCGGTCCGAAAGGCCTGGACGTCAAGGTCGGCGGTCTGGTGCGCAGCCATCCGAGCATAGTCGATCCCGGGGTGGACCGCGTGGGCGACGGACCGGGAAAGGCAATCCGCCACCGGGTTGTCCTTACCTGCGACATGTCGGATGTCCGTCGTGTATTCGGACACGGCAGAGAGGTGACGCTGCTGCTGCGCCGACCACGGCTCGGCGACCTTGGCCATCGCGAAAACCAGGGGCTTATGATCGACGAAGGCCGTGACCGGGCGGCCCGCGAGAAGATGGCGGAAGTGTCGGACCGCCAGGTGGAGCCTGAGAAGCTCGCGGTCGAAGGTGCTGTACCGGCGTTCGTGCGGGCGGAGCTGCCGGCTAAAAAACGCCAGCGGCTGCCAAACACCATTCACCCACTGTTCGTGCACCGCACCCACCGCGTAGTCCGACGCGTCAGTGGTGAGGGCGATTGGTGCATCGGGCGCCGGGTGCGCCAGCATGGTGGCATTGGCCAAGGCCAGCTTCGCGCCCGCAAACGCCGCGTCCATCTGCTCCGTCCAGGCGATATCACCTTTGCCCGGCTTCCCCCGGAGGGCCTCGTGCAGGGGGCGCAGGAGCTGGGCGACGCGGGGCACGAAGCGGTGATAAAAATTCACCATGCCCAGGAATTCCTGGAGCCCCTTGATCGTGCAGGGGCGCGGAAAACTCCTGAACGCCTCCACCTTGGCCAGTAAAGGGATGGCCCCGTGCCTGGTGATGCGGTGCCCCAGGAAGTCGATGGCGGTGACACCGAACCGGCACTTCGCGGGGTTGATTATCAGGCCATGCTGGCCCAGGCGTTCGAAGAGCGTGCGGAGATGGAGCAGGTGCTCCTCCCGGGACGCGATCGCGACTAGGATGTCGTCCAGGTAGACGTAGATGAAGGACAAGTCACGCAAGACGCTGTCCATGAGCCATTGGAACGCCTGGGCCGCATTTTTCAACCCAAAAGGCAGCCGCCAGAACTCGAAGAGGCCGAAAGGTGTTATAACGGCCGTCTTCGGTATGCCTTCCGGTTTTACGGGGACCTGGTGGTAGCCCCGGATGAGGTCCACCTTGGAAAAAATGGTCGTTTTCGCCAACCGGGCGGAAAAGTCCAGAATGTGCGGGACCGGGTAGCGGTCGGGGGTGGTGGCATCGTTGAGCCGGCGGTAGTCACCGCACGGCCACCATCCACCGCCGGGCTTGGGCACAATGTGCAGAGGTGAGGCCCATGCGCTGTTGGAGCGCCGGACGATTCCCAGCCGCTCCAGCATGGTGAACTCTGCTTTCACAACGGCGAGCTTCGTTGGGTCGAGGCGGCGCACTCGGGCGTAGACCGGTGGTCCGACGGTGGGAATATGGTGTTCCACACCGTGTTTGACGGCCACCGCTGAAAAGGTGGGCCGTGTGAGTGCCGGGAAACTGGCGAGGAGGCGGGTAAACTCGTCCGCTGCCGGAAGCGTACAGACCAACCTCGCCGGGATGGAACCGCTCAGCAAGCCACTTGGTAAGCCACTCGGTGAGCCGCTCAGCGAGCTGCTCAACGAGTCGCTCAGCGAGCAAGCGAGCGAGCTGAAGGTTTCGGCCTGGACGAGGCGAGGCGTCTGCGCTTAACGTCCACCAACAGCCCATGCACACAAAGGAAATCCGCACCGAGCAGGGCCATTGGCATGCTGGCGGTGACGAAAGACCATTGGAAGCGCTGTCCCCCGAACCGCAGCGAGAGACAACGCTTCCCGAATGTGCGGATGGGAGTTCCGTTGGCGGCGAGCAAGGCGGGGCCCCGGCCCGCGGCTTGCTTGTCAGACGCGGAGGCAGGGAGGACGCTTACCTGCACTCCAGTGTCGCACAGAAATCGACGACCAGACAAGGTGTCTGTGATGAAAAGGAGGCTGCCGGAATGGCCGACGCTCATGGCCGCAAGTGAGCGCCGGCCCGCTCGTTTCCCGACCCGTCGAAAGAGCACAGCGGGCGGCACGCCCTGGCCTTGTGGCCGACCCTGGCATGATAATAGCACAAGGTTTGCCCCGGTGGTGGCTGCCGTGTCGGTCGTGACGGCGGTGGTGGGCGGGGTGTAGCGGCGGCCACGAGAGGATCAGGGGGGCGCTGAACCCTCCACACCAGGATCCACTACGGCAGCGCTATACGTCGGCCGCGTGTCGCAGACCGCGAAAAATTTGTCCGCCTCTCCGGCCAGGGCACGGGATTCTGTTATGGCCGAACCGGCCAGCGCGAGCCGCACCTGTGCAGGTAGCTGGCGGAGGAAAAGCGCTCGGAAAAGGAAATCCGGGCGTTGGTCTCCAAGGAGGGACAACATATAGTCCATCCGAATGGACGGTCGTGTGTCGCCAAGGGCGGGAAGGTCAAGGAGGCGGTCGGCACGGTCGGCCTCTGTGAGCACGAACGTGGTGAGAAGTCGTTTGAGCAACGCGTACTTGTGGGCGCCCGGCGGGTGCCGGAGGAAGGACACGACTCGGGCGGCAGTGCCGGGCCCGAGGGCGGCGACCACGTGAAAGTACATGGTGTCGTCCGCTGTGATGCCCCGGAGCTGGAATTGGGCCTCGGCCTGCACAAACCAGGTGTCGGCCTATGCTTCCCAGAACTCCGGGAGTTTGACGGCGACAGCGTTGGTAGCCATGGCGCGTTCAGGGGTCAGCTACGGCTGAACCAGTCGGGGTCACCAGTGTGGTGCTATGCACACACAACTCGTTTGTGAAGAAGGTAGGCCACCACGCGTTGAACAAAACCAAACACTTTATTCAATGCTCGCACGTAAGCACTGGGCGGGCTCGACTTTTGAGCCCGCGTATATGTCCCGAGGCCACGCCTTGCCCTCGGGCGTGGCCGGTCGGCCGAAAGGCAGGGCATGTATTCCAGTTCAACCCTGAGCCTCATGACTCCTTTGCTCCGGGCGTGGCCCGAGCCTTGCTTCCACGTCCGGTCGCTCGCGTCACCCACTGGTGCGCGGAATTATAACCCGCTGGCATTGTGTCCGCCACAATGTATACATTTTGGGAGTAAGTGGGAGAGAACTAATTTTTAAGCGATGTTAGGACTTGGCCGTGGTGAACATTCTTTGTGGATGCTGGAAGGACCCACTTGACAACCCAAGGAGATTGATTGCCATTTCAGTTCTGTAAATCCGGAGTTAACTTGGTTCCCAGCGCAGATAAAAGCCCTGTAGACATGAGCTCATGGTTGTCGAGACATCTACAGCTGTGCCAAGGTTTGAGCCTTTAGTTCGCTCTCCCTCAGTGAGACTCGTGAGTCAAAGCTGGCCCGGCATTCCTTGGTTTCCTTCGTTCCCTTCAGATTTCGAGCAACCAGACCTGCCTTGGCTGATGGGTTTAATCAAAGACTTCATGTTGCACTTCACAACCACATGGCATATCTATCTGTAAATCTCAAAGAGGATGAACAAGCGTTATGCCTAGGTCCCCCGTCGGTGAAGTGATGCGAGTTGACAAAGTGGAGGACGCAAGGCGGCCATCTTGGATTTTGACGTGGTGACCCCATTTTCAATAGCGTTCTTCCTTATGCCTAGATACACCCACACACCAGATTAGAAGTTGGTACTTCGCTTATTTATCAAGATATTCTGCTCACAAGGTTCAGACATACATGGCGGCGGCCATCTTGGATTTTGACGTGGTGACTCAATTTTCAATAGGGTTCTTCCTTATGCCTAGATACACCCACACACCAGATTAGAAGTTGGTACTTCACTTATTTTTCAAGATATTCAGCTCACAAGGTTCAGACATACATGGCATCAGACATACATGGCGGCGGCCATCTTGGATTTTGACGTGGGTTGCACCCACACACCAAATTCGAATGCGGTCCTTTGCTTACGCACGCACGCCCGCACGCACGGATGGACACACGGACGGAGGGGAAAGCCATAGTCCCCCTTTCGCTCCGCGGTGCGACGGGGGACAAAAATACAGTGAAACACGCGAAAACCGTACCTTTCGTGGCAGAGCTGTTGTTGTTGTTGTTGTTGTTGTTGTGCTCCTTCCGTGTCCGTCACGCTTTATTCTAAAATCTAAAATGGTTCCTGTTACCATACATTAAACATCTTCATCCAATTCAGAAAGATAGACGGACCTTTAAAAATAGAAACCTGTATCTTTATGTTTAAACAGACTTTTTTTTTTTTCCAAGTATAATCGATCATTAGGGGACTGAGTCCATACGAGACTTGGTCTCCTTTTGTTATTGGACTTATTGTTATTATTCTTTACGCCAAATTTTGTGGAAGCTGTAGCGTCGGCACTCTTTCTCTGATCAACGATCAAGTTGAAATTTTCCAGGAATTGGGGCCAATGGGAATTGATGCCATCTTTTTTCCGAATTTTGATTTTGCAATCACCATGGCAACTAGCTTTGATTTAAGCGAAAACTTTAAAGATCTTCTTCTCCGAAACCGCAAATGCTATCGATTTGATTCTTGTCATGTTATGATTGACTACCCATGGTGTAAAAAGGTTGTATGATATGACGTTATTGGTGAAGCGGTTTGGCAGCTACGTTGAGGTAAAAAAAAACAAACTCTGATTAACCCAAAAAAAATTGTGCCACCTATTCATCAATAAAAACTTGAATATCAATTTTTTTTTTGATACGTCACAAATTGTCACATGGTCTGGCAATGAAAAAGAATACAAAATTGATCAAAATCGATGACGTCCTCAGTCACGTGATCAATCGACCATATTGGATTTCATGAAATCGTTTAAAATGCATCTGTTTGTGTGCTTCCCCTTCTCTCCCCATCTTGCCTTCCGTTCCCTCTTTTTATATATTTTGTTTGTCTGGTTGATTTGTTTGTGAAGTAAATGTTAGCTCTTTCACGAGTCTCGATTCAGTATACAAAAAAAAAAAAAAAAAAAAAAATCTCTACCTTAATCTTTCGATCGATCGAGTTGAAACTTGGATCACTTATACTATGGCAATTCACTTGATGTATATCCTCTGGATGACGTCATAGGTCACATAGCATTGTGGCCATATTGGATTTCATGAAAAAAAAAACTTCTAAAATGCAGCTCCTTCATCTTTCGGATCAATTCAGTTCAAACTTTGCATAATTGGGTCCGGGCTTCCGTTGTCAAGGACGTTGTTGCACACTTATCCAATCAGAATGGGGCGTCTTGGTCTCTGGGGCATCACTGCTCGCAGTTTTGATTTCTTGTTTCCATACTTTTTCCAGTCACATCCTTACATCCTTTTTCATTAAAAAAAAAAAAATGTTTTAATTGCTTGTTGAAAAGCTTTCAAACGACCTCAAAGTAAATCGAATGAAATTTACTGTGAATCATTTACTCGATTTTACGTCATTTCCTCCATCTGGCGGAAGTATCTTTCGGACGTCAGTCGGTGTTACCTTCATTCTTAACATACTCAGCATTAGGCCCACATAAGCTATCCTGGGAATAATGAACAGCGATTGACATAGTTCATTGTTGGCCACATATCACACTCTGGTTGACCCATACCACTACTGTCCTATCGAGTTTGGTTACAATCGGTCCAGGCATAGCCGAGATATGACAATACTACCGTGTAATTCCCCTTGGTGAAGACCGGGGAATCACAGATAGCAAATCGAGCGTTATTTTGAGGCGACGATCAAATGCGGACTTCACTATATATGCGCGGGAGGAAGAAAGGGAAGAAGAAGAAGCGGAAACTTTTACCTGACGGTCCCGAGCAGTCTTCAACCTGCAGGAAATAAACTCAAATGAAGACGTCTTTTATGTGCAAAAATAAATACGGCTTTATTGTCAGACCCCAAGAACAATGAATGCACCGGTAACTAAAATCCCCTGATGAGTGCTCCTACATACAGACACACATGCACAGATGGGGAGGATAGATGAAAATAAACGTGTTTGTCATGGGGACTTATCTCGTCTGGCTGAGGTGTGTCGGGGATCGTCAGGCTCGTTGGGGTCGTCCAGTCTCCAAGCGTGCAAGCCTTCCGCGGCACTGGTGTTGGCGGGAAGAAAAGCCACCGTTCACCGTTCGCGCTCCACAAGGCCCCACCGAGCCACTCCCTCACCCTGGCCTCGTCCGCTGGCTTGCCACCGGCCCTCTGTGCGACTTGAACAGGTCGCGTGCATCTTGCTCCTCCGACCGTGCCTGGCTCCGTCCACGCAGAATCGCTCCTTGGCGTCCAGAATGGGAAGTGCAGGAAGGAAGAGATCAGAGGACAGATCTTCCACAACTAGCAGGAACCAGAAGGGAACGAGAAGGGAACGAGAGAAGGAGGTCCAAAAACGAGAAGAAGCGAGAGAGAAAATGTCAGTCCACGACCATCCGCTATGGCATCCAGAACGAGGAAGTTCGTGGTGTGGCTTGTCGTCTGACATCAGACGACGAGTTGTCCTTGTGTTGAAACAACAACAATGTAGTTGCCCTTCTCCTTCAATCAGCACGTCACTTCTTGACCACCCGAATGTTCCTCCCCCGCCAGTCCCCCACCGATGGCCGAGCACCTCGCGCTCTCCTCCAATCCGAGGGAAGCTTCTTGCCCCTCCCCTGGCCAATCACCAGTCCTCTCCCGCTCCACCAATCGGCAGTCCTCGTCCTGTGGTGTCTTCCTTCTACCAATCAGTGGCCAGCTTCTTACTCGCCCTGCCTCGACCTCCCCATCAAGCCTGCCTGAAAATTTTGCGTTGCTCGAGTGCAGACAGCCATTTTGCGTTGCTTGAGTGCAGACAGGCATTTTGCATTGAGTGCAGACAGGCATTTTGCATTGCGAGAGAGAAAGACGACGAGTTGTATAAGACGAGTAAAGACGTTTTGCGTTGAGTGCAGACAAGCATTTTGCATTGAGTGCAGACAGACATTTTTCGTTGCTTGAGTGCAGACAGCCATTTTGCATTGCTTGAGTGCAGACAGACATTTTGCGTTGCTTGAGTGCAGACAGACATTTTGCGTTGATTGAGTGCAGACAGACATTTTGCGTTGATTGAGTGCAGACAGGCATTTTGCATTGAGTGCAGACAGGCATTTTGCATTGAGTGCAGACAGGCATTTTGCATTGAGTGCAGACAGGCATTTTGCATTGAGTGCAGACAGGCATTTTGCGTTGAGTGCAGACAGGCATTTTGCGTTGAGTGCAGACAGGCATTTTGCGTTGAGTGCAGACAGGCATTTTGCGTTGAGTGCAGACAGGCATTTTGCGTTGAGTGCAGACAGGCATTTTGCGTTGAGTGCAGACAGGTATTTTGCGTTGAGTGCAGACAGGTATTTTGCGTTGAGGGCAGACAGGCATTTTGCGTTGAGGGCAGACAGGCATTTTGCGTTGAGGGCAGACAGGCATTTTGCGTTGAGGGCAGACAGGCATTTTGCGTTGAGGGCAGACAGGCATTTTGCGTTGAGGGCAGACAGGCATTTTGCGTTGAGGGCAGACAGGCATTTTGCGTTGAGGGCAGACAGGCATTTTGCGTTGAGGGCAGACAGGCATTTTGCGTTGACGGCAGACCGGCATTTTGCGTTGAGTGCAGACCGGCATTTTGCGTTGAGTGCAGACCGGCATTTTGCGTTGAGTGCAGACAGACATTTTGCTTTGCTTTGAGTGCAGACAGGCATTTTGCGTTGAGTGCAGACCGGCATTTTGCGTTGAGTGCAGACCGGCATTTTGCGTTGAGTGCAGACCGGCATTTTGCGTTGAGTGCAGACCGGCATTTTGCGTTGAGTGCAGACCGGCATTTTGCGTTGAGTGCAGACCGGCATTTTGCGTTGAGTGCAGACCGGCATTTTGCGTTGAGTGCAGACCGGCATCTTGCGTTGAGTGCAGACCGGCATCTTGCGTTGAGTGCAGACCGGCATCTTGCGTTGAGTGCAGACCGGCATCTTGCGTTGAGTGCAGACCGGCATCTTGCGTTGAGTGCAGACCGGCATCTTGCGTTGAGTGCAGACAGGCATTTTGCGTTGAATGCAGACAGGCATTTTGCGTTGAATGCAGACAGGCATTTTGCGTTGAATGCAGACAGGCATTTTGGGTTGAATGCAGACAGGCGTTTTGCATTGAATGCAGACAGGCGTTTTGCGTTGAGTGCAGACATGCGTTTTGCGTTGAGTGCAGACATGCGTTTTGCGTTGAGTGCAGACAGACATTTTGCATTGAGTGCAGACAGACATTTTGCGTTGCTCGAGTGCAGACAGCCATTTTGCGTTGCTCGAGTGCAGACAGCCATTTTGCGTTGCTTGAGTGCAGACAGACATTTTGCGTTGCTTGAGTGCAGACAGGCATTTTGCATTGAGTGCAGACAGGCATTTTGCATTGGGTGCAGACAGGCATTTTGCATTGAGCGCAGACAGGCATTTTGCATTGAGTGCAGACAGGCATTTTGCATTGAGTGCAGACAGGTATTTTGCGTCGAGTGCAGACAGGCATTTTGCGTTGAGGGCAGACAGGCATTTTGCGTTGAGTGCAGACAGGCATTTTGCATTGAGTGCAGACAGACATTTTGCGTTGCTCGAGTGCAGACAGACATTTTGCTTTGAGTGCAGATGGGCATTTTGCATTGAGTGCAGACCGGCATTTTGCGTTGAGTGCAGACAGGCATTTTGCGTTGAGTGCAGACAGGCATTTTGCATTGAATGCAGACAGGCATTTTGCGTTGAGTGCAGACAGGCATTTTGCGTTGAATGCAGACATGCATTTTGCGTTGTCCACGTTGCATGATTAATGTGAATTCTGTTGATTTTCCATTTTAAATTCTGTTTGTATTTGGTGAATTCTGTTAATATATTATATGAACAATCATTGTATATGATCTTATACAATGTATATGATTATGCTTGAAGTGTGGTTATTCCCATTCAAACGAGTGTTGATCGATCGCGCAGATATCGACTGGTTTGGGCTTGTTCAGAATCTCGCCAACGGTCAGGAGGAGCTCGACATGGTTTGGAAGGTGCCCCCACCTCTGTCCCTTGCGCGGATCCACGTGCGATCTCGTAAACAGTCGGGATTCCAGCACGGGGCGTCGGGAGCCAACACAGGTGTGCATTGAGCTAGTACGGGGCGTCGGGAGCCAGCACAGGTGTGCATTGAGCAAGTACGGGTCGTCGGGAGCCAGCACAGGTGTGCATTGAGCTAGTACGGGGCGTCAGGAGCCAGCACAGGTGTGCATTGAGCTAGTGCGGGGCATCGGGAGCCAGCACAGGTGTGCATTGAGCTAGTACGGGGTGTCGGGAGCCAGCACAGGTGTGCATTGAGATAGTACGGGGCGTCGGGAACCAGCACAGGTGTGCATTGAGCTAGTACGGGGCGTCGGGAGCCAGCACAGGTGTGCATTGAGCTAGTACGGGGCGTCGGGAGCCAACACAGGTGTGCATTGAGCTAGTACAGGGCGTCGGGAGCCAACACAGGTGTGCATTGAGCTCATACGGGGCATCTGGAGCCAGCACAGGTGTGCATTGAGCCAATACGGGGCGTCGGGAGCCAGCACTGGTGTGCATTGAGCTAGTACGGGGCGTCGGGAACCAGCACAGGTGTGCATTGAGCTAGTACGGGGCATCGGGAGCCATCACAGGTGTGCATTGAGCTAATACGGGGCGTCTGGAACCAGCGCAGGTGTGCATTGAGCTAATACGGGGCGTCGGGAGCCAGCACAGGTGTGCATTGAGCAAGTACGGGGCGTCGGGAGGCAGCACAGGTACGCATTGAGCTAATACGGGGCGTCGGAAGCCAGCACAGGTGTGCATTGAGCCAGCATGGGGCGTCGGGAGCCAGCACAGGTGTGCATTGAGCTAGTACGGGGCGTCGGGAGCCAGCACAGGCGTGCATTGAGCCAGCACAGTTTTTTTTTAAAGAAATACAAGATCGAGGCTCATGTAAGAGATAACATTAATGACAAAAACAAACAAACAAACGGACACAGAAAACATACAATAAAGGGAGTGGGAGACAAGATGGGGAGAGAGAGGGAAGCACACAAGTACAACAGCAGAGAACAGGGACATCTGAAGATCTGTGGGAGGGAGAGGGCTTGGGGGAAGGAGGCGTGAGAAGGGGGCAGGGGGGGGGGTGGGAGAAGTATAAAACACAAGGACACCAAGGACTTCCAGCACAGAAGTTGGTATTTCAAAAAAGTGGATTCGGGGTGAAATTAGCGGGGGTAGAAAAGATTACGGTTTTGGATGGGGGAAGATAAGAGATGGTGGTGAACAGCTGTTTTAAAGACCTGGAGGGAGGAGTGGGATTGAAGAGAGTGAGGGAGTTTGTTCCAGAGGCGGGAGAAAAGAGGAATGAAGGAGTGAAGGTGAGCAGAGAGTCTTGATTTTGGGAGTTTAACCATAAGAGGGTTGCAGGCAGATCTTGTGCGACCTGTAGGAATATTTGCGGGACAGAGCCCAGAGAGAGCTGGGGGGGGGGGGGGCAAGGCCAGAGAGGAGTCGGTAGAAGACGGAAAGACCACCAACCTGCCTGCGGTGAGTGAGTGAGAGGCCCTTGGAGTTAGCCTAATCGCGTGAGATTCCAATGATTCTGAATGCTTTGGTTTCAACAGCGTGAAGACGAGGTAGGTGTGAGGCAGGAGCACCAGCCCAGAGGGGAGAGCAGTATTCCATTGAGCTGCGGATGAAAGCCTTGTATGTGGTGAGGAGCTCAGGTGTGCCAAGGAAGGACTTCGCACGACGGAGGATGCCCAGTCGGCGACTGGCTTTTGAGGCCAGATTTGAAATGTAGTTTTCCCAGGAAAGATCATGGCAGATCACGAGACCCAAAAGCTTGAGTGACAGAACTTCTTGGAGAGGATTATTCAGAAAGTGGATGGGAGGGTTGTCCAGTCTGTCTTTTCGGAGAGACAGCTTGACTGACACACACACACGGGGGGGGGGGGGGGGGGGGAGGGGGTGAGTGGGTCTCAGACACGCACACATCTCGTTTTTTCATTTCTGTTCCTCACAATTCTATCTATCTCTCTCTCACACACACACACACACACACACACACACACACACACACACACACACACACACACACACACACACACACACACACACACACACACACACACACACACACACACACACACACACACACACACACACAAAATTAATTGTACAGTATCGGTTGTTCCTAAACTTAAATATAAATAATTTAAAGGATTGTTGTAAATGATGTTAATTTCACAACATCCCATATTCAACTTTATTTAAATTGCAAATCTCAAACATAGTTTCTCCACCTAAAGCAAGAACGTTAACCCGTAAGCAATTGACTAGTTTCCCGACTGCACGGATCATCAGCTGGGCACCGTTCTTCCTCGAGGTTTCGATCCTTTCAGCCCAGGACCTCTCCAAACGGCGGATCCACAACCTCGATCATGGATCCACATCAATAGATGGTACATCAATAGATCCACAACCTCAGTTGCGTCCAGGCAGTCAGTCAACCCATCAATGCACCAACACATTGCATCGCACATTTGCTACAGGTCAACAATAGGTAAACTATATTTGAGGTTTTACATGTAATTAATTCTTTAGTTTCTTTTAACTTGTAACATCTAGCCGTTACTGTACAATTAATTATATTGTTTGTGGTTTTCATGCTTTGAAATGTAGTTGAACAAACATAAAATATCATATAAATGTAGTTTAACAAACATTAAAATCACATCAACAAAGAATAAACATATAAATATATGAGAAACAGTATAGTGGATTTTCCACCAAAAGATAATGACAAATCAGCGGGAGAAGCCTCACCAAAAGAAATGTCAATCATCACACACATCTCGTTTTTTCATTTCTGTTCCTCACAATTCTATCACTCACACACACACACACACACACACACACACACACACACACACACACACACACACACACACACACACACACACACACACACACACACACACACACACACACACACACACATACACACACACACACACACACACACACACACACACACACGGGGGTGGGGGGAGGAGGGAGTGGGTTACACACACACACACACACACGGGGGAGTGGGTTACACACACACACGGGGGAGTGGGTTACACACACGGAGGGGGGGTGGGGTGGAGGAGGGAGTGGGTCAGACACAAACACACGATTCAAGACAAGCACACACGGGGGGGGGGGGGGGTATAAATGTTATCAATGACTCACAGAAAATCAGGAATGAGGTGGAAACTTCTGTAAAATATTTAATGACAACATTGTCAAAAACATGAAAAGGAGGTTAAAAACAAACAATAAAGGTGTTCAGAGGACCCAGTGTTATATCCCACACATGTTGACCCTGACAATGGGAATTACAATGGTTTTGGTGTCTACAAATCAAATACAAGTGATTATTGCGGTTGTCGAGTTGTCTGGTTTCACAAACAGTCGCACGGCATGAATGTCCGACGTTCAAACTTGTTGCCTCGTGAAGTGTCCAAAGAGAAACGCACTGTCCGTGTCAGCGATGTACAGACTTCAACTAGGCCACAAGGAATTCCCATAGTTGGTGACATTGGCTCAATGGGTCGTCCTATGTCCACTGGAGGTACAGAGAGGTGTTTCAGGTAACACAACACAATGAAGACAAAAACATGGACCCGACACCTCTGCCACAAAATACAAAGTGCAATTCAAGGACCCCCAATAGACCATTGCTCAGTGCAAAATGAGGGATCACGCACCAGCAAGGAAGCTACAAAACAACTTTTAACATTTGTGAATGGCTGTGCAAATGGCTGCTGTCTTCCTGATGATTTTGCCAATTTGGAGTTGAGGTTGGAAGGAAGTCCTTTCATGCAGCAGCAGCATCGAAAATCGCAAAGGTATCGTCAACGTATTGAAAACGTACACGGGATACGAGTTTAGCAAATAAATCCTCGCATACCAGAGTCTGCTGCTGATGTCTTTTTCTTTGTTTCAGGTAGGGCGGGCAGACGGATGGTGTTAGCCTATTATATACGAGTATATCGATTCCTTCCTAAAGTTTTCAAAATCTCAGTGAGGTTCATTTTATTATTAGTTTTCAATGATGGAATATTGTTTGTGCTTCCAGGATATTTCTGAGACGGGGACATTGAAGTTTTATGCAGATATGCTCGTGGATAACTCTGCATACCTTGTTGTGCCTTTGTGAGTACACCTGGACTGGCAAGTTTTTCTCGATCCTGACAGAAGGTGATTGTGCTTTCTGTTTCTACCTTGCAGAACTTACTCTTGTCAGGTGGAATCAATCCGGCCATCTTCTCGAAACCATTCATAGAGCGTCCATGTTCCTTTTTTGTGTTTGAGCACTATGTCCGGATGCAATGCTTTGCGTCACAACGCAATGCAATGTCCCCACATGACCATGATGGGATCATCTTGTCATGTGTGAGCACTATGTGTTCATTTTCAAGGATCAGATTTGGTTTGTGTTTCCATGATTGTCTTGGAAACTCAATGTTGAAATGTTTACAGATTTCCCAGTGGATTACTCGACAGATGCTGTCATGTCTTTCTGTGTACACCTGTTCTGACATGAGCTTTTTACATCCCGAAAGGAGGTGACTGGTACTTTGTTTCCACCCCACAAAACCTGCATTTGTCTGATTGGCTCAATCCGCTGGTGTTGGGCATTCTGATGACTCGTTCTCCATCCCAATTAATTTGACCTCTTCTTAGCCATTCCAATGAGCCTTCCTTAATTCAGTGGCGTCACTAGGGTTGGTGTCACCCAGTGCGGTAACTCATGGTGTCACCCCCCCCCCCCCCCATTAGTCAGGTTCACTACGTATGTTAACAAATATTATCTCGTTCAAAGATTTTTGAGATAAGCAAACCTATACATTTTTGGAATCATCAGAGCATGGAGAATCCGAAAATCAATGTTGGCATTTGCACAGACACAGATTTTGGATTTTCAAAATGGCCACCATAAAATACATATTTTGCGCTATCTCGGCTTCTAGTCAACCTAGAAACTTAAATAAATATGCTAATCCTATGTTTTCTGGGTCAAGGAATCCAATAAAGGCCTCAAAATAGTGCTCAGGATTATAGAAAAGCAACAAACAAAGGTAATTGAAAACCATTGTCTTTATATTTGTGATATAACTATTACATAATATTGCAAGTCCTTTGAAGTTATAGGTATGGGTTTATAAAGCAAGAAAGCAGCCTTGTGAGTATCAGATTTAACTATAAGTCCTATACACAGGATCTACTAGGTCTACACCGTTCAGGAATATGCTTTTACAGATCTTCATCACTGTCCTGAGTGTCCTTTTCGCAAAGGTGTCTACGCAAATGCCAACATTAATTTTCGGATTCCTCATGCTCTGAGTATTCCAAAAATGTATAGTTTTGCTAATCTCCAAAAATTTTGAACGAAAAAACAGTGAACCTGACGACATGGACCTCCTCCTGTACCAGACCATACAGAATTCTTAGTAATGTTTTTTGTACTAATGTTACTCGTAAATCGTAATTCCCGTATATCACTGAATGTAATGGCAATAGTGATGATATGAACAACTAGCAAAATTAAAATTACACCTTTAAATTACAATATCATACGCACAGCCAAAATGTATTTACATTTACATAGTTTCATGTGGTTAAAGTGAAAATTCGGGAAGAAAACAATAGAATTCGAAGTAAAAACGTTTAAGAACTACATCAAAATTATGTTGATTTTAACGATAAACTTTATTGTTACATGAGATACATTAATGGATTAGGTTTGCATAATCAATAACGGCACAAATAATGTAGAACTTGTAGATAAATGCATATGGAAATATACTCATAAATGACATAATACCATAAAAAAAACAAACAGGAACAAATACACAAGCATTTCAGCACTTAGCGAACATCTCGACTAATTCAGAACTTTCCTTTCCTCGCCTTCAAAGCTGCGAACATGTGAATCACTTCATCAAAATCAATGCCTCTCGCCAACTCACTTACAATTGATAATATCACAAGATCGGAAAGCCTTGACACTGCAAAAATTTGGTGTCACCCCCTCTGATAGTGTCACCCGGTGCGGTCTGCACCCCCCGAGTGACGCCAGTGTTTCTTCTCAATCCATGTTCTGTCAAGCTCTTTTTTTAAATCTTCCTGCTCTTTTGTCATTCTCCCATTTGTCAGAGTATATCTGCTGATATTTCTTTTTGTAGTTTTCCTTTTTATTCTTTGCGATCATTTGGGCTGTATTTGTTTCTGTTTCATTTTCCTGTGTCGTATCCTGCACTTGCACCTGTTTTTGGAAGTTTGTTGCTAAATGGATTAAGGATACCTTTTCTGATTTGTTGTTTTCTTGCTCATGCACAAATCTCATTCCATATTCTGTTGAGGTTTTCATTATACTCCGCTAGTCCTACACACGGTATTCTGTGCACTTCGTGAAGCTCCATCAGACCGCCTCGTCCTTCTCATCTCGGCAAGTAAAACCTCAGAATGCATCGGTTTTTGTAGAATAGTTTTTGAATCGTTAGAGGTTTCGTTGTTTTGGTGTCAGTTGTTGATCTCCGATTGTGGTCAGTTTATAATTGCAGCTATACTGGAATATCGGTACTGCAAGTTCGTTTATGGCTTTGATTGTGTTCATTGGAGAGCGGCCTGATTTCAGAATTAGACTTGTTCTGCGAAGGTACTCCTTGCTGATTATTTTACGCATTTTTTTGTATTGCACCTGGGTGCCTTCTTCTATTCTGAGGTATTTGCAGGATGCTTCATTTTCTAGTTCCTGTATTGTTGTACTTTCATCGATTGAGATATTGTGTGTTCTTTATGTTTTCCCAGATAGAAATTAGCATTTGGTGCGTTTGTCAAGACCAAATTCCATTTGAATGCCCTCTGAGTACTCCTTAACTAGTTTGAGTTGATCTGCCGATTTATCATTCGGTGTAAACAGTTTTAGATCATCCATATACAGCACGTGCCAGTTACGTAAACAGTTTTAGATCATCCATGTACAGCACGTGCCACCTTGTGTGTACTATTTGATGTCTCCTTAAATGTGATGATTGAATGAATGCTTTTGGACGCAAAGAACAGTTGTGTGGCTTCTCTCCTGTGTGTATCCTTTTATGAACATGTAAATGCGATGATCGAGTAAACTCCTTGCTGCAAATAGAACATGTGAAGCGCTTCTATAGTGTGTGCATTCTTTGATGAATTTTCAATTCTGAGATATAACTGTAAGCCTTGCTGCACCGAGAGCACTTGTATGCCTTCTCTCCTGAATGTAATTTTCGATTATGATTTTTTAAATCTGTTGACCGAAAAAAGGCCTTATGACACACAGAACACTTGAACGGCTTCACGCCTGTGTGTCCTCTTTGATGTCGATACAAATTTGAAGAATGATCAAAGGCTTTGTTACATACAGAACATTTTAACGGTTTCTCTCCCGTGTGTACTCTTTGATGAATTTTCAATTCTGAGATATAAGCGCAAGCCTTGCTGCACTCAGAACACTTGTGTGGCTTCTCTCCTGTGTGTATTCTGAGATGAATTTTTAAATTTGATGATTGAATAAAGGCTTTAGGACACACAGAACACTTGTACGGCTTCTCTCCCGTGTGTATTCTCAGATGATATTTCAAATGTGATGATTGAATAAAGGCTTTAGGACACACAGAGCACTTGTGTGGCTTCTCTCCCGTGTGTATTCTGAGATGATATTTCAAATGTGATGATTGAGCAAAGGCTTTCGGACACAAAGAACACTTGTGAGGCTTATCACCTGTGTGCATTCTTTGATGAATGTGCAAATGTGATGAGCGTGCAAACTCCTTGCTGCAAATTGAACACCTGAACGGTTTCTCACCCATGTGGAATGTTTGATGTACTTTTAAAGACGATAACGTTGTAAATGATTGTTCGCACACTGAACACTTGTGTCGTTTCCGACTTTCTTGGATATTCTTGAGGGTCTCTGTCCAACATTTACAAGACATGCTGCCAAATGTTTCAGTTTCTTGTGTAACAGTTTGTGTCATGTGTTGATTGAAAACTTGTTTGTTGAATAACTGAGAACAGTTTGAACAAGAATCCAGTTTCATTTCGTTCTCTGTAAAGACAAGTCACAAAAAGCATCAATAATTCACGCCAACTTGTCCACATTTCAATTTAATGTGTCCACAACTGGACAACTGTACTTATGTGGACAAGTATGTGTCCACAACTTGTCCACATAAGTATTTCACAAGTTAATTTAAACTCTCCATAAGCTCGGTTGTGCCGTTTTTTTGACTCTGCCAAATTCCCCAAATATAAGTACTCCCAGTAGTTTTGTCGAGTTTTTGCTGTTTATTTTGCTCTTTGTTTACAGTGTGCATCTAGTTCGGTTTTTTTTTTTTTTTTGATACTGGATCAAGGCTCGTGAAAGAGCTAAAAGTCGTGCCAATTTGAAAGTATTTGTCAGACTTTTCATGCAAGGTTGTTGAGGCCTACAATTTTCCCAGTTCGAGTCAAATCATTTTTTAAATTGTCTTTTCTTCCGACTACCGTCAGCCCTTTCGTTTTCTCCCGTCCCTTTTTTCTTCTTAAAATCCACCCAATTATCCAGATGTAATCCAGAATCTTAAAATCCAGATGTAACCCCTGTTTCGTGTTTAAAAAAAAAATCAATTCCTTATTGCCACCAACCCTTTTACCTCACCTCGACCTTCTGACTTCCCCCATTTAAACTTCTACTACTACTTCAACTTCCTCTTCCATCCTCTCCTCATTTTTGCCGTTTCCACTCTGCATTCCCACTTGATCATGAAGGTATTCACCAAACAACTCAACATTCTTTTCTTCAAGCTTTTGCCTCACTCTTCTTCAACCAAACCCTCAAGATAATAATTTAAAATTTTTTTAAAACATAACTGCTCCCGCCATATCAACAAACTGCTTATATACACCTCTATAAGTTACCCTGATAGTCTTCACGGTGCCATTTAAAATGTTTCAATTTCCTCTTTCTCCTGTGTTTAATTCTCTATCTATATATATATAAAAGTGAAATGTTTGTTTGTTTGTTTGTTTGTTTGTGAACCCACTCCTCTGAGCTCCCAGGGTTAATTGGCATGAAACTTTATAGGATAACATCTTTTACCACCCTGCACCGAAATAGGGGTCTTAAAACAGTTATTTTCTCACAATTCTAATTTATAGACATCCGAGCCACCACTTGTCGCCATGATTTCCAAGGGTTGAGCCACAAAAAACGCTTTATAAAAAGCCCGAATTTTAAAAATATTTTAACACGGATACCAATATAATTAGTGAGATGGTGAGCTCAGATCATCAAATATGTTATCAGATGTGAAAAACAACTCTTAATTAAGACCAAAATACAACTCTGAGGCAAAGGAGTCACGTGATTTCCGAAATGCTCTAATTAGTAAAAACAAAACAAAACAAAAAAAACAAAGACACTATACATCGTTTTAAAGGGAATTCCAGCATCACTGTCAAAGGTGAAACAATAGTTATAAAAAAAAAAAAAGACCCACATGATGCAATCTACAAACCACCACATGCCAACGCGTGAACCTCCAACAATCATCACAATAAGGTGAGTTGTTTTTCAGTTCGTTTGTGAGCATACTGCTTTTAGTTCCCAAGGTTAATCAAAACAAAACTTTTTACCATCAGAATTTTTTACCACGGCACCTGAATAGGGGTCTTATACTGCGATGAGAAGGTCATTTGGTCTGTTATTGCCATGTGGCACTCCCAAATTTATTTATTTACTTCAGCTTCACTCCTTTACACTATCTAGACCTTTCCACCTCTTCGACCCCTTTAAACACTTAAAACCTTTTGACCTTTTACACCCCTTTCGACCCTTTGAACCCTTTACAACCCATAAACCCCTTTAGACCCTTTATGCCACTTAGACCTTTTTAGATCCTTTGCATCCCTTAATAATAATAATAATAATAATAATAATTCATTTATTTTGTATAGCGCTTTTCCAGAAGCCCAAAGGCGCTTTGACAGAGTGGCAAACATAATGCATAACAATACATGAAAACAACAATTGCAAAAAGACAAGAATCAATAGGGAAATATTTAAAGCAAAAGGAGGGAGAAGGAGAAGAGATAGTCAGGGGTTAAATGCTGTGGGTTGAATGTTGAATGCAGTGTTGAACAGGTGGGTCTTTAGTGATGTTTTGAATGTGGTGAGTGAGGAGGAGTCTCTGATGGTGTGAGGTAGTGAGTTCCAGAGGGTGGGAGCAGCGATGGAGAAGGCCCTGTCCCCCCAGGATCTGAATTTGGTCCGGATGGAGGGGGTCAGGAGGTTGGTACCAGCAGAGCGGAGGTTGCGGGTGGGAGTGTGTCTGGAGAGGAGGTCAGCCAGGTAGGATGGGGCCAGGTTATGGAGGGCTTTGTATGTCAAGAGGAGGATTTTGTACTGGATTCTCTGGGGGATGGGGAGCCAGTGAAGCTTGTAAAGGACGGGGGTGATGTGGTCACGGGTCCGGGAATGGGTGAGTAGACGGGCAGCGGAGTTCTGAATGTATTGGAGTTTATTGGTGATTTTTGAGGGTGAACCATAGAGGAGGCTATTGCAGTAGTCCAGACGGGAGGTGATGAAGGCGTGGATGAGGGTTTCTGCAGCCGTGGAGGAGAGGGATGAGCGGAGACGGGCAATGTTTTTCAGGTGAAAGAAGGCTGACTTTGTGATCTGTTTAGTGTATTTGTCGAAGGAAAGGGTTTGGTCAAAGATGACGCCAAGATTCCGGATGTGAGGGGAGGTGGATACTGGGATACCGTCGATGTTGAGGGCAAAGTTATGGGTTGATTTTGTGAGCGTTTTTGGGCCAATGATGATTATTTCAGATTTATCACAGTTAAGCTTGAGGAAGTTGATTTGAAGCCAGGATTTTATTTCAGTGATGCAGTTTGTCAGGATAGAGTGGGTGTCGGTGGAGACGGACTTGGTGGAGATGAAAAGCTGGATGTCATCGGCGAAGCAGTGGAATTGGAGACCATGACGGCGGATTAAGTGACCGAGCGGGGACAGGTAAAGGATGAAGAGGAGGGGGCCAAGAACTGAACCTTGGGGGACACCTTGGGGGAGGGGAGCAGTGGGGGATTTGCAGTTATTGATGGAGATGAACTGGCATCTGTCAGAGAGGTATGATTTAATCCAAGAGAGGGCAGTGCCGGTAACGTTAAAGGTGGATTCAAGTCGGGTGAGGAGGATAGTGTGATCGATGGTGTCAAAGGCAGCGCTGAGGTCGAGGAGGAGGAGAATGTTGAGGTTGCCAGCGTCAGAGGAGAGGAGAAGGTCGTTGGTGATTTTGAGGAGAGCAGTTTCAGTACTGTGGTTGGAGCGGAATCCGGATTGGAATGTTTCATACAGGTTATTGGCAGAGAGATGATGTTTGAGTTGAGTGGCTACAGCGCGTTCCAAAACTTTTGACAGAAAGGGTAGGTTGGAGATGGGTCTGAAGTTGTTTAGGGTGTCAGGGTTTAGACCAGGTTTTTTTTAGAATGGGGGTAACAGCAGCAATTTTGAGGGAAGGTGGGACGATGCCTGTAGACAGGGAGGAGTTTATTGTTGCAATGATAAGTGGAGAGAGAGCAGGGAGGGAGGCTTTGACAAAGCTGGAGGGGATGGGGTCAAGAGTGCAGGTGGCAGTTTTCATTCCTATGAGGAGTTCAGAGAGGTCAGTAGGGGAGATTGGGGAGAACCGAGACAGGGGATGGCAGGACAAGGGGGGGCAGGTGGTTGGAGGGGGAGCGGGTGCGGCGGTGGTCAAGCTGTTGTAGATGTTGTCAATTTTGCGTTGGAAGAAAGAGAGGAAGGAGATGCAGTTGTCTACTGTGAATGACTGGGTGGTGGTGTTCAGGGGGCGGAGGAGTTTGTTTATTGTCGAGAAGAGTGCTTTTGGGTTTCCGGAGCCAGAGTGGATAATTTGAGAGTAGTAGGTAGAGCGGGCGCGGGAGAGGGCATCTTTGTAGTGTTGTATGTGGTCCTTGTAGGCTTGGGAGTGAACTGTGAGACCCGTTTTATTGCGGAGTCTTTCAAGTTGGCGAGCACGAGTTTTCATCAGGTGGAGTTCAGGGGTAAACCAGGGAGCAGAATGGGTGAAAGAAACTGTTTTGGTTTTTACAGGTGCAAGCTGGTCAAGGCAGGAGGAGAGAGTGTGGTTGTAGTAGTCAGTGAGGTCGGAAGGGGTGTGGAGGTCAATGAAGGGAGAAGTGGACATTTTTTCAGAGAGGGTGGATGAGAATGAGGTAGGTGAAAGAGCGTTTAGCTTACGGAAGTTGATTGTGCGATAATGCCTTGGTGTTGGGGCGGGGATGTTGATGGTCAGAGTGATGGCTAAGTGGTCAGAGAGGGTGAGGTCGGAGCCATAGAGATGGTGCAAACTTAATCCAGTGGAGCAGACGAGGTCCAAAATGTGACCACGGATATGGGTAGGAAAGTCGACATGTTGAGTGAGGTTAAAGCAGGTGAGTAAATCAGTGAAGTCAGTGGTTATTGTGGAGTCAGTGGAGTCCATGTGGATATTGAAATCACCAAGGAGGAGGATTGAGGGGGAGAGGGAACATAGCTGGGTCAGAAAGTAGGAGAAGTCAGACAGGAATGATGGGTGTGGTTTGGGAGGGCGGTAGACGACAGCCATGACTGACTGCGTGTGACCAGAGAGTTTTAAAGCCAGGTGTTCAAATGATGGAGCAGATGAGATGGAGATGAGGTTGGTCTTGATGTCTTGACGGTGGATAACGGCAATTCCACCACCTCGGCCCTCCGAGCGTGGTTTATTGACGTAGGAATATCCATTGGGTGTGGTGAGGTTAAGTGTGTAGTAGTCCAGAGGTTGTTGCCAGGTTTCGGTGAGACAGAGAAAGTCCAGTTTGTTATCCAGGATGTATTTGTTCAGGATGAGGCATTTGTTGTTGAGGGACCGGGTGTTGAACAGGGTGAGCTTGATGTTGTTTTGAACAGCAGGGATTAATTCAGGTGATTTAGCCAGGGTTCGTAGGCAGGAGGTGCGATCGTGTGGGTTGCTGTGACCAGGTGCGCTGGGACGAAGAGTGAGAGTGCGCTGAGCCGACCAGAGGACGGGGATGGAGTGACCTGATTGCAAATAAACAAACTTACGACCGGAGCCACGGTGAATGTACCTGGGTCATCGGAGGAGTCCATTTGATTTGATGGCAGAGATGCATGATGGGGTGGAGCGGGTATTGAGCAGAAGAAGCCTTGCGGCGGAGTACCTCAGAGCCATGCCAGGCAGGAGCGAAGGGACGAGTACGAGGCCAAGGTCGAGGAGGCAAAGCGGCAAACGCAGCGGCAAACGCAGCGGCAAACGACTGCAGCCGCTAATCAAGACCACAGCGGCAAACAGCCACCGCCGCAAACAACGGCCACAAACAACGGGAGCGGGCCTGAGGAAACAGTGGAGGAGCCGGGCAGGCGAAGCCAGGAGCAGAGCCGGGACCGAGCAGAGGGCAGACCCAACGGTCAAAAATCCGCCACGACCACCAGAAAAGCAAACTATGTACAATGGCCCAGTCGGAGAAGCGGCGAACAAGTAACGCCAGCGTCCTCTCCAGACCGGACCGGAAGCCAAGGTTGTTGCTTAGTTCCCCTTAGCGAAGACCCCTTTAGGCCCTGCACACCCTTTAGCCCCCTTTCGACCGTTTACACCCCTTAGGCCCTTTTTACACCCCTTAGACCCTTTTTACACCCCTTTGTCCCCTCGAAACACTTTACACCCCTTAGACCTTTCCACCTTTGAGAACCCTTCATACCCATTTAGACCCTTTTGAGACATATACACCTTCTTCAATACCTTTCAGACCTATTGATTTTTTAAGACCCTTTGGACACTTTTGACCCCTTTTTCTCTTTCGTCTTTCAACCCATTTAGACCCCTTTAAAGAGCCTTAGGCTTCTTAAATACCTTAGACCCCTTTCTATGACCCTTAAACACTTTAGACCCCTCAGAAAATTCTAAACAAATCCCCCGCCCACCCCCCAAATTGATTTTGACGGCCTTTTCCGTGCACTATTCGCGTCACATCACAAGTTGCAATGACAAATCGAAATTGATATCTCAAAGCAAAACTGATGTTGAAAAGTGAAACAATCTACTGATCAATGGATCAAATGGGAAACCAGAATGAAATGCTGTGAGAAATCCCCAATGGAAATGGCTGAAATCAAAGCTATGGGGAGTACAGAGAGAGGGGGAAGGTCAGGAGCTGAAGGAACAATGTGGAGAGGAATAGGTGCCTGGAGATGGTCGGTTGGTATTGAAAGAACTTTGGTGATCTTCCATCAGGCTGTAGGCCCAAAACATGCCTAAACCCATTTCCCAGCTGAGCTTTCATAATATCACCCTCACTCCCGAGCAGTACTTCGGAGGTACAACAAGTATGGATTGGAAATCTTCACTGGTAGAATCGAACGAGGTTGGCGAGGTTACCAGCTACACCCATTGTGACATCTGCTCACAGAATATTTACACTGAATGTGTTTCTACCAATACACACTCCAAAATAAATTTCTCATTTCAAGTGAGACATCTACGAACCCTCGTCATTGATGGGTACCTTTGCTAGTTCTATTATAATTTGCTCTTCCTTTTCCTCTTCAAAAGTTTATTTTCGTCTCTTCATTCTTTTTCGTAAAAATGAGTTTCTGACACATAGGAGTTTGCCAGTCCTGGAAGATGCCTTGTGCCAGTTATCACTGATTACAAGTGTAACAAGAAAAAGAACAATCCGAGATTGCAAACCCTTGCCAGGATGTATTTTCAGTGGTTTTTAAGGCTTTTGTGTTAAAAGAAATATGGTGGCCGAACTACGTGACCAATGACGTCATCATTAATTTTTTTTCTCCACCAGTTTATGCCGACATGGCGCTCAAGAAATTTCATCTTGATTGGATGAAGTTTTGTACTTGTCGAATTATGACGTCATAATGGCGGCACCTATGACATCATCATTAACATGTTTTATTCCCCATGGAGAGCTCTTTACAATGAGCCATGTCTCAATTTTTTCTATTCAGCACTTTCGGAGATATAGAGGTGCAAAGCTTTTTGGTTTTTCCAAGATGGCGGCCGAACCACGTGACCAATGACTCATAATTCTCATTTAAAAATTATACAGGTGGAGTTGCAGCTATGGTGAAAATTTCCTGTCAATCGGACCAACAGTTGCAGAGAAAATCATATTTATTATGTGCGGACAAACAGACAAACAAACAGACAGACAAACAAACAGACAAACAAACGGACAAACAAACGGACTCAAATGGAATACCCTCTCCTCTGACAAGGGTAAAAATGAGTTTCAGCCACATATGAGGTCCCAACATTTGTGGTCCCAACATTCGCGGGTTCTGTGTATTCGCGGTTAAAAAATTGTCACCTGCTTATACATCCGCGGACCTGTGTCCTGCGTATTACCGGTTTTTTTTTTAGGGGAAAATGTTTTTTTCCCATGAGGCGCGAACATTAAAGTTCTAAATCATATCGTCCACCAGCCAGGCACAAAGCAACTGGACATGCAAAAAACATATCTTACATGAGCTGTGAGCATGACCTGCTTCAACATTCGCAGCTCTGTGCTTCATGTTTTCATGGCTTTTCGCGGCCACATAAAAATATTTTAGCCACGCTACAAGCGAGCTATGCGGGATGTCCCACCATTCACACTGAGCATAGCTTCTTGGGAAATCCCACCAGCTGCTTAACACATCATTCCCCATGAGTTACTGTACAGAATGAAAACACTCCACCGCATCTATTAGCTGTCCCTCTTTTCCCCATTGAAACAATGCCCAACATTCACGGATTTTCCTCGGCATTCACGGCATTTCACTCAGCATTCCCCTCGGCTTAACGCGGCATTCCCTGCGAGTTACTGGACAGAATGAAAACACTCCACCACATCTATTCGCTGTCCCTTTTTTCCCCATTGAAACAATGCCGAGTGAAATGCCGCGAATGCCGAGGAAAATCCACGAATGGCGAAAAAGATTCGCAGCATCTCCCCTCGACGTTCGGGGATTTCTCCCCCCCCCCTCGACATTCAGGGATTTATCCACCCCCCCCTCCCCTCGATGTTCGGAGACTCCCCCCCCCATCGACGTTCGGGGATTCCCCCCCCCCCCTCGACGTTCGGCGATTTTCCCTCCCCGACGTTCAGAGATTTTTTTCCCCTCGATGTTCGGAGATTTTTTCTTCCCCCTCGATGTTTGGATATTTTTTTCCCCCCTCGATGTTCGGAGATTTGTTTCCCCTCGAAGTTCATGGGATTTTTTTCGTGAATCAGGAACCGCCGGGAACCTATCCGCCCTCTTTCCATTGAAGCAATTCCCCACATTTGTGGCATTTTTCCAGGAACAAATCCCCTGCGAATGTATTTTATGTGAAACAGTTGTTCCTCATTCACATGAACAAGCCATTTTAGTGAAAACAATTTAAATCGACCTTTTATTCTGTAAGGTTCGAAACAAAATTATTTAAGTGTGAAAGAACAAACAAAACAAGTAAACACAATGAGATGTGATGTACAGAGATCTCGTCTTGCCTTCAATCAGCTGAACAGCTTTGCTTGGCACCGTGGGTGGAGAATCACACAATTCCTGCTTCAAAGCATCTTGGGAAGTCTGAAGAAGGTTGTTTTGGAAAGTTTCCGATTTCACCACTTCAGCTTCACCTGCAAAACATGTGACAACAGTTCTTTACAATAAAGGAAGGGATAAACAAGTAAATCTAAACCAAAACAATCATTATAAGTAGTGGAGAGAAACGCACGGGGTCTACAACAGTCAAACTAATTTTCCCACTTAACCAAAGAGGTCAACACAGGAGGGGGTTAATGGAAGAAAAAAAACCCCCAATAATATGAAAGGGCAGGGTGGTCAGAAAATAGAGGAAGTGCATGATGAAATGACAATTTGGTGGTCTCGCTGATGCATAACATCTGGATGCATTCCATCGTTTTGTAATAATTGTTCTGTGAACTCTTAATTGATGCCCAGGGATTATTATCTCCGCCTCACTACGCACCTTTGCTAAAAATGAAAGTCTCAAACATTTGCCACAGCATGGTTAAACACGGAGTCACTTTTCACCATCACCCTTTAACTCCTCCTGCTTCTGCAGGTGATACCACCTCTTATACCCACTCTTACAACCAGACTTATTCTCGCACATCTTTGCTTTGTTCAAGGAAACCTAGCATTTTTTGATGCCTCTCATATACATATACTGCTTACCTCATCGTTTATCATTATATTGTGATGTGGGAGGGGGAGAGGGGAAATTCCACAGCATGAATGTGGTAAGAATAGTATAGACTGTGTTTGAGTTAGATATACAGACTTGGCATTTAATATGGAATAATCTTTTTTTCTTGACTTGGGTTTACTTTCTTAACTCAGTATATCAATCTGGTGAGTTTATTTTACACTTTGGTGATTTATTTGTTAAAAGAACCATGTCACCGATTGTCTGTCGCAGCAAGAAGTCAACAACAGGATTATATCACAGATGGCGTGGCAAAATGTACGGACAGGTGCATTTGACGATTGGCTTCACAGTCGGGTATACAGGGTTGTTGCGTTCTGTATTAGTGGAAAACAACTGCTGCACGTCTCCAAAAGTTATTGCCGCTTCCTTTGGAGATGGTCCGTCAACTCGACAATGCTGTTTGTCATGGAGTGGTGGCTTTACGAAATTACGACATGAAACAGCGTGCTATTGCTCGGCAGTATGGCATCACTCAAGGTCAGGTGTCAAAGATCCTGAAACGAAATGCTCAGAGGGGTGTCCCCGCAGAACCACAAGGAGGGATGATCGCAGCTGCACCAGTTAGTCCGCAATGGCCGTACCAAGTCAGCTAATCGGCTTAGGGCTGAGTGGCAGCAACTGACAAATGTGCCTGTATCCAGAAGGCTAGTCAACCAACGACTGGTTCAAGCAGGCTATCGTGCCAGGCGTCCCCTGAGAAAGCCATGCCTGACCAGACAACACCGCCAGCGCCGATTGCAGTGGGCCAGAGAGCACCGTCAATGGCAGCCAGGACACTGGAATCACGTGATCTTCAGTGACGTCTAGATTTCTGGTCTATCGTCAAGATGGCCGCGTCCGAGTGCGCAGACAAGTCCATGAAGCCTACAACAAAGATTGTATAGTGCCAAGAGTCCAAGCTGGAGGTGGTGGGGTGACCGTTTGGGCTGCTTTTCATGCAGGGGGCAAAACTGACCTGGTTGTTCTGAATGGAAACCTGAACCAGTTCAAGTACAGGGCCATTCTGGAAGAAATATTGCTTCCATTTGCTCGTGCAGCCTTTCGAGGAAACTTTGTCTTCCAAGATGACAATGCACGGCCTCATCGTGCTCGCATGATCCAACACTTTCTTGCTGACCGTGGTGTAGAGCATATGGAGTGGCCTGCCATGTCCCCGGATATGAATCTGATAGAGAACTTGTGGGCAGAATTAACGCGTCAAATCGACCACTTGGACCAGCAGCCGACCTCTGTGCATGAATTGCAGCAGGCTATTGTCACTACATGGCAAGCGATTCCTGTCCAAACCTTGGCAAATCTCGTGAACAGCATGCCTCAACGTGTACGTGCTCTCCTGAATGCTCGTGGGGGTTACACGAAGTACTGAACTGTAATTTTACTGTCCGTAATCCCAGTCGTAATTTAACTTTTGTTAAAAAATTTTTGGCTAATGTGCAAAATAAAGAGATACTTCTGGAAAACGTACAGAAGTTTAACACAGTACTGTCCATGAATTGAGTGCGATGTCAGTTTACATCACTTTCAAGGATCAATTTATTTGTTTCGAAATGTCAAATGTGGTTTTTGTTTATTTTAAAGGTCACATTAACAAAATCTTGAACAATTTCAACATAATTCCAATGAAATTTTGGTTCTAAGACATCTTGAAAAGTAAGTTCACCCCCACAAAAAAAAAAATTTCATATTAAATGCCAAGTCTCTAATTACTCTTGTATGAGGGATCTGGCAGGGGTACACTGTACGTAATATGTGTACTGTTGGGGCAGTGGGTAAAATGTACATGCACACAGCTGTCTGCAACAGGAACAAGCAGAATGTTGATGTGGTTCAGACCTTTCTCCTGAGACGTTGGATCATCCTCAAACTCAGATTCCACCTTCATAATCAAGTCTGAAAAAAATAAAATTGTTTTACGTGTCCATTTGTTTTTTGTGCTTTATGTGCTAATGTATGTTTAATGTGCCAGCTCTTACACGAGCCTCAATCTTGTATACAACAAAAAAAAAAAAGAAGAAAAAAAAGAAAAAAAGAATTGTAGAGGTATGAAGGGTTATCTTTTTTTAAAATAATTTCCATTTTTTCCGGCTACCTTATATCACGTACTTGCATGCACAGCAGGATAACTAACATACCTGGGATTTTCAGACAGCAATCACTTGATCAACTTAACAGTTACACATGAACATTGGTAAAAATAACAAGAGCCCGTGTCATGAAAAAATACTAAAATACGTATTTTACTGTGTCATAAAACCAAAGGTTTGTTCATTCATTGACATCCAACTTTCAGACTGATGGAATCCAAAATTGAGTTGATGACAAAGATAAAATACAAGCAATACACAAACCCGCCGGCACGGCTCAGCACTGTGCTGCACCCTGTTTTACTCGACACGACTCTACTATACTCTCCTCTACTCTATTATATTATACTCGACACCACACTGTAATGCACGACACAGCAACATAAATGGTGACTGGCTCTCATCTCCGCTCAGCCTTTTGATTTCTGTAATTCACGAGCATTCCAAAAAGTACCTCCCTCTGAGAAACGATTCATTGATGTGAGTTACCTGCTCGATATTGAGAAGGATCTAGAAACTGCTCAATACTGCGAGACCGTTCCATATCCACATCTTGCCATAACACTCACGATCTATCTACCGGTTGTATTTCAAACTATAATGAAAAATCACTTTTTTACTCCATCCACAACTTTTACAATCAACATCTGGCCTCCAATATAGTCATACACGAACCAATACACAGCCCAACAGTCTCTCATAAAGAAGTTATGACTGTCATATGGTAAAGATCGATGAGAAACCTCAGTTAGCAAAACAAACAAGAGGGAGAATTGCTTTGCAATACATGTTCCCTTCCGATCCCGATGAATGTTCTTATTCCAAGCAAAAAGGGCAGAACTCCGTGAAAAGTTGGCAAAAAACCCCGAAACTCAAACTTGTTCTGTAAATTATCTATCTATAATTCCAGTAATCTCTGTGTGTTTGTTTGTACGTTTGTATGTTTGTACGTTTGTACGTTTGTTTGTCTGTGACCGCTGTTTCTCGACAACCACGGGTCCGATATACTTTAAACTTGCCAGGTATATTGCTGGGGACCCGAGGATGTGCCTTTTCAAGGTTTCATATTAATCGGACAATTACTTACCGAGCTATGTCCAAAAAACGATTCAACCAATCAGAGAGCAGCGAGCTATCGCTATCGTGGCGGACACACTCTGCCTCGGATGGCACATTTGAGAGCGTATTCATTTATTTCACGTTTGCAAACTATGTTGGCGCTATGTTGGCGTTAAACTATGTTTTAAAACTAATAAAAACCATTTCATGTAAATAGAGGGGGGGGGGGGGGGATTGTCACTGTACTCGCACGAGCAGATGGCGGAAGTGCCTGACCGCCAAGTGAAGTCCGAGCAACTCGCGGTCGAAGGTACTGTAACGGCGTTCGGGCGGGCGAAGCTGCCGGCTAAAGAACGCCAGCGGTTGCCAAGCTCCGTTTTAAAACTAATTAAAACCCCGGGGGGATTGTCACTGTACTCGCAAGCCGTTCGCCGTTCGCTTTGGCGTTGCGAATGGACCAAAACATTTCATGGACCAAACCATTTCATGTAAAGCGTTCGCCGTTCGCTTTGGCGTTGCGAATGGACCAAAACATTTCATGGACCAAACCATTTCATGTAAAGCGTTCGCCGTTCGCTTTGGCGTTGCGAATGGACCAAAACATTTCATGAACCAAACCATTTCATGTAAATAGAGGGGGGGATATAATTTTAGATATAGATATAGTACGGGCATGCCCTAGTCATAATAAAGGCATGTACCAAGTTTCAGTTGGATATGTTAAAGGGTATGGATAAAAAAAGTCCAGAAAAGCACAGGTGTGATGGACAGATTGACAGACAGACTGAGAGGAAACGTATAGCCCCCTCCGGGCAGGTGACTAATAAACATTTTATAGTAGAGAATTATCAAATAACAATCTTCATGTTATTGCTGTGTCACTCAAACCTTTGCCGAGTGAGGAGTACTCGTCCGGAAACTCGGATTCCACCTTCACAGCCACAATAACATCTGAAAATAACACCTCGCACTCAAACCCAATTTTAAAGGAACATTTCTAAACAAACTCGTTAACTCACAATACATGTTTAAAAAGTGTTTGCTTTTCAATCTGATGTATACTTATTTGAAACAAGTTAAAAAAGTATACCCAATGATCTGCCCCATTGGTCAATTCTTGAGTCGTTCACATAATCTTTGAACTCCATTTACTCTTTATACATTTGTAACACAAAACCCACTGATCGGTTCAAACCAAGACAAACAATAAAATACTGCAATATGTGGTGTAAAATGTTTGGTTGACATTTTCCTCTCCTTTTGGAAGACCCTTTCTACCCTCCACCTTACCTTCTGCTCATCTTACCTCCTCTTTTGCTTTGTCAGACCTCTTCACCGTTTCCACTGGTGAAGCAAGGTTGCATATTGTCCTTCTGCTATTTGGAATACCGTAGTTATAGATTTTCTTTGAAACAAACGGGAACGTGTAAAAAAGGGATTCAATGGTCGAAGAACAACCTTGAAGATTTAGACTTTGCAGATGATATTTCCTTGCTGAGTGCTTGAGATGCAAATGGAGGCAGACACGCTGGGAAGCATTGTTGTAGTCGAGCCGACCTGGTCCAAGTGCGAGTCCAAGTTCAAGCTATCAGAGTCCGAGTCCGGTGCTGAAAGTGTGTTGTAAAGTGGCAAAAAAGAGCGAACTTATTTGTGCTTATGTATTATGTAAATGAAGACAATAAAATATCAAACCTGACAAACAGTGTAAATTGTTACATGCATCAAGATTTTATTCTATATTATAATTGGCCTCAAACTTGCAATTCCAATTTATTCTTGCAATTTGCATACAAACAAATTGCATACAAACTTGCAATTACAATTGCCATCTTGCAATTTATTCTATTAATTTATTTGTAGAGGTATTGTGTTTTCATGTGGTCGTGAGGTTGGAAGTCGAGTTATGAGTGGAATTGTGTTTTGATATGTGTTTGGGAAAAATGGTTTTAAAATGTGAACGGGGATTTCACACAATGTCAGGCCATGGCAGAACCTTTTTGTGACATCTTCTATGAAAATGTGGTTGAGAATTGAATGGCAGTGGGGGAGGAAATGTTTTTGTGGATTTTGTGGGTGGGGAAGGTGTGCGTATCCGCAGGTACGGCTCAAGCTCTGGAGGAGCGGTGACTGTGGCCCCCTCTGTGGTAATTACCCCCGTCAGCCAGTGGTGTCTGGAAATTGGGAGCCCGTCGTTGGTGGGTGTCTGTTTTGGGCGCCTTGGGGGTATGGGACTCTTGGCGACCCATGAGTCTGTACGGAGGCCTGAGGCGACGGAGCCTGGTGTGAGGAGACCCCCCCCCCCACCCCCAGCGGGACGACAGCGTAAGGAGCTGTTTGGCTGTCACAGGGCCAAGAGTTAAGGGGGGGGGGGGGGGGCGGTGAGGAAGTCGTAAGTCGGTTGACCTGTTTTTGGGACTGCGTGCACCACAGCCTGAAGCGCCCTCACCATCTTGCTTGCACGGCACCTCCCTGCTGCATAGTAGAAACACACACACATGTGTATGACATCTATGCCATGGTCCTGCAGGGGGGTGAAATACATGCTTTGTAATGATTTTTGTGGTTTTGATGGTTATTGAAATGTGTTTGAGTGGTTATGGGTTTGTGTTGAATGAATGTGGGTGAAATCTACCGAGCCGTCACTCACCTGTAACACCAGGACAGGGCCCGTGGAAATTTGGGGTGCATTGGGATGGTCCCGCAGGTAACGTTGAGTCTTGTGGCATCCACTGGGGGACGTGGTCTGTAGACTGGGGTTGTACAAATGTTTTTATGGAATTTTTGCAATGGTTAAGTTTTGTGGTCAAGGCAGATTTTTGTGTGCTATGTTGTTTCTCTTCCTCCCCAGGAGTTAGGAACAAGGATTCTGATGATTGTACATATTTGCATGGTTCTTCAAAGGGGTAGAACGATAAGGAGGATAGGTAAGTAGCTTCGGCTCACCTCCCACAGCCCTCCCGATTTATTTAATCGGCTAATTAAGTGCGAGTCGGTAAGTGGTAAGACTTGGATGGTAGCGCCTGCAATGAACCTTGCGGGGCCACTGTTCCGGGGGTGGGGGCGGGGGGGTGGGGGGGGAGGGCTGTGTTATGTCGTTGGGTAGGGATTACCTTAGAACAGGTAGGATGTGTAAATTAACATGCTCCGGATGTCGGGTAAGAACCATCACCATGTAGTAAGTTTTGTTTAGCCGGTTGTCGTGTAAGAGTGAATAATTGTGGCCATATGAGGATGGCCCTCGTGTTAACTAGTTGAAGGGATTATGATAATTCCCCTGTTCATCAAACCTCAATGATCTATCCTTTTTGGCACCGCACCATGGACAGTAGCACAGGAAATGCCCATTAACTGCATTAAAAAATAATAATAAAACCTACCGGAAGCCAGTTCTGAGCACTACCAATGGACACTACCAGCTTGGTTGACACTTTAGTTGAAGAGGATAGTCTGACCTGGGTAAAGATACCAGTTAGCAAATAATGTAAAGCTTCACTTCCCCACCTAAAATATTAGAGACACATGAACCACAACCTAACAAAACATTATTTTTATAAGTTGACCGTTTCCTCCCTTTCTCTCTCCACTTGCTGTTATTCCTTCCTTGCTTGCTTCCATCCAACTGTGGACTGACTGCCCTATCAAAAATTTGCTTACATATCCATTTTGTCCATGCCTTGTGTTCTTCCCCTACCCCTCATCTTAACATGCATCCCTTGTATGTTAGTCTCCATCTACCTTCTCAATCCACCCTGCTACGAGTGTTTCCCATTTCACCTGCTGTTCCCTTTGTTATGTTGTGTCCTGATCTGTTCTGTGTTGAAAAAATGAAAGCACAGCCTTCCCAGTGAAAACACTTGCGTCACCGAGACCTTAAAAAGGAGCGTCAGTCGAGATCGCAAGTGAAGGTCATGCTGATTGCATTATTCGACATGGAAGGAATGGTTCACACAGAATTTCTTCTTAAAGGTGTTACCGTTAATGCAGCTTTCCAAGTGAAAGTTACGAAACGTTTTTCAATCTTTGAAACGTTTTTTCAAATCTTGGGCATTTATTATGATTTGTTCTCCATCCAGTTGAGCTGACCTTTTATTAGCCTTTCCAATGAACCTTTTTCGTCTATCCCCACTCTGTCCAAATATTTTTTGTACCTTCCTACATTCTCAGGATAAACTGGGTTTTAGCTCAACTGGAACAAAGTTCAGGGAAGCTTATGCGATGGCGTGTCGTCAGTCTGTCCGTAAAGACTTGAAACGTTTTCTCCGAAACCGCTGATGGGATTGCGACCAAATTTGGCACAAATATTTGTTGTGTTGTGACTAAAGTTTGTTCACGGTATAAAAAAAAAAAAAATCAAAGTGGATCCAGGTTTGAACCCCCAAATAAGAAATTCGCTTTTTCCTCTGGAACTACATACACTATTTCGATGAAACTTGACCACAACCATTATCACCCGTGATGTAGCGAAGTTTGTTCACGGCATTAAAAAAACAAAAATCTGCCCCTTCAGGGGCCTACGGTGGGGCCAAGTGTGTCCAGGTTTGACCCCCCAAAATAGATATTTGCTTTCTTCTCTGAAACTACACACACAATTTCGATGAAACTTCACCACAACCTTCACCACCCGTGATGTACCAATTGTTGTTCAAGGCATTGGAAAAATTGGGATCTGAGGAGGTACACGAGGTGGGGGGATGGGGCGGTGGGTTGCCCCCCAAAATAAGTATTATTTTCTGAACTTTGTTTAACATCTGATGTTACACATCTGATGATTTTATTAGTACGATTGTACATGCTGCCCTACCTTCTAGCAAGCATTGAAATTGGTTTAAAATACCCTTAGTCAGTGCAGTGTACTGTTTAGTCTACCAGGTAAGCACCAGGGGTTTTGCCCCTATGTTTGTAAAACATTTTGTGGATGGGAAGGAGTTTTCTATTTCTGATTGGGCCAGTTTATTATTCCACAGTTGTATTGGAATATCGGTACTGAAAGCTGGTTTATGGCTTTGATTTAGTTTCATGGGGAGACGTACGTTTTCAGGATCAGCCTCGTTCTACGCAAGTATCCTTTGGCGATTGTTTTGCGCATTTGTTAATGACATTTGGTGGCCCTCCTCTGCTCCGAGGTATTTGTACGATGCGTCCTTTTCTATTTGCTGAATTGTTGTTTCAAGGTCAAATTTTATGTTGTCTGTTTTTGTTGGTTTACCTTGTACAAATGTGCACAAAGCTTTGTACAAATATTGCACTTGGCACACTTATCTCGTCCATATTCCATTTCAATGTCCTTGGAAAACCGTTTTACTATTTTTAGTTGTTCTGTCAATATTTTATCATTTACTGTGAAGAGTATTAAATAATTAATGTACAGTAGATGCGTCACCTTTCCTATTTCTTTGGATGTTCTTCTATTGGTTGAAAGGGTGCATCAGTGTCCTTGTTTGGTGATGAGGTTACTGTGTATGTATGTATGTATGTATGTATGTATGTATGTATGTATGTATGTATGTATGTATGTATGTTTTTCAGATCACATGAGGCCAAATATAGTTGAATTGTACTCTTTCCACCAAGGTAGCAAAGTTCACCAATATCTCATGCCATCCACTTCCCCACCCAAAATATTATCTGGACACATCAACCACAACCCAACAAAACATTATTATTTTCAGTTGACCATTTCCTCCCCTTCTCTCTGCACTTGCTGTTACTCCTTCCTTGCTTCCATCCAACTGTGACCTGACCGCCCTAATATCAACTTTTCGCCTTTTTTCTCTGTCACCTCACTTTCCATGAGCCAAGATCATATATAAACATGTAAAATAAATCAACAAGAAGAAAAAGACATAAAATGTCATAGCCCCCGTGTTTTAGTAATTTTGTGATACAAAGGTTAAAGTTTAAGGTTAAAGGCCGTTAGTCAGCCATTTTTGGTTTGATTACAAAACAAAATCTTCTGCATATGTATACTCTCATGCGTAGTCTTTGTGCCAAGTTTGAACAAAATCAGTCCATGCATGTCAAGAAAGGGACACTTTTAAGTAACAAAATGGCCACCAACCGGCCATCTTGGATCACATCTAGAAAGAAAATGATGTGCATATGTTAGCCATCATTCATTATCTGTCTGCCAAGTTTGAACAACATCAGTAAACGTGTGTCCGATAAAAGGTTGAGGATGTGTTCAACATCGGGTTTTTTCCACCTAAAATGGCCACTAGTCGGCCATCTTTGATCGCAACATGAAACAAAATGATGTGCATATGAACACCGTCATGTGTTGTCTTTGTGCTAAGTATGAACAAAATCGGCCTGTACAACTCCAAGATATGCTTGCGGACGGACGGACGAGACCCAATCCATAAACCCCTGTTTTTGACAAAATCCATTGTTTTGGACAAAGTCAAGTCCACAAAAGGTGTAAAATTAAAAGCTGCCTGGTCGTCAAGCTTGCGGCGCTGTGCGGAGCAGCCTGGTTTTGCCCCTTCCATGGGGTGATGAGGTGGAATTGCTACAGGCCGTGGGTGCTGCGTGATGGAGAGATGAGGCTTCGTTCATTGCCGTGAGCCTTTTGTCTATTCCATGTGGCGGCTGGGAGAGGTTGCAGCTGATCTGCATTAGCTCAAGTTGGGAATCTCAACTTGATCATCAGCAGCTCAAGTCATCATCAGCTCAAGCTCAAGATCATCATCATCAGCTCAAGTTGATCTGCATCTGCATCAGCTGGGAGAGGTTGGAGAGGTTGGAGAGGTTGCAGCTGATTGCAGCTGATCGCGGGAGCTGTGAGTGGCATTGTGGAGCGATTTGTTTATTGTTGGGGGCACTGTTCAGCAGCAGCCAGGTTTCTTCTTTGGTTTTCTGCTTTTTTGATTTACATAATATGTACATGAATAGTTATTTTATATGATTATTATTATTTTTATGCAATATTGTTATTGTAAAGTCGTCTGGTGTTGGCTTAGCGGTTAGGGTGCCGGCTTGGGATCCTAGGATCCTGGGTTCGAATCCCGGTCGTTCGCTGAATTAACGCCAGGGGGGTTGACTCAGCCTGTCATCCTTCCGAGGTCGGCAAATTGAGTACCAGCTTGCTGGGATGAATGATCCCGGTGTGTACCCCGGTTTAGAATAAGTACACCGTATCCTTGCGCATCGAAGAGCGTGACGAAGGGTTGGCGTCAGGAAGGGCATCCGGCCATAAAAACATTGCCTCAAACAGGGAACCACGATTGTCATGGGGCCCGCAAGTCTAACCCCCACTCTAGCGGGGAAAATGGCCTTAAAACGATCATTCATTCATTATTATTGTTATTGTTATTGTAAAGTCGACAAATTTCAGTCTTCGGACTGCCTTATCCAGTGTTTGACGAGTTCACTAAACCGAAATGAATGAAATGTGATCATGGAAGTCGTTGTACCAAGTATGAACAAAATCGGTCCATACATCTCCGAGATATGGTTGTGGACGGACGGACGAGACCCAATCAATAAACCCCCATCTTGGACAAAGTCCATTTGAGTCTATAATAACAGGTGTCAAATGAAAACCTCAGAATTGATGATTGTACAAATAGGATACAACAAGGTATATTAATTATTGTTGGTTAAAATATTTTATATAATAATGAATGGGATAATTGATGTTTGAGAAATTGATTTACCATGTGGTTATTTCTTAAAGCAATTAAATCATAACGTCGTGTTTTTTTTTCTTAACACCAGAGTTCATCATCAAACTGTTCGAATCAAAATGTATCGACATTGACAGAAACCTTCATGTGGATGTTTCTTGAGGAAAGAAGCTTTGGCATCATTGGATTCGGGTCGATCCAGGTGAACATCAATGTCGTGCTCAGTTTTCACTTCCGCTTTCACAAATAAATCTGGAAAAAAGTAACTTGTCTTAAATGCAGGCAGTCTGGTGTCACATGCAGAGCTGTTTTCATACTCTTAAAATAGATAAATAAATATTGCATTAAAATCAATTTTAAAAATCATATATATATATTTTTGACGTTAAATCTTTCTTGGAGATAAAATAAAACATTTCTCTCGGGAATGGCGTCAAGTGAAAACATTACGATATCAAAGCATTACATTCTGTATAAACTGCCTCGATGTTATGAGATGCTTCCGACCTGACCACATCTTCAGTGGAATTTCACCACCACCCAACAACACAACCAACAAAACAGAGGTGAGAAAAATGGAGATAAGGGAAAATAGAGAAGGTTTTCCCCACTAAACTGCGTTTATTCTCAAATTACAAACAATTGTGATCCAACTTGTGACTGGTTGATATTTTTTTTTTTGCCTCAAAAGAATCCTCATGGAAAACAAAACGGCAGAGTGTGGCAGGTTAACATGTTGACAAATGCAGACAATGGAATGAATAGGCCAAAGCCATGACATGTGAACATATGATAGTGGGAGTGGAAAGGATCAAAAGAGTGAGAAAGTGGAGCAAAGCTCAGGAGTGGCTTGGAAAAATCACGTGTTGATGACGAATTGTATTGAAGGACTGGACTGGCAAGATACCTGAGAGTTATGCACACACGTCTTTGAGATACCTTGTCTGAGTTCAAATCTCGACATGTATAATAAACTGCCATCCATTATCGCATGCATTGAATTCATCAATGTTTGCACCAACCCACCATCCCACAGTCTTCAACAAAGCTGTTCATCACAATCTCAGATCACCCTCCACCCATCCAACCATTATCTTTTTCACCTCAAAGTGACCCCATTGCAAAGCATTCCCTTTTTCCAGGTCATTGTGATCTCCCCAAACCTCTCACCTCACTTCACCTCTTCTTTTTTCACCTCACTATCTCACCTCACTTCTTTTCGTTTGTTGATTGGTTTCATCATCCGCACTTTCCCCTTCCTCTTCTTCCTGTGTTTCCTTCAACTTCTGTGCCGCTTGATCACCCCCATGTGTCCTCTCTCTCTCTCCTCCCCTTCATCTCAATTGTACTCTGCTATTGCTGTTTCCTCTTTCCATTTTATTCCCTTCCATTCTGCTCTAGGTCTTTCAGGAGCCTCTATAAAAAAAAATTTTTTTTAAAGTGCACTAAACAAACACAGATCTCATCAGAAGTGATGTCAATCACACAACTCACCATTTGGCTGGTCACTTTGCTCCTCCTCCAGATCAAAGGAGTTCACCTCCTCTATTTTTATCTGCAGAATCTCGGGAAATCCTTCCGGCTCCTCAACCTTCATTTCACACACGAGCACAGTCTGCTGTTCCGATTCCGGCTGCACATGACAGGAATCCTTCTCACAGCCAACTTGGGCGTACATGGTGGGTGAACCTTTTGGAGATGCAACAAGCATACGAGTTCCTGATGTTTACTCCAAGTACCGCGAACTGACAAAGTGCCAATATGTGAAGTACCTCTGTACTTGAGGCCTTATCTTCTGCTTAAATCAGTTACAGTACTTTGAACTTTCACCACACACTAACACATACCCTGTGCCCCCCCCCCCCACCCCTCAAAAAAAACAAAATTGCATGTCTGAAGACAATACTGTAAATTGTTTTACATGTTGATGTGAATGTTGATTTGGCCACATATAAAACATTCCAAAGTTTAGATATTTATGTAAAATCTGGGCCTGTTCAGCAATTTTAGGATGAAGGCATTCAATGGTGAGAAGGCCTTACACACATGCACAGGGGATGTGTATGAAGGAGTACCATAAAACTAACTAGAACGCGCACTTTTTTTACCCAAAAATATTTTGGGTCGATGGGGTCGGGACGGAGACGTGTTGAGATGACGTCAGAGCCCGAGGAACAAAAGACTGTTCCCGACATCTTTTTCTCTTACACGTGGGGAGTTCAGAAGGCTTTGACCAGCATTTTCCCACTCTGGTGCCTTGTCGTTCTGGAAACGAAAGTGAAGGGTCGTTGTTGCCACTCTTGCCCTTTCTGATTCAGACGTCGTCACAAGCGACCGTGTGCCGACGTCTTGCTGGTGGTCGTGAGGAGGAAGAGCCACGAACTGGGATCCACTGGTTTCCAAGCAGGAACGGCGAGTGGCCAGGCGTGGGCCGTTCAATTCGCGCGCGAGGCCCAGAGTGAGGGCGACACAGCGAGGCCTGGTTTTTGCCGCCCACGCCCTGTGCGGAAGAGCAAGCACATTTAACCGCTAAGGCCCGAGACAACTTGACGATTCCTGGCGAGACGCACCAATCGAGTTAAGGTAGGTGCAATAAAATTGCACCTTTTATTTTTACATCATTATATTTCCCTTTGTCCGTGTTTGGGTCTGGTGTGGGTGGTCCCTCAAGTTAGGAATTTAGTTTATCGTGAGTTTCTTTGTTCCCGGAATTTTCTTTAATAAACCTGTTTATTTTTGTCCTCAATTTCTGATTCTAAAAATTTTCAATTCTAAAATCTCATTTCAAACCAAATCTCATTTCTAACTAAAATCAATCAAAAAATAAAAGCTCAATTCTAATATCCTCAATTTTCATACGATAGAGTTGAAATTTCAATTGGAGTTTCATATCAGCAAACTGAATTCAACCAACAACTATTTTTGAGGTCAACATACACCATATGACCAAAAGTATGTGGACACCCGAACATCACAAATCACATTCCAAAATCATGGGCATTAATATGGAGTTGGTCTCCCCCCCCCACCCCCCTTGCTGCAAAACAGCCTCCACTCTTCTGGGAAGGCTTTCCACTAGATGTTGGAACATTGCTGTGGGGATTTGCTTCCATTCAGCCACAAGAGCATTAGTGAGGTCGGGCGCTGATGTTAGGCGATAAGGCCAGGCTTGCAAAGGGCGTTCCAATTCATCCCAAAGGTGTTCGATGGGGTTGAGGTCAGGTCAGGTCAACAACAACAGGCATTTTAAGGCCATTTTCCCTGCTAGAGCAGGGGTTAGCCTTGTGGGCCCCTTGACAATCTTCTCCATTTTGTCCTATTTTCTGCATCTCCCCTTGTTAACCCCCTTGCCCACATTTCTTCTTCCACCACCTTTAGCCAAGTCTTTCTCGGTCTTCCCCATCTACTTCCTTCTACATTCATTTCCATCACTCTTCTCAACCAGTCACTTTCATCCTTCCTCAATACATGACCAAACCATCTCAACCTGTTTCTCTTCACAGCATCAATCACAAGCTCTATTCCCATCATCTTTTGCAATTCATCATTTGTCCTCCTCTCTCAATGATACTCTGCACATCCACCGAACCATTCACATTTCCACCCTTTCCAGCCTTCGTTGCTGCTCTATGTTCATTACCCATGTCTCGCTCCCAAAAATCATAACACTTCTCACACATGCAGCCTACACCTTTCCCTTCAGCTTCAACGACACTCTCCTCCTCATCAGCACGCCACTCAGTTCCCGAAACTTCTTCCATGCACATCTCACTCTGGCAACCGTTGCCGAGTCTGATCCACCTTCTCCATTCAGCATGTCTCCTAGGTAGCAAAATGATTTCACACCTTCCAGCTTCACGCCGTCTCTAGAATTCTACTCAACATTTCCTCCATCTGCAGCTCCCTCTGTGCACACCTTACACTTGAATGTAGCTGCCACACTGGTTAATGACCCTCTCAGACCACTACATTTTTGATGAACCCACTCTGCGCACATTGTACATTGAATGGAGTTCACTCCGACACCCTTCCTGCACACAGCACACGGCCACATACCAGTTCTTTCCACCTCACCACATCCTTTACCACTTGCCATCACCTTCGTTTTTCCGACATTCACCTTCAGACAGGGGAAAGATGAAATAAAAATAAAATGTTCTTTGGCCGGCCGGTACTTATCGGTGTGGAAATGGTGCTTTTAGGAGGTTGGCAGTGACAATGCTTGAAACCACAGGCTGGAAGATCGTGACACGTAAAACGCCGCATGCCAAAAAGCGCTCGGTCACAAGGTGGGAGGTGAGCACAACCCGTGTTCCCTTGTCCTCAAGCACGGACTCTGCTGCGCGCTTCCAGAGTCCTTTCCGCTGTGCAGTAATCAATGTCCACCACCACAAGAATGGCCAGCATCCTGCTCGAACCAAAAAATACACGAACGGAAAACACCAATATCATCCCGCCTTCTTGTCTGATCCGAGGCTCGAAGCACACTCCCCTTCTTCACTCCTGAGAGCCAATTGTATTGTTCGCCTCTTCTTCGCCCCACCCACATTCCATGGTTGAATCACGTCCCTCTGAGCATGGCCTCAAGGCCTTTCTTGACCGTCCATTTCTCTGCCTCTCGTGGGCGGGCTTTCGCCTATTAGGTCCTTGGGTCGGGGCTTCGCCTGACCGGCCCTTCCATGGCTTTTGTCGGCGGTAAGTGTTCATGGGGCCAACTTAGCCTGGCTTGTAAAATGTTAGGGATTGATCACAGGGGTAAATCACACACTGGGGAAAACCAACCTTAAACCCTACACTAATTAGCACTGCTTCACTCCCCACCCCCTCTCTCAGTGTGAAGGACAATTCAACAACCTCAAGCTTCAGCTTCCCTACTTACGAGATTACATCTACTACTACTTACATCGAGATTTCCCCGACACATCCACAGTCCATGCTACTTCCGATACAGTGCTACCTTTCCTATGGTATTCTTTCACCTACCCCCCATAAACTTAACAATATTAAAGGTACTGTGCAATACAGTACTTTATTTGTTTTACAAAAATCCATCAATGCAAAAAAAAAAAAAAAAAAATGCAAAATTACACCACCATTTTTGTTTTTTTGTTTTTTTTTGTTAAATACAGAGTGGATGCCATTCAGAGGTTGAGACTTCCACCCCACGCTTAAATACACAAAAAACACTTGTGAAGCTTCGTGTTAATCTCATTTCTGCAACACTTCTATTCACTTATTTTCACGTTTAACCCTTCAGTTAAACCCATCATATCTGGAAAAGGGTTTGCGAGTGATAGTGCTTGTCATGTTAACAAGCTGAAGAGGAAAGCCATCAATATGGAGGTGAAGAATCAAATAGGACCGATGGACAGGAAAATGTCACCACAGGAGCACCTCCGCCTGTAGAATTTTTAATGGTAGTGACGTCATAGGTCATGTGGTACATGTGCCATCTTGGTAAAACCGAAAAACTTTACACCTCCATATATCCACATCTCAAAAAGTGCTGCACAGAAAAATGGACACATGTCTCATTGGAAA